>NC_066585.1:156075423-156684089 GCF_024323335.1 Lathyrus oleraceus
ACAAGAGAAACTTCGATATGGTTTTGCTCAGATGCATGGATAGACACGAAGCAGACTTGTTGATGACCAAAGTGCATGAAGGTTCCTTTGGTACTCATTCCAAAGGACATGCAATGGCGAAGAAGATGTTGCGAGCAGGCTACTATTGGCTGACCATGGAATCTGACTGTTGCAAATTTGTGAAGAAATGCCACAAGTGTCAAATTTATGCTAATAAGATTCGTGTTCCTCCGACACTATTGACTGTTATCTCTTCCCCCATGGCCCTTCTCCATGTGGGGAATTGATATAATTGGGATGATTGAGCCCAAAGCTTCGAATGGACATCGTTTCATTTTAGTGGAAATTGATTACTTCACAAAATGGGTTGAAGCGGAATCCTATGCAAATGTAACCAAGCAAGTTATTGTAAGGTTTATCAAGAATCAGATCATATGTCGTTATGGTGTGCCTAGTAAGATCATTACTAACAATGGATCGAACTTGAATAACAACATGGTGGAAGCTCTTTGTAAAGACTTCAAGATTGCACATCATAATTCTTCTCCCTATAGACCTAAGATGAATGGGGTTGTTGAAGCTGCGAACAAGAATATCAAAAAGATTATCCAGAAGATGGTTGTCACATACAAGGATTGGCATGAGATGCTCCCATTTACTTTGCATGGGTATCGGACATCCGTCCGCACTTCAACAGGGGCAACCCCTTTCTCTCTTGTGTATGGTATGGGAGCAGTACTCCCCGTAGAGGTTGAGATTCCTTCTTTGTGTGTGCTCATGGAAGCCAAGTTGACTGAGGCTAAATGGTGTCAGACCAGGTTTGATCAGCTGAATTTGATAGAAGAGAAGAGATTGACTGCCATGTGTCATGGTCAGTTGTATCAGCAAAGGATGAAGAAAGCTTTTGATAAGAAGGTCAGACCTCGTATGTTCAGAGAAGGTGACCTTGTGCTCAAGAAGATTTTGACGTTTAAGCCAGATTCTAGAGGAAAATGGACTCCGAATTATGAAGGCTCATATGTTGTTAAGAGAGCCTTTTCAGGTGACGCATTGATTCTTACAACTATGGATGGTGAAGAGTTCACTCGTCCTGTAAACCAGATGCAGTCAAGAAATACTTCACCTAAAAAAGAAAAGAACAGCTCGCTAAGTTGAAAACCCGAAAGGGCGACTTAGGAAAAAATGAGCGTCTCGGTGGATTGAAAACCCGAAAGGGCGATCTAGGCAAAAATTAGAGACATAAAAACAGAAAAGAATTTCCCGATAAGTTAAGTACCTCACCTTGGGGAAACTTATGCAAAAATTAGGGATTATGGCAAGTAACTGCATCCTGCTGATCTTCAGTGATTTTGAAGACTTGTTTGAGCACAAGGGTTGACATCGGTCCATCTCCAGCAGCGGTCAAAAGCATAGTGCTCAAACCCTTGTGCTCAAACAAGCCTTCAAAATCACTGAAGATCAGCAGGATGCAGTTACTTGCCATAATCAAGAACTTTTCCAAAGCAAGTAAAAAGAATGTCAACAGCATTTCAGTAAGAAGCAAGTTCTTAAGTGTGAAGCATCTGAGGTTCCCCAAGTAGTTAACTCTTTGGGTGTCCCTAGACGTTTGTGTTGTTTCAGTTCCTCGGCAGAGTGTCTGATCCCCGGTGGAGCTTATTCCTTTTTCCCCAACTGAGTTGGTTGCGGCGTGTCATTGTCCCCAACAGAGTTTCGGCCTTCCCAGCGGAGTTCGTTTTTCCTCAGCAAGGTGGATTTTCATCAGAGATGCTTGATCTTTCCCCAGTAGATCGCCTTGGTGTCCCCACTAATCTTCGTATTCGTGCTCCCAGTCAGAGTTTCCTCCTGGTTTTTGAGTAGCGTTTTTGTTGATTCCTCTCCAGTAGGGTTGTCTCCCATTTTTATGGTGTTGACCTAAAATTCCCCATAGATTGGATGTTTTATCCTCAGCAGATCTCTTCCGTCTTTCCCCAGCCAGGGTTGAGCCTTTGGGATGTTGATCTCTCTGTTCTCCAGCAGTTTGTCTCCATGATTTGTGGATTGACCGAGGATTGTACCGGTGGTTCAATTTCTTTGTGATACCTCTGTATCCTTTGTGATCGTTTTGTCAGCATAATCACCATATATACATATACATATACATTCATATAAATTCATATTCTGCATCTTCATATTTGATTTGTTTGAGATTTTCCTTCTCTGTTATGGCGGTACTTTATCCCCATACCAAATCTAGTGTCTGTCCTCCTTCAATTATAGAGTGTCAGCCCTTTAAGTAGAAAAGAATTTAACCTTCCTCTGTTTCCCCACTGAGTTTGTTTCCTCGTGGATGATTGTTATTTCAGTTTCCTCTCCAGCAAATTTTCTGGATGGAATTACTCCCCTTGAGTTATGTCCTCATTGGGTTGAGTCTTGATTGACCATTTTCTTTCTAGCTCTTACCTAGATAGATACTTTGGTCCCCTAAGAGTCTATTACCCAGTAGCTGGTAATATTCTTCTTAGTTTGTGGTTTGTTACTTCTTGCCCAATACTCGGCGAAAGTACCCTTTTTTTTTCCTCGACAGAATCCCTAGTTGATCTATTCCCCGAAAAGTATATCCTCGATATGTTCACTTTAACCAGTGATGGATATCTTTTCTTCCCTCGTGGAGTCTATCCTTGATATGTTCATTTTAACCAGTGACGGATATTCTCATCTTTGGTATTCTACCCAGTAAAAAGGTAGTTGTAATCCCTATTTTGTTCCTCGAAGAGTCTTTCCTTGATATGTTCACCTTAACCAGTGACGGATTTGCTCTTCTTTGGTATTTTATCCAGTAACTGATAGATGTAATCCCTATTTACTCCCCTTTTCAAAGTCTATCCTTGATATGTTCACCCTAACCAGTGACGGATTTTCTCTTTGATTGGTCTTCTACCCAATAACCGGTAGTTGTAGATCCTATTTTTGTCCCCTCGCAGAGTCTATCCTTGATATGTTCATCCTAACTGGTGACGGATTTTTCTCTCTGACGGTTTTCTATCCAGATTTCGATAGATGTAATTCCTCCCATGTTGATCAGTTGATATATCCTTGATATTTACATCCTAACCGATGACGGGTATCCTCCTGAACATCCCCAGGAAAGTCTATCCTTGATATGTTCATCTTAACCGATGACGGATTTTCTTCCCTGTCGAGTTTATCCTTGATATGTTCATCCTAACCGATGACGGATACTCTCACCCTTGGTCTTCTGCCCAGTAACTGGTAGCTGTAAATCCTATTTTTCTGCAGTTCTCCCAGCAAGGCTATTCTTAACCAGTAACTGGTAATGAATTTCCTCTCCTGGAATCCTCAGCGAGTCATCCTTGATATGTTCATCCTAACCGATGACGGATCTCCCTGTCATATTTTTATTATCTCCTTACCCAGTAACAGGTAATAGATAATAGATATCTGCTACCCCTGTGTTGAAGTTTATCTTCTCCCCAGTTGAGTTGAGTGCGCATTTCCTTAGTGAAACCGTTTTTTCCTGCACGAGTCGAGTATTTCAGGCTTATCCTGACTTATTCGTATCCCCTGCAGATGTTGTTTTCCCCGGCTGAGTCTCCATTTTTATGGATTTCCTCGAGTCCCCCAGTAGTTTTAAATGATAGCCTGGCCTACGCATAACTCATTTTTATCCTCCAGAGTCTGTCTCCCAAGTGAGTTTTCCTTACGGAATGCATTATACTCCTGTGGACTTTCGGTCTCTCGGATTTCTTTTCCTTTGTGGCAATATTTCCCCACAAAGCATTAACTGTTGCATTCATGTCATATGCATCATGAGGTCTCTTAGGGACCAAAATTTGTTTCTATATTTTGTTATTTAAGCCCATTCTACTGAGTCGAGCCGAAGATTTTAACCTTCACCTCCTCAGTTAGAATGTCCTTAAATAGGGGCAGCTGTAAGACCCCAATTTTGACCCTAAGATCCCTCATGCAATTTCATCATAAGCATTAGCATTGGGATCATACTTTGGCATCCTCCTTACACCTTTTCATTGGGTTTGTTTTGGGAGAGATCACCAAGCACTTTGTGATTATATCATACTTGTATATTATCATTTTACTAACCAAAATACCAAAAATATGTCTTTGTATCTATCTAACTCTTTTGTAGGTAGGGCATGATCCGATTGATCTATCAAGTTCACATCTAGGAATTGAGACCCTCATGAACAAAGAACACAACCATGGATTGATACAAGGTTGGTCACAAGCATCATATATGAGTCCCAATGTTCTCTACATGTTGTATTGATCAAGTTTTCTTCAAGACTTTGAGGGTGATTTGCCTTGGAAACCCTAGTTTGACTGGGTATCTTGAGTAACTTCTCCAACAAGCTATCTCACCCATTGATCAAATTTCTCAAGGGACACTTCAAATTTCATCATCTTATGAATATATGATCTACCATGAGCTAAGAAAGTCAAGAGAATTGAAGATTAGCAAGTTGGTTGGTGGTGGTTGGCCAGATGAATTCATCTGATCAAAACTCGGTCTCCCTAGACCCTATCTCCTACAATTTTCACCATATGAAAATGATTCCAAGAGAAAACTTACTCTAAATGACATTATAAACAACTTTAATGTTGATACCTAGAGCTAGTTTTGCTTGGAAAATCACTTTCTATGTTGAAACATTATAGGTCATTTTGTCTAAACCCTAATTTGAAAGTCAACTTCCCAAGGCTATAACTTGCTCAATTTTTATGAGATGAAAGATTTTCAAGTTTAACAATCAAATTTAATGTGCCTGCTTCAACTTTTATGTTTGGAGTGGGAGCTAATTCAACTTTTTTAAGCATGTGATATGATGCTACATTATAGGTCACTTTTGACCTATACCATTGATCAAGTGATTTTTGCAAACTTCAAAAATGCATAACTCTATCATTTCCAGTCCAAATGACATGAAATTGGTGAACATTTTGAATATATTTGAGATATATACAACTTTGATGAAGACACTTTTCTCATTTGAAGCTCCTATAAAAAGTTAAGCCAGGTGGAACATTGAGACATATGGCTTGACACTTAAAAAAAATTGATATGTCAAATTTTTCCAAACTTCCACCTCAAATATCTCCAAGTTCCAAGCTCCAAATGAAAAAGTGTTCAACATCAAACCTGTTCCTCTTGATCTCACCTTTCCAAAGAGCTCAAATTTATTCATTTTGAATAAGAAATGTATAGGTTGCACATGGCTTAAACAGGCTGATATCATTTGGCATAGATCCAACTTCAAGTAACAATGTTCAATTTCCTTGCATTCTAAGCTAGCTCCAACACATCTGATCATTCATTTTGGACTTCAATCTATCATTTCATGGGCCTATGCGCGCCCATGCATCATGCTATCATCATTTGCCAAATTTGGAAGGTTGAAAAGAGTGTGCAAATATCACATGGATTTGGCTATATATACAGCTGCATTTGCTCAGAAATCACACACACATGGCGCCAGCTTTGAATCTCCATTAAAAACCCTTCACTCTCATAGGATAACCCTGATAAATTCATTTGAATTTGAGCTTGAATCTCCACTGTTTTGGAATTCAATTCTCCAGGAGTCCATTGCTTCTAAACCTTTCCATTCCTCTCCTACAAGCAATTGAAGTGAAGCCAAGCACAATTCAGATTAAGATCTATCAAGTTCAGACCTCCATTGAAGGTAATTTGCAGAAATTTTAAACTCTTCGATTCTCTCAATTTATTGCTCAATTCCATTGATTCTTGAGTTGTCTGAAGTCCTACCAATGTAGGCAAGAAGATTGAGTTTCTTTGAGGCCAAATCGAAGCAACTCAGATCATGAACATCATTTTTCAATTCCACATATCTCTTAGTATATTTCTTTAAGATCATCTCCTTGTTTCGTATTTTGGTGATGGTTCATCTTAACCAGTCCGGTGGAGCTCACCGGGGAAGATGACCGGAGCTCTGGCTCCGACGACGATGTGTCATGCATCTGGACCATAGGATCCTCAAGCCACATTTTAATCAGAAGCGTTTGTTTTAATTACCAACGGTGCCACGCAGTTGACTCAGGTGTACATGGAACGCGTGTTTTGGATCATCAGATCTACCACCTCAATTAATGAGGGAGATTTGATGGTCCACGTATTTTTGGATTTTCTGAATTTTATTTTAATTCCATTTTCTTCAATAATTCATAATAAATTTAATATTGATCCAAAAAATATGGGACTTTCACCAAAAAAAATTCAAATATTTTTCCTTTTCATATTCTGAATTAAAATTACTTTTTGGATCATTATTAATATTTTTCATGAATTAATTGATTTTTCATTTGTTTTTAATTGTTTAAAAATATTTTTAAGTGTCCAAAAATTATGAAATTTTTTCTCCAAGGTCCTTTGACCTTGTTTGACCTATGGTAAATCTCATGGCCATTTATTTGGTGTTTTGATAAGATTTTAGGATATAGACAAAACATATTTAAATTTAATGCATTATTTTACTATTTTTAATTGAATAAATGTCATTTTAAATGTGTTGACCATTTGTATTGACTTAATTGAGTTTCTTATTTGTTGTTGGGCCTTGGTCAAGGTTGATTTGACTTTGTCAAGTTAATATCATTGGATTTAGGGGATTGATGGAATGTACATTCTATCTCCCAAAATGAATGAATGATATTAATTTGATAAAAGTCCTCCTTTGACCAATTTGTGATCTCATTCATCCCCTTCCCTCTTCATCTAATTCCTCTTCTTCGTTCATTCATTTCCAATTGGCCAATGACATCTCAAAGTCCTAATGCTAATTGATTGAAAGATTAACATGAGTATGGATGAGATTAGGCCACACCTTTTCCATATTTTTGTATGTGGCATGTTTAATGAGCATAGTTCATAATACTATGTCTCCAACATGCATTAACACCAAAAGTCCATTGCCCAGTCTCAAATAGTTGTGACTTCTACATAAGTCCAATTACGATTGCTTAACATAGCGCTAAATTTGTGACACAAAAAGCATAAGCATTTTAGTTAGTGAGATTGTATGTCTCCCCTCTTCAATGGTATTGTGTGGAAACTTGGTCTTCTTTCCTTCCTTTGGAAGATGTTTTGGTTCAAGTATCCATGCTTGTGGCAAGTGGGTTAAGTGCTCTCCAAAGAATGTCTTGAAATCAAAAGCAAAACAAAACTAATTATTAACTTACTAACTATTAACTTTTAACTTCAAGTCTTTAATTTGATGCAATTTACTTTTAGCACTTTATTTCATTTGCCATTATACATATCATTCTAATTGTTTATGTTAATGTAATTTTCACTTTGTCCATTTGGACCATATTGTGTGATATACTTTGTTTTTGTGCTATTTTGCTTGTTTGTGTGGTCTTTGACCATTAATGTACATAATAACAACAAAAAACCCTAAAAAACTTTTGAGTGGACTGTTGATTTGATCTTGCCCAATTGGACTTAGAATTTAGGCAATATTCCTTTGCTAATGGACTTGGCCAATGCCAATTTGTTGAAGAACCAAGTGCTTGAAATTTGAATTCATCTGATACATCTTTGAAGATATCTCCAGTTCATCTGCAACATTGATCATTGTTAAGCTGTTATGTTGAACCTGTAACTTGTGGAATTCATCTGCTACATAGGCTATTTTGAAGAAGATCATGAAGTGGATAAGCTTGGATGAGGCCATCTTTATTTGATGCCTTTTCTTTTCAAGATTGATTTAATTGGGCATTTTTGTGTTGCTTGATTCTAAAAAGTCCAAGGGAATTCTGGGTTTCTATTGACATAATTGTCTATTGGATTGCTACCCATTTGGTCAGATCTTTTCAACTCTAAACTTTTAATTTTTGTGCATAGGATAGTCTCTTCATCTCCTTCCCATTTCTTTAATTTCAAAATCTCTCCCTCCATTTTCAAAACCTTCTTTGTGTGAGCTATCTTTTGTTCTAAACTTTGACCAGTTTTGCAAAAAAGATAGAAACTTTAGCCTTATGCCATTGCATTTTCAAACTTCTTTTCTTAAATCAAACTTGTAAATAAACTTAACTATACTTGACTTAAACTTTCAAAAAGACAAAAGGAACTAACTCCTTCAAATCATTTTAGGCCTTTGTGCCTTTCAAACTTAAATTTTTTTTAAATCAATGCATCCATTTTGAAATTTATAGCACGAATTACGAGGTTTTGATCCCTCATTTTTATGTTGGTACGTAGGCACAAGACCGGAGGTCTTGTAAAACACAAAAATAATTAATGAATTATTTTCTCATCCCCCCATTCTATTTGTTTGTAAACATCATTTTGTACAAAATACATATGCATACAAAAAGGGCTCCCTAGGAGTACCTGGGATACTTTGGGTGCTAACACCTTCCTTCTGTGTAACCAACCCCCTTACATGCGATCTCTGACTTTTATTAGTTTTTATTTGAAAACTTCTTACTAATTGGGTTTTGTTCGTACTTTTTCCCTTTTCCCTTGGAAATAATAAAAGTGCGGTGGCGACTCTTGTTAATTGATATCTAGCTTGTCAATAGCTTAATGATCATGAATTTCCCGCTAGAGTCAGCCCCTTAGGCAGAAAGACTTTAACCTTTCTCCTCTTCCCCACTGAGTTTGTTTCCTCGTGTTCAGTTTCCTTTCCATTTGTTTATCTGGATGGAATCACTCCCCTTGAGTTATATCCTCATTGGGTTGAGTCTTGATTGATTGTTTCTTTCTAGCTCTTGCCTAGATAGATGCTTCGAGTTTCCTAAGAGTTTATTGCCCAGTAACTGGTAATATTCTTCTTAGTTTGCAGTTTGTTACTTCTTGCCCAATACCCGGCAAAAGTACCCCTGTTTTTCTTGTCAGTAGAGTCCCTAGTTGATATGTTCATCCTAACCGGTGACGGGTATCTTTCTCTCCCCTGTTGAGTCTATCCTTGATATGTTCATCCTAACCGATGATGGATATTCTCACCTTTGGTATTCTACCCAGTAAAAAGGTAGTTGTGATCCCTATTATTGTTTCCCAGAGAGTTAATCCTTGATATGTTCATCCTAACCGATGACGGATTTCCTTCTCTTTGCGGTCTTCTACCCAGTAACCGGTAGTTGTAAATCCTGTTTTTTGTCCCTTTCGCAGAGTTAATCCTTGATATGTTCACTTTAACCAGTGACGGATTCTCTCTCATGGTATTCTATCCAGTAACTGATAGATATAATTCCTATTTTCTCCCCTCTTAGAGTCTATCCTTGATATGTTCATCCTAACCGGTGACGAATTTTCTCTTTGATGGTCTTCTATCCAACATTCGATAGATGTAATTCCTACTTTTTGTTCAGTTGGTTTATCCTTGATATGTTCATCTTAACCGATGACGGATATCCTTTTTGGCATTCCCAGGCAAGACTATCTTTGATATGTTCATCCTAACCGATGATGGATTTTTCTTCCCTGTTGAGTTTATCCTTAATACGTTCATCCTAACCGATGGCGGATACTCTCATCCTTCGGTCTTCTACCCAGTAACTGGTAGTTATAAATCCTATTTATTGCAGTTTTCCCCAGCAAGGCTATTCTTACCCAGTAACTGGTAATGAATACTCCCTCCTGTGGGTTCTCAGCGAGTCATCCTTGATATGTTCATCCTAACCGATGATGGATGTTCTCTTTGTCAGATCTTTATTATCTCCTCACCCAGTAACAGGTAGTAGATAATAGATTTCTGCTCCTCCTGTGTTGAAGTTTATTTCTTCCCCAGTCGAGTTGAGTGCGCATTTCCTTAGTGAAATCGCTTTTCCTGCATGATTCAAGTACTTCAGTTTTATCCTGACTTACTCGTATCCCCTGCAGATGTTTTTGTGTCCCCGACTAAGTCTTTCCATGTTTGTATGGAATTCCTCGAGTCCCCCAGTAGTTTTATGTTGTGGCCTGGCCTACGCATAACTCCTTTCCCCCCCCCCCCAAAGTCTTTGTCTCCCCAGTGAGTTTTCCTTACGGAATATATTATACTCCTATGGACTTTCGGCCTCTCTTATTTCTTTTCCTTTGTGGCAATATTTCCCCACAGAGCATTAACTTTTACATCCATACCATATACATCATGAGGTCTCTTAGGGATCAAAATTTGTTTCTATGTTGTTATTTAAGCTCATTCTACTAAGTCAACATGAAGATTCTAACCTTTGCTTCCAAAGTTAGAATGTCCTTAAATAGGGGCAGCTGTAAGACCCTAATTTTGACCCTAAGATCCCTCATGCAATTTCATCATAAGCATTAGCATTAGGATCATACCTTGGCATCCTCCTTACCCCTCTTTCATTGGGTTTGTTTTGGGAGAGATCACCAAGCACCATGTGATTGTATCATACTTGTATATCATCATTTTACTAACCAAAATACCAAAAATATGTCTTTGTATTTGCCTAACTCTTTTGTAGGTAAGGCATGATCCCATTGATTTATCAAGTTCATATCTAAGGTTTGAGACCCTCATGACAAAGAGCACAATCATTATTGATCCAAGAATGGTTATGAGCATCATATATGAGTCACAATAACCTCTACATGTTATATTGATCAAGTATTATTCAAGAGTTTGAGGGTGATTTGCCTTGGAAACCCTAGTTTGACTGGGTATCTTGAGTAACTTCTCCAACAAGCTATCTCACTAATTGATCAAATTTCTCAAGGGACACTTCAAAATTCATCATCTTATGCATATATGATCTACCATGAGCTAATAAAGTTCAAATAATTGAAGGTTAGCAAGTTGGTTGATGGTGGTTGGCCAGATGAATTTATCTGATCAAAACTGGGTCTCCCTAGACCCTATCTCCTACACTTTTCACCATATGAAAATGATTCCAAGAGCAACGTTACTCTAAATGACATTACAAACAACTTTCATGTTGAGACCTAGAGCTAGTTTGGCTTGGAAAATCATTTTCTATGTTGAAACATTATAGGTCATTTTGTCTAAACCCTAATTTGAAAGTCAACTTCCCAAGGCCATAACTTGCTCAATTTTTATGATATGAAAGATTTCCAAGTTTCAAAATCAAATTCAAGGTGTATAATTCAACTTTGATGTTTGGAGTGAGAGCAAATTCAACTTTTATGAGCATGTGATATGAGGTTACATTATAGGTCACTTTTGACCTATACAATTGAACAAGTGATTTTTCCAAACTTCAAAAATGAATAACTCTATCATTTCAAATCCAAATGACATTAAATTGGTGACTATTTTGAATGACTTTGAAAGATCTACAATGTTGATGAAGACACTTTTCTCATTTGAAGCTCACAAAAAAAGTTAGGCAAGGTGGAACATTGAGATATAAGGCTTGACACTTAGAAACATTTCCAACATGTTGAAATTTCCAAACTTCCACCTCAAAATTCTCCATGATCCAAGCTCCAAAAGAAAAAGTGTTTAACATGAAAGTTGTTCCTCTTGATCTAGCCTTTCCAAAAAGTCAATTTCATCTATTTTGGACAAGATTTGCTAGGGTTGTGCACGGCTGGAACATTGCATCATCAATTAGCAAAGATCAAACTTCAAGCTTCCATGTACATTTGCCTTGCATTCCAATTTGATTTCAGACTTGTTCACACTCAATTATGGACCAAATGGAATGATCTCATGGGCCTGTATACGCCCATGCACACATTCATCACTCATTACCAATTTAGGAAACTCATTTGGAAGGTGCAAATATCACATGATCCGGCTATAAATAGAGCTCCATATGCTCAGAATTTAGGACCCCTTCACGCCAGCTTTTAACCCAAACACCAAACCCTTCCATTTGAGAGGATAATCCTGAGAATTTCCTTTAGAAATTGAGTTTGAATCTCACTGTTTTGAGATTCAAAACTCTAGGGATCCAAGACCTTTTGTGCATTCTAATCTACTTCTGCAAGCATCCTGAGCAAGATCAAGCATGAGCCAAAGCAAGAACAAGTGAATCCAGACCTGCATTGAAGGTATTTTCCAGAAAATTTCATCTCATTGATTCTCTCTCAATTCCACTCAATTCTCTTGGATCCTTGGTTGTCTGAAGTCCTACCAATATAGGCAAGAAGATTGAGTTGCTTAGAGGTCAAATCGAAGCAACTCAGTTGGCACACCTCAAAATCCAACTCCTCGTATCTTTCTATATATGTGGAGTTAGTTAAAATTGAGGTCAGATTTGTGCTCTACGCTATTTTTTCTTTCCGATCATGTCCTCCTTTTTCATTTATGATGTGGTGATGAATGGACCAGTCCGACCAAGGTCACCTGAGAAGACGACCGGCGCTTTGCTCCGGCAATGATGTGGCACGGTCCAGAGCCATTAGATGAATTCAAAATGTTTTAATCATGAGTGTACATATTGATTACCAATCGTGTGGATGTTTGACTCAGGTGCATCATGGAACGTGCGCGCTCAACCACTTGATCTGCTACCTCAATTAATGAGGCAGATCAAGTGGTCCACGTTTTTTTTATTTTTTTATTTTAATTTTTATTCCTTTGATTTTCAATAATTCATATTAATTTTAATATTGATCCAAAAAATATGAGAATTTCACCAAAAAAATTCAAATAATTTCCTCTTTCATATTCTGAATTAAAATTATTTTTTGGATCATTATTAATATTTTTCATGATTTAATTGATTTCGCATTTGTTTTTAATTGTTTAAAAATACTTTTAAGTCTTTAAAAATTCTTTAAAAAATTATCCAATGTCCTTTGACCTTGTTTGACCTATGATAAATCTCATGGTCATTTCTTTGATGTTTGGATGAGGTTTTAGGAATTTGACAAACCATATTTAATTTAAATGCCTTATTTTAGTATTTTTAATTTGAATAAATGCCAAATAATTTTGTTGACCAATTGTGATGACTTGTTTGAGTTTGACTCTTGTTGTTGGGCCTTGGTCAAGGTTGATTTGACTTTGTCAAGTTAATATCATTGGATTTAGGGGAATGATGGAATGTACATTCCATCTTCCAAAATGAATGAATGATATTAATTTGGTAAAAGTCCTTCTTTGACCAATTTGAGTTTTTATCCATTCCCCTCCCTCTTCATCTCATTCCCCTTCTTTATGCATCCATTTCATTTGGCCTATGATATCTCAAAGTCCTAAGGCTAGTTGATTGAAAAATCAACATAAGTATGGATGAGATTAGGTCACTTCTTTTGCATATTCTTTTTTGTGTGTAGTATGTTTCATGAGCATAGTCCATTATACTATGTCTCTAACATGCATTAACACCAAAATTCTATTGCTCGGCCTCAAATAGTTGTGACTTCTACATAAGTCCAATTACGATTGCTTAACATAGCGCTAAATTTGTGACACAAAAGGCATAGCATTCTAGTTAGTGAGATTGTAAGTCTCCCCTCTTTCATGGTATTGTGTGGAAACTTGGCCTTTTTTCCTTCCTTTGGAAGATATCTTGGCTCAAGGATACATGCTTGTGATAAGTGGGTTGAGTGTTCTCCAAAGAATGTCTTAAAATGAAAAGCAAAAGCAAAACAATACTAACTTCTAACCCATCAACAACTAAATTTTAATTCCAAGTCATTTACTTTATTATCATTTAATTCTAGCTTTTATTCATTTGCCATTGTTCATACCATTCTAATTGTTTATGTTAATGCAATTTTCAATTTGTCCACTTGGACCATATGGTGTGATATTTCTCGTTTGTATATACTTTGCTTGTTTGTGTGGTATTTGACCATTAATGTACATAATAACAACAACAAAATCCTAAAAAAACTTTTGTGTGGACTGTTGGCTTGATTTTGGACAAATAGACTTAGAACTTAGGCAACATTCTTATACTAAAGGATTTGGCCAATGCCAACTTTCTGCGAAACTAAGTGCTTGCAATGTGAAACTTCATCTAATATATCATTCAAGATCCTTCTGAGTTCATCTGCAACATGATCATTGCGTAGCTGTTATTTTGAATCTGTGACTTATGGAATTCATCTGCTACATGGGCTAAATTTGAAGAAGATCATGGAGTGGCTAAAGCTTGGATGTGGCTATTTTTATTTGATGTCTTCACTCTTCAAGATAATATAATTGTGCATTTGTGTGTTGCTTGATTCTAAATGTCCAAGGGAATTCTGAGTTTCTATTGACATTCTTGTCTATTGGATTGCTACCCATTTGGTCAGATCTTTTCAACTCTTAAGTTTTAATTTTGTGCATACGATTAGTCCCTTCATCTCCTCCCCATTTCTTTAATTTCAAACTCTCTCCCTCCCTTTTCAAAATCTTCTTTGTTTGAACTTATTTTGTTCTAAACTTTGACCACTTTGCAAAAAGGTAGAAACTTTGGCCTTATGCCATTGTATTTTCAAACTTCACTTCCTTAAATCAAACTTGTAAATAAACTTAACTATTCTTGACTTAAACTTTCAAAAATCCAAAAAGAACTAACTCATTCAAACCATTTTTAGGCCTTTGTGCCTTTTAAACTTAATTTTGTTAAAAGCAACGCATCCACTTTGAAATTTGTATCACGAACTATGAGGTTTTGATCCCTCATTTTTATGTTGGTACGTATGCACAAGTCCGAAGATCTTATCAAACACAAAAATATAATTAATGAATTCTTTTCTCATCCCCCCATTCTATTTGTTTGTGAACATCATCTTTGTACCAAATACATATGCACACAAAAAGGGCTCCCTAGGAGTACCTAGGACACTTTGGGTGCTAACACCTTCCCTCTGTGTAACCAACCCCCTTACCTATAATCTCTGACATTTTATTAGTTTTGATTTGAAAACTTCTTACTTCTGGGTTTTGTTCGTACTTTTTCCCTTTTCCCTTGGAAACAATAAAAGCATGGTGGCAACTCTTGTTATTTGATGTCTAGCTTATCCATAGCTTGATGATCATGAATTTACCACTACATAACTCCAATGGATCTTCAATATTGTATCAGATGAAAGTTCACTTCACAAGCACTTGGTTTTTTAAAGTTGGCATTGGGTAAGTCCTTTTGCATAGGGAGTGTTGCCTAATTCTAAGTCCAATGTCTCAGAGCAAACCAACAGTCTACACAAAATGTCTTTTAGGGTTTTTTGTTCTTATTATGTACATTAAGGTCAAAAGACCATAAACACAAACAAGTATATACAAACACAATATGTTCACAAAGTATGGCTCAAATGAGCAAAGTGAAAATGGCATTAAAGTAAACAAATTGAATGGTATGAATAATGGCAAATGAATAAAGACTTAAAATTAAAGTGCATAAAAGTAAATGGCTTGAAATTAAATGTTAGTTGTTAGTTGATTAGAAGTTAGTATTGCTTTTGCTTTTGTTTTGTTTAAGTCATTCTTTGGAGAATAATAAATCCACTTATCACAAGCATGGATCCTTAAACCAAGACATCTTCCAAAGGAAGGAAAAAAGGCCAATTTTCCACACGATACCATGAAAGAGGGGAGACTTACAATCTCACTTACTAGAATGCTATGCCTTTTGTGTCACAAATTTAGCACTATGTTAAGCAATCGTAATTGGACTTATGTAGAAGTCACAACTATTTGAGGTCGGGCAATAGAAATTTTAGTGTTAATGCATGTTAGAGACATGGTATTATGAACCATGCTCCTAAAACATACCACACTTAAAAAGAATATGCAAAAGGGTGGACCTAATCTCATCCACACTCATGTTGATTTTTCAATCAACTAGCCTTAGGATATGGAGATATCATAGGTCTATGACATGAATGAATAAAGAAGAGGAATGAGATGAAGAGGGAGGGGAAATGGAATCAACACAAATTGGTCAAAGGAGGACTTTTACCAAATTAAAATCATTCATTCATTTTGGGAGATGAAATGTATATTTCATCAATCCCCTAAATCCAATGATTTTAACTCAACAAAGTCAAATCAACCTTGACCAAGACCCAACAACACAAGTCAAACTCAAAAGTTCAATATCAAATGCTCAACATGATTTATTTTGCAATTAAAAAATTAAAATCAATTAAATAATGCATTAAATTAAATTATGGTTTTTCAAATTCCTAAAATCTCATCAAAACACCAAAGAAATGGCCATGAGATTTATCATAGGTCAAACAAGGTCAAAGGACCTTGGAGAAAAAATATCATAGTTTTTGGAAACTTAAAAGTATTTTTAAACAGTTAAAAATATTCACAAAATCAATTAAATCATGAAAAATATTAATAATGATCCAAAAAATAATTTTAATTCAGAAAATGAAATAAATTTATTTTAAAAAATTTGGTGAAACTCTCATATTTTTTGGATCAATATTAAAATTAATATGAATTAATGAAAATAGAACAAATAAAATGAAAATCAAATAACTAGAAAAAATGTGGACCACTTGATCTCCCTCATTAGTTAGCACGACACAACAATGGTCATTCACATCAACGCTTAAGATAAAATCATTTCAAATGGATCCTATGGTTCTGAACCTGCCAACTCACCACCGGAGCCAAAGCTCCAGTCTTCTTCTCTGGTGAGCCTCACCAGACTGGTTCAGTCATAACCATCACCAAAATTAAAAAGAAGGACATGATTTCAAAGTAAAAATTGCACTTAGCTCGAATCTGACCTCAATTTATCATAACTCCAAGTATATTGAGAGATACACGGAGTTGAAACTTGAGATGCATGATCTGAGTTGCTTCGATTTGACCTCAAAGCAACTCAATCTTGTTGTCTACATTGGTAGGACTTCAGACAACCAAAGATCCAAGAGAATTATGGAGAATTAAGTGAGAATCAAAGAGATGAAAATTTCTGGAAAATACCTTCAATGTAGGTCTGAATTCGATTGGTCTTGCTCTTGCTTGTGCTTGATCTTGCTCTGAATGCTTGAAAGAGTGGATTAGAATGATCAAAAGGCTTTGGATCCTTGGAGTTTTGAATCGCAAAACAGTGAGATTCAAACTCAATTTCCAATGGAAATTATCAAGGTTGTCCTCTGAAATGGAATGGTTTGAAGGTGTGGATTCAAAGCTGGCGCGCAGGGTCCATAATTCTGAGCATGGAGGGTTCTATTTATAGCCAATTCAATTGATATGTGCACACTTGAAGTGAACTTCCAAAATTAGCATCGTGTGATGCATGGGTGCATGGGCATGTACAGGCCCATGAAATGACTCCATCTGATCCATAATTGATGTAAGCAAGGCTGAAGTCATGTTGGAATGCTAGGTAATTGTGCATGGATGTTTGAAGTTCAATCTTGCCAAATGATGATGCAATGTTCAAGCCATGCGCAGCCCATTCAAATCTTGTCCAAAATGGATGAAATTGGACTTTTTGGAAAGGTTAAATCAAGAGGAACAACTTCCATGTTGAAGACTTTTTCATTTGAAGCTTTTATCATGGTGAATTTTATGGTGGAAGTTTGGAAAATCAAACATGTCAAAAAAAATTCTAAGTGTCAAGCCATATGTTCACTTATCCCACCTTGGCTAACTTTTTATGTGAGCTTCAAATGAGAAACATTCCTTCATCAAAGTTGTAGGTATCTCAAAGTAATTCAAAATGGTCAAAAAATTTGACCTCATTTGGATTTAATATGAAGGCTTTATTCATTTTTGAAGTTGAGGAAAATCACTTATTCAATGGCATTGGTCCAAAATGACCTATAATGTATCCTCATATCACATGCTCATAAAAGTTGAATTAGCTCTTTCTCCAAACATAAAAGTTGAAATAGACATATTGAATTTGATTGTTCAACTTGTATATCTTTCATATCATAAAAATTGAGCAAGTTATGGCCTTGGGAAGTTGACCTCCAAATTAGGGTTTAGACAAAATGACCTATAATCTTTCACCATAAAAATTGACTTTCCAAGAAAAACTAGCTCTTGACCTAAACATGAAAGTTGTTTGGAATGTCATTTAGAGTAACTTTTCTTTTGTAATCATTTTCATATGACAACTATTGTAAGAGATAGGGTCTAGGGAACCCCAGTTTTGATCAGATGAATTCCTCTGGTCAACCACCATCAACCAACTTGCTAGCTTGCAATTCTCTTGACTTTTGGGACTCATGGAGGATCATATATGCATAAGATGATGAAAATTTAAGTATCCCTTAAAGTATTTGATCAAATGTTGAAGAAGCTTGTTGAAGAAGTTACACAAGACACCCAGATGAACTAGGGTTTCCTAGGCAAACTAACTTCAAACTATTGATGATTTCTTGATCAAAATAACATGTGAAGATCATGGGGATCCATATATTATTCCTAGATCCATTGTAGATCATTCTTGATTGAGCTCTTAACAATGAGGGTCTTAAACCCTATATATGAGCTTGATAGATCAAAGGTGAGCATGTGTCCTACCTACAAAAGAGTTAGACAAATGCAAACACATATTTTTGGTTTTTTGGTTAGTAAAATGATAAAAATATAAAGTATGATACAATTAAATGGTGTTTGGTGATCTCTCCCAATATAAACCCAATGAGAGAGGGGTAAGGAGGATGTCATGGTATGATCCCAATGCTAATGCATATGATGAGAATAGCATGAGGGATCTTAGGGTCAAAATTAGGGTCTTACAGCTGGGTACCCCTTTGGAATCTATGATTCTCCAGCGGAATTTCAGTCTCCTCTTTTCTCTAGCAGTTCTTTGTCTCTTGTGGCGCTATATTTCCCACAGAGATCCTTGTTCGCATTCATATCATAAACCTCTTGTGGTATCTTAGGGCCAAAAATTGGGACTTTAATATTTAAGTCTCTCTAATCTTTTCGAGACAAAGATTTCAACCTTCAGATCTCCAAATTGAAGAAACTTAAATAGGGGCATTTGTCATACCCTAATTTTTAACCCTAAGATCCCACATCTCATTTTAATTTTTGCATACAAATAAGGTCACATTTTGGTCCTTCCCCTTTATCCATCTTTAGGTTTGCTTCTTGCCGGGATCACCAAGCACCTCATTGTTGTTTTGTTTGTGTATTTGATTTATTGCTTATATAACCACTAATCAAATACCAAAAATATGTCTTGTTTATCTTAAGTCTATTGTGCAAGGTAGGACTCCTCAAATCAAGAGCATCTCAAAGTTTGGCGGCTTACTTCTCAAGGAAATTCAAAGGTTCATGTGTTTATTTCCATGCCTTCTTCAACAAGTAACATCATGCCTTGAGCAATTAATTAAGAGGCAATCAATCAAAACTTATTTTGAGTTCATATGATCACCCATGTTCTTTTAAATACAAGTAAATTCCAAGTGTACAAGTTTGTTCTAAGTGGTTTGACCTAAAAGACAACAATTTGAAGTGAAAGTTCCAAGGATCACAATTCCTTCAATTATCAACATTTTTGAATTCCCTTTTTTGCATTTGACTCTTATCAACATCCTCAACAACTTCTCTTTATATGACAAGAGCAAATTATGCTTGGAGGATCATCAAAAGATTTGAGACATTATAGGTCATTTGTGGACTTAGTGAAATTTGACCTATTTTCAAGTGACTTTTTCCCAACTTTCAAGGATCATAAAATTTTCAATTTTCAACATATGAAGCTGATTCTTTTTGCACAATTCCATTGGTGATACCCCCTACAAGTTTGATTCAAGAACCAAGGTCAGAATATGCTTGAAAGGCCGTGGAATTCATTGGGACATTATAGGTTATTTTCAGCCATGAAGCACTCAATTTTTTCGATGTTATATAACCAGTATTTCATGCCATAACTTTGTTCTCAAACATCCAGATGCAACCTTTCTTGGCACATTGTAATCTTGGCCATGATATCAACACATTGCAAAAAGAATGGGATCAAAAAAACCTCTTGAGTAGGATGCTACATTGAGTTGAACATGGTCACTTGAAACTGAAGAAATCACCATTGCCCGAAATTTGGTCATGACTAATCTCAATTCCAAGCCCAATTAACAAGTGTTTTGGTCCTAAACATGTTTTTACAATCCTCCAGAAGTTAATAGACACTTAAAACGCATCATTTGGCTGAGTTTTGATGAGTTTCAAGTCACATTTTCACACACTTGATCAAATTCGTTTTGCATGAATTCTGCATCATTACACACGTATTTGGATCCAAACACATTCCCTATAAATAGAGGAAGTTATTGCCTTCATTTGCAAGCTTTGGAGAGCCAAGAAACCCATGTTGCAACTTGAAATTTTTCCAGAAAATTCAACTATCGTGTTTTGAGTTTCAGCCTGTTTCAATCCAATTTCTATATTATATTAGCTCCATCAGCATCCTCTGAAACTTTTGAAACAATTCCCAAACTCTGAGACCTCCTTAAATGCTCTAACCAGATGGAGCTTCATTAACTTCTGATCACCATTTGGACAAGGTAGTTTTGAGCATCATTTGAACTCAAACAAGTTACCACAATATAGTCATTCACTCTCTTATGCTTTCCCCTAACTTATCTGGTGTTGATTAATCGTGTTCATCATTTAATTTAATTTTTCGTGGTTTGCTTATTTCTGAAACTTCTTTGAAATTCCCTTTGATATGTTCACATAAAAGAATTTGGAGTATGGGGTTGAATTCGGGATGAGAAGAGGATCACAATGGTGGTCGTCTCGTGTCTTGAATTTACCAAACGATGAAACTCTGATGAGAGCTCACCGGAGAAGACGACCGAAATTTTCTCAGGTTGTCTGAGTTTGAACCAGACACGTTGGCAATCTGAAATGTTTTGGTTTGCTGGATTTGAATTAGATCCCGTGTTTGGTTTGCAGCGTGTTTCACCATGCATTCTAGCATTTGGAGTGTTGAATCTGCCACGTCAATTAATGAGGCGGGATCCAACGCTCCGTATTTTTTTTTATTGTAATTCTTTTTCTTTTATTATTTTTAATTGCTTTTTATTTAAAAATTCATAGTAATTTCATTTTTCATCTAAAAAATCACAAAATTATTTCTAAAATTCTCTTTTATTTTTCTTCATTTTATTTTTATTTTTCCATATTTTATTTCATTGATTTCCTATTTTTCATGAATTTTCTATTTTCTCCTTTATTTTAATTGGTTTTAAAATGTTTTTCTGCATTTTAAAATTCTGAAAATTTTATTATGTGTTTCTTATTTTATTTTCAACCTTCCATAATTTTCTTGGCCATTTATTTGGTGTTTTGAAGGACTTTATGAATTTTTCATTTTATTTCTATTTTAAAAATCATTTCAAAATACCTTTGATGCATTTTTATTTCATTTAATTGCATTTTATATTTATGTGACCTTGTGAACTTCTGTTGGCCTTGGATCATGATAGTTTGGACTTTAAGTCTCATCAAACTCAATGGATTTTGGATGTTGATGGGGTGAAAACCCTAATCCACCAAAATTGATGACTGGTTTTGATGATGACTTGATCAAACTTTTGATCCAATTTGGGTGTGACTACTCTTGATTCTTTCTTCTTCATCTCCTTTTTTTCCCTTTTGATCAATTGGATGGCTTGTGTCCATCTTGTTTATGATGTGTGGATTGGTACTTTATGAACTTTCATCATTTCAAATTTACCTTCTAAGTGATCATGAATCATTTAAGGTACTTTAGATTGATGCATAAGTTTGTCCTAAGTGTCATGAAGTGTAGATTGAAGTAATGGACCATCCTCCTAGCCTTTGTGCTTAATCATCATCTCCTTTCTTTCTTTTTATTGTGTGGCCTGGTTTAAGGAGAATGATTTACATATCATTTCTCTAGCATGTATTAACACAATCATTATTATTGATCGGCCTCATATAGTTGTGAGTTCTACGTAAGTCCAATTACGATTGCTTAACATAGCGTTAAATTTGTCCCAAAGACAGTGGCATTTTTATAAGTGAGATTGCAAGTCTTTTATTCCTCATGGTATTGTGTGAAAATGTTGCTCATTTTCCATTTATGAGAGCTAGTGACATATTTGTTGATTTTATCTAAGTTGGAGTTATTCTCATAAATGATGTATAGGTTCATGTTTGCATGCTTATGAGTGGATAGTTGAGTGTTCTCCAAAGAATGACCAAAACATCTTTTCATCTTCACTATCATTCTCTATTAACTATTCACTTGTATTAACTTTTATTTCAATGTCATTTACTTTATGTCTTTATTTTATGTCATTTACTTTATACTTTATGTTTAGCGTTTCATATCATACTTCTTATGAATATATCATTTTGTTCTTTGTCCATTTGGACCTTTCTTTTGATATCATTGTAAAGAAAGACACTAATAAAGAAAAATCTAAAAGGAACTTATTTCTCCCAACTCATGGACTTGTGGTTACTATCATTTGCATCATTACGGAGTTATGGACTTAGAATTAGGACTTTGACCTTAGATTTAGGACTTGTGACTTGAGACTTTGGAATTCATCTGATGCCCTTGACTTCATTGTGATTTGCTTATCTTAGCTTGTTTGAGGCTTAATCCAAATGAGGGAATTCTTGCTTGACTTATGTCATAGAGCTTGTTATTTCTTGGTTAAATCTTTCCTCCCTAACTTTTACTTTATGCTTTAGGATAGTCTCTTCTTCTCCTCACTTAAATTTTCAAATCTTCTCCCTCTTTTCAAAAACCTTCTTGTTTTTTGAACTTGAATCATTTTTCTCAATAAACCTTGACTTTTGTCAAGTGATTTTAAAAACATTTTCTTAACAAATGTTAATTCATCTTAAGCATATTTAGACCAATTTCAAAAGACTAAAAAATGTCTAACTCATTCAAACCATTTTTGTGCCCTTGTGCACTTTTCCTTTTAAAACTTTTCTCAAGGCATGAGACATGAGTCATTTCCATAGTTGAGTTATAATTCTTCTATCTCCATAGTATTGATGATAATCATTTTTCATTTATGAGAGCTAGTGGCATACTTGTTGATCCTTATCCAAGTTGGAGCCCTTCTCATGATGATGCAAAATTCTCATATGTGTGGGTGACTAATTGAATATTCTCCTTAAAATGACAAAATGTCTTTTCCTAAAAAATGAATCAAAACAAACTCTTTTTGTTATTTTTACCACGAACTACGAGGTTTTGATCATTCATTGCATTTTCTTGATACGTAGGCATGAGACTTCAAAAGTCTTGGCAAACATCAAAATAAAGAAAATGTGTTTTTTTTCCCAACTCTCATATCTTTTAACAAACAACACCTCTTTCAAAACAAAATGTACATGTTTTCAAAGAGATTTCCATGGAGTACCATGGATGTTTAGGGTGCTAATACTTTCCCTTTACATAACTAATCTTTGGATCCTTGTTCTCTTTTATTAGTTTTATTTTAAAAATTCTTTGGATTTTGTTCGTACTTTTTTCCTTTTTCTTTAGAAACAATAAAAGCGTGGTGGCGACTCTTGCTTTGCGAGTTAGGTTAATCAATAGCTTAATCTCAAAAAATTTACTGCTACATACGTATTTTCATCTTTTGAAAAATAAAGATGGATTTTTGAAGGTGTCACGTAAGAATAATGGTGATGTGGCAAATATAGAGTGTGTGACATATGTCGTTAGAGGTGTTCATGGATACGGATCAACCTGCAAGCCCATTCACCCAACCCAACCCCACCCTTATTTTTATTCATCCTAATTATATAGAGGTCAATCTGAACCAACTCATTCAAACTCATTGGTATTTGATACGGATCAACCTGCAAGCCCATTCACCCAACCCAACCCCACCCTTATTTTTATTCATCCTAATTATATAGAGGTCAATCTGAACCAACTCATTCAAACTCATTGGTATTTGATTCGGATAATGGTTTGAAGTTGAAAATCTACGAACCCGCATACCCAATCCATTAATATGTTACATTATTTTTATTTTATTTATTTATAAATTATCTAGCATAATTTTTATAATTTAAAAATGCATATATTTTTTTAATATAATTATATTTTTTATTAATCGTAAAAGTCTAAGTCTAAATCAAATTTGAGAGATCAAATTTTTTTATTCAAAACGAGATAAAATTTTAAATTATAATTTACATCATTTGTATACTTTTCTAACTTGATCTAAATCGTAAAAAAACTTTTAGGTATTAATCGATACATTTTATTCAAATTAAATACTAAAATTTTATAATTTTTTAATATTTTTGTAAAATAAATGTTAATTAAAATGATATTTTATTTAAAATTTGAAAATTTATTTAATAGATGACACATATCGATGAATGAGTTGGTTCAATTCAAGTTTAGTCTTATAAGTATGAGTTGTACACTCAACCTAAACCAAAGACTATTGATCAAGTCAAATATTGAATTTAATCAAATTAAACTCAACTCAATCCTCGATCATCCCTATATATCGTGATATAATTCATCGCTTGAATTTAATATATTATATAGGTACTCTTCATCGTTATCAATAAAACTCATTGGAAAAAAAAAACTACCTTGGTAAAATAGACAAAAAGGGCATCAAAGTACAAACAATACTCAGCAAGCAACACTATATATTTCATTTCACTTGGAGAAAAAACTTTACATGTTCTCGACAATACTATATTTGCTAGTTCACTCACTGTCATACCTACAAAAATTCTAGCACATTGGTAAAAAGGCTTCAGCAGCAAGAAAGAATATGGTTTCAGTTTTTAACCAAAGACACTACTACAGTTCCGTTTCCTGATCCCTCACAGCATGATCTGAGACAGTTCCCTCAGAAGATGCTTCCCCTCCATGGGGCTGCTCAACCCTGGAGGGATCTGACTGAGTCTTGCTGGAATCTCCACTATCAGGGACTTGTTCTACTTTATGTTCTTCAGATGAACACCAATTTTCTGGTGATATCTGTCTCGGCTTCTTATTTCTGAAGCCACCTTCTGAGTCTTTGAATTTGGCTCTGCCAACTGGCCTTGTTGGCAATGGAAGCTTGCTCTCAAGATGAGGGCCAGGAGCAATACAGGATGCAACCAACTGGAGCACTTCAGGAGAAGGAGATAGTCCCGAGCTTGTCTTTTTCGATAAGTGTGATAGGTTTGCCCCTTTTAAATTAAGAGGGGGCAAGTTGAGGTCGGATTCAAGCTGCTGAGGCCCTGTCGGAGGATGTAGAGGAAATGGTGGTGGGAGAGGAGTTGAGCTTGAAGCACCATTATCACCATGGTGGCTGCTGTGAATATCCGGACAAAAATCTGGAAGAAACAGCTTGGGCTTGTGTGATTTTCTCTTCCTTTTCTTCTTGAGACTACTCCTGGGATCCTTCGGTAAGGACGGGGGTGGTCCAGGGATCACAAATGGAGGAATTGTAGGCTTATCATCTCCATAGAGCATGCGTACTGAATGAGCAATGGCCGATACTGTGGGAGGAAGTTCGGGATCAGGAAGTTTGGCAGGGGAACTCACAGCTTGTCGTAACCAGTGGGGAAGCTTGTCTTTTGAAGAACTACTTCCAGCTACTTCCTCCCCTTTCGAGTTCATGTGATCTGGTATAATAGGGTTGGATAACAATCCTGAGCAAGTAGATTCACCTTTTACTACATTGATGCTACAATCACGCGCATCATTCGGTGATTCATCCGGAAGTACAGGCAACTTTCCACGCTTGATGTTTCCTCGCTCATCCTCCTGTTGCTGTATATTAATGTTGCCTGAGCAATTCAAACCTAAAGAACTCAAGCTGGCTGTTCCAAAAGAATTGAGTAGAAATGGTCTTTCTGTCAGCAGCACATTGGACGAAGTTCCTGGTCTATCAGTTGTTTCGGCAGAAGCATCATCAAGAAATTTTGCTCTGTTCATATCATGGCTCCAAGATGGAAGAGGTGCAAAGTGATCATTTTGCAGACTAGGTCGATCCATTGTTCTAAAATGTGGAAGACCAGATGCAGCAGGACCACCTAATCCTAATTTCATGTCAGTCAGATGGTTTTGGAATTTTGGCGGTAAAATAAATTTGCTACCTTGCAAGGCCCTTTCCATCATTGCATCAGAGATTGGAAAATTTGAAGATTTGGAAGACTTGGTTGTCTTGGAAGATGATCTTTGCACAGGAAAAGCTGGCCCCTGAAAGACCTTTACTAGTTCCTCCTCCCACCTCACTGATAAATCTTCGCATGTTTTATACTTTGAAAACTTTAACTTGGTATCTCTGAGCATGGCATCCCAATTACCCCTTCCATGCCTGCGAACACCAATCCAGAGGGAATCAAGTTCATCTTCAGACCAACCATCTGATTTTGCCTTCTTTTTCAATAAACTATTTGGTCCAGACCCAGTTCTCATCATTATGTTTTCAAGAACTTTCCGATGCTTTTCGGAGAATGATGATAGTGAGGTTGGCTTTTGTCCTAAACCCAAGGTGGGCGGAACATCCCTGTCTTGCTGATTATATCTAAATAAATCTTCTGGGGGCATTTTAAAATTAGGTAATGTTGGGAGGTCTTGCATAGATCCATTCAGAGCTTCAAGTCTGCCTCCTAACGACAAATTAGGTAAGAGCTCCGGATGTGAATTTGGATTGTTCTTTGTTGTGAGTGGAAATCTCGCCAGCAACCTTTCATCGAAAGGCAGTTTTGGCAGGGCCATTTTCTCCTGGAAAGCAGAGAATCTAGCACTTGGACTTTCAAATGCATCAGATTCCTTTCCTTGCACATGGGGTGGAAACTGCACCAACAAAAAGACATTAATCATAGTGACATGTACATAAAGGCAACAATGTTTGACAAAACAAAAACACTAGCATATTAAGAGAGCATACTGGAAGAAACGGGAGAAAGTTATCAGGGATGCTATTTCTGAAACTTTGTTGTAAATTTTCTGTTGATGCGTCCAACAGTTTGGTATTTGCTGCATTTTCCTTACTTCTCGCCTCAGCATCCATGGATGTCCCGGTGCAAGGGGCGAGGCTGAATGGAAACTCTTGTCTGGCTCCGTGCCTATTTTGTCTCCAGTTTAACTTTGAAGTGTTACCCTCTGATGATTCTATTTGATTAGCATTAGGAGCACAGAGCCCTAGAACGGGCAACAAATTGTTGCTTGGCATAGAGTTTGTCACGTTAATCCTCCCCCTGTTGTGGTAGTTTGAAGGCAAAAGTTCGGGTAAAGATCGGCCTGGATTATTGACAGAAATATTGAAGGGATGTCTCATTTTATGTTTTGAAAGCTTTTCGATCCTTGATAAGGAGTCAGTGTTAACATTTTGAGCTTCTGAAAGTAGACTATTTTTGTTGTCCTCTATGTTGATAGAAGTTCCTTCTTGAACTGAATGTATCGGCTCAGCCCCTAGATCTCCATCTTTGGCTATCAATGGAGGATGCATGAGTGACTCAGTACCTGGAAGTCCTTCAGCAGAATGTGATTCTTTAACTGCATCCCTCTGAGCAAGTCGTTCCTTCTGCCGAGCACGGAGTTTAGCACTGTTGATCATTGACAAGTGCAAACGTTTCAGCATTAAAGACTTATTTTATCATGATTCTGAAAACATATTGGCTATAACAGTGCCCATCAAACTACCAAAGACATGAAATATCCTGGTCCGTGTGTTTGAAAATTACCAATTAGAGTGAATAATTCAAACCTTAAATGTTTGAGTGCTCAAATTACCATCATTGTCCAACAACAACAAAAATACTATTATCAATTTATCATTAGCATGCAGGATTTGCTAAGTGCTCCAGGTAAGTAGTCTCCAGAAGTCAAAATTACAACATAAAAGGTTATATTTAAACATGCTTTATTTGCTCTAAAAGAAACCAATTAATAGAGAAAGGAGGAAATCCTTTTTGACAATGTACCAGAACACTATTAGAAAAACAAACACCTCAATATAAATAAAATAATGCATTCTGGAAGAATTGGTATTACATACTTAGGTTGAGAAAGGGAAAGAATGGAAAAAAAATCTGAGATTCTTAAAGACATACAATTTTGTCTTCAGGGCCCGTCCGGCTGGTGTGTATTCGCGCTCAGGTTCTGGTGCTTTTTCCTCCTCACCACCACTCTGGTTGAACAAACACATCAATAGAAAACATTAATGAAACATGAATTCTACAAGGAAGAATAAAAAATGTTAAGAAACTAAATAATCAAAGCTAAAGTGGTGAAGCAGACTAACAATCTAAATTTTAACAGTCAGTAATTAAGCAAGTGATCCTCAAAATGTGATTAGGGGCCTATATACAGCATTTAACAAAACTAATAACTAAAACTAATATAAAACTAAGCTGGAATAAATAGAGACAGGAAGGTGATGACGCTCGGTCATTCTACATATTTCTAGCGATTTTCCTAATATTTTAATGGTTTTTTTAGTTCATTCTGTGTGAAACAGAGCAAAACAGGACATGATTCAAGACATTGTGGAAAAGCTCAATTCAATTCAAAATCACTCTAACTAGACAACTTCTACAATGTTTTCATGGTGAAAGTTACAGTGACAAGAAGTGGAGCGAGGCTTAGACACAAGAATAGGAAGAAAATTATAAAATTAAAAAAATCGGCAATTTTCCATTAATTTCATGAAGCTAATGTGTCTTACGTGCTACTGGAAAAAACGTGCCACACCAAGCACATCAACGCGGCATGTTAAGGGAATCTGAAGGAGGCCACGTAAGCAAAAACAAGGGAATGTGGTGCACATGATGCTTGGTGTGGTGCATTTGCGCAAGCCAGATTTTTAATCACTGTGCACTATTTTGACCATATATAGAGTTTTGTAAGTCTGATTGAGGTGAAACTTGCGGCAAAGGAAAGCTTCCTAGATAGTTATGAATAACAGAAAATGATTATATTATTACAATGAATAGCTTGATGCTATTTAGGAAGCTGTGACTGACTAAGTTAGTTACAACTCAGTTAGAGCTCAGCACATGATTTGTCATAACTGCCTTCTAGACAGTTCTAACTAACTAATATGTTTGCTGATTGCTAATTTGCTTTGCTAGTTACTAGCAAAGTAGTTACGGATATAACTACTACGCTATATACTCAAATAGTTTTGAATTTTAACAGAAACAAACACTTCTCATCAGTCATCACCTCCCAATTAGAATTAATAAAGCTTACTAAGAAATAAATTATGCTAACTAGCAGAAAGAAAGCAAATTACCTCACTCACTGCTTGGATTGGGTGTGGAGCATATGCTTCTCGATATGAAACAGCTTTCCTCTGTCGCTTCCCTCGACCAAGAACAGCTTCCTCCTCACTCTGATATTTCTCCCACCTAGAAACCGGATTAAATGTACAAGAAATTCAAGCTAAGACATTAGTCACACCAATTGATGGCTAACTAAGCTGTCAAAATAAATGCAGCCCAATGAGTTAATTTTTTGCACACATATATAATCATTTGTCATTTATAAAGAAAAAACCTGTTCCGGATTTGCCTAGAAGATTTTATTTATTTAAAGCGGTTTCTTGTCAACTTTATCATTCACCGTCATAAGATCAAAGAGTTCACTGCATGCTACTTCAGTCCTCACAAGTAGTTACGTGTAAACAACAAGTAATGGTCGGCCTACATTTTGATTTCATGTGATGGGTATGTTTAAATACAACTGATTTCTAGGCATTTTCTCTTCATTTAACCACTAAAGCTTGTAAAGAAGAAAGCAGTTTGACTATAAGAGAAACTAAGAAAACTAAATACAGAACACGAGGATTGTGAATAATCCTTTAGGGATGTGTGAAACAAGGGACGAAAGCAAGGAAAAAAACAAGCCACCTCAAAAGATGTACTCATTTTCTCAGAATATCTAATATACAAACCTCCATAATGAAAATGTAAGATTTGAATTTCTGTTTCTAATCAGACCATAAAAGCCTGTATTTACAAATTAATGTGATTTCTAATTCTTATCCCATTTAGCAATTAATTTGGAATTCTACAGCTAATGCATATTTCACAGGTGACTAACTACACAAATCGTGTGACTAATTCTAACAGAAACCATGAACAAAAAATCAAAGAAAAACAAAACCTAAGCCTTATTACAACATGTGTGGCTGGCTTAATAGAAGCCAACAGATACAGGTAAAACTAGACTTAATAAGTATCATAAACTTCTGTTATCATTTGAGGTCATTTCTAACAAGGAGGTACTGCTGCTCTTATCTACAAGCAAGAGTGCTCTCCAGCAACAAAAACATCTCTCATTTATATTTTTTATTTCATAATGTATCTTAAAATGATATTTTTCATTATTGTTAAATAGATATTTTACTATACAGCATAGCCCTTTATGCAGAACTTGGAAATCGTCAACTGGAATCTCCTTACCTCAAACGCAATAGTCGGTCCCATTCATTTTCTTCACCGCCAATCACTGCATTATCCTCTTTCTTCTCAGAGTTTTGTGTACATGTGTCATCAGTTCCATGAGGAGGGGACTCACCCTCTACATGTTCTTCAGTCGGTTCATCATTCCACTCAGGGGCCTACATAAGAAAAATCAACCACGATAAGGAACAGAGTATTTAATATACCCACATGTATCTACGAGCATGGAGAAACAATCAAAGTAAGATAAAATAAAGAAAAGGTGCAACCATAGATGCAGATTAGGCAAGATCTGTCATTCAAAGGAGTCCAACTCAGGGCATTGTATGTTCCTACGTGATAATATATAGAAGTTAAAAGCATAGTTGCTGCTAGGTCAAGCGCAAGGAAGCACTGTGGAACCATCTCTTAAAACCTAACTATCAAGAGGAAAGAACAAGCCACTTAAATACCCCACCGAAAATCTCATACTACTCGAAGTGGGACTAGACTACTTAAACTGGGACTTGAGCACCACATAATACTCAAGTCCCTATCATAGCAACACCCTTGAGAGTCGAACTCTAAGGCACTTTAACCAGCCATTCTGGTCAGGCCCTTCGTAGGTATTTCTTCCCGTCTAGCCGACAAGCAGCTCTGATGCCAATTGATAAGTATCAAAAGGGGAACCCTCCCTTAAAGTCTAACTATAAAGAGGAAAGAAACAAGCCACTTAAATACCCCACCGAAAATCTCATACTACTCGAAGTGGGACTAAACTGCTTAAAGTGGGACTTGAGCACAGCAAAATACCCAATTCTACGGCATTTTAACCAACCTTTCTGGTCAGGCCCTTCGTAGGTATTTCTTCCCGACTAGCCAACAAGTAGCTCTGATGCCAATTGATAAGTATTTCGTAGGTATTTCTTCTGGACTAGCCAACAAGCAGCTCTGATGCCAATTGATAAGTATTGAAACACTTGGGGAACCCTCCCTTAAAAAACTAGCTAACAAGGTGAGAGAACCAAGCCACTTATATACTCCACTGAGCATCCCATACTACTCAATGTGAGACAAACCAGCATCTTATCAAAGAGAAGTTGGATAATGGTCTTACAGTTAAGTGTATGCCACTTCAGGATGAAAATTGACAGGTGTGTATTAACTAAGGGACTTCCTATAAAACAGTTCCTAAATCTTTCTGGCGAGTCCAGAAAATGATAGATGTCCAATTTACTAACTTGAATGGGAGTTTGAATTGTAGGAAGTTTTTTCATTATTTCCTTTTATTTATATGGATTTATTTCCTCTTTGTACAAATGTTTTTTATATTTTTCATTTGAGGACAGATTCTCTATACTTAATTATATAAAAGCAATTAATAGAATTATGTACATTAAGTCCATAAAATGTAAGTTGTGTTTTTATGCAAAATCTAGTTTCCAGTCAATTTTATCTCTCTTTATGTGTAAGATTCTAGGTTCTACACGAAACTCGGAACCAAATAAATACTGTGACTACTAGATATTAGTCGATTACTTCACCTTCATTGAGCCCAGCATATCATTCTCAGAATCCCCTTCGGCAATGTCTGTTGAACCATCTTGAAGGTTAGAACGATCAAGCAATTTTAAAATGGCATTTTCATCCCACAAAATCTTGCTGCTGCTCTCTGTACACTTATCCTCGTATACGTCACCAAGACCACCAGTCCTCTTCCGATGCTTATGTTCTATATCTGCTACTGCCTCATCTTTGTTACTATTATTATTCTCACTTGTATCTTTTCCATTCAGGCCACAAGAATCATTGAAGAGTTCTTCAGTTCCCCATTTTAAAATATCTTCTACCTCTTTTTGAGACCCAGATTTACCTTTAAAAAGCTGATCAAGCATCAATTTCTTTTTAGCAAGCTGCAAGATGCGCTCTTCAACGCTGGCACGAACCACAAGTCGGTATACTAAAAGTCTATTTGATTGCCCAATTCTGTGTGCTCGATTCATTGCTTGGATATCTGCATGAGGGTTGAAATCAGAATCATAGATGATGACAGTGTCAGCAGTGGCCAAATTTATCCCAAGTCCACATGACCGAGTGGATAATAAGAAAACAAATCGACTTTTGTCTTGGTTGAAGCGTGCAATTGCTGTCTGACGATCTGCTACAGACACAGAGCCATCCACTCTCTCAAATGTTCTAGGCCCAAATTCTATGTTCAAATAGTCCTCCAGGATGTCAAGAAGTTTTGTCATCTGTGAGAAAATAAGAACTCTATGACCTTCCCTATACAAAATCTTTAGCATAGAATGCAAAAGAGTCAACTTTGCCGAAGCCTTTATTCTCATTTCATGAAGGAACTCAACAGATCCAGAATCAGGCTCAGTTCCTGGTATGAGATATGGATGATTGCAGACCTTCCTCAGTTGCATCACAATGTTTAGCATGGATGTCGGAGCAATACCTTTCCCAATATTTCGCAACACTTGATAATTCTTTGTAAGCATTGCCCGATAATATTCAGCTTGGATGGATGACAACTCAACAGGAACCATTCTTTCTGTCTTGGGAGGAATATTTTGCATGGCATCCTTTTTAAGTCTACGGAGCATATGAGGAGAAACTAGTTTTTTCAATTCATCAACTTTCTCTGCAGACGTAAGATCATTAAATCTCTCCTCAAATGAAGAGAGGGAAGGAAATGATGCTGGCTGTAAGAAATTAAGCAAGTTGTACATCTCACCAAGGTTGTTCTGGAGAGGGGTGCCTGTCAACAGAACACGATGTTGAAAAGAGCATGAATTTAGCAAGCTGAACAACTTACTTTGTGAATTCTTCAGTCGATGGCCCTCATCAACCACAAGAACTTCCCAAGGAACTCCCCGAAAATGAGGATAATCGGCAAGAACCATTTCATATGAGGTTAAAAGCACATTAAACTTATAGGCTTCTGTTTTCTTATTCAGTCCACTTGGATCACTTGCATGCCATTCATACTGTCGAATTATGGCTCTTGCTTTTGCACAGCCATGATATTGAACAACATTCACATCTGGAGCCCATAGCGCAAACTCAGCGAGCCAATTGCCCATAGTGACAAGAGGTACCAGAACCAAACAAGGACGTGAAACTTTGAATTCAAAATACAAAGATGAAATAAAAGCACAAGCAGATATTGTTTTCCCAAGCCCCATCTCATCAGCAAGTATCACATTCTTGGACTTATACCAGCATTTTCGCAACCAGTTCAGAGCCTCAAGCTGATGGGGAAATAAAGAACCCCCTTTTAGCTCTTTAGGTTGCTCTACAAGACTAACTACATCGTTTAGACGGTCACTGCTTTTTTTAGTTGAATTTTCCTTTGATGCATCCCTTTCCAATGTGAGAGCTTCAAACATTTTAAAGCGTGTAATCAAATGAGAAGAATTTTGAAGCACTGGTTCATCTAAACTTTCCCAAGTGCACTCATCATAAGGATTTCCAGCCCACTTAACATATACTTCAGATACTCCATGTTTGGAAGTGCGAATAGCAAGCAACCGCTCAGGATTCTTCCATTGTTCTTCACAAATATCTATTGTAGCCGTCCCATATTTTGCCTTATAATTTTCAAGCTTTCTCTTTGCAATAACTTTTAAATGGGATTCAGAAATCCAACTATTATGAATATGAGACTTTCCTACCCACTTAACTAAAAATTCATAGGAAACTCTCTCTCCATTTGGACATGCAGGTTCAACCCTAATAGCATCCTGAACTTTATTATCAACACTGCTACCCATTCCCTTTGGTTCAGTTTTAAGAGAATCGTGCATTTCACAATTTTTTGGAAGCTCACTGTTGCCGTCCCCTCTTAAAACAACATTAAGATTCTCCCCCGTCTCCAACTTGTCATTTTCCTTTTCCAACAGTTCAGCAGATACAGCATAATCATCCTGATCTGTACCATCCTTAACACATGAGCCTAAATCATCAGTGGCTTTACTCAAGGAATTTGTGAGATCACCATTCTTACTTTCCTTTGTTGTTGATCTCCTGTATACATGAATATTTTCCACTCTATCGGTGTCTTTCAACCTTCCTTCATCAGAACTTTTGACATTTTGAGGATCATCAACAAGATCTTCAGCTATTTCAATACCCACATCATTATCACAAGCAGAATTATCTTCTACTAGCCTTGTCTGGTTTTCTGACATTACCAGATCGTCGGAAGGTGAATCATCCCCAACTTTCAAGGATAAGTGCCGTACTAAGTTTGTGTTCTCACCTTGTATTCGACACCCTAAGACTCGATCAACCTGTGAGATGGATATACAAATTAAAAAGAAGACATGATAATCACATACAAGATAACAGGGAAGGCATTTTCTTTCAACACAGTGCAGAGATGGTTACCTGCAAAGATTCAAGAATAGTACTGTCTTCATGCATTAAAGTTCCGTCCAAGTGGCTTCCAATTTTCTCAGGCTCATTTGACGCGACTTTCATTGCCTGAGAGTACTTCTGCACCCAAGCAAAAGCAAATAATGCTTACAACTACCCGCAAATACAATATCATATTAACAATAATAATAAATATACTCTATATCTCAGCTAGTATAATGATAAAATAGAAGGATTAATATATTGAAAGCAAGCTTAATATACTTGATGCCAGAACTAACCCCTGAACCGGATTAGTCAGTCAAGTGGGCCAGATACTGGCGGTGAAAACCAAAAATAAAAAAATAAAAAAGCTTAATATACTTTATCACATTATAACTGCTTTGAAATCTGTAAACCCCGGCTATTGATATTTCTAAATGTAACCCAACGCTGAAAGCCTTCAATACTTGAAGAAATACTTCTACCAACTTTTTACCTTTCCCTACAGTCTGTAACATATCTAAAAAATTCTCACTAAAGAATGTCTAAATCTGATAATGTTCAAACTCGCTCTTATAAATTACGGTGAATGTATCTAAACAGATCATCTCGTACAATAGTTATCTCCTATATCCTAATCAACGATCAACTGCTAGCATGTTGTCAATCTGCACTCTCATTCTTTGATTTTGTATTCAAGCTTTACTTTTTCCTAGCTGAAAGCTTACAGCGGCCTAGGATATAGGAAATGCATGGAAATCAACAAATAAAATAAGTGTGAGCATTGAAGGCAGGCATGTATTGCAGCCTATGCCATTTGAAAAAATAAAGTTGCAAAATGATTCATATTAAAGACCTTTACTATTGCCCACATGATTCGTCAGAATTCAATGCCACAATCATTAACCCTTTCATAATTCAGATATCATAGATGCATTCTTAATGAATTTCCAATAAATGAAAAAAGTGCCATCAAAATAGTATTTCAAGTGCACATGGTATCAATACGATAGGAAGGTGGGTAAAGGAAGTAAGAACAGTATTTCATTTCAGTCTCCCATGGTCTGGGATTGATTGTCAAGCAGGGTGAAAAGAAGGACAATTCTTAAACTCTAAACAAATATTAAGATAAAGTGGATTTTGAATCTTTAATAGCAGTCAAATTAATATTTGTAATTTAATGATAAACATTTTAGATCTGCGAAGAAAATATTTATAATATTATGCCAGTATTTATTCATTGTATTTATCAATAAAATGGTGTCTGCAATTTAACAAGAACTTACCATTAGAATGTGCAATAAGTATTTACTCAGAAGTAAATCAATTGAATAAAATGTTTTAATTTTATAGGTTAGAATTAAACATCTTATAAGAAATCAGAGGCAGAACAAGTACCTTAACTTTCTGCTGGGCATCAGATTTCTTTTCTCCAACATCCCCTTTTGATATAGATGTGGAAATTTTCTGTGTTTTGGACTTCTGCTTCTTGTGTGTTTTATTATTTCCAGACTTTGACTTTATAGAAGCAATGACAAATTGTTTCCCCTTTTCAGTCCTACGCCTCTTTTGATTAGCATTATCACTAATAACTTTAAGTTTCCTTTTCCGCGTTTCCTCTCCACCAACAGTAATAGCAAGAACAAGTGTTTTTCTAAAAGGAATTTTATCACAAGATAAACTAGGCTTCTCCTCCAGCAGGTCATCATTTGTATCTAAATTAGAAATTTTAGAAGGCGACAAAACTTCCTTATCGGGTGAACCTGACATCGTGTCAAAAGGGGTGACTGTTGGGGACAAGTCCAAGTTCTTGTCATCAGCATCGACGCATGATGAAGTTCCTTCCATGCAACTTTCATGAGATGGCTCCGTTAGCTTGTCGCTACAAGTTGCATCCACTGGGGAAGACAGTGGTTTCATTCCAAATAATTTCCCTCCCATAGTTGAAATAGATTTTGCTTTGCTTGACCTTTTTTTTGAGATATGCTTATTTCCGAAAATTCCAGAAACCTTTTCCAGGTTGAGGGAGTTAACTCCAGCTTTTGATTTTACAGGTACAGTCTTCGTCCTCGCTCGTTTTGAAATTGAATCCAGGTTGTTTAAGGGCTTTAATTGATCATTTTCTTCAAAGCAGCTTGGACATTGCCACTTCCCCATAGGGATGCGCTTCAGGAGATAAAATCACGAATTATTAAAAACGTAAGGAAAAAAAATATACAACCTGAGAATACTTCTTAATTAATATTAAAAGCTTAATATAAAACCAACTCAACAAACATACCTTAAGAGGAGGGTCAAGACACTGTAAATGATAAGTGCGAGGACAGCTATCACAGCACAATAAGTTGCCACCAAGATCACAGATCACGCATTCATAGAAATACTGGATCGAAAGTTTTATTATATCACAGTTAGAGCATTCAAACTAATAGAATATGAAAACAAAACACATAAATAACAATTAATTCGAAGCATCCCAAAAAGATTTTCCTATAAATAAAATACTATTAATTGAAAAAAGATAGAATGAATGCACAGGATACATATCAGCTAGAAAGTAAAATACATGACTAACAAAATAAGAAGAAAATATTCACTTGACAACACATCCAAATCTAATCCCACTGCGTATGTCCCATAAGAAAAAATTTATTAGAAGAAAACAAATGTGTTGACAGTACATCTTCTTAAAGGTAAAAATAAAGACTAAAAAGTAAACAAGTAAACTAATATCAGAAAAACGAGCCCACTAATATCGGAAAGAGCACCCTAAAAATCATATTAGCTGAGCACCATAAAAGCCAAGATCCTTCCCGAATAAGACACAGCAGTATGTACTTCAAATATTTTTAGATTTCTCCCTACCAAATAAATGCATTTTCACAACACATAGCCATATGCATCATACTGCCGAACTGCCAAGCCAAAATAATGCAAAAGGTGGCGGCCATTTGTATCAGAACATATAATAATATGACGTGATCCTATCGAATTAAAAAAGTATGTTGATATTGATGTATCTAGGCTGATCTGTTTACTTATATAGCTTAATAATTTTAATCAATCAAGCAGCTGAACGGGACTATTCGATAAATAATGGACATCAAGACCATAATTATAGGTGACAGAGTATTTACACATGTGTTGAGTTAGTATATCTAACCCTCCTCAAGCTAGATCACATATATCGATACGAGTCTCACATTTGATGAGATATGGCCAAAAAGAGTATTTATAAGTGGGAAGCATCTCTCGCCTTACAAGGCAGTTTTGCAAGGTTGAGTTAAATCCAACCCGAATTCTAAGATGGTATCAAAGTTTATCCAAGATGTGTTAGGCCACTCGCTATTGGGCCACACGGGATATAGATGGGACATGGGAGTGTTAAAGAGTCCCACACTAGATGAAATATGACCCAAATAAGTGTAAAGTGGGAGACATCTCTCTCCTTAATATCTGTTTTGTGTGGTTGAGCCTAGACATAACATATGCACCAGAAGCCCTGTAAGGGAATTGGTAAATAAATCTTCTATATAATTTCGGTGGCCGCTTTCTAGTTTCTATCAAGGCAATTATTCGCCTGAACTTTCTAGGTTCTATAAAGGCCATTATTCTTCTATAGGAGCTTTAGTGGTGGCTGGCAGATAGCACTGTCACTAAAGTATCTTGTCATTGTTGGCAGGGGCTTAAATGGGCTTCTTGCAGTGCTTAATGATCTACGTGAGAGTGTTGTCATCATTGTTCAGCAAAGGAATCACACTATCTGCTCTTGAACGTCATTGCCTCCAACTCAAAGGTAGCATTTGTCAATGAGTAGAAGAACAGTGGGAAGTTTGAATTGCAGTAAATCTGAGTTGAGTTGAGGACTAGCAGGGTCAGAGATTTACGGTGTGACCAAACTGGCAGGAGAAAATAACTCACTCCCTCATGCATTGATGAGCAATTTATGGCCAGAGTTCAGTAACTGGCATGTGAAGAAAAATCAGAGGTTCATTAGCAGCAATCAAAACTTGGGTCATTCTGAGCAAGCAAACACTCATGATGTGTAGGCTAAAAATCATTTCAGGAGGGAAAAGAAAGTAGTTAAATACCAAGAGAGAAACAAGCATAACCGCTTAACAACTGAAGAAACAAAAAACTCCAATCAGACGCAGACATGGAGGACAATAAGGGTTACCAATGGACAAAATTACTGCCCGGCCAACTGGAATAGAACAATTTTGAGACAGACAATGTGGAAAAGAAATTCTGGATTGTGTGGGAGCCCGAATCAATTGATATTCCTTTCCTCCAGTAGACGGGCTTATTCTATTCTAAGTTCCAACATACAAGTCATTTGACTTAAAAATATCTTTTGTCCGAATACAAGAAAATATCAAATTAGATTTCTATTATTTCTTTAAGATATGATATATCTATCAAAATAATAGAAAAATCCATCAAATCATGACTTTGAGTATCAAACATTTGATTTTCATATCTATCCATCTGGAATAGAACAATTATGAAACAGACAATGTGGAAAAGAAGTTCTGGATTGTGTGGGAGCCCAGGCAGTGGAACACTGCACGAGTATGTCACAGCAGAAGGTGCTGGTACTGCTTTTTACCATATAAAAATGAGGGAGAGTATGCTGAATCATGTATATCTAGGTCGAACACTGATCTCTTATTTTTAATATAACTACCACAAATATATAAGCTGATCATTGGCTGATTTGCAACCTAATAATTGACTTATTTACAGCTATCATTATTATGTTAGTCGACATTGGATTAATCTAACACATCTTATTTCCAATTAAAACAATGATAATTTCAAATTTCATACCGGTTTTGGAAATCAAAAAGGCCCTCAACAGTGAAGATGACATGGCAGAAGTGATAGCAAATCTAGCAACGAAAGTCTAGACTCTCAAAGACACGGCTATCAACAGTGAAGCAATCCAAATATATGGAAATATAAAATTAAATACTTGAAGTACCGGTTTTGGAAATCAAAAAGGCCCTCAACAGTGAAGTAATTCAAATATATGGAAATATAAAAATAAATACTTGGAGTCCAATTCCTATTTACTCCTTATTTATAAAGGTCTAACTCAAGGTAAACTATCTCTAACTAACCAATTGGGATTAATATGTTACTCACCCCATCATGTCCCTTCTTCTTAGATGAATACTGAGAAGTGCCTTCTTCAGTCTTTAGCATACGTTTAGCTGAAGCATTCCTAGAAGAATCAGATGCTACTGAATTATCTTCTTTACCATTGGATTGCTCTTTACCAGAGGACTGATCCAGTCCTACAGGAAGTTTTCTACGCTTGCGCTTTAAAACCCAGTTCCTGTTAAGCATTTTAGGTACAGATGATTTGATTTCCTTCTTCATTCACATGTGCCCTGCATAAAGAATCAACCGTTTGACCATCAGTGTCATCAGTAAGTCTAGAACAAGTACCAGCATAAGTCACAAGATAAGTCTTAAGTAAGATTGAAACTCCAAGGTTGAAGTGAATAACATAGTAGCTGAATCGAAAAGTAACTTATAATCTGCTAATTGTTAAGATATTGAATGGGTGCATGAAATGTAGAATATGTTAGCGCCACAATATTGTCAGTTGCGTATCGCGAAAAAATAGATGCTTGTTCAAACTTCGCTACGCTACAGTGCTGGCGCCTATAGCTGCGAGTATCTTACAATGTTTTGTAATAAATAGCGCATTGCGGAACAATAGCGATTTCTTCAGTGTGCCATAGCACCGATGTCGTGGCTATTTGACAACATTGTGCATCTTACGACAAACTTTGTTAGTTTGGTTGGAAAACATGCTAATATCAGTCAGCAAGGTTTAGGAATGAATGTGACAATGACAATCAAAGCTAAGCTGAAGCTTCGTCATGTGTACAGTAGTGATGTCAAAATCAAACCAGAAGATATTTCATTTAAGAATGAAAAATTAAAGCCAAAAAATAACCTCTACTCTACCCCCTCACAAAAAAAAGCCAAAAGTTTATCATCTAACATTGAAAAACTATCGGCATTTGATCACAAATCATGTCTTCAAGAAGATATTTACATGAATAACAGCATTACCTTCCCTTAAGGAAAATTGCAATCAGTATCCTACACTAACCCCATTGCAATGTTAGGTTAGGCCCCCCCATTTGTAATTATATTCACACACTAAGCAACACCAACAACAACAACAAAACATGAAATAAACATTGCCTTCACTACATCTACAGCCAACCATTCTCCCCCTCCTCCTCCAAAAAAAAAAAAACATTCGCAGTAGCAAACTTCTTGAAATACCATAGCATTCACATTCTCTTTTTGCCATCCAAAATTATTCCAGAATCAAAGCAGGATCAGATTATTCATATCAAAATAGCCAAACAAATGAGAAACACTTTCATCTGAAAACAAATAAATGTACTAAATCTAATCTAATATTACTCCATCCAACATAATGAAACCTACCTAATAAACATCTGGTCACTGAATGTTCAAACAACACACCCCAAAAAAAAAGTTATCAAAACCATCCATTAACTTCAAAACCTTCAAGCATTATTATCCACATTCAATTCAACTTAAAGCAAGACCCATAAACCCATTAAATATACTAGTCAAGAAACCAGTTCAAAATCCAAGTAACATTCATACTAATTAAAATTAGAGCAAAAACAACAATTAAACACCAAGTGATTCATCAACAATCAATAAACTAAGCACAAACCAAACAACACCAGCTGAAATTAAACAAACAGAAAAACCCCAGAATCAGCAAGAATAACCAACAAGCAAGAGAGATTAAGAAGCATACCAATCGTGTTGATGGATCAAACAGCAATAAGGAGATGAATTGCATGAGATTGAAAAAAAGATGAGAAAGGGGCAAAGGAACTGTTAGGGCATAGAGAAGATGGATACAGCACCGAGAGATGAGAGAGAGATTCGAGGAGAGAGAAAAAACGAGAAAAGGGCAGACAAATGTATAAATAGAGAGAGAAAAATTAAAAAGAGATAGATATAGTATGTGTTTATAGAGAGAGAAAGTGAGTTTTAGAGAGAGAAAGACACATAGAAATACGGATTCGCCGGGGTCATAGGACAAGCTTGCGATCTGACATGGCAGTAGAGAGAGTTGTTGCTCTTTCAACCCCCAAAAACCACTCTTCCACTCTAACCATGACACGTGGCATCACATTCACTATTTTCCTTTGTTCTTTCTTTCTCCTTCATTTTGCATTTTCCATTTTCCATTCTCAAATTCATTATCATCACAATCACTATCTTTCTAGAGAGAGAAACTCTCTATCTCTTATGATGATCATTCTCGTGATCTTCTGCTGCATGTTTAATGGAGTGTTTCCATTTTTAAGTTAATTTATTAATTATCAATAATAATAATAAATAATGATAATAATAAATTATTAGTTCATCCATTGATAATTGATGTTAGATTTAATAAGGATGACGAATGTTTATCAAGAGGAATACGAAATCACTTGATATCAGAATTAACGATGGAACGAACACGTAGTGAAAACTAAAAAAGATAATAATAATAATTTATTTTATTTTATATTTTTAGTTATTTATAGGATAGGGTGTAGGAATAGGATTACAACTATGTCCTTTTTCAATTTTTTTTTTCTTTTTATAAGTGAATGTACTATTGTCCTTGAAGATTAATTATTCGTGCGTGCTGATTTTGAAAAGTAGTTTATTTACTACAATTAGTTTACCATTACTATTATTACTTTTTACTAGTAATAGTGAACACTAATCAATATTATCAAAAATAGTACTATTTACTGTTATGTTTTGTCTTATAGTAAGTATTGTCAAAATCTAAATAAGATTCTCTTTATTAAGGCACTTTCGTATTTATATGCTTCTTTTTCTAAGGAATGTATATTTGCTATTTTGAAAACAAAAAATGTAAAATTAGATCCTCAAAATCTAAAGTATTATTAGGATTTAACGAGGTAATATTTTGATTTTTATGTAGAAGCTATTAAATTTTAAGTTTTAATTCATTTTTGTGGCTTAAGAGTATTTATGATTTTTTATTCTTTAAATTCTTTTAGTTAATTAAATATAAATATTAAGTTCTTGCGTTCTTTCTAAATGGAAATTTATGCTGACTTTAAAATTAAAATGACTTTAGTAGTGTAGAAGTCAAAGCTTTGGTGAAAATAGTAAACTTTAACTATAAGATGTGAAAAGTGTTGTTTGAAGGAAATATGATATATTTAAATTTGAAGTTGTTTAAAATTATTTAATTTTATTAAAAAATTGAACTAAGGATGTGATTTAAAATTTGTAGGTAAAAATGTTGTCATAAAAGTTTGAAGTAAAAAATACTTAACTAAACAATCGCCATCACAAAAAAGAAACTAATTGTAAAAGAAAATATTAGATTAGTGGGCATGATTAAAAAAATTATGGGGCATCTATTTTAAAAGTCCATATTATTTGGTTTAAAAATTAATCCAAATCCATTTTATTAAAATCATAAAAAAATCAATATTCATTTTTTAAAACCAATACATAAAATGGTTAATCCACTATTCAAATATTGATATTTGTCTTATCTTTGTTTCACTTGTTCTTTGTCTTGTCTCTCTCTCACGGTTATAGGTAATAGGTGATGTATATTTAATAAATAAAAGTTATATATATATATATATATATATATATATATATATATATATATATATATATATATATATATATATATATATATATATTGGTTTTTATGATAAGATAATATTCGTTATTTATTTTTTCTTGAAGAGAATTGTGTTTAAACTTATAGTATGAGAATGATGCATTTAGTCTCTCCTTCAACATGATATAGTAAATGCTTTTCGATAGGTTGAAATTATATAATTATCGAGTTTGTTTGTTTTAGCTTGTTACCTTGAATTAATTCATTTATTAGAGTGATATGTTTCTTCTTAAAAAATATCTTCCACTTGGAGTTAGAAAAATGGTAAGTGTAAAATAGTATATAAAGAGCAGTTTCTTCAGAAGTTGAAACAAAAGAGGATTTTGTATATATATATATGAGAGAAAACTATATGTATGTGATAGAGATTGAGTATTATGCAATTACTCAATTTTAATTTTTCGGATTGAAAATTAAAACTTTTTTTTATAGTTCCTTAGCACTTTCTTTTCATAATTATTACTTATTAATTCAATTCAGTTTTGTTCAGCTATATAATTTTTGTTGAATTGTAATTCCTTGTGTCGAAGCAGGTTGCTCTATAGAGTAAGGAAGTGTCAAACTACACATGCCTATTTATTAGTGTTAGCTATTTTAGACTTTTATAGTTTTGGGTTTTGGCTTGAGGTTCAAGTTAACCTAAATCTATAAATAGATTGAGTAACCCTTATTTTGTAATAGAGGTGAATAGAGTATTCACAATACATTGTATTCACAGTATTTTGTAACTTGTAGTTGCAAAGTGAATAACAAGTTTTCCACAGTTTGTGGGCAGAGAGAAACTCTGCAGAATTTAATTCTTCTTCTCCTTCATCGTTCTATACACTCTCTTTCTCCATTATTCTTCTCTTTTCGTTGTTATTGTGTGGATAGTTACAATCTTGTTCATCAAGATTGATTGAAATTCTCCATAGGTTTTGGGGGATTTTCAACATCTGGTATCAAGAGCTCCGGTTTAACCGATTCGTGGGAAGAAAATCACCATGGCAACGAATCATTCAAACGGGCATTTTCCAGCAAATCTTCCGATTCTCAAGAACAACAATTATGAGAATTGGTGCAAGCAGATGAAGGTTGTGTTCTGTTATCAAGATCTTTGGGATCTTGTGAAGGAAAGAGTAGCAACGCTTGCAGTCGCGACGAATCAAGAAAAGGTTGCACATAAAATATTGAAGAAGAAAGATTATAAAGCTCTCTTTATAATCCATCAATGTGTTGATACAGATAACTTTGAAAAGGTTAATGATGCAGAGTCAGCGAAAGAAGCATGGGAAATTCTGGAGAAATCGTTTGGAGGCACGGAGAAGGTGAAAGAGTTGAGGTTACAAACTTACAAAAGAACGTATGAATTGATTCAGATGGAAGACAATGAAAGCATAACTGATTTCTTCACCAAGGTTATGAAAGTGGTGAATCAAATCAAGGTATGTGGAGAAATGTTGACATCAAGATCTGTTGTTGGAAAGATCTTGAGGTCGTTGGCTCCAAAGTTCGACCACGTGGTAGTATTCATAGAAGAGTCGAAAGATTTTTCAAATTTGACAAAGGAAGGGCTTCAAGGGACGCTTGAATCTCATGAGCAAAGAATGGCTGAAAGAGCTGCAGGAAAGTCAAAGAGTGATATGGCTTTGCAGGCTCAATCAGCAAAAGAAAGAAAATGCAAAGGAAGCTGGAATGGCAACAAAGTCAAAGGAGGTTACAACAATTCGACTGGTCGAAATCAACAAGAAGGAAACTGGTCGAATCAGAGAAAACCCTGGAACCAAGGCAACCAAAGAGGTGGTGTTGCAGGTAAAGGAAAAGGTGGTGGTCAAAAGCCAGACAAGAGTCACATTCAGTGTTACAATTGTCAAAGGTATGGTCACTATTCTAGTGATTGTCCAGAAAAGCAGAAGAATCAAGAAACTTATGCAAAGTTTGAGAAACACGAAGAAGAAGAAGAGACGTTGTTGATAGTTACAACAAGAGAATAAGAGATATTCAAGGACCAGTGGTACTTGGACTCAGGATGCTCATCACACATGTCTGGAAGAAAAAATTGGTTTGTCAACATAAAGCCCTCAATGAAGAACATGGTGAAATTTGCAAATGACAACACTCTATCAGCTGAAGGTGTTGGTGATGTTCTGATTATGAGGAAAGATGGAAAGAGGTCAGTAATTTCAAAAGTATTGTACATACCAGGCATGAAGAGTAATTTGCTCAGCATAGGGCAGTTGGTCGAAAAGAACTACAAGGTGTCGATCAAAGACAAGATGATGAGAGTTCTAGACTCAAATGGAAGGTTGATCTTGAAGGCTCCAATGTCTCAGAATAGAACCTTCAAGATTAAACTAAATGTGATGGAGCATAAGTGCCTTACAACATCAGCCAACGTAGATGAATGGATATGGCATTATAGACTTGGGCATCTCAATTTCAAAGACATCAGAGATTTGAAGAGAAGAAATATGGTTTCAGGATTACCAGAAATCGATATTCCAAACAAAGTGTGTGAAGAATGTGTGCAGGCAAAGCAGCATAAGAACAACTTCAGTAAGGATGCAGGAAGCAGGTCGAAGCCAATTCTTGAAGTCATATACTCTGATGTATGTGGTCCTCTCCAGGTGGATTCGATTGGAGGTAACAAATACTTTGTTACATTCATAGATGATTTCAGTCGAAAATTGTGGTCTTACCTGATCTAGAAGAAAAGTGAAGTGATCGAGGTATTTTCCAAGTTTAAATCTATGGTCGAAAGACAGAGCGGTCGAAAGATCAAGATTTTGAGAACTGATGGTGGTGGAGAATATGTGTCGAAAGACTTCGATGCATTATGTGTGAAAAAAGGGATTATGCATAAGGTGGTGCAACCCTACACTCTACAGCAGAATGGAGTCGCAGAAAGGAAGAATAAAACCATTATGAATATGGTTAGAAGTATGTTGAAAGGCAAGCATCTACCCAAAGAATTATGGGGAGAAGCTGTGTCGACTGCGACATATATCCTGAACAGATGTCCGACGAAGAAGCTAGAAGGAATCACGCCAGAAGAATGTTGGTCTGGTGTCAAGCCTAGCTTGAGTCATTTGAGGGTGTTTGGATCTATAGCACATAGACATGTGTCAAATCAGTTGAGAAGAAAACTTGATGACAAGTCCAGTCAGATGATCCTGATAGGATATCATTCGACTGGAGGATACAAGTTGTTCGACCCAGTGAGTAAGCAAGTAGTGATCAGGAGGGACGTGATCATAGATGAGCTTAAGGAGTGGGATTGGACTGACAATGTCAAGAAAGATTCAGTGAGAATCTTTTATGATGAACCAACTAGTGAAATCAAAAGAGAAGTTCAACGGGAAGAAGTCAGAGGTAAAGCAAGCACAAGCAGACCTCAAAGAACAAGACATATGCCTGCAAGGTTACAAGAATATGTGATTACATCAGATGATGTGGTCAATGATGAAGGTGAGCTGGTACATTATGCTTTATACGCAGATGTCGAACCTGTCAATGCAGCTGAGGCATTGAAAGATTCGAAGTGGATGAAAGCAATGGATGAAGAGCTGAAGTCAATAAAAATCAACAACACTTGGTCACTTGTCGAATTGCCCCAAGACAAGAAGGCAATCGATATGAAGTGGGTATATAAGGTAAAGTTGAATCCCAGAGGAAAAGTGACTCGACACAAGGCGAGACTTGTGGCGAAAGGATTTCTTCAGAAAGAAGGAATTGACTTCGATGGAATTTTTGCACCTGTTGCTAGGATCGGAACAATCAGGTTGGTTGTTGGTCTAGAAAACATGAAAAACTAGAAGATGTGCCAGATGGACGTGAAATATGCATTCCTTAATGGCCCTTAGAAGAAGAAGTTTATGTTGCACAACCAGCTGGATTTGTGAAACATGGCGAAGAAAGAAAAGTGTACAGGCTGGATAAAGCCCTGTACGGACTTAAACAAGCTCCAAGAGCTTGGAACAAGAAAATAGATGGCTTTCTAAGGGAGAAGAAGTTTGTAAATTGCAAATCTGGACATGGAGTATATGTAAGAAGAAGCAAGAGTGAATTGCTTATACTATGTCTCTATGTCGATGACCTGTTGATAACAGGTAGTTTCAAGAAGGAGATCTAAGACTTCAAAGGTGATCTCAACAGGGAATTCAAAATGTCAGATATGGGTGACATTTCATATTTCCTTGGCATCGAATTCTACAAGAGTGGTAGAGGGTTGATGATGCACCAAAGAAGGTATGCAGGTGAAATTCTCAAGAGATTTGAGATGCAAGATTGCAACCCAACTTCGACTCCAGCTGAGCCCAGATTACAACTGTCGAAAGATTCAGATAAAGATGATGTCGACCCAACCCAATATATAAGACTTATTGGGTCACTTAGATACCTTTGTCACACAAGGCCTAACTTAGCATACAGTGTAGGTATGGTGAGTAGGTCCATGCAGAAGCCAAAGGTATCTCATCTAGAAGCGGCAAAGAGGATACTAAGGTATCTGAAAGGAACTCTCGACTATGGCATTTTATTTCCTGCAGCTGATGAAGGAAAAGGATCCAAATTACTGGGATACACCGACTCAAGTTGGTGTAGTGATGCTGAGGATCAAAAATCCACAGCTGGTTATGTGTTTATGTTGGGTGGTGCATCAATTGCTTGAAGTTCGAGAAAGGACACAGTAGTGGCATTATTGTCATGCGAAGCATAATACATGGTTGCTTCTCTTTATGCATGTCAAGCAACGTGGATGGTGAATCTGGTCGAAGAAATAACAACAAATAGTCATGGAGCAATTACCATGAAGATCGACATCATGTCAGCTATCAATCTGGCGAAGAATCCGATAGCACATGGTCGAAGCAAGCACATCGAGATGAGGTTCCATTATCTTCGAGAGCAAGTAGCAAATGGGAAGATGATTGTGGAACACTGCAGAACTGAGAATCAGATTACAGACATCATGACAAATGGAGTGCAAGTCAAAGTGTTCAGAAGGCTAAGAGCTATGATGAATGTAGATAGCTTAGACATAATGAATTAGGTGGTATGTTGAATTGTAATTCCTTGTGTCAAAGCAGATTGCTCTACAGAGTAAGGAACTGTCAAACCACCTATGCCTATTTAGTAGTGTTAGTTATTTTGGACTTTTATAGTTTTGGGCTTTGGCTTGAGGTCCAAGTTAACCTAAATCTATAAATAGAGACAGTAACCCTTATTTTGTAATAGAGGTGAATAGAGTATTCACAACACATTGTATTCACAGTATTTTTCAGTTGCAAAGTGAATAACAAGTTTTCCACAGTTTATGGGCAGAGAGAAACTCTGCAGAATTTAATTCTTCTTCTCCTTCATCGTTCTATACACTCTCTTTCTCCATTGTTCTTCTCTTTTCGTTGTTATTGTGTGGGTAGTTACAATCTTGTTCATCAAGATTAATTGAAATTCTTCATAGGTTTTGGGGGATTTCCAACAATTTTAAGAAATGTCTCAGTCGAGATTCAAGGATTCATCGTCGACGAATGGTTATTGATTTAAAAAACGGTTGGATGGAAACAGGTTTAAGGGAAATTTGGTTTTAAAATTGTTCCAAACAAATACTAGTTTGTTGGTGCAAACCGGTTATTAACCAAACTTATCCAAACATAAATCGGTTTTAGAAAAATAAACCAGTTTTGTCAAAGTGGTTTTAAAACTCAAACTGATCCATATATTTGGTTCAATTTGGTTTGGCTTAAGAACCATGCACACTCCTAGTTACACAATATTGGATTTGACATTCATAAATATTGTTTTTTGCCCATGCCAATAACATATTTTTTTTCTAACTTCGATTGGGATTTAATAGGACAATAAGCTTTCAACCAAATTGTTAACTTACATTAATGGTTTCATTTTATAGTTTAGTTTTTTTTTTGTTATTAGCTTAGTTTGTTTGAAATTTATTAGGGATATTTGTTACGCTTTCTTCTTATATAAAGAGAGTTATTCTTTTGTATGACTTATTTTTCTTTCGTATGACTTGTTTTTATTTCTGAAATTAATATTAAAAGAAATTATTTAATTTATCTTTTTCTCACCAATATGGAAAAGTCCAAGGCATTTAGTTAACACGGTATCACGAAATAATACTCTAATAATTTAATGTTTCTTCATTTTCATTGATTGGTATTCTTTCTCTCAGTATTTACTCTACACGTTACACTTTTTTAATTTGGTCAATGCAACATTTCAAGATTCGCTTTCTACATGTGTTAATCTTATCATTTATTTGTTTGCCACTCAATCCTCTGTGTGGTGCTTTTTAACTTATTACTTTTTTATTTCCACTTATCTCATCCAGTTTCAAGATAAGCAAAACAATCAGGTTTGCCTTCATTTTTCAATTTCTTTCTCTCTTTTCACTTTTCTCTCTCTCTCTCTCTCTCTCTCTCTCTCTCTCTCTCTCTCTCTCTCTCTTTCTCTCTCTCTCTCTCTCTGTCTCTCGACTCTTTCTACAAACTTGTTCACACCTTCAAACTCATACACAGAACACTCATCAAATTCGTCTCACATTCAAACTTGCATCAAAGATTTACCCATAAAACTCAAAAAAATCGTCTCATATTCAAATTTTCGTCCAAAATTTACCCAGAAAATCCAGGTTTCTTCACCCACCTTCAAACCTTCATTTGTGTTCTACCCAAAAAAACCCAAGTTTCTTCATCCACTTTCAAACATTCATCCTTTTTCAAATCTTCTTCCGTCATTCATCTAAAAAACATATTTACATTCAAATTTCTTCAAATCTTTTCTTTCTTCCTTTTTTCTCCCAAACTCAGAAACCTTAATTTTTCCTCTATTATTTTCCATGGCGAACAACCAATAAAACCACATTAACCAAGACAAGACTCAAATCACTCAAAACTAACACATCAACTGGAACAATGATCAAACCATTATTCAAACAATCATTTGCAACTACCAGATTGAGATGATTGGTCCTTTCTACATGCACATAAGCGATACCCATGGCCTTGTGATTGTCTCTCCCTCCCTCAACAACACTAACTACCATGTTTGGTTTAGATCTGTTCAACTTTCCCTTCGTTATAAGAACACATTAGGGTTCATTAACAGAACCTTAATTCGTTTAGAAACCCCCAATTAATTTTTCCTAAAATGGGATTGTTGTAATAATATGGTAATGGCTTGGCTCACCAATTCCATTGAGATTGATACTTCCGAAAACATCCTCTCGATGGACATAGCACGCGAAATATAGCTTGAACTCAAAGACAAATACCATCAAGGAGACATCTTCAGCATCTCAGATATCCAAAATAAAATTTACTCTCTTCGTCGAGGTGATCTCAATATTACTCAATATTTCACTAACCTTAAGAAACTCTATAAAGAACTTGAGAATTTCATACCTCTTCCGTCGTGTACCTGTGAAATCAAATGTGCATGTTCTCTCTTAACAACTATCAAAGTATATCACAAAGGGGGTTATGTTATTCGTTTTCTCAAAGGATTGAATGAGTAATACTCTCAAGTATGTTCCCGGATAATGCTTATGACTCCCTTATCCCATATCAACAAGGCTTTCTCTATGCTCATTCAGCAAGAAAGAAACCTCTTTGCACCTCCTAAAGAAGACAAACTTGTGGCCAATTTCGCTCAACCTCAAATGGAGAAAAACCAAGAGATGCCACCCATATATCCTTCATATGATCGTGGTAAAGCTTTGAAGATTTGTTCCTTATGTCATAAGCTAAGACACATTATAGATGTGTGTTTTAAGAAAAATGGTTTGCCTCCACATCTCAAGCGTACCAATATGGCTCAAGCTTATCCTCCTACTAATATGGAAGTTCCATCACAATCTACCTCTATGGACATCACTCATCATTCTACTTAACATATTGGATTCACTACAGAACTATCATACCCCAATTTTGTCTAAACATTTTAAATTCATCAGATACATGTCCATTTATCAAGTTTTGCATTTTTATTCATATGCATTTTTATCGTCAAATAAAGTCACCATAATCATGCATATATTCATTATAGTAAAAAAGTCAACATAAATTCAATATTTTACATGTTGAATAAATTGAATAAAATTGTTTTTTTATTGTGCATTTTTTTGAAAAAATAAATTCATGATCATTTGATTTATTATCAAAATATCCATTTGAATTTTATTAATTATTTTCATGCATCAAAAAATAAAAAACAATATTTTTAGAAGGTTCAAAATATCTCTCATTTATTACATCATCATTCCATGCATATATTACATCATTATTTCATGCATATATTACATAATTATTCCCTATTTAATTAAATAAGTTTCTATATAGCACTTACACTATTTATATAATTCTTAAACCACACCTTACCCTAATTCTAAAGCCTATAAATCAACCTCAATTTGTTCACAAATGACATCACCAATCATTCACAAAAACTAAGTCAAAACTCTTTTCATTTTTCTTCAAGTCATTTCTTTCTTTATTGTATTTTATTTTAGGTAGGTTATGCTTGTCATTTATTCAATTCTATTGCATTATATTTTTGCTGCACTTAATTAGTATCTTAATCATCACCATTTTGCATGGAAACTCCATTGATTCAAAACCAAGAGTTTAAAATGTTCTTGAACTTTCATGAGCAAAAGTGATTACATGAGATTTAATTAATTAATTTATTTACTTATTTTTTAATTCTCAGCATCGGATTTTTTTCGTGAGACCGAGTAAATGAATTTTCATTATTAATTTGCTTAATTTCATTAAAAAACGAGCAAGTTATGACCAAAATATGGATGAATATTGTTGTTCTTGAAGAAACTCATAATTAATCACAATCATTCATTCCTCTTTTTTCTGATGAATGTTGAGTGCGCCATGTGGCATTGTGTGACTAACACTAATGAGCTCCTAGTTGGGCCCAATTTGAATTTTATTAATTATTTTCATGCATCAAAAAACAAAAATCAATGTTTTTAGAAAGTTTAAAATATCTCTCATTTATTACATCATTATTGCATGCATATATTACATCATTATTCCAGACATATATTACATCATTATTCCTTATATAATTAAATAAGTTTCTAGAAGGCTCTCACACTATTTACATAATTCCTAAACCATCTCTTAACCTAATTCTAGAGCCCATAAATCAACCTTATTTCATTACAAATAACACTACAAAAACTAAGTCAAAACTCTCTTCATTTTTTTTCAAGTCATTTCTTTCTTTATTGTATTTTATTTTAGGTAGGTTATGCTTGTCATTTATTCAATTTTATTACATTATTATTCTTGTTGCACTTAATTAGTATCTTAATTATCACAATTTTACATTGAAACTCCATTGATTCAAAACCAAGAGTTTAAAGTGTTCTTGAACTTTCATGAGCAAAAATGAATAAATGAGATTTCATTTTTCTTTTTTTTTTTGCTTAAATTTTAATTCTCGGTATTGTATTTTGTTTGTGAGATCGAGTAGATGAACTTTCATTATTAATTTGTTTAATTTTATTTTAAAAATTGAGCAAATATGACCAAAATATGGATGAATGTTGTTGTTCTTGAAGAAACCCATAATTAATCATATTCTTCAATTCCTCTTTTTTTTATGAATGTTGAGCACGTCATGTGGCGTTGTGTGACTAGCACTAATGAGCTCTTATTTTCTCATTTTGCCTTGTTTCTTTTTTACTATATTTCTTTTGTTTCCTTAAGTTGGGCCTTGAGCCATTTTTGATTATATATTTTTTTTTATTGCTAAACTCATATCACATTTATTCTTCTTGCATCCTATTTATTTTGTTCATAGTTTTTTTAATTATTATTTTCTTCTTTTTTATTATTTTAATATTTTATTATTATTATAATAAATAATTAATTTAAATCATATTTAGTTAACTAATTATATATTTATTGTTTAATTACCATGTCTTTCATACTCATGCACTCGTCTTTATCATTTTTGCTCATTTAGATTTATATTTATCATTGTTGGTTTATTTGTTTAAATTGAAAATTAAATGAATGATTATATCAATGTTAAAAATATTTTAAAAGTGTAAAAACCTTTGTTCCAATGCCAAGTGGATTTTTAAAACCCCTTTATTTTATTTATTTTATTATTATTGATTTTTATTTGTTTATTTCTTTAACTGATACAATTAATTAAATAAATAATAATAATAAGTATAGATAAATAGTTAAGGGAGTATTTTCAAACACATCAAACCCTTGGTCCAACGTCGAGTGAATTTTCCAAACTCGTTTCCCTCTATTAATTTCATCATCAATACAATTTCAAATATTTTTCCCATTGAACATAACACTAAAACTCTTTTTTTTGTAATAACTTTGACAAAAAAGAAAAGATGGGTGTGGATTTTCTCTTTCCCCGAATGTTTGGGTAATGTTGTAGAGCTTTATATCCGAACATTCGTCTTCCATTCCACAACACTTTAATTATAGAGTTAAGTTTGGTTCTCTTATAAAAGGAAAAAGACTTATTGGGTTTAGAACTTTTTTCAGTCTCTGATTATTTGGGCACTATTGTAGGGTTCTCTATGCGAAATCGTCTTCTGTTAATGAAACATGACTTAATTCGCCATACATTCTTTAATAATATTTTAGAATAAAAAATATTGATTGGGTTTAGACTTTTCTCAATCTTTGATTATTTGAACATTGTTGTAGAACTTCCTATTTGAATAATTGTCTTCTGCCAAAAAGATATTCAACCAATCAAACCTATCTTTTCTCGCCCCCGTGTGATGGAAACCAATCAAACATAATTGCTCGCCCTCGTGTGACCAAACACCTTTTTGAAAAAGAACATTGTTTAGCTCACTCTTATGTGAATACAAACTAGCGCTTAAGTCTTCACCGCAAGCAAACAAGCAAATGTTTAACCGTTAGAATGAAATCTAAACACTTGTTCATTAAAGCACACCAACCAAAAAGTTGTAGCATTTCCCCAAACTATGAAGCTTTGAGTTCCTCATTGTACCTGAGGATACGTAGGAGCGAGACCTGTAATCTCGTCAAGCACCCTAATAAAAACATTTTTGCGACCCCTTTTATTTTCTTTTACACTTTTATATAATTAAAAGAAAACAACTAACATAAGCTAACATTCAATTGCAAATTAACTAAAAGTTTCATATTTAGTACAATGGACGTTAGGGGTGTTAATACCTTCATCTTGCGTAATCGACTCCCGAACCCGAATTTGGTTACGACAACCATCTTCTTTTTCTCTTAATGGTTTTATTGATACTTTCTCTTTCCTTTTTTAGAATAAACGACTCTGTTCAAATCATTTTTTTCGCGATTTCATGAAGGATCATATTTTTTGATAATACTGATTTGGCACCCAACCGCACTCACCGGCAAGACATGACTCAACGTAGTAATGAGTCATTCAAGGAATATGTTCCACGATGGAAAGAGCCTACAGCTCGTGTCCAACCTCCTCTCCTTGACAAAGAGCTTATTGTTATGTTAATGGGGACTCTCCATGCCCAATATATGGAGATAATGGTAGGATCCAACTTCCCAATGATCTTCGAGGTTGTTTCTATTAGAGAACAAATTGAGAGCCATATGAAGAAAGGAAAGCTACACTTTGCTGCCAGTGCCTCAAGTGGAAGGAAGAAACCATACTCTAACTTCCCAAAGAAGCCAGAAGGTCGGAACAATGCCATAATGGGAGGAGGAGGAAATATAGCTCAACCATATATTCTTGTGCCTTACCATCAAGTTTATACAATTTCACCTCCTCCATATCCACAACAATAACCATATCAACAGACGACTTACCAACAACAACAACCATATCAACCACTAGGGTATCAACAATAACACCAAAATCAATAGCAACACACTCCCCAACAACGCCAACTTAACCAATAAAGGGCGAGGAAGCCAGAAAGGCATTTTGATCCTTTGTCTCTCCCATATAGCCAAATCCTTCCTTATTTGTGAAAAAGTGGATTAATTACCTTGAAGGAATTATCACATGCAATTCTTCCTTATCCACCGAGCTTTGATGCCAATGCTCATTGTGAGTATCATATGGGTGTTCCAGGTCATACAATGGAGAATTGCAAGGCTTTGAGACACAAAGTCCAAGGCTTAATTGAATGCAAGGCAATCTCATTCACGCCAATAAGCCCAAATGTTGCGACAAACCCCATGCCGATGCATGTGGGTTGTCAGTAAATTCCACTGAAGGGGTTGTCGAAGATAAGCATCATATAAGGTTTGAACAAGCAGAATAAATTCCAACAAATTTAGTATGGCAGCGAATCAAGAAAGGAAAGCTTATTTCCTTAATGAAGGAAATCATTAGGCCATATTACCATTTCACATTCTTATAATTTGTTATTGTTTGTCTAAGTACTATTTGCTTTAAGCATTGTTATTTGCAATTGGTCTTAATAATGAAATGGTTATGCATGTTTTGAATCAGTCTTTTCATATTCACTCATCTTTTCTCATTTATTACAAAGCACAAACACATACTTCTCCACTCCACTTTGTTTATCATACTATTGTTTTAACACATATTGGATGGAGAATGACAAAAATAAAATACCCATAATTGCTAACAGTATGCTTTCAGATAAAATCATGTTGATGATATACATGTATTATTTTAAATCCCCAAACACTTGAGAGATAAGGAGTTAATCCCTAGTTAGTCACTTCAAGCCTAGAAGTAGTTGTTTATTTTGGATCTATATAACCTTATGCTTAACCCGAGGCAGGGTAGTTTTCAATTAATCTGACTACACATTCGAATTATAAGATGAAACATCCTATATGGGGTTCAACCACGTGACATTCTTTGCACACGTCCTGAAGTGACGAAGGAACCAAACAAAATCGAAAGGTTATGATGGTTGTTATTCAATAACCAACGACTTAACAATCACAACCCTTTAGTAAAATAATAAAAAAAATGCTAAGTCGAACACCCAAAAGGCGACTTAGGCAAAAATTAAGGCAATCCCGATGGACTAAAAGCTTCAAAAGCGGTCCAGGCAAAAATTAGGGGTAAAAAAGCAACAAAAAAAACAAAATCAAAAGAGGTTGTATAAATCCTCAGCAAAAACAAAACAAGATTAGGTGACCACCATATCAAGAATTAAAGGGCCACCAAAATCCATGACAAGAGCAAAATAAGGTGACAGCCATTTCAAGAGGATCTTGAATCATCATCTTTACTCTTACACCGTCGAGCTCTCTTGGAAGATGAATATGTGTGTATGTTGAGTTAACTGAATGTAGGACTGGAGATCATCAAGAAGAATGAGTAGGTTAAAACAAATTTGAGCCTTGTATCCTTTGTTTCATAAACCATGAACCATGCCATGGTACAACCATTAAAATACCTAATTGAGGCAGGACTTATTCTGAAAGCATACTACAACAAGGTTGCGTAAACTGACTACTAGAGATTTGCTAATCATTAGGCCATAATACCATTTTGCATTCTTATAATTTGTTCTTATTTGTATAAGTATTGTTTGCTTTAAGCATTGCTATTTATAATTGGTCTTATTAATGAAATGGTTATGCATGTTTTAAATCAATCTCTTTGTATTCACTCATCTTTTCTCATTTATTGCAAAGCACACACACATACTTCTCCCCTTCACTTTACTTATTATATTATTGTTTTAGCAAAGGTTGGAGGGAGAATGACGAAAACCAAATGCCAATAATTGCTAACAATATGCTTTCAAATAAAACCCTAGTGATGATGTATATGCATTATTTCAAATCTCCAAACACTGGAGAGATAAGGAGTTAATCCCTAGTTAGTCACTTCGAGCCTAGAAGTAGTTATTTTTTTAGGATCTATATACCCTTACGCTTAACCCAGGGCAGAGTAATGTTTAGTTAATCTGACTACGCATTTGAATTACAAGATGAAATATCCCATCCAAGGATCAACCACATGACATTCTTCGCACATGTTCTGAAGTTTCGAAGGAACCAAGCAAATTCCAAAGGTTGTGATGGTTGTTCTTCAATAACCAACGACTTGGCAATCACAACCCTTCAGCAAAATAAAAAATACATCTATAAGAAAACCCACTAAGTCGAACACCCAAAAGGCGACTTATGCAAAAATTAGGACAATCCCGGTGGACTAAAAGCTTCAAAAGAGGTTTAGGCAAAATTAGGGATCAAAAAGCAAAAAAAAAATCAAAATTAAAATCAAAAGAGGGCGTATAAATCCTCAGAAAAAACAAAACAAGATTAGGTGACCACCATATCAAGAATTAAAGGGTCGCCAAAATCCATGACAAAAGTAAAATAGGGCGACTGCCATTTCAAGAGGATCTTGAATCATCATCTTCATTCTTACACTGTCAAACTCTCTTGAAAGACGAATGCATGTGTCTTGAGTTAACTAAATATAGGACTGAAGATCATCAAGAATAATTGGTGGGTTAAAACAAATTTGAGCCTTGTATCCTTTGCTTCATAAACCATGAACCATGTCATGTTACAACCCTTAAAAGACCTTATTATGAAAGCATACTACAGTAAGGTTGCATAAACTGACTCCTAGAGATTTGCTAATCTTCTGTATTTATATCATATTTTCGATGTATTCTTGACACTTTGAATTTCTAAATCAATGACGTGTTTGGACTAATGGTCCATTAGTCACACACTACCACATCATATTCCAATAAATGATTTTTTTTAAAAACCTACATGAACATCGCATTAAAATTACCATTTTTGAATAAACAATTTTAACTGCAAGTCAGCACTTGACATTAGGGAAATTCCAATAAGGGGTAATCAGAGAGGAGCCTAAACATTCATTGGCGCTGACCCGAATCAAGACCACCTCATAACCCTATGGACCGGGGGCATGGCATCCAATGACTATGTTGACATAAGGATTGGTCAGTCTAAGACAAATCCCCAAGCATTAGTTGATCAGGAGGCAAATCACTTTGATACTCAGTCAGACAAGGGGAAAACACAAAAGGCTCAATTAGGGGCAAGTCATATCAAGAGTACAAAGAATCCTAACTTCCAAAGATCAGTTGATCCAAAGTGAACCGTTTTAAGAACTGGTTAATCAGGGGCATACCACTAAAAAATTCGGACATTGGGGTAAATCATCTCAGACCATGTCAGGATATAATAGCTCTTAAGGCCTCCTTTCAAGTAAAATTCCTTCAAATACCCTACAGACTAGGGCAAGACAAGTTGTAAAGGGGCAAAGCCTCTCCATGCTTGCAAGTTGGTTAAGCATACCGTGCCAGACACTAGTAACTGTTGAAATATCCATAGATCATGCTAGTATAACATCATATCTTGAAAAGAAGCCTTAGAGCAGAGCAAGATCATAATCAGCATGCGTTGATCATGTCATTATGCTCATTTGCAGGCTGTATTGGCCCATCATGCGTAAAAATTAAAGTTATAGGGAACAAACACACACCTTATCAGCAAGGGATCAAAACTTGGGCACCAAGAGCATCCACATCTATCCTCCGATCATCGTATCATCAAGGACCGAGTGTCAGGAACTCAAATCCTTTCATAAACCAAAGTCTAATCCATATTGGCAACTAAAAAAAAACAAGGTCCACATTGTTGACATCGTCATAAAACCAAATCCAATCGACATTGATATCTATAAAAGATCTCACCTTCTAAAAAGGGAGACCAATCTTAAACGTCTAATTACCTATTTGCATTCAAACATACATAACATGCATCACTTCATGCATAATCATTCCCGCTGAAACGAGAAGTTTCAAAAAAAGTCAAAATATGTCATGCATCACTGCATATATAACATTTCTACTAAGATAAGATGCTATATAAAATTATGTCAATCATTTGCATTCCTACACGAGCCTTAAAAAACATCCCTAGTAGTTGCATCCCCTACATGCATCTCAGTACATCAATCCATGCATAATATTTCCACTAAGGTGGAGAACCATACAAAAATCAAACATACATAACACGAATCGGGATCCAGGGTTAATCATTAGAGTCCAGGTCAATCCTCAGTTAAGTCAGCAATATTTTATCTAAGTGAGTTCCTGCCATGCATTGTTTCCCATTGGGTGTTCCCTGTTGAGTTTATTTCCTTCAACCTTTTGTTGATGAGGATGTTATCCTCAATTAAGTCAGCGGTATTTTCTCTAAGTGAGTTCCCACCCTAAATTGTTTTCTCACTGTGTTCCCTGTTGATTTTGTTTCCTTCAACCTTTTGTTGATAAAGATGTTATCCTTAGCTAAGTCAGTGGTATTTATTTGAATAAGTTCTTACCTTGTTTGTTTCTCATTATGCGTTCCTCAGTGAGTTGTTTCCTTCAACCTTTTGTTAATGAAAATTATATCTTTCAGTGAATTTTTCTCTTCAACCTTTTGTTGATAAGTATAGTGTTCCTTAATGAATATTTTTCTACAACCTTTTGTTATTGATATCCCCAAGAAAGTCTTACCCATTAACGTTCTAATACTACCCAACAAGTTTGTTCTATTAACCTTTTATTGATAGTTTTATTCCCCAGCAAGTCTTTTACTGTTACTATTTTAATGGCAGTCCCTTAATCATTAATTCTAATCATCATCCTTCTGGTGATGTCCACCAACCTTCTGGCGCAGGTGATCCTCAAAGTTTCATTTAAACCATCATCCTTTTGGTGTTGGTGATCCTCTAAGTTTGGTTTAAACCATCATCCTTTTGGTGATGGCGACGTTTGTCAAGTTCAATCTTATTGTCATCATTTTGGTGTTGGCAATCTGTGCGATTATGATCTCACCATTGTCCTTTTGTCGATGGCGATCCTTGCAAGTTGTTAGTCTTACTATCATCCTTTTTGTGATACCAAGCTTTATTATGATAACCATCATCCTTTTGGTGATGATTATCATCCTTTTGGTGATGACAATCTTTGAGTTGATTGGTCTAACTATCATTCTTTTGGTGATGGTGATTTTGGTTATTATGTTTAACCATCATCCTTTTAGTGATGGATATATTTGTTATTATGATCTAACCATCATCCTTTTGGTGATGACGATCTTTGTCATTGTTATGGTACCATAATCCTTTTGGTGATGGAAAATCTTTGGCAATTATGATTTTATTGTCATCCTTTTGGGGTCGGAGATCCATGAAGCTATGATCTAACCATCATCCTTTTGATGATGGTTATCTTTGCAATCGTTATGGTCTTACTATCATCCTTTTGGTGATAGCAAGCTTTATTATTTGGTCTAACAATCATCCTTTTGGTTATGGCAATCTTTGCAATCATTATGGTCTTACTATCATCCTTTTGGTGATAACAAGCTTTGTTGTTTGATATAACAATCATCCTTTTGGTGATGGCGATTATTGAAATTGATGAGTAATTGTTATCCTTTAGGTGATAACAAGCTTTGTTGTTTGGTCTAACCATTATCCTTTTGGTGATGGCGATCTTTGCAATCGTTATGATATTACTATCATCATTTTGGTGATAACAAACTTTGTTGTTTGGTCTAACCATCATCCTTTTGGTGATGGTGATCGCTACAGTCATTATGGTCTTACTATCATCCTTTTGGTGATATCAAGATTTGTTGTTTGATCTAACCATCATCCTTTTGGTGATAGTGGTTATTGAAGTTGTAGGCTTACTAACATCCATTTGGTGATAACAAGTTTTGTTGTTTGATCTTACCATCATCCTTTTGGTGTCGACGATCATTAAAGCCATTATGAATTAATCATAATACTTTTGGTGATGACCATTATCCTTTTGGTAATGACAATCTTTGAGTTTGTTGGTCTTACTCACATCCTTTTGGTGATGATGATTTTTTGAAATTATGAATTAATCATCATCCTTTTGGTGATGGCAAATCCTGGTCAGTTTGATCTCACTGTCATCCTTTTGGTATCGACGATCTTTGTAAGTTGTTAAGTCTTATTATCATCCTTTTGGTGATAGCTAACTTTATCATTGATCTTACTGTTTTCCTTTTGGTAATGGTAAGCTTTTGTTGTGATAACCATCATCTTTTTGGTGATGGAGACCTTTGAAGTATGATATTACCATCATACTTTTGGTAATGGAAATTTTTTGTCAGTTTAATCTTACCATCATACTTTTGGTGTTGGCGATTTTTAAAGTCATTGTGGCTTACTATCATCCTTTTAGTGATAGAAAGTTTTGTTGTTGAGCTTACCATCATACTTTTGGTGATGACAAACCTCTATCAGTTTGATCCTACCATCATCCTTTTAGTGTCGATAATCTTTGAAGTTATTGTGATATAACCATCATCCTTTTGGTATGATGATCTTTGCCATGGTTATGTTATGCTCATCCTTTTGGTGATGACAGTCTTTGTAGTTTGATTAGTATCAACTCAAGGATTGATATTGATCCAGTATCTTATCCACATAAACTTGTTTTCCTATCTCACTGCATTTTATCTCTACATTTCATCTTTACATTTCGAAGGATAAAATTTGGATCATTTAGTATTTAACTATCTACCACTATGATCATATGAATAATGGTATTCTTCATATTCTATGGTTGAAGATATTTAAATAGGGGCAACAGTCATACCCCAATTTTGTCCGCGCATTTTAAAGTCATCTGATACATGTTCATTTGTCAAGTTTTATATTTTTAGTCATATATATTTTTATTGTCAAATAAAGTCACCATAATCATACATATATGCGTTATAGTAAAAAAATCAATATAAAATCAACATTTTACATGTTGAAGAAATTGAATAAAATTGCATTTTTTAAATTATGCATTTTGAAAAAATAAATTCGTGATCATTTGATTTATCATCAAAATATCCATTAAAATTTTATTAATCATTTTCATACATCAAAAAACAAAAATCAATGTTTCTAGAAGATTCAAAATATCTCTCATTTATTATATTATTATTCCATACATATATTACATCATTATTCCATGCACATATTACATCATTATTCACTATTTAATTAAATAAGTTTCTAGAATGCATCACATTATTTGCATAATTCTTAAACCACCCCTTAACCTAATTCTAGAGCCTATAAATCAACCTTATTTCATTCACAAATGACACCACCAATCATTCACAAAAATTAAGGCAAAACACTCTTCATTTTTCTTCAAGTCATTTCTTTCTTTAATTATTGAATTTTATTTTAGATAGACTCTTATGCTTGTCATTTATTTAATTCTATTGCATTTTTATTCTTTCTTCATTTATTTAGTACCTTAATCATCACCATTTTGCATAGAAACGCCGTTGATTTAAATTTGATTAAATGTGAATTAAATGTTATTCAACCTCCATGAACAAAATTGATTAAATGTGAATTAATTTTTGTAGCTTATTTTTTATATCTGACCATTCCATGTTGTTCGTAAGATCGAGTAGATGAATTTTCATTATTAATTCGCTTAATTTCATGAAAATTGAGCAAGTTGTAGCCAAAATAGGGATGAATATTATTGTTGTTCTTGAAGAAACCCATAATTAACCACAACCATTAATTCCTATTTTTTTGGATGCATACTGAGCGCGTGACTAGCACTAATGAGCTCCTAATTTGACCCAGTTTGCCCCCACCCCATTTTGCCTTATTTCTTTTTTACTATATTTATTTTGTTTGCTTAAGTTGGGTCTTTGACCATTTTTTGTTATATTTTTATTTTTATTTTGTTTGCTAAACTCATATTTCCTTTAGAGATTAATTACTATACACTGTCAGTGTAAAAAGTTTTACACCGTCGGTTCATCACCATCACCCGTTTGTATTACTTTATAGATTTTTAAAATAAAAGTCAAACTTCTTTTAATATCCAACGTCTATAATTAACTGATGGTGTAAAACTTTTTTGCACTGACAGTGTACTTCAATTAATCTCTTTCCTTTATTTCTCTTGCACCCCATTTATTTTGTTCATTGTTTTTTTATCATTATTTTCTTCTTTTTTATTATTTTAATATTTTATTATTATTATGATAAATAATTAATTTAAACCATATTTAGCTAATTAATTATATCTTATTGTTTAATTATCATGGCTTTCATACTCATGCATCTATTTTTGTCATTTTTGTTCATTTAGATTTATATTTATTATTATTGATTTATTTATTTAAATTGAAAATTAAATGAATGATTATCTCTATGTTAAAAATAATTTATAAGTGTAAAAACCTTTGGTTCAATGCCAAGTGGATTTTCCAAATCCTTTGATTTTATTTATTTTACTATTATTGATTTTTATTTGTTTATTTATCTAATTGCTACAATTAATTTAATAAATAGATAATAATAATAAATATAGATAAATAGTTAAGGGGGTATTTTCAAACATATCAAAACCTTTGGTTCAACGCCAAGTGAGTTTTTCAAACTCGTTTCCCTCGATTAATTTCATCATTAACACAATTTCAAATATTTTTATGATTAAACATAACAGTAAAACTCTTTTTTTTTTTGTAATAACTTGGACGGAAAAGGAAAGATTGGTGTAGACTTTCTCTTTCCTTGAATGTTTAGGCAATTTTGTAGAGATCTATACCCGAACATTCGTCTTCCATTCTACAACGCTCTAATTATTAGACCAAACAGATTCGTAGGATTTTACCCATATCCGAGGATCCATACCTACAAAGAAGTGGTGTTTAAACCTAAGGAGTAAGAGTGGTGTTTAAACCAAAAGAGTGGTAAAAGTGGTGTTTAAACCAAAAGAGTGATAAAAGTGGTGTTTAAACCAAAGAAGTGGGATTTAAACCCAAAAGAGGGGCATTTAAACCAAGAGAGTGGTTTTTAAACCAAGAAAGTGGTGTAGGATTTTTGCCTGGATCCGGAGGATCAAGACCTACAAGAAAATGGGTGTCATAAGAGTGGTGTTTAAACCAAAAAGTGGTGTTTAAACTAAAAGAGTAAGAGTAGTCTTTAAACAAAAGGAAAACAATGAGTGGTGTTTAAACCAGAGAGTATGGTGCAAAGATAAGTTTTGTTGATGTTGATTGTTGCAGTGTTGGAGCGTGAGATTTTGAGATGAATGAAGCTGAGAGAAATGGTTACAAAGAGGAGAGAAGTGATGGTGATATTCCTAATTTTAGTGAGAGAGTGATTGATTGTGTAATAATTATGTGTTCATCCCCCATGATTGAGCTTAATGATGAGTTATATGGAGTTGATTCGTGAACTGATTAAGGAAGTTCATGTAGATTTGTTAGGGCAGACTCACTCTATTAGATTCTCTAAGGTAATGTTAAGAAATCTAACAATAGAAACTGTTAGTGAGCTCATTGCATATTGTCACACCCCAATTTTGATCCTGAATCATTGAATCAATACATTTATCATGGTGTACGCATCACCTACATGGCATAACATGCACTCCATCATGCATAATGCATAAAATGTTAATTGAAATAACTTTTCGATTTACAAACACACTAGTCAAAGTGATTCTCAACTGTGTGAAATTATCGGGAGAAAAATTTCAAAATCGAGCTTGTAGACAACAATTTTATTAATCTATAGTTCATGCAGTTTAATCCGGTGTGCTCGTTTTATTTTTTCGGATACTTTTTCCATCGCATTTTAAGCATTCTGAGCCTTTTAACCTGTCATTTTTCATTTCAAAATTTGATCAAAACCTGTATGTTTTCGAGAAGTTTATTTTGTGTTGATTAGTTTAGTGCATTCCGTTTAATTTTTCGAGCACTTTTGCGCTCGACTTTTGCGTCCAATTTTATTCAAAATATTATAAAAATTGCATAGGTATTCTTGGGTTTGAGGGGATCCCAATTTTTATTCTGCAAGAGTTTCTACGTATTTTATTTGTCTCTATACTCAAGTCTCCATTGTAGCACTAGATTCAAGCTTATCAATTTAGGTTTTATGATTTGTTTTCATTGCAATTGCTTCTTTAATTTAATTGTGTATTATGAATTCATCTGTGAACTTCGATTTGATTGTGTTTTCCCTCACCATAAGTGAGTAGTCCATTGTGGACTAGGGGTTATGGGGATCATCTCATGATTGTTTGTATGATTTGCCACAAGTCAATTACAAGATTATCTTGTCCATATTTATTTTAATACATCAGTTCATGCATTCCAACCCTTGTACGGAAGTAAAGTGTTCTCGAGTAGTAACTGTAGCACCTCAAATTTGCACCCTACCTTTTGTACATTCATTTTCATAATAGGTCATAACATAACATAGGCCATTGCATAGCATTGCATAGCCATTGGCCCAAGTGCAAGATCAACTGACAAATTAGGTCAAACTAGTTAGGAGAATCAGTCAATCAAGCAAGCAAGTGCCATTTTCATTGAGACAAAGCCCTAGGGTGTATTTATCAAGCTCATATGGTCTAAGGATCATTGTGAAGTGATTTGGCCAAAGATTGGATGCTCATAAGTCATCAGTCATTGTTCAGTCAACTAGAAACCCTAGAAAGTCAACGGTGGTCAACTATGCCTGATTTTATGGATTGGAAGGTGTGAGATGGTTTGAAGAGCCTCATTCATGTCCATATAAGTCTCATTTGACATATCAAAGACCAAGGTTGAAGATTTGGAGGTAAGATCAGAAGTTTCCAAAAACAGCAGGTGACCTGTAATTTCAACTGCCCAAAATGGAAACTTTTTCTCCCCAAAATTACTTCATCATACAAGCTTCAAATGGATTTTTGTCCAACATGAAAGTTGAAGATCTTGATCTCACCATTCCAAAAAGTCTAAGAACTTGAAATTCCCATGTGTGGTTAGCAAGATATGGTCCAATCATTTTCAGAAAATGCCCGAAATCAAAGTGCCATAACTTTCACATGGAGTGGCCAAATTGGATGGTTTTTCTTTGAGCAAATCACATTTAATGTGTACTTTCATAATCCATCATCACATTTTGCCAAAAGCATTCACACAAAAAGGCCATTTTTCAAGTGCACTAATTAAAATCCAAGGGCAAAATGGTCCAATTTGAGAAATATTTGGAATTTTGAAATGGTACTTTTTTCTACACATCACATATATCATTTGTGACTTGTTTGAACAAAATTTGGACAGAAAACCAGCTGCATTAACCAAGGGCATTTTGGCCACACTTGAAAATTGCACATTAACACTAATTCTCCAATTTTGCTTAATCTTAATTAATTTTGGATTAGGGAGATGTATAAATAGATAATTGTAACTGTATTCATTAAGCACTAATCATTTTTCAAGATCCAAACAAAAAATCACAAAAAACTCTCTCAATTCTCTCACTTTTTCTCCATTGTTCATAAACTTTTTTTCTCAAACTCATCAATAATTCATCAATTTTCGTGCGATTTCTTTGTGGATTCTTCATGTGCAGGTAAGATTGAACTTCTGTTGAAGCATTTGGAGGTGTAAATCGAGCGAAAACTCCAGCTGCTACAAGCTTGCTCTCACATGGCAGTTACGATTTTCCACTGATTCAAGCATTGTTGAGCTAGGAGATCATCACCAATCACCTTCATAAGCAACATACGCGAACTGTTTCACAAAAATTGAAGCCAAAAACGCCAAGAACACGAGCTGCATAATCGCACGGTAAAATTTCGAACCTTCTGATCTTTGAAATCTTGATATGCATCTTGTAGTGCGTTGAACATAGATCGTTTTGGCGTTTGAACCACGCAATTTCATCCACTAATCATCGAGATATCATGAATTAAAGTTTACGCGTCAAAGCTTCTTTCGATCGGATCTTGATACATGTTGATCTTTAGACAATTTCGTTTGCATATTGTTAATCTACGTTGGAAGACGAAGAGATCCGTATATCACTCGTCCATTTTCGTTGAAAAAAGTTTGAAGCCGCAGCTGGCATTGATGAAGATGATGAGCGCGGGATGAACACTGTAATTTCTGGAAATTTCACGTGCTACAGTACAGCGTTTCAAGCTTGGCTGCACATTATTACGAAACTGCCATTGCTATATATTTAATTCGTATAACACAAAATGATTATTCCAATAAATATTACAAACTTAAAAAATTCATAAAAAATTCAATATTAGTCCAAATTAGGTGGGATTTTTTTTGTTAGTTTCCAAATTTTGTCTACTTTTTTTTAGGCATAGTAGTGTAAGTTGTGCCTGGTAAAATTTTGGAATGGTATATTGATCTTTGACATGTGTGACAAATTTGCATGTTTTACCAGTTTAATCACCAAATGCTCATACATTATCCAAAATTAATGAAATTTCATATGATGATTCTTGACACGTTTCTGGAGATTTTGGTATATCATTTGTAACTTTTAGACCTCTGGATTGGTAGATATGATTTATTCTTTTTGAGTGTGACAATATGTGTCACATTATGATATGCTGAGTTCATGAATTATTTTTCCATGCTTCCCCTAGGCCTATGGCCCTGATTTTTTGCATGAGATGACATGTATATGTTAACTTTAAACATGAATTTTTGTGGATTTAATTGGTCCCTTTTCTAATTGATTTGGATTTTTGATTGCTGTTTAGCATCTTTGGGTTGTTTCTTGCGTAACAAACTTTACATGTGTTGTTGAATGCTCATACTATATCATATGAATGTGAAATTTGATGGAGTGATTCATAACATATTTAGGTGTAGTTTGGCTTTGGTCCCATCAATTTCTTAATTGTTTTCACTGTTTGGCATGTGATTGAAGTTAATGCTCATTTTGTTACCATGTGTTGGCTTGCATAATTGTGTCTGGATTTCTTGATTTTCATTGACCTAATTTCTTTTGTCCAATTGAGCTGAAAATTGACATGCTATACCTTGAATGTGTCCTGTTCAGGTGTGAATTTTTGTGGAATTAATTGAATGGTTTTGGTATGCTTTTGAGTGAGATAGTTCTGTTTGGTCAATTGAAGTTGTAAATTGCATGATTGATGTTAAATGGTGCATAAAATGAATATGGTGAATGATATGAGCATGGGATCAATTGCATTTGCTTTTGAATTGTTTTAATGTGATTTTGGGTGAATATTACTTGCTGTTTAGAATTTTTTATCCCTTTTGGACCCTAGGCTTGGCCTAGTGGTCTAGTTTCTCACATTTGGTTTGGATTTTCAGGTTAAAAGTGCAAAAGGCTTAAGGAGAGAAATGGAAATTGAAAATTGAATTTGTTTGATGTTGTCCACTAACATGTCTTTGTTTTGTAGGGATTGATGCTTGAGCTTGAGCTTATAGCTTGCACTTGTGTGCATTAACTTGTGTTGCTTTGTGCAGATTAACTGATTAACAATTTGCTGTTTACTGTTGGTTTGTCTGAGTACTGATGATACTTGATTGATTTCAGGTACATTTAGTTGCTTACAGTTCTTTAAGAACTTGCTTGCTGCTGCTTGGTTAGGACTTCTATTCTTCATGTAGTCTGGAAGACCTGGCCTGTTACTTGGCCAGGCAACTGTCTGAAGTCCTCCTTAAGAGGCGATGTTTGTGGTTGTTTACATTTGTGCCCAAGCAGGTGAAGACCTCTATGAGGCAATTGGCGGAACCCAAGGGATATGCAATCTATCCCCCACTATTCTGTTGAGTCGTCCCTCTGCTCACACGGCTGTGTGTTGATGCATTGGGACACAAACCCAAGATCTTGTGCTGTTGCACAATCGAGTCAGAGTCTTGAGCGTAGAAGGGTCCCTCCATTCTGGACCCACGCTCCTTTGTCTGAAGCTCTCCCTGGTCAGGGATAAGAGCTGTGAAGTCTAATCTTCACTCACCTTTCATCAGCTTCACCTTAGCCCCTCAATGGCAAGGTTAAGAGCTAACCTTACCCCGATACAGAGGCTTGTTTGTTGAGGTTGATATGACCCCTCGACTAAAGCCTAGCCCTGATGTTTGAGCCCATTGTTGGTGTGTTTACTTTATGTTGTATGTGTTTGTGTGGTGTGATTGTATCCCCTAGGTGCTAGACTCCGCGTAGTCTCGTTTGCATGTCAATTAAGGTAGCACGGTTCCTTCGTATAGGACTTCCTTTCTTGCTTGAGCTTTCCTAAAACACAAACAAACATTATCCCCTCTTAAGGATACGTTAACTCCTTCTACTACAGGTGAGTAAGTCTCCAAAGGTCGAGCATCCGGTAGATTGCGTAGTGACGTTGTCCACTTAAAAAACACAAACCAACAGGAATAGTTTAGCCGAACTACGGCAACTCTGATTCTCATGTCCAGATGAGATACGTAGGCACGAGATGCGATGTCTTGTCGAGTTTGACTAAAAACTAACACTAATGCTTTTCTCTCGCCCTCCTTGCGATTGAGACCTTCCCCTTCTCTTGCCCTAGTTGCAATCGAGACCCTTCTTCTTCCTGTGTGGGTGTTAGGAGGTGGATGTAAGCCCAGCGATTGGCATTCCACATCCTGTGTCTTGTTGTGTGCTTGGAAGCTGATGTAAGTCCATCGAGTGGCATTCGGGTTCCAGTGTGCGTGTGTTTGGTTCGGATGCTGATGTAAGTCCAGTGATTGGCATTCAGGCTCCACGTTTGCCTTTGCCTGTGTTTGTTTGAGTGCGTGTCAGCCGAGCTACGAATGCTCTGATTCTCCTTCGTCCAAAGGAGATACGTATGCATAGGATGCGATATCCTAGCGAGCATGTGTCGTTTCCCCAGTCCGAACTACTTAGACTCTGATGTCTATGCTTGATAGACTAAGTAGGCCCAAGATACGACATCCTGCCGAGTCCGTCTTGTCTGTTTCCTGTGTCTCTTTCAGCCTGTGTAGATGATTATTTTGAGCAGTGTTTTAGCAACCATTTTCCTTCCTGTTGTGCGTGGATCCCGTCGAGTACGACGGATGCGTAGGGGTGCTAATACCTTCCCTTCGCATAACCGACTCCCGATCCCATTCTCTTTGGTCGCGAGACCATGCTTTTTCCAGGTTTACTCTGAGCGTTTCCTTTCCCTCTTCTGGGATAAATAACGCACGGTGGCGGCTCTGTTGTTCTTTTTTCCCGCCGGTTTTTCGCGTAATGCGACAGCTGGCGACTCCACTGGGGAAATAGAGAAGTTGACCTGTGCTGGTCCTTCTTCCCTAAGCGAGTCTCTCCTAGCGCTCTCTAGGTTAGGGCTTTGGTTGTTATTTGCTGTTATTTATTGCATTCATTTCATGTACTGTTTGCATTCAATGTGTGCATTAATGTTTGCATTCATTCATTTCATCTGCTGTGCTGGTTGTGTGTTCTCTGATTGGGGGTGGGTGTTACTCGAGGTAAAAGGCCCAATACCCAGGCTATGAGTGCAATCTAGGAAACCTAGGAATAGAGTGAGTCATGGGAAGCGGGTGGTATGCGCCACTTAGCGGAACATTGACGTCACGAGCAGTTCAGACCCTGGTGGGGTATCATCGTTGCATACTTCAGGTGTGTATATGATGGTATTCTGCGAAAGGTTATTTATGCTGCGTTTCTTTCGACCTTACCCTGGCCTAGATGACACCCGTGAGTGGGGAGGGAATGATCATTTTAACATGTACAGATGGTGACTGTTGGTGACTGATGGTGACCGATTATTGGACTCAGTGTGTTCCTGTTGGTGACTCAGTTTCTCAGATGGGGTTCAGATGACAGTTGACCAGTTGACTTTGGGTTTCAGATGATTGTGATCAGAGTTCGAGCCGAAGCTTCGATCCTGTGTTCAGAGATGCACAGCTTGCCAGTCGTGTCTGCATCATGTGCATCATAGCATGTTTATTTTTCAAAAGAAATGCAAAAAAAAAAAAAAATGAAAATGGAAAAAAGAAAAAGAAAAGACTAATCCCTGCATGCATATCATTTCTCAGGTACATTCCAGAGCTTGATTCATTGATAGAGATAGAAACAGTTCCCGAGCCGAAGCGGAAGACCTGTTCCTATAGCTTTCATCGTGAGTCTCTGACGTCTCTGATTGAGTTGAGCAGTTTTGTGACCCGTGATCATCTGAGGGGGTTCGTTGACCAGTATGGGGATCTGTTGACTTTGTTGAAGATGGTAGTCGACCCTGTGCCGTTACAGACTCTCCTTCAATTTTATGACCTAGAGCTTAGGTGTTTCACTTTCCAGGATTATCAGTTGGCGCCTACTCTCGAGGAGTACTCCATTTTGTTGGGTATCCCGATTCAGCATCAGATTCCGTTCTTGGACGACCCGAAGGAAGTCGATTTCAGGGTTATTGCTAAGGCTTTGCATCTGAGTATTAGAGAGATCAGTGATAGTTGGAAGACCAGTGGAGACGTTGTGGGCCTACCTTTGAAGTTTCTGTTGAGAGCTGCCAGAGGAGAAGCAGAGAAGGGGAATTGGGAAGCTTTTCATGCCCAGCTCGCTGTCATGATCTATGCGATCGTTCTGTTTCCGAGTATGCCAAACTTTGTTGACTATGCTGCAGTCTGCATTTTCATTGGAGGGAATCCGGTCCCTACTCTGTTAGCTGACACTTACTATGCTATCCACAGTAGGCATGGTAAGGGTGGAGCCATCAGGTGTTGTCTCCCACTGTTGCTCAGATGGTTCATGTCTCTCCTGCCAGTCAGTGGGCCATTTGTTGATGCTCAGAGCACTTATAGATGGACTCAGAGGGTGATGTCTCTTACTTCATATGACATCAGATGGCAGTCATACCGGATGGATGTGCGGGATGTTATTATGAGTTGTGGAGAATTCCGGAACGTGCCACTTGTGGGGACCAAGGGTTGTATCAATTACAACCCGGTTCTTTCTCTTCGCCAGTTGGGGTTCATTATGAGTAGAAGGCCACTTGAAGCTGAGATAGCCGAGAGTGTGTATTTTGAGAAGCGTACTGACCCTGTTAGATTGGAGCAGATTGGAAGAGCTTGGAAGTCTATTGGTGCCAGAGACGGATCCGTCTTAGGGAAGAAGTTCGCCATTGCTATGCCTGAGTACACTGATTGGGTGAAGAAGAGAGTGGAAACTTTATTGCTACCCTATGATCGGATGAATCCGTAGCAAGTGCAACCACCCTTGATTCTTGCTGATACTGTGCCAGCTGAGCAGTATAAGCAAGCCTTGATGGAGAATCGTCGCTTGAAGGAGAAAGAGCAAGACGCCCAGATGGAGTTGTATCAGGCCAAAGCTGATAGGCTGAATTTGACTCATCAGCTCAGAGATGCCCAGAGTGCAGGTGTTGGTGGGGTGAGGAGCGAGAAGAGATCTTATTCAGAGATGGAGAATTTGCTAGATGCGGAGCACAGAGAGTGTTGGAGGTTGCAGAGATCCGAAGCCAGTTATCTGAAGAAGATCAGAGACTTGGAGAAGCAACTCAGAGACAAAGATATCCAGTTGAAGAAGGAAGTCGACCAGAGACTTGCATCAGAAGACCGACTTGGGTCAGAGGTTGTCGAGCTTAGAAGACAGTTGAAGGAGAAGATTATTCCCTTGCCAGAATGTTCAGAATGTGAACTGTTGATAGACCAGTGTCACTACTTGAAGACGCTCATTCCTGGAAGTAACTTGTCTTAGCTTGTATTTCCTGATGTTCATGTTATGAATCACCCCCAGGCCTGTTGGGTGGGATTCTTTGTTGTACTTTGTTGGATATTCGGATCTTTCTTGTATGATCCAGTTGCTCATTTATAGATGAGATTTTCAGTACTCAGTACCCTGTTGTATGATGTTTCTGTATCTCCCTGTTGCTTTGTGTTGTTGCAGGTTGTCGTTTCTTGAGATGAATCAGGCTCTTTGAATGCCTGAGAAATGCTCATTATCATGTGCATCGTATGCATTAGCATCATAATCATAACATGTTGCATAACAGGTGTTCTAGTTCGGACTTCTCACTCTGGCTCCTGTCTGAGAGAGGATTGTTGATCATCGTCCGCACCGCAACCAGATCGAATCATCAGAGGAGTATGGATCAGGTTCAGACTGAGTTGGCTGAGATGAGGGCAAACATGGCCCAGTTCATGACCATGATGCAAGGGGTCGTTCAGGGTCAAGAGGAGCTGCGAGCCTTAGCCCAGAGACAGGAAGCCATAATTCTGCCACCCAGTCGTGCTTCACCAGAGGGGGTCCCCGTTAATGATCAAATTGCTGCTGTCACTATTCCCGTCAACAACTACGACGTGGATGATGATTTGAGGGGTATCATAATCAATGGACAGCCTCTTGCTACAGAAACTGTTAATGTCAGAGCAACCCGTACTCCGGTTCGCCATCGTGGCTCTTCAAGTTCGTTGAATTCTAAGAAGCCATTCTCTGAGGCACCAAAAAGGGGAGAGAGTGAAGCAAATGCTGTGCACCGGCGAGGGAGTGCAAACAGAGGACAGTATCGTCAAGCTGCCGCTGTGACTATTCCAGCAACCCAACAACAACAGGGAAGGCCAACTCAGCGGTATCAACATCAGCAACATCGTCCGCAACAGCAGGCTTACCAGCCTCCCTATGATAATCAAGCCGGTACAAGTAATGAGAGGAAGTGGGTCATTTTTGATCCAATCCCTATGTCTTACGCAGAGCTGTATCCCTCGTTGATATAGCGGAACTTGATTACTCCCAGAGACCCGCCGACTATACCCGTCAACCCTCGGTGGTGGTATAGGCCTGAGCAGCATTGTGTGTATCATTCGGGTGCTCCTGGTCATGATGTGGATAGTTGCTTTCAGTTGAAAATGAAGGTTCAAGACCTCGTGCAGTCAGGTATTCTGAATTTTGAAGACTTGGGTCCCCGTGTTAATCAAGCTTGAAGATAACAAGTCGCGGGCTGGCGTTGGCTTTTCTCCTGAGGTCTTCAACAAAGAGGGTTGTTCAAAAGCAGAGGCTTCTGATGCAAAAGATTCCGACAGTTGTTATCCCTGGTGGGATCTATCACAATTGGGTCACTGTGGGCTTTCCTACAGTTGTTCATAAGTCAGAGTAATAATCACTTTGTTTAAAAACCCTTCTCCCATGCCAAAAGGAGAAGTGATGACATTGTTGGCAACATTTTGTGCAATGATATTTTCATTCAAGTAAATGCATGTTAAACATTTGTTTTTCCAATTGTTTTCCCTTTTCGCTTTTTGCATGAAATTGGTGATCACAAAAAACCCTAAAAACAGGAATAAAAGCAATCTTTTCATCTGCATAACGATTGTCTTGTTTGTTTTCCAAAAAAATTTTCATATCGAAATCATTATGCAGGTTGTTTCTCAAACCCATTGAACATAATGATCGGACGTCATCTCCCAATTTTGAATTCCCTGTATTCGAAGTAGAAGAAGATGATGTTGAAGGAATTCCTGACGAGATTTCCCAACTTCTTGAGCAAGAAAAGAAGATCACTCAGCTGCATCTCGAGAATCAGCAGAACAGCCAACTGGGGCATCAAAAAAAAAAATCAATCGAAAAAAAATCAATCAAAAAAAAAAAAAAAAACAAAGAAAGAAAGGGTGCAAAAGAAATCAAAAGAAATCAAAAGCAAAATCAAAAGAAAAAAACAAAGGAAAATAGCACCCTCAAAGTCCCAAGTTGACTGATGCTGAATTCGATCGAAAAGAAGAGATTAACTGCCAGGTGTCATGGTCAGTTATATCAGCAGAGAGCGACGAAAGCATTCGACTAGAAGGTCGAGTCTCGAGTTCTGAGAAAATGACCTTGTGCTCAAGAAAGTCTTGTCTTTCGTGCCCGATTCCAGGGGCAAGTGGACTCCAAGCTATGAATGTCCATATGTTTTCAAGAGAGCCTTTTCAGGCGGTGCTTTGACACTTACAGCAATGGATGAAGAAGTTCACTCGTCCTGTTAATCCAGATGCAGTCAAGAAATACTTAGCCTAAACAAAAAAAAAGCAAAACAGCTCGCTAAGTTGAACACCCCAAAGGGTAACTTAGGCAAAAAGGAGCGTCTCGGTGGATTGAAAACCCGAAAGGGCGATCCAGGCAAAAGTTAGAGACATTGAAAAAAGAATTTGCATCTCGCTAGATTGAGCACCTCACACCGGGGCAATCTAGGCAAAAATTAGGGATTTGGCAAGTAACTGCATCTTGACAAGACCGTGTTCTATATCTGTCATCCGCCAGGAATTCTCGATGCGTCGTCGACTGAAGCTTTGAATACATCGAAATTCAGAATGGTAGAGGAAAGGTCATTATGTTCAATGTAGCCCTCTCCAATATATATCACCGATTTCAAACTTGTACAGATCTATGGAGTCTCGCCCTTTGCAGACTACCATTCCATCACATCGATTTGAGCTTTTATCCAGTTATTTGCACTCTTCTTTGTTTCAACTCAACAAATGTTTTGCATGTTTTAATTGATAAAGTATCATTGTTTTCAAAATAAACAAATTTTTCAAAATTGTTCTTAAACAAAGTGAACATTCACAATGATGAAAGGATACCTAGGAGACCCGGAGTGCTCTCCCAAGGGTGGTATGATTACCGACGGGTAAGATAGTCGTTCGTATCTCGAGCATAACTGTATCTTTGTCCTGTAGAACCTTTTCATGGTCTCTCCTCAGCGAGGTTGCTCAGTGCAGTGTTGGTTGAAGTTGTTCATCTTCACGTCCCCGACAGTGCAACATGTTTTCTCTAAGTCTCTGTTAGCCCTATGGTGGGGCATCCCTAATAGAGTGCTGTTTGAGCCTTATCGTGGGGCATCCCCAGCAAGGTTGTTGTTTTGGACATTATCGTGGGCCAGTTCTCAAGCAGTAGGTGTACTGAAGACTTCAATTTTCGTCTCTCCAGCAGAGCAGCCTTCTCCTCTCCCTGGCACGGATGCTTTTCTGCAACGATTCGGTATTTGGAGGATTGACGTCTCAGTATTCCGTCATTTTCTCAGGTAGGTCCTCAGCAGAGTGGTTGACATGAGGAACTTCATCGATGCCTATCTATTTTCACCAGAGATCTGGCTGATTCTTGGTATCTCTGTTCTCCAGCATGAGTGAGAAGTCAGTGCTCTCCCTACAGAGTTTTCATCAAGCAGATTTCCTCAGCAGAGTCTCCCCACAGAGTGGAGTATTTGATCAGTGGGCTCCCTAGCGGGGTTTTCATTCACTTTGCATTTTGCATGTAGTGATCATTGCATCCTCAAAGGCGTAGCATTTCCATTCATAATGGAGCATTACGCCATAGAACAATTCAAACATATGCATTCATGTGTTAACCCGATCAGACCGTCTCCCCGGCAGAGGCAGCTTCTTGTTCGACCTGTACAGCGCTTTCGCTACAGTTGCTCCTGACGACACTCAGGATTGGTACCTGTAAGGGACCAATTAGTACTACTTTTTATACCATTTTATTGGTCCCTTTTACCAAGTTTTGATGTAATTACACACTTTTATTCTCACTATTTTGTATAAATGCAATTAGGTTTAATTTATTTTGTTTTGAATAGTTATTTCACATATTTGTTAGTTTTGTAGAATTTTTGGATGAGAAAGCTTTGGATTGCAGCATCATAATATGGAAGATTTTGGATGAAGCTTGCAAAACAAGGAAATTGAGGCAGCTTCAGTTCGCCCCGCGAACTGCATGACAGGACCAATTCGCCCCGCGAACAAAGTTCGCCCCGCGAACCCTGCGTATTCAGCAAACTGATTTTTGGGTCAAAAGTGTTGTTTTGAAGGCCAGCTGTTTTTGCCATTTTGGGTCTGCCTTGGAATTGCTTTTCTGCATTGGATGAGAATGACCAATTAAGGAAATGTCAACTCTTTTAGGAGAGAAAATACATTATTCTAGGGATTAATTATTCATTATCATTCATACATTGTACATGGAGATATTTTGGAAGGGAGAAAACAGAGTTTTCTCTTCTTTAACACTCTGCTTTGTAACAATGGTGATGAGGAGCTAAATCCCTTTTGTCAAGATTGGAGGTAGTAGCTATTCTCATCTGTTTATGTATTCACTTTGATTTATATATTTGATAAAGATTGTTGATGTATTGAATACTGTTTTTGCCCTAAGTTGAAAACCAGATTTGAGTAGTTGTCGAGAGAGATTACTTGAGTTTAGACATAAAACAGATTTTCAAGTAGTGAATAAGTTGTAGAGATAGATTTATTCATTACTCTTCTTTGGTATTAAACATTAAAGATTGCTATATTGATAGTTAGGTGGAGAGATCGTCTAAGGATCAATATAGTGATTATCACAATATCATTTAGACATAAATGACTTTGAGAGGATACTTGAACATCATCAATAATCTTGAATCTATTTATTTATCATAGGGAAACATAAACATTTGAAATAGTGAACTCCAATCTTGCCAAGCCTTTATATTTGACTAAAACCATTTCATAGTTTTTGTTAACATTTATTAACAAGATATTTTTCCAAACAAAACAACCCTGTTACTTTCTAAACTTATAACATTTGAATTATAGAACGGCGGTAATATTACCCAATCTCTGTGGATACGATACAAAAATATTTGCCGAAGATATACTATTCAACAAATTGGCGCCGTTGCCGGGGATTGGTGTCGATATTACAAGCATTGCAATAATTCATTGTTTTAAGTTTTGTTACAATTATTACTATCCCTCTTTTGTTTCACTTGGTTTGTTAGTTTTGTAGATTCTAGTGCATGCGAGGAAAAGCAACCGAGGAGCAACTTCAATTCGATCCTGAAATTGAAAGAACACTTCGGAAGCTCAATAGCAAAACACGAAGAAGAAGGAAACTAGCCGAAGAGAGGAACCGGAGAGAAGAAGCATCTACTTCCGCACTTGTTCCAATCGAAGAAGGGGTTGTAGAGGCTTGTGAAGGAAACATGGCGGAGGACAATCGTACCGAAATGTCCGCTAATAGTCCAAGAAGGAATGCTCAATTTGCCCGTGGAGGAAGAAATACGGAGATGAAGACCGGAATCCTCCAACTTCTCTATGCAAATCCATTCACCGGAATGGATCATGAAGATCCGTACTCCCATCTCATCAAATTCTATGAGATTGCGGGTTCGACGGGAATTGATGAAGCGGGTGAAGAAGCATTATTCAAGAGGATGTTCCCACACTCCTTAGTGGGAAAGGCAAAAGAGTGGTACCTTGATCAAGCACCAAGAGTTATGACGGATTGGAATTTGTTAGAAGAAAAGTTCTTAGAAAGATATTTCCCTCAATCCCGATTCATGGAAGCCAAAACGGCTATTGCGGTATTCACTCAAGGAAGCAACGAGTCTTTAAATGAGGCTTGGGAAAGATTCAAGTCAATGTTGAGAAAATGCAAGGGTCATGGTTTTGATGAGCTCACTCAAATCCATATTTTTCTAAATGGGCTCCAATCAACTCACATAACACTTTTGGATGCTACCGCGGGTGGCTCTCTTATGTCAAAAACTGCGGAAGAAGCTAACGTTATTATTGACCGGATGGCACTCAATGATCGTCAAAGTCAACATGACCGTAGTCCTTCACAACGTAAACCGGGAGTTCTTGAATTAAATACCAATGATGCCATCCTTGCTCAAAACAAGCTACTCTCTCAACAAGTGGAGCTTCTCACTCAACAAATGGCCAAGCTTCCACAGCAAATGAAGGAGATTCAAAGTTCTCAAGTTCGACATCAAGTAGCATGTTGCGAGTTATGCCAAGGAGATCATCCTACTGGTTTTTGCCCTCCGCTAGAAGAAGTGAGCTATGTGAACAATCAAAATCAAGGCTATCAAAGGAACAATCAAGGTTACCAACCAACAAGGTTCAACAATCAAAATTTTCAGCAGCAAAGTCCTTATCAACACCCCAATTCTCAAGGCCAACAATCGCAAGGAGGAAGTTCCAAGCTAGAGGACACTCTTCAACAATTCATGCAAGCTTCCATGGCAAATCAGAAGAGTAATGAAGCAGCAATCAAGAATTTGGAAAATCAAATAGGTCAACTAGCGAAACAACTGTCGGAACAAACTGCAGGATCTTCTTTCTCCGCTAATACTCAAACTAATCCAAAGGAGCATTGCAAAGCAATTTTTACTAGAAGCGGTAGAGAGTTGACAAGTAAAAAAGGTGAGGAAATTACAGTTGAGAATGATATGGATGCTGTGCTGGAAAATGAGGATGTGGCTTGTGGGAAGAAGAAAGTGGAAGAAACTGCTCAGTTCGCGCCGCGATCTCCCTTCGCGCCGCGAAAACAGCAGAACCAACAACTGATGGAAGAGCAGCGGTGTGAAGCGGAAATGAATAAGGAAATCGAACCAAGAAATAAGAAAAAAGGAGACAAAGGAGTGAATGTCATTCCAGTTCAACATCTACCATATCCGCACGCACCATCAAAGAAGGATAACGCTAGACACTATGCACGGTTTATGGACATCTTCAAGCAGCTTCAAATCAACATTCCATTTGCTGATGCATTAGAACAAATGCCACGGTATGCCAAGTTCATGAAGGACATTCTTACAAAGAAAAGGAGACACGTGGAAGACGAGACCATACTGCTTGATGCACGGTGTAGTGCTATCATCCAAAAGACTCTCCCAAGGAAGGAGTCCGATCCGGGCCGGGTTGTTCTACCGGTGACCATTGGAAGCACATACACTGGAAATGGTTTGATTGACTTGGGCTCTAGTATAAATTTAATCCCTCTCTCCATTGTTAAAAGATTAGGGAATGTTGAGATTAAATCGACGAGAATGACTTTACAACTAGCCGACAAGTCTACCACTTTACCATACGGAATTGCTAAAGACATGTTAGTGAAGGTGGACAAATCACGGACAACACTCCGGCGTCTCGGCAATAAATGGCCATAAATCCGACTTATAAATATGACTCGGATCCACGGAACAAAAACTCACCATCTGAGTCACCATCAATCACCAACAGTCACCATCTGTACCTGTTAAAATGATCATTCCCTCCCCACTCACGGGTGTCATCTAGGCCAGGGTAAAGTCGAAAGAAACGCAGCATAAATAACCTTTCGTAGAATACCATCATATACACACCCGAAGTATGTAACGATAATATCCCACCAGGGTCTGAACTGCTCGTGATATCAATGTTCCGCTAAGTGGCGCCATACCACCCGCTTCCCATGAATCACTCTATTCCTAGTTTCCTAGATTTCACTCATAGCCTGGGTATTGGGCCTTTTACCTCGAGTAACTCCCACCCCAAAACAGAGGAACCACCTGTATAGAGGACGGCAACAACATGATAGTATGATGCATGCAGACATTAATGCAAATATATATACACACTGGTTAGAATAATAAATGCAATAAATAACACACAATAAGCAACCCAAACCAATCCTAAAACGCTAGGAAAGACTCGCTTAGGGACGATGGACCAGCATAGGTCTACATCGTAGACATGTTCCCCAGCAGAGTCGCCAGCTGTCGCATCCTGCGAAAAATCAACCGGCGAGACTCAAAAATAAAAACACACAGAGCCGCCACTAAACGTTATTTATCCCAAGATAGGGAAAGGAAACGCTCAGAGAAACCTGGAAAGACATGGTCTCGCGACCAGAGAGAAAAGGTTCGGGAGTCGGTTACGCGAGGGGAAGGTATTAGCACCCCTCACGTCCTAGGTACTCCTAGGGATCCACGTCCTAGAATAAAGAAAAGGTTGCTAAAACATCACACACACACACAGGGAACGCAGGTGGGGTTAGGAGAAACGGAGCTCGATAAGGTATCGCACCTTATGCCTACATATCTTGTCTGGAACAAGAATCAGAGCCACTGTAGTTCGGCTTACGCACGCCAAACAACACAAAACATACAAACAAGCAAGGGTGGCAAACATGGAGCCCGACAACCACTGGATGGAATTACATCGGCATCCGAACCAAAACACTCTCAAAAGGGCAAACGTGGAGCCCGACTGCCAATCACTGGGCTTACGTCGGCATCCGAACCCAAAACACCAAACAGCACAGTCAGATAACAAGCAAACACACGCAAAAAAGAAAAAGGTTGCCCGGAGTGGTCTCGCACGACCACCTGCCTACATACCTCGTCTGGAACGAGGATCAGGGCGATGTAGTTCCCCTGAAAGGGACTAAATTGCTAACCAGAAACCGGGGAAAGATACACAACTAGGGAGCTGAGACTCGAGCCTAATGTTGTCATGCATCGTTAACCCTAAGTTCGGTTTTCTATCCTACTTGCATAAGCAAACTAACCTAACCAGGAAAGAAGCTAGCACACAAGCATACAATCATATATCATCAAATGAGAACAGGTATCTCAAACAAGCATGTCAATCAGATATCCACATAACACGCACTATAGCCAAACAAGGGGGCTCAATCAACCAGGTTTGACTGCCTAAGCAATCGTCTGTACAGGCTGTGTTTGCTCTTAACCTTGCCATTACGAGGCTAAGGTGAAGCAGATGATGGGATGAAGTGAGGATCAGACCTCACAGCTCTTATCCCTAACCAGGGAGAGCTGACAAATGAGCATGGGTCCAGAATAGGGGAACCCTTCTATACTCGATGACTCTGACACAATGTGCACTGCACAGGATCTTGGGCTTGGATCTCAATGCTACAACCATGTAATGGGAGCAAGGAGAAGACTCAACTGAATAGTGGGGGGTAGGCTGCATACCCCTACCTTCCACCAATTGCCTTACTTGAAGGGCTTTTCCTGCTTGGCTTAAAAATAAACATACACAAGCATTGCCTCTTAAGGAGGACTTCAGACAATTTGCCCGGCCCGGTAACAGCCGGGTCTCCAGACTACATGAAGTTTTAAGAAGTTACCTCAATGCAAATTGCTTATGCAAAGCAAAGCAAAGCAATAGTTCACAAGGAACTGAGCAACTAAAGTACCTGGAAACAATCAAACTCAGTCAGTACTCAAGCAGACAAACTGTAAACAACAAACAATTAACCAGTCAAACTATACAACACAAAGCAAGCTCAAGGCTTAAGCCCAAGCTTCAACACCTGCAAAACAATGTTATGTTAGTGTACAAACATCCACAACATCAATTAAAATGGATTTGGACCATTATCCATGTGCATTGCTTTTTAATCCTGAAAAATCAAGCAAACATTAGCAACTAGACCACTAGGCCAAGCCTAGGGTCCAAAAGCAAGAAAAAAATTTAAACAGCAAGGTATTCATCAACCAATCTCAAATTAACATCAAACAAGAGCAAACATCATTGGTCTCATGTTTATATCATCCATCATGTTCAATTCATGCACAAAACAATCCCTATTGGTCCATATGGAGCATCAAACACACAAACAGAAGTATTGCATTCAAATCCATGCCAAAACACATCCAAAAATTCTCAAATTAAATACACCTAAACAGGGGTCAATCAAGGTCTACCATGTTAAATTTGAGCTTAATTGGGCAAATGGAACCATGTCAATGAAAATCAACAAAAACAGTCACAATTATAGGCTCCAAATCACAACATCAATACATGCTTCCACTTCAAAAATTCACATCTCATTGAAAACAAAATAGAAATGGATGAGACCAAAACAGGGAGGTCCTAACATGTGTCTAGTTCATGCATATAAAATTTCATGGCCATACAATACAATATGAGGATTTCCCAATCAATCTACCAACATGTGTCACATGAGCTTGCAATTTCAATCACCAGAAATGAAAAATCATGATCAATTAGAAAAGGCAGTGAAAAATTCTACAAAAATTCATACAACATCCTAACATATCAACAATTCACCATGCCAAATTTCATTCAATTCTAACATGCATAGGTTATCCAATTAAATTCAACAAGTTGACATCAAGAGGTGTGACACAAATTGTCACACCTAAGTTCCAGAATTTGCTGCTCTCTGACCAGGTATCAAAAATTCATGAAATTTACATATAAATAATCCTCAATGAGTCAAGAACCACCACAAAAATTTTCAGCCATTTATTTTATGATATGAGTATTTCATGATCAAATTGCCAAAATGTATCAAAATGTGACATACATTAGAAAAGCCTATGCCAAATAAAATATTTGCCAAGCACAACTTTGACCAATAGGTCAAAAAAATCCTACACAAGTCAACAAAGTCAAGGAAAAAATCTCCATATTTTTAGGAATTTTTTACTATTTTTTATGAATTTTTTAAAGGTCATAATCAATTTTTAATAATTAAGTGAATTAATTTAAAAAAAGACAATGGCATTTCTGTAATTTTTTTGGCGCGGCGGGAAACAACCTATTTGAATTTTCAAAATGTTTTTTGGATCAAACAGCCTTTCTATCGTCACTTTCACACAGCTTTCCAGAAAATTGAAAAAACGGATGAACATCGAAATTCAACGAAAATGGCCGTGCATATAACCGTTGGATTCGTCTCAATGAGAGGATCATGAATATCACACTATTTTTCACTAACAGTTCCTAAATCTCTCGAATCGACTCACTTAGGGTTTGTGTTCTTACTTTCAAACTTAGATTTCTCACGCTACGATTAATCATTTTCTAAACCACAAACAGCATTGAAACCTACGTGAAACGCTCTTCAAAACACATATAATTATGAAGCATATGGTGATGATCGATTTTCACTCAAACCTGGAATGGCAGCCGCGATTTTGATGCTCTCAGCGCTCTTTTCTTCAAAACAGAAGTAGAAACACGATGAAGAAGGTGATAGGAGATGCTAGCTTCGATTGATGTTGATCCTAGAGCTCACAATTCCGGTTTGCCATAGATGAGGTGATGATGAACAGTCACGAACCAGTGCTCTACTCCTTCCAAACTACCAAAACAGATGGTGAGGATGATGATACAAATCCAAATCAAAAAGAATCTTGAGATTTGGTGTAGAATTGATGGAGAATTTTGGAAATGAAGGTTTTTGTGTTCTTGAGGGTTTGGAGAGAATGAAGAGTTTCTTGATCTAGTTTTTGGTGAATGAGTTTTTTTTTATGATTAGCAAGTGATTTAGAATATATATGTTGCACTAATCCATCACTAATCATGTTAATTAGCATTTTGGCATAATTAGTGAAAAATGCAATTTTGCAAATGGAGGGTAAAATGGTCAATACACAATGACAGCTAGTGCCAGCTGTTTTGACAGCTCAAGCAATCCCCAAATGACACATGTGATGTGTAGAAACTTGTTTCATGTCCATTGGTTGCTCCATTCTCAAATTCACCATGTGTATGCAAAATATCCAATTTTAGCACTTTCATTTTCCAAGCCAAAATCCAATTCACATGCCTTAGCCATGAAATGAATATTCAAACACACTTAAAATGCCATTCCTGAGGTGTTGGAAAAAGTCCCATCTCCAAATTCCAATTATTTTGACATTTGGACAATTTTGCCCCTGGTCCAATTCAGCTGTCCAGTTGAAAAGTGACTTTTTGCCTTGGCCATTTTTGAACAAATCCAATGATTCACCCTCAAAGTACATGTCAAATGGAGTTTGTGCATATAAAGAACTTGCAATTTGGACAAAGTATGTGGTAGTTATGGCCTCCTGATTACGGGTCTTTTCTGAAATTCACTGAGCCATATCTCCCCAACCATACATTGGATTTTCAAGTTCTTGGACTTTTTGGAAAGGTGAGAACAAGATCTACAACTTTCATGTTGAACAATTTTTCATTTGAAGCTTCCTTGGACATCTGTTTTTGAGGTCAAAAACTTTCCATTTTTGGAAACTTCAGCTACAAGTCACTTTCTATTTTTGGCAGTTTTTGTCCTGACTTGATTTTCTCCATTTTTAAGCTTTGAGATGTCATTCAACACTTGTTCCAACATGAATGAAGTGTCTTCAACTCATTTCCACCTCCAAATTCACCAGATCATGTACAGTTGACCACAGTTGACTTCCCATCTGATAGATGAATTTGGCAATGCATAGATCAATTTGAACCCCAATGTCCAACTGAAATGGCTCCAGGGTGAAACCCTAGCCTCAATAAACACAATATAATCACCAAATGAACCTCATATCCATCATAAACCCCATCTCCTGATTCAGCCCAGCTTGGCCCAATACAACTGATTAGGGTTGACCAGTGGTCAAAACCCTAATCCCAAGGAACCTTCTCCAACCTTCTGATGACACCCAAACATGATGATGATGATGTATCGATTCAATCAATATGAATACCAATGCCCCTTGAAAATCATGAAACCCTAATTCTCAGCCCAATCCTCAGATGGCCATGATCAGTCAGTAACCTAGGCTTGCACTTTCTGACTTCCTCATCCTCTGATCAAGACTTGAGAGGATAGCTTGCACTATGTAACCACATGTTATGCAATATGAAATGCCTAATGCCCTAAAATGATATGCAAATATGTTAATGCTAGTCCCAAGAGAGGAGGGCAAATTTTGAGGTGTTACAGCTGCCCCTATTCAATCCACTGTGAACCTGTCGATACGAAATAGCCTCGGATTTCGGATGATCAGGATGAAGAGTGATTGAATACCAAGAACAGACGAACAATTTGCACTCTGATGGGATAATAATTAACGACGCCTGTCAGCATCGGCGAAGAAAAACTCGAAAAAACCGACGACCTGGATGCCAAAATAAATGGTAACGCAGGGATAACCATGGTCTGAACACCACATCCACTCGGGATTCTCATTCTTTTTTTGCTTTTCTTGAACCCCAAAAATTTTCTCTTCTCTTTTTCATTTTCTTGAACCCCGAGATTTTCTCTCCTTGCGATAACTCCGCTGGCAATCGTCGGAAATAACACCAATCACCACTCTGATGGCGACATATCAGAGGGTACACCTTCAACCAGACACTGACTGATGACTGGGAAGAAACTCGACGTTTACTGAACATCGGACGATGATGTTTACTGACACCAAAAAAAGCTCGACCAGACATTAACCAATGACCGGGAGGAAACTCAATGTTTACAGGCACCGAACAATGATGTTGACATGACATCAAACAATGATGCGGACAGACATCAAACAATGATGCGGACAGACATCAAACAATGATGCGGACAGACATCAAACAATGATGCGGACAGACATCAAACAATGATGCGGATAGACATCAAACAATGATGCAGACAGACATCAAACAATGATGCGGACAGACATCAAACAATGATGCGGACAGACATCAAACAATGATGCGGACAGACATCAAACAATGATGCGGATAGACATCAAACAATGATGCGGACAGACATCAAACAATGATGCGGACAGACATCAAACAATGATGCGGACAGACATCAAACAATGATGCGGACAGACATCAAACAATGATGCGGACAGACATCAAACAATGATGCGGACAGACATCAAACAATGATGCCGACAGACATCAAACAATGATGCGGACAGACATCAAACAATGATGTTGACAGGCATCACACAATGATCGACCAGACATTAAACAATGACTGGGAAATAACTCGACGTTTACTGAACATCGAATGATGATGTTTACTGACACCAAAGAAAGCTCGACCAGACACTTACTGATGACTGGGAAATACTGTTGCTCCAAAATCCCGCTGCTGAACTCCTCGGAGTATCGTCTTCACTATCCGGCAAAACCAATCCTCAAGCGGTAACCACGACTTGAATTGCGCTGATCGCGTAACATTCTCCAACCTTTATTCCCATCTCGGCCCGACGGAAAAGCTCCCTCCAGTATCGCACTACTGGGGTACATCTCTGATCCAATCCTGAGGCTGAAACTCCTCTGAATAGCACCTTCGCTGTCTGGCACAACCACCTCTCAAACGGTAACCACGGCTTGAGACTAGCTCTATGCTTGCAACAATGATGCATGATCTTTTTCTGCGTAATGCTCCATAATTATGGAAATGCTACGCGATTATTTATTTTTCTATGCAATATGCAATGCTTATTCTACATGATGAATGCATAAAAAAGTATCCCCCTCAAGGGACTCTTCTGGGGAATACGAGATTCTCTGCTGAGGAACTCGCCACTGCTCCGATTTCCACCCTGCCGGGGATAGCACTGCTGCTAGGAAATAGACAACCCTTGCTGGGGATACAGATCCTTTGCACCCAACCCTCTCGAGGACATGCTGGGGAATACCTCCTTTGCACCCCACCCTCTCGAGGACATGCTGGGGATACAGATCCTTCACTGCACTATGTGGGAATACCACAGTCTTTGACTTGCTGGGGATATAGATCCCAACTCTGCTTTGGGAACCCTCACAGATACTCCCGCTGGGGAAATGAGCAATCTTCAACCTGCTGGGGGAATACCATCCAGACCCTGCTAGGGGAACGACAACTACTCCGCTGGGGAGGACCCAATCAATCCACATGTAGGATACCCTCGGCTGGGGATGCAGATATTCGTCTGCTACGGAAACTCGTTCAATCCACTGGTAGAATGAACACTGTTGGAGAGATATGTCATTGAAAAAACCCGCTCCACTCGGGGAACGCTGGAGATATATTTTATTGAACCCGCTCCACTCGGGGAATAGCAACCTTCTGGCTTGGCTGCTGAGGAAACATCGTTGTAAACCTGCCGGGGACAGCCCTCTTGACTCGGCTGGAGAAGTCACAGATCTGGAATCTGCAGGGGAGCTAGTCCTATAACTCTGCTTGGGGACCTAGCTGGGAAATGAGAAAAGTCGGTACAGAACACCTGTCGACTCGTCGAACCACGGTATCCAACTCCCAATCTCGTACCGACTTTCCACCTTTGGGGAATTTCCAGACTCGTCTGGACCTTTTCTGCTCCATCATCTTATATTCCAAGTCGCTCCGCGCTCGACGAGAGACGTACTCCTGGGATTTATACATAAATTTCAATTTTCCGACTTTGAAGAGTCTTCTTGATTAATTTCAATGGTCGTCGGGCGTCTCTCGTCGTCTCTCCGTCCTTCTTTTACCCATTCATCTGTCCCTGATCGAACTCTGCGGGGAATTACATACTTTCAAGCCTTTCGACTTTGAAGAGTCTTCTTGATTACCATCAAGGATCGTCGTACGCCGCAACGTCTTCGTCATTCTTTCATTCATTTGTTCCTGAGCGAACTCTCTGGGGATCTATTACAAAGCTTCCACACCACAACCTGCAAGTGAGTGACGAATACCTAACAGTACCTGCAAAACAGATCATTAGATAAAACCGTGCCCCAGGCGTGTCAAGATTTCAACACTTGGGTCACTCAACCTTCCAAATAAGATTTCAAGCTTTCAATCTTATAAACATGCATTGGAAGGAAACCTGTATGTTTTAAAAATGCAAGATTCTTTATCAAAATAATCTGGATGTTTTTGCAATCAAAGCGGTAATGAAAAACAAAAACAAAATTATTTGACTGAATGTGCATTTTATTGATTGGAAAAAGTGTGTGGCTCAAATTGAGCAATACAAAGGAAGCAATTCCTGAAAAGAGGTAATTGCGCACAAAAGGAAAAATCTATCCTAATGGCAATGTGAAACCCGTGATCTCATCGAGTTCCAACTCAGTTACACCCCATATGTCCTCAGACTCTCCATGCTTTCTGCCTTCTAAACAAAACGTTTCTGATTGATCCCTACCGGGTATTATCCATGATGCTTTAACCAAAGCGCAAACGATCATGCTAGACGCAGTTGTTCGTTTCAATCCCTCTTTTGCCTGGACCGCCCTTTCGGGTTTTCAGTCCACCGGGATACCCTTTTTTGCCCAAGTCGCCTTCTCAGGTTTTCGACTTGCCGGGTGTACATTTTTTCAGTTTTTATCCCTAACTTTTGCCCGAACCTTTCTTTCTGTTTTTGGTTCGCCGGGATGCCCATTTTTGCCTGAACTATTTTGTTCTTTTCGTCCAGCGGGTCTCTTTACACGAAGTATTTTTTAACTGCGTCCGCATTCACAGGGGATGGAAAATCCTCGCCATCCATGGTCGTTAACAACAAGGCTCCACCAGAGAAAACCTTCTTGACCACGAACGGACCTTCATAATTCGGTGTCCATTTGCCCCTTCGATCGTTTTGAGGAGGAAGGATCCTTTTCAACACCATATCACCCACGTGATATACCCGAGGTCGCACCTTCTTGTCAAAAGCACGCTTCATCCTCTGCTGGTATAACTGCCCATGACAGATGGCCGCTAGCCTCTTCTCTTCAATCAGGCTCAACTCTTCATACCGGGTCTTTACCCATTCAGCCTCTTGCAACTTTACGTCCATCAGGACTCTCAAAGAGGGAATCTGAACCTCAACAGGTAATACCGCCTCCATCCCATATACCAATGAGAATGGAGTTGCCCCAGTAGACACACCGAAGATCAATACCCAGGATACCAGTTTCCTACTCAATCACACCGTCGTTGGTGTATTCAAACGTTATCCGAGCAACAAAAGCTTATTCACCTTAACCTCCCCATCAGACATCAGAATCCGTTCGGATTCAGGGTCAGGCCCCTCCTCCGGGATCGGCTACTCTCAATCTTTCGATTAGAGCACCTCGAGATGTCCTCATCAGGGAACTCAAACTTCATCGGTTGATGACCCCCCAATGGGTTGCAGAACGATGTAATCAGACAATACACCCCTTGATGGCTTTCTGAGAGTATACTGATCAGTCAATATTCTTTTGCACTCTCACAACCCGCCCGGTCAATGTTGGCTTATCAAACACATACTCGATCGGATCCATCTCGGAAATCCACAAAGTGGTATGAACCAGCATAAACTGTCTCAGTCGGCGAGCAGCCTATGCTAAAGTACATCAAGTTTTCTCGAACAGTGAATGTATTGTTTCACAGTCGGTAAACTTTTTGCTAAGGTAAATTGCATGCTCTTTTCGACAAGACTCGTCATGCTGACCCAATACACCTCGTAGACCCCTCGAAGGCCGTTAAGTACAGATTAACAATTGCTCCTTCCACAGAAGGTATCAGAATCGGAGGTTCCTGCAACTTATTCTTTTATTTTTCACTGCCCCTTGGCAATCATTATTTCACCTGACCGTTTGATCTTTTTTTTTTTCAACATCTTGAATATAGGTTCACACGTGGCTGTTAGATGAGATGTGAACCATGACAGATAGTTCAATCTTTCGAAGAAACCACGAACCTCTTTTCTTTATCCTCGGTTCAGGCATATTATTTATTATTTTTTTTTTTAAAGCAGGATGAACCTCAATTCCTCTCTGACAATAAACCCCCACATCTTACCGGACCGCACTCTGATAGTGCATTTATCTGAATTCAACCTCGGTTTAAATAATCTCAACCGGTCAACCAACTTGGCCCGGCCTGCCAGATGCCCCACTTCTGCTTGGGACTTTGCTATCATGTCATAGCAGTCGATTCATGACGAATCATATCATGAAACAAAGTCACCATGGCTCTCTGATACAGGCACTGGCGTTCTGCTTCTTTAGAGGACAGTCTCCTTTCTATGGTAGCTTGTGCGCAACGACACCGGTGTTCAACCCTGGCATATCCTGACACGACCAGGTGAAGGTATCCACATACTCCTTCAACAAGACTACCATTCTGCTCTTTACTCGCCTCTGAAGCGGCCTCATTTTCCTTCCCTTCCTGACCTCGACAGTGCTTGGAATAACAACCTCAACCCGCTCCTCGTGCGGCTGAATCACCTTCTCCTCTTGTTTAAACAACCTGGCTAATTCCAGCAGATCACAATCTTCTTCGCCTCCTTCTTCAGCCTGATCGCTCGGATTGTCGAAGTCATACGAGGTGTAACCAAATTGTTATCAACGAGATCCGGAGAATTATTTTTGAATTCGGACGAGACAAATCAAAAAAGGAAAAATGAAAATAAACATTGCCATTTTTATTTGTTTTTAAACTGCAAAAATAAATGAAAAACAGGGAACACCGCTTTTTGACTGAAAAACATCCATTTATTAATGATGCAGAAAATGCAAATTTAAACATGAGGTGGCCCTTACAATGAACCATTACGTGTCGGGCAACACATATGGCTTCCATGCATATAAACTGAAAACAAGAAATATTACTCTTCGGGATGAGTGTCAGTGACGATCTTGTTTAGGCCTTTCAGCTTCCTGGTACGCACGGCTTTATCCAACCATCAAACTTGCCGTCACTGTCAGCTTCTTTTCCTCCTGTATAGGCGTGATCTGAATCTTCAGCAATTGCATTCCCTATCGCCTGACCATGCGCCGGCATGGGATTGGCATCAGCATTCAATGACAATGTAAAATTGAGGGCCTTGGAATCCACCAGATCTTGGACAGTATGCTTGAAGGCTCTACAACCCTCAATGTTATGCCCAGGCGCACCAGAATGAAATTCACACCTGGCGTTCTCATTATAGTTAGGTGGCCTCTGATCTGACCTCAATGGAGCTAACATCCTTGGCTGAACCATCCCCAGATCCATCAACTTTTTAAACAGAAGAGCATACGTCATGGGTGGCTTGTCAAAATGACGATCAACCCCCTTTCCTTTCACTTGACTCCCAGCTCCCTGTATCTTCTGTGGAGTTGTCTGAGGTTGCTGTCGGACTGACTGTTTATCAGCAGGGATGGTTACTGCAGCAGTGTGCTGGTAGTAACGACCCCTACCGCGTCCTCCCTGGGCATACACAGCACGCGATTCACCCTCATCCTTGTGCTGGTCATTACCAAAGAATTTCTTCGGTCCAGATGACGAAGCGTTTCCTTGCATGTTCCCCATCTTCAGCCAGTCTTCAATCCTCCTCACCTTTTCGGCAATTACTTTCTGCCCCAAGGCGAACTCTTGCATGACATTGATCAGCTCTCCCATCTTCTCTTTCAGCTCGAGAATGTCGGTATTGGGTGGATCCATCAGTCTGGGAGTGTTGCGCCTGGTGTAATATCTGTGAGGTCGGGTTGAGTGCAAAGGTACAGTTCTACGAGCGCGAGCAATGATTCCTGCAAAACAGCAAACAGGTTAATATGCATGAATGCAACGTCTATCCATATGAGGAAGATTCTGTCTTTTGATTCTGGTTTCATCGAGACAGATAATATTTCACCGATAACATTTTGACATCCAGATGTCTCTCAACCAGATTCTCAATCAATAGTACTCCCCATATGACTAGACGTGGGTTTGGTGCGGATGAATGCAAAATGAGAATGATGCAGATGTATGCAATGCACTGGGCCATCCTCCAAGTCATCTAATCATCTGTTGCTCTGAATCACAGCCCTGATTTCTGAACTGATCATAACCATCTGAGGAGTGTACAATCATCAATCAGACCCACGGGTTCCGAAATAAACGGAAGAAAGATACATCATCATCATCATCATCAGTCTCTGAGCAGACACTCACAACCATCTGAATCGGCCCGGGGAATCCTGAAATAAACGGATCCCCACTGATAAATATCTCGGCCCGGGGAATCCTGAAACAAACGGATCCCCACTGATAATTATCTCGGCCCGGGGAATCCTGAAATAAACGGATCCCCACTGATAAATCACGGACAACACTCCGGCGTCTCGGCAATAAATGGCCATAAATCCGACTTATAAATATGACTCGGATCCACGGAACAAAAACTCACCATCTGAGTCACCATCAATCACCAACAGTCACCATCTGTACCTGTTAAAATGATCATTCCCTCCCCACTCACGGGTGTCATCTAGGCCAGGGTAAAGTCGAAAGAAACGCAGCATAAATAACCTTTCGTAGAATACCATCATATACACACCCGAAGTATGTAACGATAATATCCCACCAGGGTCTGAACTGCTCGTGATATCAATGTTCCGCTAAGTGGCGCCATACCACCCGCTTCCCATGAATCACTCTATTCCTAGGTTTCCTAGATTTCACTCATAGCCTGGGTATTGGGCCTTTTACCTCGAGTAACTCCCACCCCAAAACAGAGGAACCACCTGTATAGAGGACGGCAACAACATGATAGTATGATGCATGCAGACATTAATGCAAATATATATACACACTGGTTAGAATAATAAATGCAATAAATAACACACAATAAGCAACCCAAACCAATCCTAAAACGCTAGGAAAGACTCGCTTAGGGACGATGGACCAGCATAGGTCTACATCGTAGACATGTTCCCCAGCAGAGTCGCCAGCTGTCGCATCCTGCGAAAAATCAACCGGCGAGACTCAAAAATAAAAACACACAGAGCCGTCATTAAACGTTATTTATCCCAAGATAGGGAAAGGAAACGCTCAGAGAAACCTGGAAAGACATGGTCTCGCGACCAGAGAGAAAAGGTTCGGGAGTCGGTTACGCGAGGGGAAGGTATTAGCACCCCTCACGTCCTAGGTACTCCTAGGGATCCACGTCCTAGAATAAAGAAAAGGTTGCTAAAACATCACACACACACACAGGGAACGCAGGTGGGGTTAGGAGAAACGGAGCTCGATAAGGTATCGCACCTTATGCCTACATATCTTGTCTGGAACAAGAATCAGAGCCACTGTAGTTCGGCTTACGCACGCCAAACAACACAAAACATACAAACAAGCAAGGGTGGCAAACATGGAGCCCGACAACCACTGGATGGAATTACATCGGCATCCGAACCAAAACACTCTCAAAAGGGCAAACGTGGAGCCCGACTGCCAATCACTGGGCTTACGTCGGCATCCGAACCCAAAACACCAAACAGCACAGTCAGATAACAAGCAAACACACGCAAAAAAGAAAAAGGTTGCCCGGAGTGGTCTCGCACGACCACCTGCCTACATACCTCGTCTGGAACGAGGATCAGGGCGATGTAGTTCCCCTGAAAGGGACTAAATTGCTAACCAGAAACCGGGGAAAGATACACAACTAGGGAGCTGAGACTCGAGCCTAATGTTGTCATGCATCGTTAACCCTAAGTTCGGTTTTCTATCCTACTTGCATAAGCAAACTAACCTAACCAGGAAAGAAGCTAGCACACAAGCATACAATCATATATCATCAAATGAGAACAGGTATCTCAAACAAGCATGTCAATCAGATATCCACATAACACGCACTATAGCCAAACAAGGGGGCTCAATCAACCAGGTTTGACTGCCTAAGCAATCGTCTGTACAGGCTGTGTTTGCTCTTAACCTTGCCATTACGAGGCTAAGGTGAAGCAGATGATGGGATGAAGTGAGGATCAGACCTCACAGCTCTTATCCCTAACCAGGGAGAGCTGACAAATGAGCATGGGTCCAGAATAGGGGAACCCTTCTATACTCGATGACTCTGACACAATGTGCACTGCACAGGATCTTGGGCTTGGATCTCAATGCTACAACCATGTAATGGGAGCAAGGAGAAGACTCAACTGAATAGTGGGGGGTAGGCTGCATACCCCTACCTTCCACCAATTGCCTTACTTGAAGGGCTTTTCCTGCTTGGCTTAAAAATAAACATACACAAGCATTGCCTCTTAAGGAGGACTTCAGACAATTTGCCCGGCCCGGTAACAGCCGGGTCTCCAGACTACATGAAGTTTTAAGAAGTTACCTCAATGCAAATTGCTTATGCAAAGCAAAGCAAAGCAATAGTTCACAAGGAACTGAGCAACTAAAGTACCTGGAAACAATCAAACTCAGTCAGTACTCAAGCAGACAAACTGTAAACAACAAACAATTAACCAGTCAAACTATACAACACAAAGCAAGCTCAAGGCTTAAGCCCAAGCTTCAACACCTGCAAAACAATGTTATGTTAGTGTACAAACATCCACAACATCAATTAAAATGGATTTGGACCATTATCCATGTGCATTGCTTTTTAATCCTGAAAAATCAAGCAAACATTAGCAACTAGACCACTAGGCCAAGCCTAGGGTCCAAAAGCAAGAAAAAAATTTAAACAGCAAGGTATTCATCAACCAATCTCAAATTAACATCAAACAAGAGCAAACATCATTGGTCTCATGTTTATATCATCCATCATGTTCAATTCATGCACAAAACAATCCCTATTGGTCCATATGGAGCATCAAACACACAAACAGAAGTATTGCATTCAAATCCATGCCAAAACACATCCAAAAATTCTCAAATTAAATACACCTAAACAGGGGTCAATCAAGGTCTACCATGTTAAATTTGAGCTTAATTGGGCAAATGGAACCATGTCAATGAAAATCAACAAAAACAGTCACAATTATAGGCTCCAAATCACAACATCAATACATGCTTCCACTTCAAAAATTCACATCTCATTGAAAACAAAATAGAAATGGATGAGACCAAAACAGGGAGGTCCTAACATGTGTCTAGTTCATGCATATAAAATTTCATGGCCATACAATACAATATGAGGATTTCCCAATCAATCTACCAACATGTGTCACATGAGCTTGCAATTTCAATCACCAGAAATGAAAAATCATGATCAATTAGAAAAGGCAGTGAAAAATTCTACAAAAATTCATACAACATCCTAACATATCAACAATTCACCATGCCAAATTTCATTCAATTCTAACATGCATAGGTTATCCAATTAAATTCAACAAGTTGACATCAAGAGGTGTGACACAAATTGTCACACCTAAGTTCCAGAATTTGCTGCTCTCTGACCAGGTATCAAAAATTCATGAAATTTACATATAAATAATCCTCAATGAGTCAAGAACCACCACAAAAATTTTCAGCCATTTATTTTATGATATGAGTATTTCATGATCAAATTGCCAAAATGTATCAAAATGTGACATACATTAGAAAAGCCTATGCCAAATAAAATATTTGCCAAGCACAACTTTGACCAATAGGTCAAAAAAATCCTACACAAGTCAACAAAGTCAAGGAAAAAATCTCCATATTTTTAGGAATTTTTTACTATTTTTTATGAATTTTTTAAAGGTCATAATCAATTTTTAATAATTAAGTGAATTAATTTAAAAAAAGACAATGGCATTTCTGTAATTTTTTTGGCGCGGCGGGAAACAACCTATTTGAATTTTCAAAATGTTTTTTGGATCAAACAGCCTTTCTATCGTCACTTTCACACAGCTTTCCAGAAAATTGAAAAAACGGATGAACATCGAAATTCAACGAAAATGGCCGTGCATATAACCGTTGGATTCGTCTCAATGAGAGGATCATGAATATCACACTATTTTTCACTAACAGTTCCTAAATCTCTCGAATCGACTCACTTAGGGTTTGTGTTCTTACTTTCAAACTTAGATTTCTCACGCTACGATTAATCATTTTCTAAACCACAAACAGCATTGAAACCTACGTGAAACGCTCTTCAAAACACATATAATTATGAAGCATATGGTGATGATCGATTTTCACTCAAACCTGGAATGGCAGCCGCGATTTTGATGCTCTCAGCGCTCTTTTCTTCAAAACAGAAGTAGAAACACGATGAAGAAGGTGATAGGAGATGCTAGCTTCGATTGATGTTGATCCTAGAGCTCACAATTCCGGTTTGCCATAGATGAGGTGATGATGAACAGTCACGAACCAGTGCTCTACTCCTTCCAAACTACCAAAACAGATGGTGAGGATGATGATACAAATCCAAATCAAAAAGAATCTTGAGATTTGGTGTAGAATTGATGGAGAATTTTGGAAATGAAGGTTTTTGTGTTCTTGAGGGTTTGGAGAGAATGAAGAGTTTCTTGATCTAGTTTTTGGTGAATGAGTTTTTTTTTATGATTAGCAAGTGATTTAGAATATATATGTTGCACTAATCCATCACTAATCATGTTAATTAGCATTTTGGCATAATTAGTGAAAAATGCAATTTTGCAAATGGAGGGTAAAATGGTCAATACACAATGACAGCTAGTGCCAGCTGTTTTGACAGCTCAAGCAATCCCCAAATGACACATGTGATGTGTAGAAACTTGTTTCATGTCCATTGGTTGCTCCATTCTCAAATTCACCATGTGTATGCAAAATATCCAATTTTAGCACTTTCATTTTCCAAGCCAAAATCCAATTCACATGCCTTAGCCATGAAATGAATATTCAAACACACTTAAAATGCCATTCCTGAGGTGTTGGAAAAAGTCCCATCTCCAAATTCCAATTATTTTGACATTTGGACAATTTTGCCCCTGGTCCAATTCAGCTGTCCAGTTGAAAAGTGACTTTTTGCCTTGGCCATTTTTGAACAAATCCAATGATGCACCCTCAAAGTACATGTCAAATGGAGTTTGTGCATATAAAGAACTTGCAATTTGGACAAAGTATGTGGTAGTTATGGCCTCCTGATTACGGGTCTTTTCTGAAATTCACTGAGCCATATCTCCCCAACCATACATTGGATTTTCAAGTTCTTGGACTTTTTGGAAAGGTGAGAACAAGATCTACAACTTTCATGTTGAACAATTTTTCATTTGAAGCTTCCTTGGACATCTGTTTTTGAGGTCAAAAACTTTCCATTTTTGGAAACTTCAGCTACAAGTCACTTTCTATTTTTGGCAGTTTTTGTCCTGACTTGATTTTCTCCATTTTTAAGCTTTGAGATGTCATTCAACACTTGTTCCAACATGAATGAAGTGTCTTCAACTCATTTCCACCTCCAAATTCACCAGATCATGTACAGTTGACCACAGTTGACTTCCCATCTGATAGATGAATTTGGCAATGCATAGATCAATTTGAACCCCAATGTCCAACTGAAATGGCTCCAGGGTGAAACCCTAGCCTCAATAAACACAATATAATCACCAAATGAACCTCATATCCATCATAAACCCCATCTCCTGATTCAGCCCAGCCTGGCCCAATACAACTGATTAGGGTTGACCAGTGGTCAAAACCCTAATCCCAAGGAACCTTCTCCAACCTTCTGATGACACCCAAACATGATGATGATGATGTATCGATTCAATCAATATGAATACCAATGCCCCTTGAAAATCATGAAACCCTAATTCTCAGCCCAATCCTCAGATGGCCATGATCAGTCAGTAACCTAGGCTTGCACTTTCTGACTTCCTCATCCTCTGATCAAGACTTGAGAGGATAGCTTGCACTATGTAACCACATGTTATGCAATATGAAATGCCTAATGCCCTAAAATGATATGCAAATATGTTAATGCTAGTCCCAAGAGAGGAGGGCAAATTTTGAGGTGTTACAGGAAAGGCCCGTCGCAAGGAGTTTCATGTCGGACAAATGGTACTGCTTTTCAAATCAAGGTTCAAGTTATTACCGGGTAAGCTGAAGCCAAAAGGGTCAGGACCGTTCGTTGTCAAGGAAGTACGGAATTATGGAGCCATTGTAATCGAGGATCCAAAGTCACAAGAGAGTTGGACCGTAAATGGTCAAAGACTCAAAGTTTACCATGGTGGCGACATAAATCGTGATGTGGATGTCGTGTCTCTATTTAAACCGGGCTAATCAGTGGACCGTCAAGCTCAAACGACGTTAAACAAAGCGCTTGTTGGGAGGCAACCCAACGTTGTAAGTCTGTATTTTAATTTTTTTCTGCTGTGTGAGTTTTTGCTGTGTTAAATTTTGAAAAAAATTGGGTTCTGGTTTTTACAGTTCGCCCCGCGAACAAAGTTCGCCCCGCGAACAAAGTTCGCCCCGCGAACAGTAAATAACAGAACTAATTTTTTTTGAAATTTCCTTCAGTTCGCCCCGCGAACTGAAAAAAAAAAAAAAACTTTTGTTTTATGTCATTTTTGTTTCATTCCTATTTTCACGAACTTAGGAGATTCTTTCAACAACCTCGCTACTCCACATCCAAACCTCCAAATTTCAAAACTTCCCCTTTCCATTCCTTTCTTAAGAGGATTTTGTTGATTATGCTAAGTGGCCTGAGGGCACGCCAAAATTTTGGGGGGGTGCAGGAGGTGGTGTAAACCATGGCGATGAGTTGAAGGAAGATTGAGGAGTTTGTTGAATTTTAGAGTGTGTCTTGATAATTGCATGAATACTTTTTGAAATTTAAGTGTGTTTTAATCAAATATTGGTTTGCCAACATTTTTGTTTAATTGTTCTTACTCATAAGTCAAGCTTTAAGCAACCGAGAAATGATCGCAAAGAAAGAAGCATAGGACACTTCGAGTGGTGATGATAAGAATTAGTGTCGGCATTTCAAGGTACACTTTATCGCTTTCTAGACTTAACATGAGTAGTTTGATGGTGTGTGCAAATTCCATGTCATAAATTCATTGAAGTATATGTCATTTTTGAATCAAAATAGGACTTAGCCAGTTGTGAGGAGACTTTCCATTGTACACTAAAAAGCGGGAAACCGAGCATTGTTTTAACTCATTCTTATCATGCTAAATCATGCATCAATCCATTTTTGTGTGAAATTTTTGAAAATGATAGAGGCATTGTTTGTGAGAAAAACCACTTGACCAAAAAGTTTGAATCAACTAACCTTGTGAAGAATAATCCTTAGTTAACCCCTTTGAGCTTAATTTAGGATTCATTTGATTGATCATTGTAAAATCAATTGAAAATTGTGGAATAAATGAATCCTAATTTCTTTCGTATCAGTTGAAACCTCAAACCGAGTTGTTTGCAAAATTTTGCCTTTTGCTTATGTCTAAGTAGGGAGCATTATTGAATAAATTTGGTTTTGGAATCTAAAGTTGGGGAGAGTAAAGTGAAAAGTTGATTAGAAACTTGGAAAAGTGAGTTTCTATGAAAGGGTAAAAATATGAAAAGAAACAAGAAAAAGAAATCACCCTTGAAACCATAGAGCATAGAAAAAATTAGAAAAAGAAAAGCAAAGGAAATGCTCATGGTTGTGTGGATTTGAAAAGAAAAAGAAAAAGAAAAAGATAGGGATCAAAGAAAGGGAAATTGTGTAGAGTGAATCTTTGGGAATGCTCCCTTAGGATAGGCAATTTGGTTGAATTGTCTTAATCATATCCTTTCTTGTAACCTAAGCCACATTACAACCTTTGAAAGACCTCTTGATTCTCATTTTTCACATGATTTGGTACTTGTTGTGATAACCGCATGATTTGAGTTGTTGTTGATTTAATTGCTTGGATGAGTGAAAGTAACCCTTCATGTTATTCATCATTATTATGATGTGTGTGTAAGCTTGATTCAATTTTGACATATATGGCTTTGAATTCCTTGGAATGATTTTTGCACTTTACCGTTTCCCTTATTCATATTTTGTCTAGAATTGAGATAGGTGAATTGAGAAAATGCCAAACACTTTTGAACCATTTGAATGTTCTTGGTAAATCCTTGTTTCAATCTTTTGTGTCATTGCTTTGATTGTAAGGGTGGAAACTTTTGTTTAGGGACAAACAAAATGCTAAGTTGGGGAGAGTTGTTAGGGACCAATTAGTACTACTTTTTATACCATTTTATTGGTCCCTTTTACCAAGTTTTGATGTAATTACACACTTTTATTCTCACTATTTTGTATAAATGCAATTAGGTTTAATTTATTTTGTTTTGAATAGTTATTTCACATATTTGTTAGTTTTGTAGAATTTTTGGATGAGAAAGCTTTGGATTGCAGCATCATAATATGGAAGATTTTGGATGAAGCTTGCAAAACAAGGAAATTGAGGCAGCTTCAGTTCGCCCCGCGAACAAAGTTCGCCCCGCGAACTGCATGACAGGACCAGTTCGCCCCGCGAACCCTGCGAATCCAGCAAACTGATTTTTGGGTCAAAAGTGTTGTTTTGAAGGCCAGCTGTTTTTGCCATTTTGGGTCTGCCTTGGAATTGCTTTTCTGCATTGGATGAGAATGACCAATTAAGGAAATGTCAACTCTTTTAGGAGAGAAAATACATTATTCTAGGGATTAATTATTCATTATCATTCATACATTGTACATGGAGATATTTTGGAAGGGAGAAAACAGAGTTTTCTCTTCTTTAACACTCTGCTTTGTAACAATGGTGATGAGGAGCTAAATCCCTTTTGTCAAGATTGGAGGTAGTAGCTATTCTCATCTGTTTATGTATTCACTTTGATTTATATATTTGATAAAGATTGTTGATGTATTGAATACTGTTTTTGCCCTAAGTTGAAAACCAGATTTGAGTAGTTGTCGAGAGAGATTACTTGAGTTTAGACATAAAACAGATTTTCAAGTAGTGAATAAGTTGTAGAGATAGATTTATTCATTACTCTTCTTTGGTATTAAACATTAAAGATTGCTATATTGATAGTTAGGTGGAGAGATCGTCTAAGGATCAATATAGTGATTATCACAATATCATTTAGACATAAATGACTTTGAGAGGATACTTGAACATCATCAATAATCTTGAATCTATTTATTTATCATAGGGAAACATAAACATTTGAAATAGTGAACTCCAATCTTGCCAAGCCTTTATATTTGACTAAAACCATTTCATAGTTTTTGTTAACATTTATTAACAAGATATTTTTCCAAACAAAACAACCCTGTTACTTTCTAAACTTATAACATTTGAATTATAGAACGACGGTAATATTACTCAATCTCTGTGGATACGATACAAAAATATTTGCCGAAGATATACTATTCAACAGTACCCCCAGAGAGGTTTATTTCCTCATCTGTTGGTGAAAGAAAAACCTGGTTCTACCCAGTAGCCTCCTAGTAGATGTGGGTGTGTCTGATCTCTCCATGTAGAGTCTACCCCTTAAGCAGAAAGTGTCTATCCTTTCCTGCCATTTCCCCACTGAGATACATCCTCGTGGATGACGGTTGCTTCCGTTCCCTCCCTAATGGGATGGGTTTTCCCTATTGAGTTCTTTCCTCATTAGGATGAGTCTTGATTCAGTTTGCCTTTTTGGATCGATCCTAAATTGGCTTCTGTCTCTTGTGTTGCCCTAGGGCATGAATGAATAGTGGCTCACTAACCGGTACTCATTCATCTTATTCTCAGCGGAATTTGTGGGCTTCTACCTACAAACCGGTAGTTGTAAGTCCTATCTTTGTGGTTTTCTACCCAACCGGTAGTTGTAAAATCCCACTTTCATCCCCTAGCAGAGGTAACCTTTGTGGTTCATTCTGTCGGTTGGCCTCTACCTGCAACCCGGTAGTTGTAAGTCCTATCTTTGTGGTTTTCTACCTATTAGCTGGTAGTTGTAAAATCCCACTTTCATCCCCTTGGTGGAGTTAACCCTGTGTGCTCATCTTATCGATGACTGGTTACTTTTCCGTGGTTTTCTACCTACTAACCGGTAGATGTAATCCCCTCTTTGCAGTTATCAGTATCCAGTTTGCGGTATTGATATTCTTTTCCCCTCTGGATACTTGCCTTGATCAAGCAGTATTGTCCCCAGTGGGTCTTCCCCTTTCTTTTGGGTATTTGCTCCGAGTTAGCAATTTTATCCTCTTTTGATTGGTCAGCTTTTGCATACCTAGTCCTGGTACCCTGATGCCTTTCTTTTCGGTCGTTTATCCATCTAACAACCTACAACCCAGGTTATGGATAATCTGCCATGCGAGTATATTATCTATGTTTTGATGGCTATAGATAATATGCCTCATGCGCTCTCTGGTCAGTCTTTTGATTGTTTTCTCCAGCAGAGTAAGATTCGTATTCCTTGCGGAATCAAATATCCATCCTTTAACAAGTTTGCTTTCGCTCTCTTCAGGATGATGTCGGTCGTTTATCCATCTAACAACCGGCAACCCGGTTATGGATAATCTTCCATGCGAGTCTATTATCTACGTTTTGACGACTATAGGTAATCTGTCTCACGCGCTCTTGGGTCGAAGTCGTCCTCCCCAGTCGAGTAAGATTCGTATTCCTTGTGGAATTGAATGTCCATCCTCTAACAAGACTGCTTTTCTAGCCCTCTTCAGGATGTTGAGTGTTTTTGAACACAAACCAATTCACGTTTTGGTCGGTCACCGGTTTTCATGCCTACCACCCGGTATTCTTGGTGCTCCTTCCTGTTTGCTCGCTGTTGTGACCTTGATCCCCAGTGAGACCCCAGCAAGTGTGTAGCCTTGCCTTGACATGTGTAGATGTCGTCCTGTCAGCACCCGCGTGTGTTGTTTCTTTGGTGTCGGTAAACACCATCTTTCGGTGATTTCCAGTCATGCGTAAGTGTCTGGTCTCCTTTTGATGTCTGTAAACATCATCTTTCGATGTTCGTAACGTCGTCCTCCTTCCCTAGTGAAGAGTTTCCTCCTCTCCGTTGGTGTCGATAAACGTCGAGTTTTTCCCAATTATCCGTTGATGATTTGGTTGTGTTCTCTCTCCCCAGAAGAGTTTCCTCCTCTCCGTTGGTGTCGATAAACGTCGAGTTTTTCCTATGCGTCCGTTGGCGTATAGTTGATATTTTTCCCCACAGGGTCGTCCCCAGAAGATTACTCCTCTCCGTTGGTGTCGATAAACGTCGTGTTTTTCCTATGCGTCCGATGACGTATAGTTGCTTATCCCTCACAGATCATTCATTAATGACTGTTGATTCCCCTCAGAAGTTTCCTCCTCTCCGTTGGTGTCGATAAACGTCGAGTTTTTCCTATTCGTCCTAAGACGTCTAGTTGTACCCTTCCCCAAGTGGATTTACCTCCCCGTTGGTTTCGATAAACGTTGTGTTTTTCTCATTCGTCTGATGACGTCTGATTGTATACCCTATTCCCAGTCATTCATTAATGTCTGGTCGATTTCCCAGCCAGAATCCCCAGTAGACGTCCTATTTGGTGTCCGGTTGTGGTCTCCCTTTCGTCCTATGACGTCTGGTTGAGTTTTCTCCTTCTCCGTTGGTGTCGATAAACGTTGAGTCTCCCTTTCGTCCTATGACGTCTGGCTGAGTTTTCTCCTTCTCCGTTGGTGTCGATAAACGTTGAGTCTCCCTTTCGTCCTATGACGTCTGGTTGAGTTTTCTCCTTCTCCGTTGGTGTCGATAAACGTTGAGTCTCCCTTTCGTCCTATGACGTCTGGCTGAGTTTTCTCCTTCTCCGTTGGTGTCGATAAACGTTGAGTCTCCCTTTCGTCCTATGACGTCTGGTTGAGTTTTCTCCTTCTCCGTTGGTGTCGATAAACGTCGAGCTTCTCCCTTTCGTCCTATGACGTCTGGTCGAGTCTTCCCATTCATCCTATGATGTCTGGTTACCTCTCCGTTGGTCTTGGTAAACGTTGAGTCTTTCCCATTTCGTCCGCTGACGTATGGTTGTATCACTATCCTTCCAGTCATTCATTAATGATTGGTTACCTCTCCGTTGGTCTTGGTAAACGTTGAGTTTTTCCCCATTACGTCCGCTGACGTATGGTTGTATCCTTTCCTGGTTATCCCCAGTAGAGTTGAGTTACCTCTCCGTTGGTTTTGGTAAATGTTGAGTGTTTCCTAGTTGTCCGTTGGCATCTAGTTGAGATGATTTCTGTTCCCATTCATCCTATGATGTCTGGTTACCTCTCCGTTGGTCTTGGTAAACGTTGAGTTTTTCCCCATTACGTCCGCTGACGTATGGTTGTATCCTTTCCTGGTTATCCCCAGTAGAGTTGAGTTACCTCTCAGTTGGTTTTGGTAAACGTTGAGTGTTTCCTAGTTGTCCGTTGGCATCTAGTTGAGATGATTTCTGTTCCCATTCATCCTATGATGTCTGGTTACCTCTCCGTTGGTCTTGGTAAACGTTGAGTTTTTCCCCATTACGTCCGCTGACGTATGGTTGTATCCTTTCCTGGTTATCCCCAGTAGAGTTGAGTTACCTCTCCGTTGGTTTTGGTAAACGTTGAGTGTTTCCTAGTTGTCCGTTGGCATCTAGTTGAGATGGTTTATGTTCCCATTCATCGTGTTGAGATGTCTGGATGTGCTTGTACCTCTGAAAGGAAAAAACAACAAAAACAAGAAAGACAAATCCCAGCAGTGTGCAAATTTCTACGGTTCTTGGTATTCAATCCCTGTTTACCCTGAAAGTCTGACAGCCGTTGCTCTCATCCGTTCGGGTTCCCAGTTGATTGAATAGGGGCAGCTGTAGCACCTCAAATTTGCACCCTACCTTTTGTACATTCATTTTCATAATAGGTCATAACATAACATAGGCCATTGCATAGCATTGCATAGCCATTGGCCCAAGTGCAAGATCAACTGACAAATTAGGTCAAACTGGTTAGGAGAATCAGTCAATCAAGCAAGCAAGTGCCATTTTCATTGAGACAAAGCCCTAGGGTGGATTTATCAAGCTCATATGGTCTAAGGATCATTGTGAAGTGATTTGGCCAAAGATTGGATGCTCAGAAGTCATCAGTCATTGTTCAGTCAACCAGAAACCCTAGAAAGTCAACGGTGGTCAACTATGCCTGATTTTATGGATTGGAAGGTGTGAGATGGTTTGAAGAGCCTCATTCATGTCCATATAAGTCTCATTTGACATATCAAAGACCAAGGTTGAAGATTTGGAGGTCAGATCAGAAGTTTCCAAAAATAGCAGGTGACCTGTAATTTCAACTGCCCAAAATGGAAACTTTTTCTCCCCAAAATTACTTCATCATACAAGCTTCAAATGGATTTTTGTCCAACATGAAAGTTGAAGATCTTGATCTCACCATTCCAAAAAGTCCAAGAACTTGAAATTCCCATGTGTGGTTGGCAAGATATGGTCCAATCATTTTCAGAAAATGCCCGAAATCAAAGTGCCATAACTTTCACATGGAGTGGCCAAATTGGATGGTTTTTCTTTGAGCAAATCACATTTAATGTGTACTTTCATAATCCATCATCACATTTTGCCAAAAGCATTCACACAAAAAGGCCATTTTTCAAGTGCACTAATTAAAATCCAAGGGCAAAATGGTCCAATTTGAGAAATATTTGGAATTTTGAAATGGTACTTTTTTCTACACATCACATATATCATTTGTGACTTGTTTGAACAAAATTTGGACAGAAAACCAGCTGCATTAACCAAGGGCATTTTGGCCACACTTGAAAATTGCACATTAACACTAATTCTCCAATTTTGCTTAATCTTAATTAATTTTGGATTAGGGAGAGGTATAAATAGATAATTGTAACTGTATTCATTAAGCACTAATCATTTTTCAAGATCCAAACAAAAAATCACAAAAAACTCTCTCAATTCTCTCACTTTTTCTCCATTGTTCATAAACTTTTTTTCTCAAACTCATCAATAATTCATCAATTTTCGTGCGATTTCTTTGTGGATTCTTCATGTGCAGGTAAGATTGAACTTCTGTTGAAGCATTTGGAGGTGTAAATCGAGCGAAAACTCCAGCTGCTACAAGCTTGCTCTCACATGGCAGTTACGATTTTCCACTGATTCAAGCATTGTTGAGCTAGGAGATCATCACCAATCACCTTCATAAGCAACATACGCGAACTGTTTCACAAAAATTGAAGCCAAAAACGCCAAGAACACGAGCTGCATAATCGCACGGTAAAATTTCGAACCTTCTGATCTTTGAAATCTTGATATGCATCTTGTAGTGCGTTGAACATAGATCGTTTTGGCGTTTGAACCACGCAATTTCGTCCACTAATCATCGAGATATCATGAATTAAAGTTTACGCGTCAAAGCTTCTTTCGATCGGATCTTGATACATGTTGATCTTTAGACAATTTCGTTTGCATATTGTTAATCTACGTTGGAAGACGAAGAGATCCGTATATCACTCGTCCATTTTCGTTGAAAAGAGTTCGAAGCCGCAGCTGGCATTGATGAAGATGATGAGCGCGGGATGAACACTGTAATTTCTGGAAATTTCACGTGCTACAGTACAGCGTTTCAAGCTTGGCTGCACATTATTACGAAACTGCCATTGCTATATATTTAATTCGTATAACACAAAATGATTATTCCAATAAATATTACAAACTTAAAAAATTCATAAAAAATTCAATATTAGTCCAAATTAGGTGGGATTTTTTTTGTTAGTTTCCAAATTTTGTCTACTTTTTTTTAGGCATAGTAGCGTAAGTTGTGCCTGGTAAAATTTTGGAATGGTATATTGATCTTTGACATGTGTGACAAATTTGCATGTTTTACCAGTTTAATCACCAAATGCTCATACATTATCCAAAATTAATGAAATTTCATATGATGATTCTTAACACGTTTCTGGAGATTTTGGTATATCATTTGTAATTTTTAGACCTCTGGATTGGTAGATATGATTTATTCTTTTTGAGTGTGACAATATGTGTCACATTATGATATGCTGAGTTCATGAATTATTTTTCCATGCTTCCCCTAGGCCTATGGCCCTGATTTTTTGCATGAGATGACATGTATATGTTAACTTTCAACATGAAGTTTTGTGGATTTAATTGGTCCCTTTTCTAATTGATTTGGATTTTTGATTGCTGTTTAGCATCTTTGGGTTGTTTCTTGCGTAACAAACTTTACATGTGTTGTTGAATGCTCATACTATATCATATGAATGTGAAATTTGATGGAGTGATTCATAACATGTTTAGGTGTAGTTTGGCTTTGGTCCCATCAATTTCTTAATTGTTTTCACTGTTTGGCATGTGATTGAAGTTAATGCCCATTTTGTTACCATGTGTTGGCTTGCATAATTGTGTCTGGATTTCTTGATTTTCATTGACCTAATTTCTTTTGTCCAATTGAGCTGAAAATTGACATGCTATACCTTGAATGTGTCCTGTTCAGGTGTGAATTTTTGTGGAATTAATTGAATGGTTTTGGTATGCTTTTGAGTGAGATAGTTCTGTTTGGTCAATTGAAGTTGTAAATTGCATGATTGATGTTAAATGGTGCATAAAATGAATATGGTGAATGATATGAGCATGGGATCAATTGCATTTGCTTTTGAATTGTTTTAATGTGATTTTGGGTGAATATTACTTGCTGTTTAGAATTTTTTTATCCCTTTTGGACCCTAGGCTTGGCCTAGTGGTCTAGTTTTTCACATTTGGTTTGGATTTTCAGGTTAAAAGTGCAAAAGGCTTAAGGAGAGAAATGGAAATTGAAAATTGAATTTGTTTGATGTTGTCCACTAACATGTCTTTGTTTTGTAGGGATTGATGCTTGAGCTTGAGCTTATAGCTTGCACTTGTGTGCATTAACTTGTGTTGCTTTGTGCAGATTAACTGATTAACAATTTGCTGTTTACTGTTGGTTTGTCTGAGTACTGATGATACTTGATTGATTTCAGGTACATTTAGTTGCTTACAGTTCTTTAAGAACTTGCTTGCTGCTGCTTGGTTTTTAAACCATTTGAGGTAGGACTTCTATTCTTCATGTAGTCTGGAAGACCTGGCCTGTTACTTGGCCAGGCAACTGTCTGAAGTCCTCCTTAAGAGGCGATGTTTGTGGTTGTTTACATTTGTGCCCAAGCAGGTGAAGACCTCTATGAGGCAATTGGCGGAACCCAAGGGATATGCAATCTATCCCCCACTATTCTGTTGAGTCGTCCCTCTGCTCACACGGCTGTGTGTTGATGCATTGGGACACAAACCCAAGATCTTGTGCTGTTGCACAATCGAGTCAGAGTCTTGAGCGTAGAAGGGTCCCTCAATTCTGGACCCACGCTCCTTTGTCTGAAGCTCTCTCTGGTCAGGGATAAGAGCTGTGAAGTCTAATCTTCACTCACCTTTCATCAGCTTCACCTTAGCCCCTCAATGGCAAGGTTAAGAGCTAACCTTACCCCGATACAGAGGCTTGTTTGTTGAGGTTGATATGACCCCTCGACTAAAGCCTAGCCCTGATGTTTGAGCCCATTGTTGGTGTGTTTACTTTATGTTGTATGTGTTTGTGTGGTGTGATTGTATCCCCTAGGTGCTAGACTCCGCGTAGTCTCGTTTGCATGTCAATTAAGGTAGCACGGTTCCTTCGTATAGGACTTCCTTTCTTGCTTGAGCTTTCCTAAAACACAAACAAACATTATCCCCTCTTAAGGATACGTTAACTCCTTTTACTACAGGTGAGTAAGTCTCCAAAGGTCGAGCATCCGGTAGATTGCGTAGTGACGTTGTCCACTTAAAAAACACAAACCAACAGGAATAGTTTAGCCGAACTACGGCAACTCTGATTCTCATGTCCAGATGAGATACGTAGGCACGAGATGCGATGTCTTGTCGAGTTTGACTAACAACTAACACTAATGCTTTTCTCTCGCCCTCGTTGCGATTGAGACCTTCCCCTTCTCTTGCCCTAGTTGCAATCGAGACCCTTCTTCTTCCTGTGTGGGTGTTAGGAGGTGGATGTAAGCCCAACGATTGGCATTCCACATCCTGTGTCTTGTTGTGTGCTTGGAAGCTGATGTAAGTCCATCAAGTGGCATTCGGGTTCCAGTGTGCGTGTGTTTGGTTCGGATGCTGATGTAAGTCCAGTGATTGGCATTCAGGCTCCACATTTGCCTTTGCCTGTGTTTGTTTGAGTGCGTGTCAGCCGAGCTACGAATGCTCTGATTCTCCTTCGTCCAAAGGAGATACGTATGCATAAGATGCGATATCCTAGCGAGCATGTGTCGTTTCCCTAGTCCGAACTACTTAGACTCTGATGTCTATGCTTGATAGACTAAGTAGGCCCAGGATACGACATCCTGCCGAGTCCGTCTTGTCTGTTTCCTGTATCTCTTTCAGCCTGTGTAGATGATTATTTTGAGCAGTGTTTTAGCAACCATTTTCCTTCCTGTTGTGCGTGGATCCCGTCGAGTACGACGGATGCGTAGGGGTGCTAATACCTTCCCTTCGCATAACCGACTCCCGATCCCATTCTCTTTGGTCGCGAGACCATGCTTTTTCCAGGTTTACTCTGAGCGTTTCCTTTCCCTCTTCTGGGATAAATAACGCACGGTGGCGACTCTGTTGTTCTTTTTTCCCGCCGGTTTTTCGCGTAATGCGACAGTAACCATAGTCTAAAAGGATATATGTCGATAGTGGAGCGTAAGTTTCTAAATAAAAAATCCCAATATAACGAAAGCGCTTGGATGAACTTGAGAAAGTTTTATAGCTGAGAAAAAGTAATGAGTCTTTGATGAAAAATTTGGTCGTGCGAAAGCAGACTAATTATTCGTCATCGATAGGGCAACGCGCTAGCGGAAGCAGGTGTTACCCACATTTATTTATTTTTTATAAATTGTGTTGAAACTCTAGTAATAGAAGTGACTCAGATTATATAAACGTTTTAGAGTAAGAACATAACCCTAAGTCCTATCTGCCTCCATTGTGATCTAAGTGATTTTCTAACTAAGTTGTTTTTATATAAGTTCTTTTTATTTAAGCTATTTTTACCAAAACTCAAATCATTGATTCCTCTAGATACACATCGATAGGACATAATTCAGTACTTAAACCATTGGTCTTTGTGCACTTGCAACGTGTCATTTGTCAATGTAGTTTTTGGTATATTTTTCGTAATTGAGTCTCCTGACATAGTTGGGCATTCTAAGGTTTGGTGCTAAATCATATTTTATGCACGCATAAATTGAACGATCTAATTAAGGTAAACGCAATATATTTCTAATAGTTAGTTGCAGGTTTAGATCAAGAAACACGTGAGAGCATGATTCAAATTGTGTCAAGTATATATTCAAATCAACACCTTATTTTTATTAAAATTTGAATTTTTATAAGTGTGATTCAAATCAGGAAATTGGTTTACTAGAATCAAATTGAATGCAAAAAAAAAATCAGAATTTTCTTTATTGAGTTTGATTAGAATCACTTGAATTAAATATGTTTATGAAAAACAAGAATTTGCTCATGTGAGTTTGATTCTAACCTTAGTAAATCATGACTCGAATCATAGAGGTTTTGATTCAAATCATGAAAAAGCATGACTTGAATTAAATCTTGGCTGCGTATTTTGGATTTGAGCTTTGTAATCTTGATTCAAAACACGATTTGTTTGACTCGAATCACATGAATCAAATCATAAAGACAATTTTATGGGTTTTTAATTATTGATTCAAATTATTCACTCTCTTTACTCAAATCATATCATTTGTTCTTGACTTGAATCAAATGGGTATGTTTTCTCATTTTTGTGTTTATCTCCGATACATATATAAATCATTTTTTTTCCAAATCCCTTTCATACAACTCTATGATTTAGAATATCTAACACACTTTTCTCTCAATAAAAAGCATTTTGAGTTTTGTTTTGAGTTTGCAACCAAAATTTCTCTTCATCTCCACCCTACATCTTCTAACATAGTTGATTGGATTAACTCTTCAACCTAGCGTGTGAGATCTGATGTGAAATCACGATATAAAATGCAGCAGGAAACAAAGTTTTATCTGAAGTCTATCCTTATGAATGATGCATGATCAGTAATAAAAACAGTTATCTCTTATGGAGATTAACTTCTTTGATACAATATCGGATGAACAATCACAAACGATGAACAAAGAATAACGTCTTTACTCAATTCACACGAACATAGTGTCTTCAATCTCGGTATTAGCTGCTACAAATGAATACCTTGGGAGAGAGAGAGAGAGAGGATTCGTTAAAGAGTTTGCACAAGAGAGTTTCAGGTTCATCATACATGTTTTTCTCTTACGACTTTTTATGTACCGTAGTTTTACGGTATGGATCGTAGTTTTCACGTATATTTGAAAAAACCGATAATTTTTTTTCCAGAAAATTATAATTTTATACTGCATATTTAAAAAATTTGGTGTAAAAAAGTATGATTTTATACCGGATTTTCCAAAAATCCGGTATAAAATCGTAGTTTTTTGGAAAGTTATATGATTTTATACCTATTTTATAAAAACAGGTGTAAAAAGTATTGTTTTTACACATTTTTTAAAAAATCCGATAAAAACTCACATACGTTCCCAAAAATTCCGGTAAAAACTCATTTAATTCCCCCAAAAATCGATAAAATCTCATAAATTTTCAAAAATCCTCATAATTTTTTTTTAAATCGTAAAATTCACAAAGGGTATTAAAATAAAAATACTACTATTGTGGACGTGTCAGATTAAATTTGGGGTTAACAGAAAGAAACCTCACCAATCCAAGACATATTGCAACCGACCCCCCTTCCATGAAAAGACAAAACACTTAAAATTATATTGTCATTTGATAAGAGAAAAACTCTTAACAATATTTATTTCTTTTCTTGTCCTTCAAATTACATCATATCAACAATTGACACATATTTACGAAAACTACAAAAACTCTTGATCTCACTCCCTTTGATACTTTTATTTTCAAGCTTGGTCTCCTCAACGTATGTGATCCAATTTGAGAAGGTTAAGAGACTAAATTAATTTTGTGTTAGTTAGTTAACATTTCTATTCTTGGTTAGTTAAGACAGTTAAGTCATTCTCAATCTAATACTAATGACACTTAAGTAACTAATTATCACAAATTTGTAATCCTCATTTTGATAATAGATAATATAAATTCTTCAATTATATATGTGTTTTGAAGGACATATTAAATTCTTCAAATGATAATATAAATTCTTCAATTAACTTCCGATACAAAAAGTAATAACTTTAATTAAGTAATTAAAATATAATGAATAATATAAATTAATATAATCATGAAAATAATAACTTTTATTAAGTAATTAAAATATAATAAATAATATAAATTAATATAATTACTTACTAACTTGTCATCATCCTATTAAATTATTTAACATCAAACATGTTGGTATGTTGGTCTCTTAGACTATGTTTGAATTGATGGAATATATCGTAGCAGAGCGGAATGAAACATGACGGAGCAAAGCGAAATAGAATATAGATCCCACTCCATTGTTTGGTTATTTTATTAAAAATATTTTATTCCATCACATACACCCAAAATTAGATGAAACAAAAAAAAAGAGATTTGAATGAAATTGGAAGGAATGGATTCTATCATGTGTCCATTCCATTTTATTCATTATTTGTAAATCTAAATAATGAAATCTCATTAATTACCACTCTACTCTATTCCATTTCATCTCATACCATCAATCCAAACAGATCCTTACCACTCTACTCTATTCCATTTCATCTCATACCATCAATCCAAACATCCAAACAGATCCTTAGTGAATGTTTGAATCCTAAAAGCACAATGAAAATTTGAGTCTTAAAAGTGTCATTCTTTTAAGATGTCAAGATTTAAAATACCAAACTTAAAAATAAAAATAAAAAGTTGACAACAAAGACCATTTATGCTGTGGAATGAAACTGTTAGAGACTTTAAAAATATTAAAATTTAAGTTTGAACAAATCTATAAGAATCGAATTTTGTAGGAAAAAGATATTTAACCAAAAATTGATTATATTTTCAAGTTACCTATTATATAAACTTGTTTCACAACTAATTGTGTCATTTTATTTTTTATAATTTTGTATATCAGCTTAAGTGCCAATTTAGTCATTAAAAAAAAAGTGTTTTTCTTTACAAAGTAAAGAAGGTTAATTTTGCTTTTGCTTCTGCTTCTTTTTTACTACAAAGTAGGTTAGCTTTGCTTCTTTTTTACTACATAACTACAAGTCAGTTGCTTCCAAATGTGACTCACCTTTTAAGATTCTCTTAACCATTAGATGCGTCTTGTACAGACTAGTACAAAGCAATGTTTTACCAAACAACTTATTGGCCAACATTTTTAGATCATGCGCCTACCACTGCACTGCAATAAAAGCACAATTGCTATCAGTGAGGACGCAATTATATTTTCGAGTCATGGGTTGAGATGTTAAGCCCATGGAATCACACTAGTGAAGCTGGATAAATAAATCCAACGATCTCCCCCAAGTGACACTGACAGTCAGAGTGATTCGAACTCATAACCTGCTTCGATACCAATTTTTGGATAAAACGCTACCAATGCGTTAAAAGCAATTGCTGTAAGTGAGGGCGTAACTATATTTTCTTATCCCAAAGAGTCCTCAACAGGCTGCACTTAACCTATAGTAGACACCATGGGTTGGGATGTTAAACCCATCAAATCGCACCGGTGACACTGGATAAATAAATCCAAACATATATGTCTATGTCCTCCCTCTTTTTTTCATCTAGGACTCATAACATTTTCATGCATTGGTAATAAAATATGAACAAAATCATGTCTTGTATATACAGCTCATATGATAAAAGTCTGCATGAATCTTTTTACTAACTGCTCTTTCTCCTCTTTTCTATTGTAATTTGTAAAACCTATTATAAGATTAGAAAGTAAAATGAAAACCAAAAAGGAAAAGTATTAAAGGATGGGGCAAGCAAAAGCAAAAGCAAAAGCAAAAGCAAAAGGAGGTATGGTTGATGTTTCAACATCTTGCATACATTTTGAAGATAAACTGCAGGTTTACCACCCAACAAGCAAGAGTTTCAAAAGCGCCATCCGGATATATAAACCATATTTGGCCTGCCTAAAGTAAGCAGCTCTTGGATCGGCATCAACATCCACGGTAATCTGCATGAAAACAAGAGCATACTTGTAACTCACGAAAAGTCGGTGCTTGTGCCCCTAGAGGGGCCTCTAACAAGTCATAACATTGGATATAGAATGCTTACTTCATCAAGTCTTGGAAGAGGGTGCATAATCACAGCATGTCTCTGCATTGCATTGAGAATATTCTGATTCACAATAAACTTGCCTCTAGCTTTTTCATAGAGGTCGAGTCTTTCTCCGAATCTTTCTTTTTGAATACGAGTTTGATAAACAACGTCACACTCCGACGCCACTTCCACTAAATCAGAACTTTCTTCCCAATCCACTCCTTTTGATGTCAAATAGTCTTTTATATCATCCTATAAATGTAGAATGTAGATATCAATATTGACATACCGAGGTCGTGTTTTTTAGCGAAACAAATGGGAAGGTTAAAATTAAAAATGATAGTATATCTATATATCTATAGTTACATCTGTTCAGATACATTGTGATTGACACTTAATCTTAATTCATTTTCTCACAAGTCTTAAACATATACTGAGTAAAAAGTTCAAATATTACCTTCATTTTTACCACTTCAGGAGATACAAAATAAATTTTCACATCCTTGTACTTTGCAAGCAAGTAGGTCAATGAACGGACCGTCCTCCCATTAGCTAGGTCTCCCACAAGCCCGACTTTTATACCATCAAGCTTTCCAATCTCTCTTTCAATGGTATAGACATCCAAAAGTGCCTGAGAAATGTTTGAAAAAGTAGTCGTATTTGAATTACAGTCTATCACAAAGGTTTAGAAGGCCTTGAACCAGCCTCTAGAAGTCTTATCCAGCATTAGAAAGATAACAAGAAAATGATTCTTAACAAAATTGAACACAAAGTCAGTAGGAGCGTGATGAAAACGTTCTTAAAAACACTTGCAAATGGGAATACTATATAATAGTTCAGAATAAGCTGAAGTTAGAATCTACCAAAGATACAAGCTTGATACAAGTTCAAGCTAACGTTTTGGTCCTCTATTAATAATGAGGCATATAAAACTAATCTCATGTTCTACGAAGTATGAACTACTCCTTCTTTGGATATTGTCAGATCTCATCCTTATACATAAAAATAGGGTACAATGTACATTACTTCTTCTTTTCAAGATCCGGAATGCTTGTAATTTTTCAGAAATGTTATGTTAAACCAAAAAATAAAATGCATCCATGATACAACTAGGAAGTATCGAAAGAAAAATGAACTAGCAATTACACGAATAGCCTGAATCAGTTGCATCTAGTGGAATAGTCGACATGCTATCCGATCTATTTGACAGGTAACAGAGCAGTTATAAAATGTAATTGGCATTATTTCAAAACTTTTTCAGGAAGTTGCAAAAATAAAGCGATAATTTCCACAAAATAATATAATCCAAAACACAGGAACTTTGCTTGCAACATAATCCCCTATTGATGCATACCTGAGACGGATGTTGCCCGGGACCATCCCCTGCATTGACTATTGGAATGCCAGCTATAGTCGCAGCTCTTCTGGCAGCACCACTTTCAAAGTGTCGAAGCACAATTAAGTCAGAGTAACCTTCAACTGTTCTTATTGTATCTGCAAGCAAAACCTCACGAGAATCATTAAAACATGAAATCCACATCAAACTTGAAATAAAAGCAAACCCAGGGAATTCAATCAAAACCTTCAAGTGTCTCTCCTTTAGCGGCGGACGAAAACTCTCTAGCATTTTCAGTTGTTAAAACCTCTCCACCTAGTCTTCTCATAGCAGACTCAAACGAAAGTCTAGTTCTAGTAGAGGGCTCATAAAATAAGGTAGCCATAAGATAACCCTTTAAAATCTGGCTTTCAGGAGAATTCCTCTCGATTTTCTCCATATCTCGCGCAACTTCAAAAATGGCATTTAGAATATCTCTATCAAATTGCTGAGCTTCAACTACATCATCAAGTTGAAACTTCTGCCCCTCGGAAAAGCAATGGATTCCATCTCTTTGCCGAGTTTTTTTCAAATTGTTTATGCAGAAAAATCTTGAAATAGGATAGCATGTTGACTTTAAATAATTAGTTTCCACGTAGGAGATTTTACTATGACAGCTTACAAAATTTTTAGGCCATTTTGATATCTTTGGAGTAAGCACCTCCATGTGCATCGAGCAAGAGAAAAGTGAAGATGAAGCAGTCATTTCAGAAGAAGCCACCCTAAAAAAAGCTAATATACTATTTAGTTGGCTAAACATGTACTTGCATAAAACCTTTCATTAACTAACATTAAATTGAGCCATGCGATGCGAATAATAAACAAGTGATTCATATGAGAGACCCCACTAATGGTGGCTAGCTAGGTTCTCTGGCGACGATAAGTCATCGGCAAAGCCATAAATACTTCGCAGCAATGATGTGGTTACCAAAACAAAACCTTTCATTAAGGAACGTCTCATATAAAACTGTTTAGCATAGGAGGAAAGATAACACAAATCTCAACCAGCAGAACATAGTCAGAGAAAAGACAAGCGGAAAACTCTAGGCTTCAACTTCAAAACCACCAACAATCCCAGATAGCATATACAAAAGTTTAAACTATTGATAAAAAAAATGGAGAATATAACAGTGGTGAAAAGTTCAAAGTAAACAGAAAAGCATTCAAGTAAAGGATTTATGAAAAAAAATATGAAAAACTACAAGAAAGAAATATCAACAAGAAGCTCTCAAATCCACATATTACACTAAGAAAATTCCCGAAACAATTCATGAGCTAAACACTAATCAAACAAGTAAAAGAACACACAAATTCTCTCTGCATCAGAGGTTTCTCCAGTAATAGTTCATAAGAAACAAAACACGAATGATCATTTCCCCCAATTCTAAATCAATAAATATACTCAAGCACTCTAAATATTCAAGTCATGATTCAAGATTTTTCATGCAAAGGTCCTAATATGAAGTATAGGGAAACAGATTCCCAGCAGTAACCACGTCACGCGGTTACTAATCCCAAACATCAAACCTAAATCAATGGTTGAGATCGTTTAAAATTGACTTAGACAGCCTTTAATATGAATTGTCTGATCTCAAATCAATACCGAGATTAATGACTACATAGTGTCATTACTGAACGGAATCTGTATCGACGAACCGAACTATACCAACTTAATCAAATCCTGGACATTATTATGGTTAGGACAGTGATAACACAATTGCAAATAGTAGAGACTATTTCAAGCATCCCACATGCTAGATTGTAAAATTCCCCCTTAAACTTGAAACAAGCAATCACAAAAAAATTAGTCATGACAAAATTCAAAGATACCATATCATACAACCATTTGATCACAAAATTCTCCCAGATAGAGAAAAGATTTTTGAAACTATCATTACAGTGTCAAAACTGGATAATTAACAACTAAGCCATGCTTCAAACACAAACAATAAAAATTAAATTGTAACGAAGTTGCATGATAAAAATATACCTGTGTTTCAGTGACAGTGGATTACAGGAGCTGGCGATTTTGTGAATTGAAAAGATCTTCTCGGTCACTCTCACAATTTTGATCTAATTATAAGAAAAGAACCTCGAAAAATGATAGACATGAAAAAGAAAAAGATAAGAGAAATACAAAATCAGTGTTATTGCTTTTTGAAATGAAAGAAAATGGTAAATTATGTATACAATTCTAAATAGAGGTTTTAATTTAATTTAACCGGTGAATTATTTATTTTTCTTTTTACATCGTGCAATCTTAAAGGAGATGATTACTAATTAGTTTTAAAAAATAAATTTGTTTCATCTAATGATGATCTATTAAACGAATCGCTGAAAAAAACAATTCAAAAATGTTTTTCCTGATTTTGGAAGCACAAAACACACACTTCATATTTTTGCCAAAATTTAATTCGGAGATACATCTTCGAATTTTTGGAATTTATCTTATAGACACTTCATGTATTTCTAACTGAAATACTTATTTTGACATAAGTTGATCCGGAGATTCATCTACGTATTTATATTAGATAAAATTTAAAGATACATTTTTGTATTCACATACAATAATTTTTGACAATTACATTTAATTATATATATATATATATATATATATATATATATATATATATATATATATATATATATATATATATATATATATATATATATATATATATATATATATATATATATATATATATATATATATATAGATAGATAGATAGATAGATAGATAGATAGATAGATAGATAGAGAGAGAGAGAGAGAGAGAGAGAGATTAATTACTATACACTGTCAGTGTAAAAAGTTTTACACCGTCGATTCATCACCATCATCCGTTTGTATTACTTTATAGATTTTTAAAATAAAAGTCAAACTTCTTTTAATATCCAACGTCTATGATTAACTAACGGTGTAAAATCCTTTTACACTGTCAGTGTATTTCAATTAAACTCATATATATAATGTTCATAATACAAATATTATACACTAGAGTATGCTGGAATCGGATCCCCTGTTCCTACGTTGTCTCGTGTACTGCAATGTCTTTTGTACCTTCTCCATGAGGGAATCTAGAACGTCTCTCACTTTAGAGTAATTCAGAAAGACTCATTTGTTTATACCTTTCTTCCCAAACTCCATGATACACCGATATCTAGATAACACATCAATAATTTAATTTGTCATAGCTTGCTTCTCCTCTAGTATCTTCTGATGAGTTGGTCTAGGTGGATCTTCTGGATCATTTGGTATCATATGAAGATGTGACATCCTGAAAACCACTGGATGTAGTTGTGTGAAACACTTCAGTTGTTAGGAGCTATGGTACTGCGTTTCACATCTTGTACCAGATGATTAAGATAATCATCATATGTCGCATCCACATCTATTGGCTCAATTTTTACAAAGCAAAGTGCATAATGAAATCAAAACAAAGTATAAATGATAATAAATTTCCTAATACAAATATTATACACTACATAGTATCTCGGAATCAGACCCCTTGTTCCTATGTTGTCTCGTGTACTGCAATGTCTTTCGTACCCCCTCCATGATGGAATCTAGAACATCTTTCACTTTAGAGTCATCTGGAAAGACTCATATGTTTATACGTGTCTTCCCAAACTTCATGATACAACGACATCTAGATAACACATCAACAATATAATCTGCCATAGTTTAATCCTCATCTAGTATCTTCTGATGAGCTGACCTAGGTGGATCTCTTGGATCATCCAGTACCATATAAAGATGTGACACCCTAAAAAACTACTAGATGTAGTCGTGTGCAACACTTCAGTTGTTAGGAGCTATGGTATCATGTGTCGTATCTAGTACCAGATGATTAAGGTAATCATCATACGTCACATCCACATCTCTGTGTGTTTATTTTCTACAAATCTATATTGAAATAAAAAAGTATAGAGAAATAAAAAACTTATCAAATGTAAATTTGATGTTGAGTTCTTTGATTGATTTGATGTTGATGGTATAACCTTGGAAGTGTGTTGTATGAGTTTGAGAGTTTGTGAGTTGAGAGAGTTTGAGAGTTGAGAAGTTTGGAGGGTTTGAAGAGTTTGGAGAGTTAACGCGTTTTTATATGTGAGGAAACATAAGAGACTGGCGCATATTTGGTTAAATAGCATCGAAAATTCATTTCTGTAAGTTACACAGAGATGCATTTTCGTATCTTTTTTACATGGCCATGGGGCCAGGTTCAAAAACGAATGTGAATGAGGTGTATCTGAAGACGCATTTCCGAATTCTAATGGTAGTTTTGATTTTTTACTATGGTGGGGAAGCAATATTAAGGGTGCATTAAGCAATCATATATATTAATCATCTCATGTTACATGAGACCTCCAATAAAATTGTCTTCTATGTAAATGTTTTGAAGGAAAAAGACTTCGTAATATGAGATTTGTTTGTAACATTATTCAAAATTATTTATGTTAATTATTTAATAATTCTTTGTTAACTTAATTAAATAATAGATCAATATTATTAATAATTAAATTATATTTCAATTTACTCTTATTTTTTGTTTGTAATTCTTCAAAAAATGCAAATATCATGCATTTTAAATTTTTGTTATAAAGGTTAAGTATGTTCTAAAATAAAATTTATATATAAAAAGGAGGGGGATAACTTGGAAAAAGCCACTCAGTAAGACTTGAACCTAAAAAAAAGGGAAATTTAGGCAAGTCTGACATAGTTTTTACATAGTTTTGCCTTATAACTAAAGGTATAGAATGGGAAAAGCTTAAATAAAGTTGCGGTCTATATTAGTAAAAATAAATCCATGCAACTATTATCTTCTCTAAATATGTGTAAAAAAAATGTTGAGAGTTATTTTGATGCAGACATGTCATCTAATTCTTAGTTGTCCAGATACCAATTCATAATTGATATTAGCAAAAGCCTTGATAGCTAAAGAGAGATTAAATTTCACCCCAAAACTTGGTCCACCATTTCTCTTTTGCTATCTCAATTAATCTTAAAACATCACAAAATTCAGACATAAGTGAATTATCCCACATTAAAGGCTAAGCAAAATCCAATAAGACTAAACCATTATTGTCTCTAAAGATACATCAACACCTTGCAGAAGAAGGACTAGATGTATATGCTTCATCAACATTGCACTTAATTTATCCTAAAGAAGGAGTACATTAAATCAGCTCCTTTTTGAAATGTTGTCAATATGTCGACAATTATCATATTTTATGACATATTGATCTACATCCTTAAAGAGTGTAGGCTAGTAGAATCTAGCTTAGAGTATTTTCAATGTGGTTTTCGAAGAGCTTATGTGACCTCCATAAGAGGATGAGCGACAATGAAACATTATGCTTTCCATTTCCTTCAAGGGAATGAATCTTCAAAAAATTCCATCAACTTGTTTTTTTTGAAAAGAAGAGGTTCTTCCTAGTAATGATGTTTCAAAACTAGAAATAATTCCTTCTTTCCTTGGTAGTTTAAATATAGGGGTAATACCCCTGCGTTAGATAGTTTACAAAACCAGCATATCATAGCGATTTCTTCTGAACCAAGTTAAATAGTTGATCATCTGGGAAAAAGACATCAATCGTTAGCTCGTTCCTTTTTATTTCATTGAGTCTCGAGAGATAGACTGCTACCATAATTTATGTTCCTTTCTTGTCTAGGAATTCTAAGTAAAACTCTTGGAGAAGTGGTATCCAAGGGATTTTTCCCGACTTTGAATCCTTTTTACTCAAGAGGTATTTTATGGTTGCATGATATGTGTATATTATAGTTTTTGATCCTATTAGGTATGATCAAACTTTATCAATAACAAACATTGCGACTAATAGTTCCTTCTCCATTGTTGCATAATTTATCTGAGCTTCATCTAAGGTTCTAGTAGCATAATATATGGCATGAACCTTCTTGTCTTCTCTTTGTCCCAGTATAGAACATACTACAAAATTACTAGCACCACACATGATCTAGAAATGAATACTCTAGTCTGGAGGTTGCATAATTGGGGTGGAGATCAGTGCTTCTTTTAATTTGTGGAATGATTCAAGGAAGAGATCATACAAATAAATGTTGCAGCTCTCATAAGTGATCATGTCATAGGTTTATAGATTTTCGAGAAACCTTTGATGAACTAGTAGTAAAATCTCTCATGTCTAAGGAAGATTTTTACTCTTTTACTGAGGTATGAGGGGTTAATTTTTCTATTACCTCGACTTGCACCTTATCTATTACTCTTTCAAACACTAGGTTCCTAAGTATTATCCCTTCCTTAACCATGAAATGAGAATTTTCCCAATTTAGTAGTAATTTCACTGTCACACACCTCTCAAGTACCTTCTCTAGTTTGGTCAAAACTAAACATGTATAGGAAAAAATAGTCCATGAAAAATTCTATTATATCCTTTATTTATTTTTTTGAAAAGATGGACATCATACAATGTTTAAAACTTTACGGCACATTACACAATTCAAAGGGCATTCACCGCTATGCGTAGGTGCCATAGAGACACGTAAGTGTAGATTTTTATTGGTCACTAAGATGGAAATGGATATGGAAAGTTCCTAAATAACCATCCAAGTAATACAAGCATGAACTCTTGGCCAGTCGTTCCAACATTTAATCAAATGAATGGAAATGGAAATTGATCTTTGCAAGTAGCTTTGTTCAATTTCCTATAGTCGATGCACATCCTCCATCATATGACTAATTTGGTTACGACTGATTCATTTTTGTCATTCTTAATAAGTGCAATTCCTCCTTTTTTTGGCACTACTTGCACTGGGCTAACCCATTTATATCAGAGATTGGATAACTTACCCTAGTGTCTAGGAGTTTCAACACCTCCTTCTTTACCACTTCTTTCATATTGGGTTCAATATTCTCTTATGCTTTCTCAAGGGTTTTTAATCCACTTCTCATAGTATTTTGTGCGTACATATGGAGGTACTTATTCCTTTTATGTCTTCAATAGTGTATCCAATTTCTTTAGGATGCCTCTTCAAGATAAAAACTAATTTTTCTAGTCTCGTTATTGTCTAGCTCCGGGTTTCTAATGATAGGATGGACATAGTTTTCTTCTAGAAATTCATACTTAAGGTTTAATAGTAAAGACTTTAACTCTATTGTTGGAGTTTCTTGTTGTGTTGATGTTAAACCTTTTGCTTTTAGTATTTCAAAGATTTGGTTTTGAGTATTATGACTTTTATTAAATATTTTATTGTATGCCTTAACTTCCTCATTTCTACTCTATTGACTGGTAATTCCAATCAGACACGCCTCTAATCCATCAGGAAAAGGTGGTTCAAATTAGTATTATTTAATTCAATGGTCTATTACATCATTCTGCAACAAGAATCTTTAAAAGAAGGATTTTTTATTAGGTTAGATAAAAGAAATTTGATCTTTTCATCTCCTAATTTGAAGGTAAGTTGACATGTTTAACCTTTATGATGGCTTCATCAGTGGTGAGGAAAGGTCTTTCTAAAAGGACATGGATTTGAGATTCTTCTTCTATTTCAATTATTACGAAATTAGTGGGTATCAATAGTTGTTGTATCCTTATTGACACATCTTTCAAGGTTTCTACTGGATATTTTATGGATCGATCTGCTAATTGTAAGGATATATTCATGGATTTTATCTCAACTAGCTCAAGTTTTCTACAAATTAATAGGGGCATAAGGCTCACACATGCCTCCATATCACACATAGATCTCTCAAAACTCATGGTTCCAATAACACAAGGAATTAAAAACTCCATAGATCTTTTAGCTTGGATAGTAATTTTTTTGAATTATGGCGCTACATTCTTCAGCTAGTGACATTGTCTCGTTGTCTTCTATTTTTTGTTTGTTTTGATATGATCACTTTAAGAAATTTGGCATATAATTACATTTGAAATAAATCCTTTTTGAATAGGATATTGATATACAACTTTTTAATAGCTCCATACATTTCTCAAATTGTTCTTCAATATCCGCCTTAACAGATATTTGCAGAAAAAGGTTTAAAGGTTTATATGGAAGAGGAAGAACATATGGTTTCTCTTTTTCTTATTTTACAACCTCACTTGTAGGTTGTACTTGTTCATTATCCTCGCTATTTTTTTTATCCTTTTCCCTAAAGTCATCTAGTTTTTTTCCACTCCTTAAAGTAACAACATTCAAATATCCTTTCGGCTTTGGTTAAAGATGTCCCGTAAATTTTTTGGGAGGAGTAGATGATGATGATTTATATTGTGCCACTTTGGAGATTTGAGTTTCCAACATTATGATGTGTGTGTCCATTGAATCAACTTTAGACGATGGTTTGCTAAGGATTTTGTTCGTACGTAGGTTTTGGTTTTTAAATTCCTTATTATGTTTTATTTGAGCTAACAGAAAACTTTCCATGATATTTTTAAGGTTGGGTTACCTTGGAGCATTAGCATCCTTTTGAAAGCTCGGAAGTCCATATGAATGGTGGATAAGGTTGGTTCTAAATTAGGGAGAGTTTTTCTTGTAAGAAAAATTATGACGGTCTCTCCATCCATGATTATAAGTATTTGATTATGAATATCTCTTTGAGAATCGTTGATATAACTAACATTCTCTTGATTGAATTTCCTACTAAAATCATTTGGCAGTCTGCACCAGTATGACCAATGACTCTACAAATTTCACAATGTTAAGCGCTAAGGGTGACAACATTTACACTCAGATTATCAAATTTATGAAATAGGGAATCAACTTTAGAATTTGGGTTACATGAGGCATCACCTTCATATTTGTCCCCCTTTTTAGTGTTAATTTGTTCAGTTTTAGAGTGTCGCATAATTCGACGAAAATTGATAGATGAAAGTTTGGGTCATCAATAGGTGAAGCAGAAAACTAGTTATGTTGTACCAAAGACAACAAAGACGATTTAAGTTCAATTTTTTTTCATCCACCTTAGGACGCATAATACTGGAATATGATTTCGTATTGTTTGGAAGGCGTAGTCTTTTAATATTCGATTGTCAACCACCACTTATTGTGTTATACGTTTCCTATGTATGTATATTTCTATCTCAGCAATTGGTTGAACAATATCCCCAAGACTGTTGACACTTTGCATTAGACCAAGAACGAGAAACTTTTATGAAAAATAAAATGACAGAAAATAAATTTTTGTCTAATCAATGAAAATGAAAAATAAATATAAAAAATAGTCTCCGGCAACGGTGCCAATTTTTTTTTTATATGCTGCAAGTGCATAATATATATCGTATAATAAAATTTGATCATTTCACTTGAACAATGATTGATTATTAATTATTTTTGTATTACATAATTAGATAAAAAGATATAATTCATAATGGTTTAAATATTTTATATTTGAAATTTTATTAAAATTAGCCCTTGGATTACGATTTTTATTTAAGACTGACCATGCAAATTATAATTTCTATTATATCATGAAAATTTTATCCCATTAACTGGTATTTGATGTTGTCTCTATTTTTGTAGAGACATTTGTAAAAACCTTAAAAGTCGGAGTATAGTTTAATTTCTCGTAACATAATTTGAAACTAAGAGTTACATGAGGCATGTTATTTAGATAATGCCCGTGATCCTAAAATTATAGGAGTCTACTCACTCATGCTAAGAATAAACACAAATATAATAATAAGAATAAATAATTGCATAAATAAAGTACATATACGCTAAAAAAAATTAATCTGAAATTACAAAGATATTGGATATACATCCGTAGTTGTTGTAAATTACAAGTAAAACACAACACACAATTATTATGAATTTATAACAATTTAGGATCCCCTAAAGTGAAGCTAGAAGTTTGTTTAAATAGTCAAAAACCATAATGAATGGGTCATTATTCATCATAAAGAACTGAATATTTAATTTATAACAGACAGACTAAAAAGAAAAACATTTATGAAACTGAAACATCCTCTAATCCTAGGAGAATTATGCGTGTAATAAGGCATTACAGATGGATGGAAATGTAGAATTATGGCCGTAGTATGCAATTACGGGTGACCAGTAATTCTGTCTATTTTTCTGGATCATTTGCATTTTTTGGTCATTCTATGATGCTGGGAGTTATTGATGTAATCTACAATTATGTATGGGTGGGCCGTAATTTTCACTGACTTTTGCCCATTTACTCTTTTTTCTCTTACGTTCATCAAGAATGTCCATACTTAGTCTTGATCACTTGAATATAAGCTATAAACTTTCTCTCCTCACTATTTTCATGAAATAAACAAAAAAAATTATCATAGTAAAAATAGACATAAATCAAATGAAAAAACGATGATGAGCTTAAAAGAACGATAAAATCAAACTTATTAAAAGAACGATAAAAATCAAACTTATAAAAGAGCTATATAACCTTACTTATTTACTTAATAAAAGGAATAAAAGTTAGCAGAAAATTCATGTTCTCATCCACTAATTTAGGAATCGCTTCCTCAAAGATAAACGTATTGATAACGCGAAAATACATCAGATATTTGTCTTGATTTACACTCAAAGATCATACCATTTTAATTAATATCCCGATTATTCCGCAAGTATTTGAGTTGTTTTTACCGGTATTTAAATCTCCAAGCGTTAATGAGCAAAATGAAGAAAAAGAAGAAGAAACAGATGAGAAAGCACAGGAAAAAGCAGAAAACTAGAATGCAAAATTTGTTGATGTGACGATCGTCACAGATTCATGACGCTCGTCACGACCCAGCCTGTGACGACCGTCACAGGCCCGTGACGACCGTCACGCGACTAGAATATGCGCTTTGAAACAGTCAATCACAGGCACCCAAACATGCCTAAATTTCCTCCTCCAACTTGACTCCCCCGGATTCCTCATTCAAACCAAGTCCTCCTTTAAAATCTCAACCACCAGGATCTAAAGGAGCACTATATAAAGGACCAAAGTGAGAAAAATTGGGGACGCCTACATTTACACTTACGCTCTGCAATTAATTTTTACAGCTTTCTAGCTTTTTAGTTTATTTTTCTTTCAGCAACTTTGTTTCCGTTTCCTTAGTTCATTCGTCATTCTTTTTAGAATTTTCCTTTTTCCCTTTTCCTTCCCGTTTTCCAGTTAGCCATAATAGTAGTTTCCTACACTGGGGAACTACTACACTTTATTTAATTTTAGTAAACAATTTGTATTGAAGAAGCAGAAGCCTACCGACTTGTGGAGGACTGCTCAAGTGCTCTGAGATTCGCTATACTCTGTTACTTCGATTGCCAGGTTTTTATTGAATTATTATTGTTATTGCCAAATTATTATTATAATTATATTTGCCGCAATGTTGATCTGTTTACGCGCTGTGTTTGCTTTATTTAACATGTCCGGCTAAATTACCGGTATCGGTATGTAGCAATTTAATTAGATGAGATTTAATAATAATCGGTGAAAACTCCTTTTTCTCAAACAATCTTTTAGGCTGAAGTTTTTAATTTAAATTTAATTAACTTTATCACAAAAGCGTGAAAAAATATTTAATACGGTTTTGCCACGAGAGTGAGAAATTAACTAAAGTGAGAATCAACAATCGCGAGAGCGTGAGGCTCGAGTTGGATAGTAAAAATTAGGCATTGAGTTTAAAAACAGTGAGAGCACTTTAAAAGCAATTAGAACTTATTTATTTTTAAAAAGTAATTTTAACTTCAAATGGGACAGCGAGAGCGTACATTCTGACTTAAAGCTATAGGCCGAATCAACAATCACGAGAGTGTGAGATAAAGCCTTTTAAATAAATATTTTCTACTGAGAGATATTTGGCATTTAAATTATTCACCGGTGACTTATCGAATCCCTGACAATTAATGTGTTGCATACTGATTCTTTCCATAAATTCTTTCTTAAAACTAAATTTCCCTTAGATTTAATATTCTGCACCCGAACTTCTACTAATCATTCCCTTAGCTAAACATAGTGACGTTAGTAACACTAGTTTGACCATAGGTCCCTGTGGGATCGATATCTTTTAAAACTAAAGTGACTGGACTGTGCACTTGCAGTCAAGTACCCGATAGACTATATTTTATATATAGTCAGGAGAACCATCAAGTTTTTGGCGCCGTTGCCGGGGACCTGTTTTAGTCGAATAATGCGATTCTTTCGTTGCACGGTATAGACTAAGGTAAAAATAAAAAACTAATCTTCTCTCCCTTTTTTCCCTGATTGTATGCCAAGTACTCGCTCACAAGGCGATAACTTAGCACCACCAGTCCCAGAATTAGAGTGTTTCTTATACGTGAGACGCCGAATACACGAATATCAACAAAAGTACGATATTCCCGATATCTTCTCTCCTCCTAAACCAGAAGAAAAACCAAACATGGCTGAAGAAAGACCACAAAATCGTCCTCTTAAATTCTACGTTACCCCGTCCCAACAAGAACCTCACAACAACATTGCTGCCCCCGCTATCAATCGAAACGATTTCAAGCTGAAACCCTCAATATTATCAGTCGTCCAACAACATCAATTTGCTGGAAATCCTACGGACGATCCTAATGAACACCTGACCAAGTTTGTGCAATACGCAGATACTGTAAAGGCAAATGGTGTATCTCAAGATGCGATAAGACTGCGTCTCTTTCCTTTCTCACTAAGAGACAGAGCTTGGGCTTGGTTGCAATCCTTTCCCTCCAACTCAGTTACAACATGGGAAGAACTGAAGAACGTTTTCTTATCCCGATATTTTCCGCCGAGCAAAACTGCTATGCTGAGAGCTCAAATCAATGGATTTCGACAAAACAATGTGGAATCTCTCTACGAAGCATGGGAGAGATACAAGGACATGATGAGGATATGTCCACATCACGGCCTCGAAGACTGGGTGATCATTCACACATTTTACAATGGGCTTCTATATAACACAAGACTTACAGTAGACGCTGCCGCGGGCGGTGCACTTATGGATAAGCCATACAACGAAGCCTATCAACTCATTGAAAGCATGGCCCAGAACCATTGCCAATGGGGAGGTGAAAGAACTCCAGTGGAAAAGTCCTAGACAAAGGGTGGAATGTACGAAATCAGTAGCCTTGACCATGTTCATGCAAAGGTGGATGCCCTTGTTCAAAAATTAGATAACTTGACCATACCACCCGCAACCACTGTGGCTGCTGTAACTCCAAACTGTGAGTTATGTGGAAACCCTGGACACACTGCACAAGAATGTCAAATATTAGCAGGAGTCCCAACCAATCAAGTGAATTACACACAAGGAAATCCCTATTCGAATACCTACAACCCAGGTTGGAAAAACCATCCTAATTTTTCGTATAAGAATAACAATGCCCTGTATGCACCTGGCCAAGCACCAGCTGTTCCGCCTGGATATCAAAAGTCAGCTAATAATGCTCCTAACATGCCTAGGAAGTCAAATCTCGAATTGATGATGGAAAGCTTCATAGCTACCCAAGCTCAGACAAACAAAGACTTCTTGAACCAAAACATACATACTAGCGAGCAACTTAAACAACTAGCGAACAAAGTAGACGCCTTAGCCACCCACAATAAAATGCTTGAAACACAGATTTCATAAGTGGCTCAACACCAAGCATCTACAGCCGCTCCAGCTGGAACGTTTCCTGGACAGCCGCAACCCAATCCAAAAGGACATGCAAATGCCGTTATACTGAGGAGTGGAAAAGAAGTAGACGGACACGTAGATCCAAGACTCCAAAACCCTGCCATGTACCAAAAACTAGATAAAACCTCAACTGAGCAGGTAAATGAACCAAAGGAAACGGAAGATAATACCCAAGAGGCCGAAGAGAAAGAGAAACCTTATGTGCCTCCACCTCCTTATAAACCACACATTCCGTATCCTCAAAGACTCAAAAGTTCTAAAACTGCGAGTCAATTTAGGAAATTTGTTGAACTTCTGAAGCAACTAAACGTTACGATACCCTTTACAGAAGCCATCACACAAATTCCTTCCTATGCCAAATTTCTTAAGGAAATCCTATCCAATAATAAAAAGATTGAGGATGACGAAACAGTTACACTTACTGCCGAGTGTGGCGCAATAATCCAGAATAACATTCCTCCCAAACTAAAAGACCCAGGTAGTTTCTCCATACCCTGTGTCATTGGAAAATTCGTATAGACAAAGCTCTATGCGATCTAGGAGCCAACATAAGTGTAATGCCCTTAACGATTTGTAAAAGGCTCAGTACGGGAGAATTAAGACCGACCAAGATGTCTGTTCAATTAGCTGACCGCTCAATCAAATATCCTGTCGGTATACTAGAGAATGTCCCCGTACGTGTAGGACAATTTTATATTCCTACAGACTTCATAATCATGGACATCAAAGAAGATGCCAGTACACCTATTATACTAGGAAGGCCATTCTTGGCTACCGCCGGAGCCATAATAGACATAAAGAGAGGTAAGATGACATTCGAAGTTGGGGAGGAAAAGGTTGAATTCATCTTAACCCAATTCTTACAAGCGCCAGCTATAGACGACACTTGTTATCTACTTGATGTCATAGACGAGTGCGTGAGAGAGATGAAGATGCAAGAAACCACATATTCTGATATAATGAAAATCCAAATCCCTCCAATCATTGAAGATAATAATTGGCATGAACCATACCAAAACGAAAGTCTAAGCGAATGCTTAGCACTTACACCCAACCACATGCCATGCCCAAAGAAACCTGACTTGGAATTAAAAGCACTACCAAAGAACCTAAGATACGAATTCCTAGACACTGAACCGAAAAGACCAGTAATAGTCAACGGTGACTTGGGACTGATGGAAACTGAGAAGTTACTAGATGTCCTAAGAAAATATCCAACTGCGTTAGGATATAACATCGTTGATCTAAAAGGAATAAGTCCTTCTATCTGTATGCATCGCATTATGCTGGAGGAAGATTGTAAAACCTCTAGAGAACACCAGAGAAGGATCAACCCAATCCTAAGTACGGTAGTCAAGGATGAAATAAAGAAACTTCTAGATGCTGGAATCATATACCCGATCTCTGATAGTCAATGGGTTATCCCCGTTCACGTAGTACCCAAGAAAGGGGGTGTTACAATTGTTAAGAACGAGAAGGGCGAATCCATAGCTCAAAGAGTTGTGACCGGAAGTAGAATGTGCATTGACTATAGAAAACTAAGCAAAGCCACTCGGAAAGATCATTTCCATCTACCCTTAATTGACCAAATGCTTGAACGATTGGCTAAGCATTCTCACTTCTGCTATCTAGACGGTTATTCAGGATTCTTTCAAATCCCAATCCATCTTGATGACCAAGAAAAGACTATCTTCACATGCCCTTATGGTACATTCGCCTACCGACGAATGCCATTTGGACTATGCAACGCTTCCGCAACATTTCAAAGATGCATGATGGTAATCTTCGCCGATTTTATAGACGACATCATGGAAGTCTTTATGGACGATTTTTCTGTTTGTGGGCAAAGTTTTGAAGGATGTCTATCAAACCTTGAAATGGTACTCGAAAGATGCGTAAAGGTAAACCTCGTTTTAAACTGGGAGAAATGCCATTTCATGGTTCAACAAGGAATCGTGTTAGGTCACGTGGTATCTGACAGAGGAATTGAAGTAGACAAAGCTAAAATCGAAATCATAGAGAACCTTCAACCTCCGAAAACCGTACGAGAAATAAGAAGCTTTCTAGGACACGCCGGTTTCTACCGACGTTTCATTAAAGATTTCTCGAAAATAACCAAGCCAATTACATGATTATTAATGAAAGACGCTGATTTCATATTTGATGAAAAATGCTTAACAACGTTCAACCAACTGAAAACATCTTTAATCACCGCACCAATAATGCAACCACCTGACTGGAGATTACCTTTCAAAATCATGCGCGATGCGAGTGATTATGCAGTAGGCGCAGTACTAGGACAAAGGAAGGATAAGAAGCTTCATGCTATTTACTATGCGAGCAAAACACTAGATCCATCCCAAATGAACTATGCCACCACTGAAAAAGAACTTCTAGCCGTCGTGTTCGCTTTGGACAAATTCCGTTCCTACCTGGTAGGGGCGAAAATTATCATCTATACCGACCATGCCGCTATTAGATATTTGTTAAGTAAGAAGGATGCCAAACCAAGACTTTTAAGATGGATCCTGCTCTTACAAGAATTTGATTTAGAGATAAAAGATAAGAAAGGTATTGAAAATGTAGTAGCATACCACTTATCACGAATCGAATGGAATAAACCTGAACAAATCCCAATTAATGACGATTTCCCTTACAAACGACTCATAGCCCAAATGGAAAGCGATATGTCTGACCTAACATTGAACGATACAGAAATAGAAGAATCCGTGGAAGAAATACATACGAATGCAACTCTGCCATGGTATGCTGATTTTGTCAACTACCTAGCTGTTGGAGTACTTCCACCGGACCTATCTTACCAACAAAAGAAGAAATTCTTTCACGATCTAAAACAGTACTACTGGGACGAACCTCTGCTTTTCAAAAGAGGTACCGACGGTATTTTCCGTCGATGTGTTCCGGAGGACGAAATAGATGATATAATCTCTAATTGCCATTCTGCTCCCTATGGAGGGCATCCAAGTACCTCAAAGACCTGTACTAAGATCCTGCAATCGGGCCTCTTTTGGCCTACTCTATGGAAAGACGTCCATAACGCGGTTATAAAATGCGACCGGTGCCAACGCACTGGCAACATCTCAAGACGCGATGAAATGCCACAAACAGAAATCTTAGAAGTGGAAGTCTTCGATGTATGGGGGATTGACTTCATGGGACCATTCCCAGCTTCTTTTGGTAATAAGTACATACTCGTTGCTGTCGACTATGTTTCAAAATGGATCGAGGTTGTAGCTTCCCTAATAAATGACAAACGAGTAGTGATCAAGTTATTCAAGAACATAATCTTTCCCAGATTCGGTGTTCCAAAACTAGTAGTTAGTGACGGTGGATCCCACTTCATATCGAATATCTTCGGAAAACTTCTTCTGAAGTATGGAGTTCGACACCGTGTAGCAACACCGTATCATCCACAAACTAGCGGGCAAGTCGAAGTCTCGAATCGAGAAATCAAACAAATTCTAAAGAAAACCGTAGGAATATTCAGAAAAGACTAGTCATCCAAACTAAACGAAGCTTTGCGGGCCTACAGGACGGCATACAAAACCCCGATAGGAACCACACCCTTCAAACTAGTCTATGGTAAATCATGCCACCTCCCTGTGGAATTAGAACACAAAGCATATTGGGCAATTAAAACCCTAAATATAAACTATACTTCCGCAAGCGAGAAACGGATTCTGGACATCCACGAATTAGAAGAGTTGGGATTGGACGCTTACGAGAATGCCAGGATCTACAAAGAGCGAACCAAAAGATGGCATGACAAACGCATTTCTAGGAAGGAGTTTAAAGTCGGCGACATAGTGCTACTATTCAATTCAAGACTTAAACTTTTTCCAGGAAAACTCAAATCTCGGTGGTCCGGCCCTTTCGAGATCACCAAAGTCCTCAATAGTGGTGCGATAGAAATAAAAGGTAGGAATAGTGACCCTTTTATAGTAAACGGGCAGCGACTAAAGCATTATCATAATATTGAAAATAGAGACTATTCGAACAGTCTCAGACTCATAGAGCTGCCCGCTCAACCCCAAACCTAGTACAACGCGACGCTACTGTTGAACTTATGACATTAAACAAAGTGCTTAGTGGGAGACAACCTACCCTTTTTTGTTATCTTTGTTACAAACTATTTTCCTTCTTTGATTTTCTTCTTTATTTTGTTTGCTCCCCTCTTCTTGATTCTTTGCAGTCATTCTTGTTGCTTCTAATAACTAACTTAGACATATTGGATACTGATAAACAGGAAAATTACTAACTAGTTAGTTAACTAATTTCATCATGCAACCAATAGAGACAGTTTTCAGAGGCAGAGTTCAAAGAAGGCGATATGATTATCTAGCTCGGAAGGATATGGCATTGACCATATATTATGATGGACCTATCATGGATAAATTAGGCATCCGAGATAGCATCCTATTTAGGTTTAACCAGCTTGGGTGGGAGAACGCAGCCATTAAGAGACGGTATGTCACGTAACATGAACTAACCTTAGAATTCCTTAGCTCCCTTGTATACAACCCCGAACATGGTTGCGGACTTAACAAAGGGTTGATATCCTTTAGGATGTTTAGCATGGACTTCACCTATAGCCGTCGAGACTTTGCTGACCTTCTAGGATTCCCTAGTGGCCCTTTCGTCTTTACTACCCGTCAAGAGGAACTAATCAATGACATCAACCTAGATGACTTTTGGGGTAGCATAACTGGAGAATCCAACCCAAACCCGAATGAGATGCACTCACAAAAGATCCATAACCCTGTTATCCGATACTTTCATAAAATACTAGCCCACACCTTATTTGGTAAGGAAGAGAATAACACCATAGTGTCTCGCGATGAACTTTTCATCTTGCTATGTGTCGATCAAGGTCGAGATGTCAATATCGTGACATTCATGATGGAAAGATTTGTTCACCTTGCTAAGAACAACCGTACCCCAATAATAATAGGTGGCCTAGTAACCATGATAGCAGACGCCATCGGACTTGTACGCCCACTTTATGAGCTTGTACCTTTTGGAAACATCCGACCCATGGACATCGAGTTTTGCTTTAACCGTAGAATCATAGGAAACATTGGGACGAATACTTTTGATTATTTAATCAATAACGAAGTGGTTCGACTATTTACCTTGCCTAACCATGAGAAAACGAGTGTTCACAACCGCAATAACTGGCTTTATGACCTAGATGAACACCCTATTGATCCACCTTCACCTCTCGAGACACCGCCCAAATATGAGTATATTAATGACCCTATCCATGTAGAAGAATCTGATCCGGAAACACCTCCCAACTATTATAACATTGATGAACCGGTTCCTCCATCATATGCTGATAATCTTGCCATGCTCATCACCCGTCTGAATGATTTCCAAGCTGACATCACAACTGTGAAAGACGAGATAAAGATCATACGCTTTGATGTCTTAGGCCTGATGGATATAGCCGTTGAGCAGTTTCATCACCTGAACGAAGCTGTAGTTGCACTGGGACAAAACCGTGGCCAATACTACTGACCACTAATTTCTCCTACTCGCACTAAGCAATGAGGACACTGCTTTGTTTTGTGTGGGGAGGGAGCACATTTATTTTATTACCTTTGTTTAATTACTTTATTACTTTTGTTTGCTATGTTATCGTTACTATTTTTTTTCTATGTTACATTTAATTTCAATTTATCAATTCAATTGCTATTCATTTATTTCTGCTTATTCATTTATTTATTTATTTTTGCATTTATGCTTTTAAATTCAATTGCTTAGTTATCATCATTATGCTGTTATCATATGCTGCCGCAACCTGTGTTGAAAAATTGAAAATCAGCGTGTGACGACCGTCACATATAGGGTGACGCTCATCTCACAGACGTGACGACCGTCACGGATCTGCCACGATCGTCACACGGCATGCGTTGCAGACGACCGTTACGCATCCGTTACGCGTGACGACCGTCACGAATTCCTGAGAGCTCGCCTATAAATGCAGGCGCTTTTCCTCTCTTCTTCCTCATCAATTACCACTCCCATACCATTCTGCTCTCCATTTATTCAATTCTTTACATTTTCTTCAAGCGTGTAACTCACAAGTATTCCATCTCACCCACCAACACCAAAAGTTTCATAAACCTTACAAATGACCCGTCAAGAAAGAGCTACTCCCGACCTTTCAACCGTCGTATTCCGAAATGGAGAAGCCGGCGAACGCCAAAGAAACAACTACCTCAAGTTCTATCAACGTAGTTAGGACTTTTGGAGGGCGTGGAGTGGATGCTAACAAACTCCAACTTGACGCAACTGTGTACCACACCGCAGCCAACCTACGAAGCGCTGACCCTGGAATTTCTAAGTTCCTACTCCTATATCACACCCCCTGGCGCTACTCAATATCTCACTGGAGTCGCCACATTTAGAATGTTCGGCACCGAGTATTCCCTAAATCAAACCCAGATAGCGCAAATGCTTGGTTTCTGACAAGGAGAAGGAATTCACTGCTGCATCCCGGAAGGATGGTCAGTGATAACATGAAATAGTATCACATTCTAGGACTTAATTCAATTAAATTATATTATTATTTGCCTTAATTTATTTCATTTTATCAGATATTACGCGGTATTTTCTTTCTATTTATCTCAGGTAGTCTATCTGAAGCACAAGTAAAAAAGGGAAGAAAAGGGGGTGCAGAAAGAAGTTTTTGGAAACAAATATCAAAAGCCAAAGCCCAGCCCAAAAAGCACAGGCGTTGTGCCTGTGACGAGCGTCACAGAGGCTATGACGGGCGTCACGCCTTGCACACTCCTGTGACGAGCGTCACACATGGTGTGACGGACGTCACAACATTCCCCTATATTTTTGCCTTCAGAGCCGTTGAGTCCTATTTGCACGCCTAACCCTTCGTTACGTGAAGACCCCTTGACGCGGACTGCTTTTGGAAACCGTTACAGAAAGTACCAGTATAAATATCAGCTTTGCAAACCCTGCAGCAGTCCCACGCCTTTTCCAGATTTCTTTGCCGTTTTTGCTTTTCCGCATTTTTCTTTTTCCAGCAGCTTAAGCATATTTTTACAGTACTACTTTTACAATTTTTATATTGTTTCTTTTGCAATTCTATTTTCTTTTCTAGCACTTAATTAATTTTTCGCACAATAGTTTCTACACCGGAAACTATTGTGTACCTTTTACCGGATCTAACCTTACGTTAGAATCTAGTTTTTTATTCCTTCGCTTTTATTTTCCTGCCTGATTGAAGAATTCAAGAACAGATCCAACCGACCTGTGGTGGAGTGTTCAAGACTGCTATTTAATTTCTCAGGTTCTTTAATTATTGTTTCAATTTATATATGCCCTGTTTTACTGTTTATTTATATTATTTGCCTGAGATGAATCTGTTTATGCATGCTGATTTTTTAGATCTGTTTAGTATGTCTGGCTAAATTATTTAGGTATCGGTATGTAAAGTAAGCGGAATGAAGGAATCAAAACTAAGTCGGTTTAATTAAGTTTAAAATTAAAATCACTCTTTTTACGGTCTCAATTTACAGGTTTAATAACAAAGTTTTTGTACGAAAGTAAAAGACATAAAGAAGTTAAAATCAATAGAGCGAGAGTTTGAGGTTTTGACTGGACAGTGTAAATTGGACATTAATTCTAGATCAGGGCGAGAGCAATTTTTAGAGTTAATTAAATTCTAATCTTTTTCAAAAAGTATTTTTAAAGATTGAATGTGAGGACGAGAGTTAAGCATTTGAATTTAATTATATAACCTAAGTCAACAGAGCGAGAGTTTGAGATAAGGGTGTTTAAACGATTAGTGTTTTCTTAAAAGGAGTTTCTACGGATTCTATTGTTTTCAAAAAGTGGTTTTTGACTTAACTATAAGTGACAGCTACGTTAATATAAAATCATAGTTTATTCAACAGAGCGAGAGTTTGAGATAAAATTTTTAATCAATAGCGTCAACTGAAAAGATTTATTTTAAAACCAAGAAACCAACAAAGAATTGATTCCTTAATTACGACGAACTGCATACTGATATCCGCTTATTAGATATTTAATCTAGATCTTATTTTAGTTTTAGCTTTTCCCCCAAACAATCAAAGTATTACCTGCCTTAGCTTTACGAAGTAACCTTAGATAACGGTATATCGATTCATAAGTCCCTGTGGGATCAATATCTTTTAAAACTACGCGATAGAACTGTGCACTTGCAGTTTGTACCCCAATTTCGACTCATAAAGTCGCGATCAAGTTTTTGGCGCCGTTGTCGGGGACTTTTATTTAGTCGATATCGTAACTCTTCTGTTACGCTGTAGAGACTAAGGCTTTTCTTTTCTCTTTTCTTTCTTTCGTTGATTTGTATGCCACACACTCGCTCATAAGGCGAGCCGTTCTACTTACGAATCAATGATATCGAACTATATCTCCGAGTCTTACGACGAATTCGGGAATATCGTGCTGCAAATAATCTCCCTCCTGTAGAACTTCCCGATTTCAAAAATATTTTCCCTTCTATACCCGAGATGGCAGAACCAGCTCGTGCTCTTCGAGATTACGCCGCTCCGTCGCAAGATGAACCGCATTCAAGTATTGCTCCACCCGCAATCGAAGCAAACTACTTTGAACTTAAACCTTCACTGTTGCAGGCAGTGCAACAGAACCAATTCTCTGGGAATCCTACCGAGGATCCTAACCTTCATTTATCCGTATTTGTCCAATACGCTGATACTGTTAAAGCTAATGGTGTCACTCCAGAGGCAATTCGACTTCGTCTTTTTCCTTTCTCATTAAGAGATAGCGCTAGAAGATGGCTTCAATCTCTTCCTTCCAACTCAGTCACCACATGGAACGAGTTGAAGAAAGTTTTTCTTGCTCGATACTTTCCGCCAAGCAAAACAGCTATGTTAAGAGCCCAAATAAATGGATTTAAACAGAAAGATAACGAATCTCTTTTCGAAGCATGGGAAAGATACAAAGACATGATGAGACTTTGTCCACACCATGGTTTAGAGGACTGGTTAGTAATTCATACATTCTATAATGGTCTCTTATACAACATGAGGTTAACAAGAGATGCCGCCGCAGGTGGTGCACTAATGAACAAACCTTATGCTGACGCTTACCAACTTATCGAAAGCATGGCTCAAAACCACTATCAGTGGGTGTCATACGGTGAACTGACTTTTTGTGTTTTGCTTTTTATCGCAATGTCGCGGATAGCAAGAGTCGCCACCGACTTTTCTTTTATCCAATAAGGAAAGGTGGAAAAGAACAGGAAAGACCTCAATAGATTTTGGGTTCGGGAGGTACATTATACAAAGGGAAGGTGTTAGCACCCTTTGTATCCATGGTTATCCATGGGCTCTTAATTGCTGGATCACTTATATTTTTGTCTGAAAAGTGTCGGTGAATTGCTTAAAAAATGTTTGAAAGAGAGTTTAACTTTGTAATGATTCTCGTATGAATGTATACAAAGTATTTATCTCATTTGATTTTGAAAATGGTTTAGAAAAATATAACTCGGTAATGATTCTAGTATGAATGTATACCAAGTGGTGATTTTCTAGGATTTGTAAAGTGTAAAGTGTGAGGGGTGGAAAATGTTTTAGGTTATGATCCAGTAATTAAGAGTTATACCTTCCTGAGGTCGTTATGGGCATTTCCTATCCTTATGAGGGTAAAACTGTCCTTACTATTGAGAAGTAAGTAATCTTACCCTTTGGATGTTTAAGGGTCACCGTAGGGTCATCGATAGGTCATTGAAGGCAACAGTTGTAAGGATACCTTAGCATTCGAAGGGACGATCATCATTTAACCGTAGGCTACACCGAAGGGTCATCGAGGGACAAAATTGTATTTTTTGAAGGCAACATCCGAGGGACCATGATTTATTTTATGATGATTTAATCGAAGGGCCATTGCTAAGTGTATCCCCACATTCGCGGGACATGACCATTATACCGTAATACCGAAATCGTGGGGTAACCAAGAGAGGTCCAAGATCACTTATTTAAAGGCAAAGTTTTACAATTAATTAGGTAATTAGGATGAGCCTCCACATTAAAATCAATACATTAAAATTAATACATTAAAATTAATACATTAAAATTAACATATTAAAATTAATTAAGTAATTTAGGGTGAGTCTCCACAAGGGTATCCCACAAATAAAGTGGAAGACCTAAACAGCAACCTTTTCCTGGGATATGTGAACCTTTACAAAATTCAGCAAACGGGTTAGAATACCAATCAGGGTGCAATCGAGGATTACACCGCAAAAGAGAACACAGCAGCATGAATGTCAGGCAAAACAGTGCATAATTAACATAGAATAGATCAGATACGCATAGGACATAACAAACAAAATATTAGCGACTGTCCCATTCGCCTCTGCCTCGCCTAGCGAGGGCCTAGCGAATACTCGCTACATGCTCGCTTAGCGATGTGCTAGCGAGCGGCTGCGGGTTTTGAATTTCAGAACAGTATGACTTCAACCTGCGACATGGCTTATGGCATCCAACACATAATTATATGGTTCAGCATTCACAATATTCAGGCACACTTAAATTCACATGCAAAACCTCAAATATGTTTATGAATTCAATTATAATATCACATGCAAGTTAAGAACATAAAGCGGTATCACATGCAAATTAAGAAAATAAAGCGATAATAGTAATGCAAACCTGTTTGCAATCGAATTGCAACCTTGAATTGGCGAGCCGGATTGAGTTAGACGGTGGTAGCTTCGGAGCGGAGGAGCGGCCTTCAGGGTTTCTAAAGTAGCCTCCAGGGTTTTTGTGCCAGGGTTTTCGTCTGTCTCCCTCTGTTTTTCGTCCTCTTTTCCTTCCCTTTTTCGTTCTCCCTTTTCATTACTGAAGTGCTGGTATTTATAATGCCTTTTTCATGACCTAATGGGCTCAAAATGAAGCCCGCAATTTTTTGTTGTCTGTCAGCCTCGCTAGGCGAGCTGGTAGCGAACGTTTGCTTCGCTAGGCGAGCGTGTAGCGAACGTTCGCTAGGCGAGCGTGTAGCGAACGTAACGTTCGCTAGGCGAGCGTGTAGTGAACAAGCCAGTTTGGGCCATTTTCTGGATTGGGCCATTCGTGAGCTGGGCCTTTGTCCCTTTAAGATCAGTGCCATAAAATGAGTCGGAATGCCCCTGAAAAATGTCTTGAAATATTAATGGGCAAATTTTGGGGTATGACAGCTGCCCCTGTTCAATATTCTTGAACCGAGAGAGTTAGGATGGGGTGCATGCCATTCGTGGTCTGGAGGTGGAAGATTATTGAACACTAGAATGCCCCCAAAAATTTGCACTTGTCAATTAGTCTTGACGGAGATGGGCTTAAAGATGCCATCCAGGAAATTTGATGATGAAATCTTCAGATTGCGCCGTACATTAGGCCAATTTGAAGACATGGGCGCCACACTGGGTCGTACGTTAGACCGAATAATGAGTCATCCATTAGGCTGTTGACTTCGCTGGGGAGTCGGAGTGTGTCATATGCTGCTGGGGATAAAGGATCAGAATGGATCATGCGCTATATCGTATCTGAGTTGAAGAGAGGGCCGTACGTTAGGCTGTGTCTGATGATGAAAGGGGGTAGTCGTACACTAGACTACACTTCAGAAATATACCTTACACTAGGTAGCATCTGAGGAGACGAAGGTCTAATTGGGTCGTACATTAGACCGTATCTGAGCAGAATGAGCCGTCCATTAGGCTGAATCTGATGATAAAAGGGGGTAGTCGTACACTAGACTACACTTCAGAAATGTACCGTACACTAGGTAGCATCTGAAGTCAAATTGGGTCGTACATTAGACCGTATCTGAGCAGAATGAGCCGTCCATTAGGCTGAATCTGATGATAAAAAAAGGGGGTAGTCGTACACTAGACTACACTTCAGAAATGTACCGTACACTAGGTAGCATCTGAGGTCAAATTGGGTCGTACATTAGACCGTATCTGAGCAGAATGAGCCGTCCATTAGGCTGAATCTGATGATAAAAAAGGGGGTAGTCGTACACTAGACTACACTTCAGAAATGTACCGTACACTAGGTAGCATCTGAGGAGACGAAGGTCTAATTGGATCGTACATTAGACCGTATCTGAGCAGAATGAGCCGTCCATTAGGCTGAATCTGATGATAAAAAAGGGGGTAGTCGTACACTAGACTACACTTCAGAAATGTACCGTACACTAGGTAGCATCTGAGGAGATGAAGGTCTAACTTGGTAGTACATTAAACCGTATCGGAGCGGTTGAAGGTCTAACTTGGTCGTACATTAGACTGTATTTGAGCCGCATCCGGTCTAACTTGGTCGTACATTAGACTGTATTTGCAGAATCTGACTTGAAGGTCTAACTTGGTCGTACATTAGACTATCTTTGCAGAATCTGACTTAAGGGTCTAACTTGGTCGTACATTAGACTATCTTTGCAGAATCTGACTTGAAGGTCTAACTTGGTCGTACATTAGACTGTATCTGGGCAGAATCCGAGGACTTGACGATCTAACTTGGTCGCACATTAGACTGTCACTGAGCAGAATCTGGTCTAACTTGGTCGTACATTAGACTGTATCTGAGCAGAATCCGAGGACTTGACGGTCTAACTTGGTCGTACATTAGACTGTCACTGAGCAGAATCTGGTCTAACTTGGTCGTACATTAGACTATATCTGGGCAGAATCCGAGGACTTGACGGTCTAACTTGGTCGTACATTAGACTGTCACTGAGCAGAATCTGGTCTAACTTGGTCGTACATTAGACTATATCTGGGCAGAATCCGAGGACTTGACGGTCTAACTTGGTCGCACATTAGACTGTCACTGAGCAGAATCTGGTCTAACTTGGTCGTACATTAGACTATATCTGAGCAGAATCCGAGGACTTGACGGTCTAACTTGGTCGCACATTAGACTGTCACTGAGCAGAATCTGGTCTAACTTGGTCGTACATTAGACGGTATCTGAGCAGAATCCGAGGACTTGACAGTCTAACTTGGTCGTACATTAGACTGTCACTGAGCAGAATCTGGTATAACTTGGTCGTACATTAGACTATATCTGGGCAGAATCCGAGGACTTGACGGTCTAACTTGGTCGCACATTAGACTGTCACTGAGCAGAATCTGGTCTAACTTGGTCGTACATTAGACGGTATCTGAGCAGAATCCGAGGACTTGACGGTCTAACTTGGTCGCACATTAGACTGTCACTGAGCAGAATCTGGTCTAACTTGGTCGTACATTAGACGGTATCTGAGCAGAATCTGAGGACTTGACGGTCTAACTTGGTCGCACATTAGACTGTCACTGAGCAGAATCTGGTCTAACTTGGTCGTACATTAGACTATATCTGGGCAGAATCCGAGGACTTGACGGTCTAACTTGGTCGCACATTAGACTGTCACTGAGTAGAATCTGGTCTAACTTGGTTGTACATTAGACTATATCTGAGCAGAATCCGAGGACTTGACGGTCTAACTTGGTCGCACATTAGACTGTCACTGAGCAGAATCTGGTCTAACTTGGTCGTACATTAGACGGTATCTGAGCAGAATCCGAGGACTTGACGGTCTAACTTGGTCGTACATTAGACTGTCACTGAGCAGAATCTGGTCTAACTTGGTCGTACATTAGACTATATCTGGGCAGAATCCGAGGACTTGACGGTCTAACTTGGTCGCACATTAGACTGTCACTGAGCAGAATCTGGTCTAACTTGGTCGTACATTAGACGGTATCTGAGCAGAATCCGAGGACTTGACGGTCTAACTTGGTCGTACATTAGACTGTCACTGAGCAGAATCTGGTCTAACTTGGTCGTACATTAGACGGTATCTGAGCAGAATCCGAGGACTTGACGGTCTAACTTGGTCGCACATTAGACTGTCACTGAGCAGAATCTGGTCTAACTTGGTCGTACATTAGACTAAATATGGGCAGAATCCGAGGACTTGACGGTCTAACTTGGTCGCACATTAGACTGTCACTGAGCAGAATCTGGTCTAACTTGGTCGTACATTAGACGGTATCTGAGCAGAATCCGAGGACTTGACGGTCTAACTTGGTCGCACATTAGACTGTCACTGAGCAGAATCTGGTCTAACTTGGTCGTACATTAGACGGTATCTGAGCAGAATCCGAGGACTTGACGGTCTAACTTGGTCGCACATTAGACTGTCTTTGAGTGGTATTTGAAGATTTGAAGGTCTAACTTGGTCGTACATTAGACTGTCTTTGAGTTATTGAAGGTCAGAATGGATCGTACGCTAGATCGTATCTGAGTTGAAGGAGTCATGTGTTGAGATGAATCAGGATTGACCGTATGCTAGGCAGTACCTGAGAAGTGAAGGTCCAACTGGGTCGTACATTAGACCGTGTTGGGATAGTTGAAGATCAGAATGGATCGTCCGTTAGATCGTATCTGAGTGGAAGGAGTTATATGTTGAGCTGAATCAGAATGAACCGTATGTTAGGCTATATCTGATAGTATTTGTATATGTTGTATTTGCAATAAATGTCTGGGATGGGCTTATAGATGCCATCGTTAGGAGGATGTCAGAATGAATGTTGACATGGAGCAGATCTGAAAGATGTATCTGAAGAAGAAAGTAGTCGTACGCTAGACTACACCTCGGAATATACCGTATGCTAGGCAGTGTCTGAGGGTTATAGTTGAATTTTGAATGTAATTGATGAGGATGTCTGTCTGAATGGACCTTTGTTTTGACTGTGTCAGGAGGATGATTAACCTGAAAAATAAAGTTAGCTTCATGCCATGTCATGATGCATGAGATGCAAATGTTGTATGCATGCGAAATGATGTAATGAGTGAATTATGCGTCTGGAATAAATGAGAGCATTGTATACATGTATATGTTATGAAATGATGTAATATATATGATGCGGAATGAAAATTGTATGTAGGTATGTGATGTGAAATGAGTGCACTATGTGTCTGAAACGTTCTTCCAGGGGATTCTACTGGGGAAATAAATCTCAGTCTTCTGGTCGGAGATATTTGTATTGATGACCCTTCCTTAGCTAGGGGTATTTGACTTCTGTCTGATGGTAGAAGATATTCAACCGAGCCTGGCTGAGGGTAGAAGAGATGACCAGTATGTCTGGTGATGCCGACCTCTGCTGGGCAATAGCTGGTTCTTGTTGGGGAATAGAATTAGCAACGGATTCATTGGGAAGCATGATTAGACCTTCTCCTTGATCCTGAAGTCGTGTAGTAATTGCTATTGCCATTTTAGGCATGCATTTTTTTGTAAACATTGATCATATTCAAATGCATAAATCAATTCAAATTAAATCAATGGACGTTTACGCAAACAAAACAGAAAAGTAAAAACAACAGCATCTTTTTGGAAATGAAATTGTATTGATTTTGAAAGAGGGCCTATAAATAGGCAATTTGAGTACAAGGAGACAGAAATCCTAGTAAGAGGAAATTGTCAGGCAAACAAAGAGAAAGTTATGCAGAAAAAGTCCTATCGATTCTAATTCCACTACTGTCATTATGTCTTCAAGCGTCTCATCTCCTGCTGTCGGATAGAAGTGATTGGCTTGTTCAGTCCCTTGAACTTGGTTGAAGCAGACAGAGAACGGGGCCTAGTCATATGCTTTGATCCCTAATTTTTGCCTGGACCGCCTTTTCAGGTTTTCAATCCACCAGGATACCCCTTTTTGCCCAAGCCGCCTTTTCAGGTTTTCGACTTGCCGGGTGCACATTTTTTATGTTTATCCCTAATTTTTGCCCGAACCCTTTTGGTTCGCCGGGATGCCCTAACTTTTGCCTAGGTACGTCGACCTAGCGGGTCTCTTTTATGCGTAGTATTTTTTAACTATGTCAGCGTTCACGGGATGTGGGAAGTCTTCACCATCCATTGTAACAAGCATCATGGCTCCACCAGAGAATACCTTCTTAACTACAAATGGCCCTTCGTATGTGGGAGTCCATTTGCCCCTGGGATCACCTTGTGGTAGAATGATACGCTTGATAACTAAGTCGCCGATTTGGTACACTCGTCTCTTGACCTTTTTGTTGAATGCCTGGGTCATGCGCTTCTGATATATCTGTCCATGACACACAGCCGCAAGTCTCTTCTCATCGATCAAGTTTATCTGGTCGAGTCGAGTTTGAATCCATTCATCCTCATCTAAGCCTGCATCTTTCACAATTCTTAGAGAGGGAATCTGAACTTCCACTGGTAAAACGGCTTCCATTCCATAGACTAAAGAGAAGGGGTTGCCCCTGTCGAAGTGCGGTAACCATGAAAAGCAAAAGGTAACATCTCATGCCAGTCTTTGTATGTTACTGTTATATTCTTGATATTGTTAGCAGCCTCCACGGCGCCGTTCGTCTTTGGCCGGTACGGAGAAGAGTTATGGTGTTTTATTTTGAACTGCATGTAGAGTTCAGTTTAGTACCATTATCAGTGATAACTCTTTCAGGAGACAGCAGGTTTCTCGAATGTATATTTGATAAGATCCATCTTAGAAATCAATAAAGTGGTATGATTCAACATATACTGTCTTAGTCGGCGAGCAGCCCAAGCCAAAGCGCAGCAAGCTTTCTCGAGCTGTGAGTATCTTGTTTCACAGTCGGTACCTTTTGCTAAGGCAGTGTATGACATGCTCTTTTCGACCAGACTCGTCATGTTGCCCCAACACACACCTCATTGAATTTTCTAACACGGTCAAATACATGATGAAAGGTCTTTCTTCAACTGGTGGTATCAGAATTGGAGGTTCTTGGAGATACTTCTTGATTTTGTCATTCATCATTCCATACCATCTCTTGATTTTTCTTTTTTAGTAATTTGAAGATGGGTTTGCAGGTAGCAGTCAAGTGTGGAATGAATCGGGCAATGTAATTCAAGTGTTCCAAGAAACCCCTGACTTCTTTCTTGTCTATTTCAGTACCCAGATTTACAATTTCGATTGATTCCTCATGCGGCTGTATGGTCTTTTCTTCTTGTAGTACCAGTCTGGCAAGTTCTCCAGGGACTTAACAATCTTCCTCACTTCCATCCTCGGCTTGGTAGATCGGATTTTCAAAGTCATAATGAACAGTAGCAGACTCATTACCAACAGGATCCAGAGTGGATATGGATCGGAAAATTGTTACGTGAGTGTGTGCAAGAAAACATAGCTTGTTTGAAAAATGACAGGAAAGATAAAGAGCGCAATATTTGAATGCAAAAAGTCCATTGATTTATTGAATATGAATATGCTTATGAAAATGACAAAACCCTTGAAAAATTAGCTATTGTGCCCCGGGTATAGACACAATGCTTTAAAACACTAAAATAACAATAACAATTACTCCTGACTAAAGGAAATCAGGATAGTGTCTTCAGCCTTCCAATTGTCGAGTCTGTCACCAATTGTTGGGAAAATCCAGTTATCCAAGTCATAATCGTTATCAGCATCTTCTACAGCATTAACAGTCTTGTCATGATTTGGCAGAGGAGCAATGATGACATTAGGAGTCTCCGGAGGATCAGAGGTAACTGCCTGTATCTTTCCACTTCGAATGCCGCTTTCAACATGTTCACCTGTTAATATAAGTTCAGTGAAACCCAATGAGGAACTCCTCAATAGATGGCTGTAGAATGGGCCAGTCAGTGTGCTCATGAACATGTCCACTAATTCTCGATCAGTCATAGGGGGTTTGACTCTGCCAGCCAAATCTCTCCATTTTTGAGCATATTCTTTGAAGCTTTCTTTAGATCCCATAGTCATATTCTGCAGTTGTAGCCGGGTAGGCGCTAGTTCAGAGTTGTACTGGTAGTGCTTGTAGAAAGATGTCGCTAAATCAGTCCAGGTGCGGATGTCAGAGCTCTCGAGCTGATAGTACCACTCTAACTGTGTGCCAGATAGACTTTCTTGGAAGAAATGGATCCATAGCTTCCTATCAGTGGTATACGGCTGAATCTTTCTCACGTAAGCTCTCAGATGCATCTGAGGACAAGATGCCCCATCATACTTAGTGAAAGCGGGGATCTTGAATTTGCGAGGAATGACCACATCATCAGAGACTAGACCCAAGCTTTCGAAGTCCAGACCGGGTGCCTTCTGAGCCTCCATAGCTAGCATACGTTCTTCCAGCAACTTGTACTTGCCATCTCTTGGAGAGTACTGTTTATTCTCATAATCTTCATTGTCGTCCTCAGGGTTGAAGAGATCAACATTCTCATCTTCTGAATCTGTCTCTGTTTCCTCTTCTTGATCCTTCGGAATTCTGATTTTGACTCCCGCAGCCTGTCCTTTAAGCCTTCTTCCCGGGTTAATGTAACTCACAGGTTTCTTGTCTTTCTTTTCCTCGAGCAAGAGGGCTTTCAGTTCCTCCTGCCCCTTGGATAAGTTCAAGATCATCTCTTGGAGTCGGGCATTTTGAGCCTGGAGCTCTTTGACAGCTTGTTCGAGGTCCATTTTTCTGTGTGGAGGAAAACCGTGAGAACATTGATCCTTTTAGAGTACCTGTTATGCAATGTTATGCTATGCAATGTATGAAATGTTTTCAAGGACTTTTGGAATTTAACTTTGCATAAACTACCAAAAAAGGAAACATTGCTTTTTTCTTAATTTTTTTTTTTTAGATTTTTTTTTTATTATATTTTTTTTATTTTTTATTTTTTTTATTTTTTATTTACAAAATAGAGCAAAGTTAAATCCCTAAGTCCTCGAAATGGTTAGTTCAATGCCATGATGTTATGATGATGTTATGATGTTAAGTAAATAACAAGCACAAGCAAGTCACACAACCATCGTTCCTAAGTTTTAAGGCTTGCATGAGTTCCATAGGTAAGTACCCTCCCCACTGAAGTTTGGTTGGTTCAACCTGTCCTAGAATAGTAATCGGGTTCTAGAAGGATCTCAAATCATTGACCTTCCTTTAAGTCCACTTCAGTGCAACACCAAGTGGTTGACCGAAGCTTCCCTAAAGTCCAATCTCAAAGAGTGTAGTATCGAGTCTCAACCAACCCCAGTCGGAACCGAAGTCAGTTATCTCACTACTTTCTAATGGCCAGGATGAGTCAATTAGGGTTCTAAAGGTCTGGTTAATGCTTTAATGACACCACGCGGAAGCCAAATTTTTCCTCAAGTGAACATGAGGAACATCAGGACATCCAAAGTGTCACATTAACCGTAGCCATCATTTTAACCATTCCAGTATACGCCGGATAGTCGCGATGATCTATTGCTACTTACCTAAGGTACACTAGATCCGGGTGTAGGATCTTTCACTCAACAATACCCTTAAAAGAAGGAATAATTTGAAAACATAAATGATTTTTTAAGGTGACCTCTCTTTGTAGTCCCCAGCAGAGTCGCCAGTTCTGTCATACGGTGAACTGACTTTTTGTGTTTTGCTTTTTATCGCAATGTCGCGGATAGCAAGAGTCGCCACCGACTTTTCTTTTATCCAATAAGGAAAGGTGGAAAAGAACAGGAAAGACCTCAATAGATTTTGGGTTCGGGAGGTACATTATACAAAGGGAAGGTGTTAGCACCCTTTGTATCCATGGTTATCCATGGGCTCTTAATTGCTGGATCACTTATATTTTTGTCTGAAAAGTGTCGGTGAATTGCTTAAAAAATGTTTGAAAGAGAGTTTAACTTTGTAATGATTCTCGTATGAATGTATACAAAGTATTTATCTCATTTGATTTTGAAAATGGTTTAGAAAAATATAACTCGGTAATGATTCTAGTATGAATGTATACCAAGTGGTGATTTTCTAGGATTTGTAAAGTGTAAAGTGTGAGGGGTGGAAAATGTTTTAGGTTATGATCCAGTAATTAAGAGTTATACCTTCCTGAGGTCGTTATGGGCATTTCCTATCCTTATGAGGGTAAAACTGTCCTTACTATTGAGAAGTAAGTAATCTTACCCTTTGGATGTTTAAGGGTCACCGTAGGGTCATCGATAGGTCATTGAAGGCAACAGTTGTAAGGATACCTTAGCATTCGAAGGGACGATCATCATTTAACCGTAGGCTACACCGAAGGGTCATCGAGGGACAAAATTGTATTTTTGAAGGCAACATCCGAGGGACCATGATTTATTTTATGATGATTTAATCGAAGGGCCATTGCTAAGTGTATCCCCACATTCGCGGGACATGACCATTATACCGTAATACCGAAATCGTGGGGTAACCAAGAGAGGTCCAAGATCACTTATTTAAAGGCAAAGTTTTACAATTAATTAGGTAATTAGGATGAGCCTCCACATTAAAATCAATACATTAAAATTAATACATTAAAATTAATACATTAAAATTAACATATTAAAATAATTAAGTAATTTAGGGTGAGTCTCCACAAGGGTATCCCACAAATAAAGTGGAAGACCTAAACAGCAACCTTTTCCTGGGATATGTGAACCTTTACAAAATTCAGCAAACGGGTTAGAATACCAATCAGGGTGCAATCGAGGATTACACCGCAAAAGAGAACACAGCAGCATGAATGTCAGGCAAAACAGTGCATAATTAACATAGAATAGATCAGATACGCATAGGACATAACAAACAAAATATTAGCGACTGTCCCGTTCGCCTCTGCCTCGCCTAGCGAGGGCCTAGCGAATACTCGCTACATGCTCGCTTAGCGATGTGCTAGCGAGCGGCTGCGGGTTTTGAATTTCAGAACAGTATGACTTCAACCTGCGGCATGGCTTATGGCATCCAACACATAATTATATGGTTCAGCATTCACAATATTCAGGCACACTTAAATTCATATGCAAAACCTCAAATATGTTTATGAATTCAATTATAATATCACATGCAAGTTAAGAACATAAAGCGGTATCACATGCAAATTAAGAAAATAAAGCGATAATAGTAATGCAAACCTGTTTGCAATCGAATTGCAACCTTGAATTGGCGAGCCGGATTGAGTTGGACGGTGGTAGCTTCGGAGCGGAGGAGCGGCCTTCAGGGTTTCTAAAGTAGCCTCCAGGGTTTTTGTGCCAGGGTTTTCGTCTGTCTCCCTCTGTTTTTCGTCCTCTTTTCCTTCCCTTTTTCGTTCTCCCTCTTCATTACTGAAGTGCTGGTATTTATAATGCCTTTTTCATGACCTAATGGGCTCAGAATGAAGCCCGAAATTTTTTGTTGTCTGTCAGCCTCGCTAGGCGAGCTGGTAGCGAACGTTTGCTTCGCTAGGCGAGCGTGTAGCGAACGTTCGCTAGGCGAGCGTGTAGCGAACGTAACGTTCGCTAGGCGAGCGTGTAGCGAACAGGCCAGTTTGGGCCATTTTCTGGATTGGGCCATTCGTGAGCTGGGCCTTTGTCCCTTTAAGATCAGTGCCATAAAATGAGTCGGAATGCCCCTGAAAAATGTCTTGAAATATTAATGGGCAAATTTTGGGGTATGACAGTGGGGAAGCGAACGAACAATGGTGGAAAAACCTCAAACGAAAACTGGCATGTACGAGATAAGTAACCTTGATCATGTTAATGCAAAAGTGGATGCTCTGGTCCAGAAAATTGAAAGTTTAAATGTATCACCTCCAGCCACCGTGGTTGCCATAACTCAGAATTGCGAAGTCTGTGGAATCCAAGGTCACACTCCTGCAGATTGTCAACTCCTAACAGGAATCCAAGCGGAGCAAGTAAACTATGCTCAAGGAAGCCCCTACTCGCACACCTATAACTCAAATTGGAAGAATCATCCCAATTTTTCATATAAGAGTAATAATGCTTTATACGCACCTGGACAATCTCCAAATCAAGCCCCAGCTATACCTCCGGGATATCAGAAGCCGATTCCATCTACACCTAACAATAACGCCCCTAGGAAATCCAACTTGGAAATCATGATGGAAAACTTTATAGCTTCTCAACAGCAAACCAATAAAGATTTCTTAAACCAGAATGTACACACTGGCGAACAAATTAAACAACTAGCAAGTAAAGTAGATGCCCTGGCTACTCATAACAAAATGCTGGAAACGCAAATTTCACAAGTAGCTCAATAACAAGCACCTACTGCTGCCCCAACTGGTACATTTCCTGGCCAACGCCAACCTAACCCAAGAAGCCACGCTCATGCAATCATACTGAGAAGTGGAACGGAAGTGGAAGGACCGTCTGACCCAAGGATAGAAAACCAAAACTCTAAAAGGTCAACTGAGAAGGAAAGTGAACCTAAGGAAAAGGAAGAGAGTAATAAGGAAACCGTAGAAAAGAAGGAACCTTATGTACCTCCACCACCTTATAAACCACCTATCCCTTACCCTCAAAGGCTTATTAAAACCAAAGATGCGGGCCAATTTAAAAAATTTGTTGACCTACTAAAACAATTAAACGTCACGATTCCGTTTACAGAAGCTATTACGCAGATGCCCTCATATGCCAAATTTTTAAAAGAAATTCTTTCTAATAAAAGGAAACTTGAAGATAGCGAAACCGTTATACTCACCGCTGAATGTAGCGCTATAATCCAAAATATGCCTCCTAAACTTAAAGACCCAGGTAGTTTCTCTATACCCTGTCACATAGGAAAATTTGTCATTGACAAAGCCTTATGCGATTTAGGAGCCTTAGCAACTGTCGGTGCAATCATAGACGTAAAACGAGGACGACTCACTTTCGAAGTAGGAGAAGAGAAAATTGAGTTCATTCTCTCCCAATTTTTGAAAGCACCTGCAATAGAAGATACATGTTACTTCATGGATATCATCGATAAATGCATAAAAGAAACGGAGTTAGAAAAAGACAAATTATCTGACTATCTTGTAGAAGACAAACTTAACCAATGTTTAGCAATAACACCGGACCCTATGCAATGCCTTAAGAAACCAACCTTAGACCTGAAAACACTTCCCAAAAATCTGAGATATGAATTCCTAGACTTAGAACTTGAATGACCAGTGATAGTTAATGCTGACCTAGGAAGACTCGAAACAAAAAAACTCCTGCATATCTTAAGAAAATGTCCAACCGCACTAGGTTACAACATCACCGATCTTAAAGGAATAAGTCCCTCTATTTGTATGCACCGCATCATGCTAGAAGAAGACTGTAAAACTTCTAGGGAACACCAGAGGAGACTAAACCCGATCCTGAGTGAGGTAGTGAAGAAGGAAATAACCAAGTTATTAGAGGCAAGTATCATATATCCTATATCTGATAGCAAATGGGTTAGTCCTGTACATGTAGTACCAAAGAAAGGAGGTGTAACAGTCATTGAAAATGAAAAAGGAGAAACTATAACCAAACGAATCGAATCGGGATGGAGAATGTGCATTGACTATAGGAAACTAAACAAAGCAACCCGAAAAGATCATTTACCTTTACCATTCATTGACCAGATGTTAGAACGATTAGCAAAACATTCACATTTCTGCTATCTAGACGGTTACTCAGGTTTCTTTCAAATACCAATTCATCCTGATGACCAAGAAAAGACAATGTTCACGTGCCCTTTTGGTACCTTCGCTTATAGACGAATGTCGTTTGGCTTGTGTAATGCCCCTGCAACTTTCCAAAGGTGCATGATGGCAATATTCGCCGATTTTCTAGAAAACATCATGGAAGTATTTATGGATGACTTTTCCGTATGCGGACAAAGCTTTGAAGAATGCCTTGAAAACCTAGAGAGAGTTCTAGAACGATGTGTAAAAGTAAACCTAGTACTTAATTGGGAAAAATGTCACTTTATGGTACAAGAAGGAATTGTTTTAGGACACATCATCTCGAACAGAGGAATTGAAGTAGACAAAGCTAAAATAGAGGTAATCGAAAATCTTCAACCCCCGAAAACTGTGAGAGAAGTACGAAGCTTCTTAGGACATGCCGGTTTTTACCGACGATTCATTAAAGACTTCTCTAAAATAACTAAACCTTTAACCGGACTATTAATGAAAGATGCTGAATTCATATTCGACAATAAATGTTTAGAAGCATTCCAAACGCTTAAACAAGCACTGATCTCCGCACCCATAATGCAGACACCAGATTGGAACGAACCATTCGAAATAATGTGTGATGCTAGTGATTACGCTGTAGGTGCTGTTTTAGGACAACGAAAAGATAAAAAGCTTTATGTTATATATTACGCAAGTAGAACTCTAGATGAAGCACAAATGAATTACGCCACAACCGAGAAAGAACTTCTAGCAGTAGTATTTGCGCTAGATAAATTTCGTTCTTACTTGGTCGGAGCCAAAATAATCATCTACACTGACCACGCTGCTATCAAATACCTCTTAACAAAAAAGGATGCTAAACCTAGACTCCTAAGGTGGATCCTGTTGCTACAAGAGTTCGATTTGGAAATCAAAGACAAGAAAGGAACTGAAAACGTAGTAGCAGATCACCTCTCTAGACTTGAGAACCTTGAACCGGAAAGAACATCAATTAACGACGATTTCTCGTACGATAAACTTATAGCTACTTTGGAAGAAAATAACGATGATAAACAGGTAGAAACCACTTTAGCTATATCTGTTACACCGTGGTACGCTGACCTCGTCAATTATTTAGCTGCCGGAATAGTTCCACCTACCTTATCCTACCAACAGAAGAAACGATTCTTCTACGACATAAAACATTATTACTGGGATGACCCCTTACTTTTTAAAAGAGGCCCCGATGGTATTTTCCGTCGGTGTATACCCGAAGAAGAGGTAGAAAACATAATCCAACACTGTCACTCCGCTCCTTATGGTGGACACGCAAGTACATCCAAGACCTGCTCTAAAATCCTACAAGCCGGTTTCTATTGGCCAAGTATATGGAAAGATGTACATGCAGCTATTAAGAGATGTGATAGATGTCAACGCACAGGAAACATATCTAGACGTGACGAGATGCCACAAAAAGGCGTTTTGGAAGTAGAGATTTTCGACGTGTGGGGAATAGACTTCATGGGACCTTTTCCATCCTCTTTCGGTAACAAATACATACTCGTGGCAGTTGACTACGTATCAAAATGGATTGAAGCTATAGCTTCTCCAACTAACGACACACGAGTAGTAACTAGACTCTTTAAGAATATAATATTTCCAAGGTTTGGTGTCCCAAGAATAGTAGTCAGTGATGGTGGATCGCATTTCATATCCAAAGTACTCGAAAAACTACTGCTTAAGTATGGCGTAAGACATAGAGTAGCGACACCTTACCACCCTCAAACCAGTAGGCAAGTGGAAGTGTCTAACAGAGAGATTAAACAAATATTAGAAAAAACAGTCGCCACTTCAAGGAAAGACTGGTCATTAAAATTACCAGAAGCTTTATGGGATTACCGAACTGCTTACAAAACTCCAATAGGGACAACCCCATTTAAGCTCATTTATGGAAAATCCTGTCACCTCCGGGTAGAATTAGAACATAAAGCCTATTGGGCTATTAAAAATCTAAATTTAAACTATAAAGCCGCCGGTGAAAAGAGAATCCTTGATATAAGCGAATTAGAGGAACTCAGAAGAGACGCTTACGAAAATGCCAGAATCTACAAAGAAAGAACAAAACAATGGCATGACAAGCGCATATCAAGGAAAATCTTCAAACAAGGCGATACCGTCCTTTTATTTAACTCCAGGCTAAAGCTATTTCCGGGAAAACTACGATCTAGATGGTCGGGTCCTTTTCAAATCACCAATCTTTTTCCCAGTGGAGCAGTAGAAATTAAAGGCAAATCTATGGAACCATTTACCGTAAACGGGCAACGTCTAAAACATTATCACTATGCAGAAAACAATGAAGATTCGCAAGTCTTGCACTTAGACGAAATGCCTCCAGAAATTATAGATTATAATTGATTGTTTTTATGTCGAGCTTGCGACATTAAACAAAGCGCTTAGTGGGAGACAACCCACAAATATTTTATTATTTTCTTCTATTATCATATTTATATTTTTTTTTTATTTCTTCCTTAATTATTCTTTTAACTCTTATTTGGTATTCATTCGTGGCATTACTACTATGAGTATACCCTTCCTCTTCAACACTATGTTTATAGCAAACCTAGGGTCTGATGAGTTTGAGCTTATAATTGATAACCAAGTTCTTTTCCTATTCACCATGCCCGATCCTAGGACTAGTGTTCATAACCGCAGTAACTGGCTCTACAATCTGAACGAAACCCCCTCTCCTGCTAGATCCACTGAATCCATCCAGGACTATGAGATTTGTGATGACCAGATTCCTTATGCCGAATCTGATCCTCAGACACCCTCTGGCTATTATGATATTGATCCTCCTCCTCAACCTGTTCAGACCGAAGCATCGGCAATACCCGACCTTAGACATCATATGCCCGGAACTAATTATAACACTGCCATTGAAGCTTTGATGTCAGAACAAGAAGCCCTCAGAGAAGAGTTCGCTAACATGAGACACGAAATTCAAGGATACATGAACGGTATGACAAATCAGTTTCACGAGTTGCTAAACCGTGTTAACTCCTTTGCTCCTCCGGCCAGAGATCATGCAGATGGATAGAATTTATTTTTCTTAGTTATCTAGTTTTAGTTAGTTTTATTATTTAATGTTATTTAAATTCATGTTCGTATTTGTTTCTCTTTCGAAATCTTTGTTTTCTTTCTCCATTGTTACATTATGATTATTTTATTGAAGCTATTTATTTATTTTATTATGTAATATCTATTATGCTCTCTACTGTTGCTGCCTACATAAATTATTAACAATATAATACATTTATGCACTATTAAACAAAGTAGAATAGCATGCAGGAAAGTTAAATAGCAAAACAAAATAATCTAAAGCAAAACAAATTAAATAGTAAAAAAATAAATTACCAAAGTTATTCTGAAGAACGCTAGCTGAACCATGCCAAAAAGACTGTGTGACGAGCGTCACACAATCTATGACGGACGGCATGCCAAGTACTTGTTACGCCCGTCACGCCCCTGTGACGAACGTAACACCTCCAAACTAGGTGAACGTTACATAGCCGTTGGAGACGAACGTTACACCCTTTCAACTTTTTACCTTCCCCATTTATTCACATTAACCCACATTTATTCACTTTTCAACCACATCTTTTCCAACTTCCAAATTTTTTCCTATAAATACCCACCAAACCTTCCTTCATTCACCACAAAACCACTCTCTAATATCAAATACATTTCTTTTCTTTCTTTATTACTCCTTTAAATTCATTCATCAGTATGGCGGGAAATCAGAATTTCGGAAATATCATCTTCCGATCCGGAGATGAAAACTATCAAAGGGAGCAATTCGAGCGCTTTCAACAACGCGGTGTCACTTCTACCAGGTATCCCGATTCAACTTGTTTACAACAATTAGGATTACTTCAAGGTATCGAGTGGATGCTCCGCCTTGCCGATCTAACCTTTCTATGCACGCATAATCAACCCACCTACCCCTCCCTAACCTTAGAATTCTTAAGTTCATACGCGTACAACACTCCCGCCGGTGAAGACGAATTCTTAACCGGTACCGCAACCTTCCGTATGTTCAACACCGAGTACTCCTTAAACCAAAACCAATTGAGTACCATGCTACAATTCCCCACAGAAGGTCAAGTCTACCCCAGAATCCCTCCAGACCTAAACTAGAGCACAGTTGCCGCTTTCGACCTCTTTAAGAAAATATCCGGTGTAGATGCCAACAACTGGGAAGAGCTCCTTGTTTCCCATATACATAACCCAACTATCCGGTACTTTATCCGCATCCTACAAAACACCGTTTTTGGAAGACCGAACAACAACAAGGTCAACGCAAAGGAACTCTTCTTCCTCGAATGCGTCTTCGAACCTCAAGCTAAGGTAAACGCCGCCTCCTTCCTATTTCATCATATCCGCACCTTATGTGCTAGAGGCCGTCAACCTTTTGTAATTGGTGGATTAATCACCACCATAGCACTTGGCTTAAACCTAGGGGACCGACTCCAAACTTTAGAATCTTTACCTCCCCTATTTATGGATATAGGCTACTGTCGGTCCAGCCGCCTAATAAAGAACCGAGTAGGCGGAAAATATTACCTTATGGTGAATAACCAGGCCGTCCCAAGCGTTGTTCTCCCCAACATTTCCCTAACCGATGTCACCAATCCCAACCGCCACCTCTATGATCTGAATGCTCCCGAAGCTACCGAGCCTTCACATGCAAACCCGTCTACCGACGAGTTCGACGAAATGGAGCAAGGTGATCAGATTCCTGCACAACAGTCAGTCCCGCTCAACCCTTCCGACACTGCAGCTGGCCCATCCTCCCGACGTCGTCGACGAAGAAGGCCTGCAACCAATGACGACATCATGGATGCTATTGATGGTATGCAAGCACAGAATCTCGAAATGATGCACATGATGCGCCAAATGCAACAACAACAGAAAGAGAGGAATGCCATAACCGATCAGCGGTTCACTGAGCTGTTCAGCAGGTTTGACGACTTAGACTTACGTCAGCGATCACCAGGCCCAAGAACAAGAGGCGGAAGGCAGCATTAACTTTAGTTTTCTTTTTCCTTTCTTTTTGTATTTCATTTCTTTTTCTTAAAACATTGGGGACAATGTTTCATTCAAGTATGGGGGGGGGGGGGGGGGGGGGGGGGGGGAAACCGTGTTCTTCCTATCCTCCTTTTTTTTTCCTTTTCAAGTATGTATCTTTCTTTTCATTGTTATTTCCCTTATATATATATATATATATATATATATATATATAATATATATATATTATATATATATTATATATATATATAATATAAATATATATATAATATATATATATATATATATATATATTTTTTTCCTTTTCAAGTATGTATCTTTCTTTTCATTGTTATTTCCCTTATAAATATATATATATATATATATATATATAATATATATATATATATATATATATATATATATATATATATATATATATATATATATTATATATATATATATATATATATATATATATATATATATATATATATATATATATAATAAAATAATATTTCTTATAATATAGATTTATTTTAAGTTAAGTCCCTAGTGTGAAAACTTTCTATTATCTATTCCCCTCAATTTTCATGAGCCATAACAAAAATTCATCACACCCAGTAAGTATAAAGGTCGCTTATTTTATAAAACTTGAGTGAAATTAAGACAAAAATTATTACCATAACAACGCTCTAAGAACCTCAACATGTTAGATCAGGATAAGTACCTATTATACCAATCCCTTGAACTTTTAGTTTTATAGTAACCTCGAGTAGTTTATACGAGAAGTCAGCACCATCTTAATAGCAAACTACGTGGAGAGCCGATGAATATAAGTGAATGATTCCCATAGTAACAAAAAATATATATATCAGCAAATGCACTAATTAAGTTAGGTGATCCTTACCAGATCATTTAATCTAAAGGTTACAGATCATACAAAAGCATAATATGAGAGATCCATTATGAGTTAGTTCAGCAGGTATCTGGTACTGAACTTGGTAGGGAGGACTACGGTCCGATCCCCCGCAATTTGCAATGGACTGAATAACGAAGTTATCCGACTTATGTACCAGAACTTCTAGCTAAAAAGGGATCAGAATCACTAACCGGTTACTCCACTATGTGCGCGAAAAGATAAAGGGCTTAATGTGATTTCGCTAGAATGAAAACGGGTGAAATAAGAATAAAGGAACTAGGATAGCTATAATGGCATTACTCGAACTGGTTTGCATAAGGTGAGGTTATCTGAGGTTGTGACGGTGGTTGTTGATGTCAAGATTAAACTCAAGTTACTTCTAAACAAGGTTTACATGCAACCTAGTACGAATTGATGTGTGTTTTGAAATTTCATCTGGCTAAAAATTTTAAAACAAGTTTTATACTGTATTTTGCTTGAGGACAAGCAAAGATCTAAGTATGGGGGAGTTTGATAACATGAAATAGTATCACATTCTAGGACTTAATTCAATTAAATTATATTATTATTTGCCTTAATTTATTTCATTTTATCAGATATTACGCGGTATTTTCTTTCTATTTATCTCAGGTAGTCTATCTGAAGCACAAGTAAAAAAGGGAAGAAAAGGGGGTGCAGAAAGAAGTTTTTGGAAACAAATATCAAAAGCCAAAGCCCAACCCAAAAAGCACAGGCGTTGTGCCTGTGACGAGCGTCACAGAGGCTGTGACGGGCGTCACGCCTTGCACACTCCTGTGACGAGCGTCACACATGGTGTGACGGACGTCACAACATTCCCCTATATTTTTGCCTTCAGAGCCGTTGAGTCCTATTTGCACGCCTAACCCTTCGTTACGTGAAGACCCCTTGACGCGGACTGCTTTTGGAAACCGTTACAGAAAGTACCAGTATAAATATCAGCTTTGCAAACCCTGCAGCAGTCCCACGCCTTTTCCAGATTTCTTTGCCGTTTTTGCTTTTCCGCATTTTTCTTTTTCCAGTAGCTTAAGCATATTTTTACAGTACTACTTTTACAATTTTTATATTGTTTCTTTTGCAATTCTATTTTCTTTTCTAGCACTTAATTAATTTTTCGCACAATAGTTTCTACACCGGAAACTATTGTGTACCTTTTACCGGATCTAACCTTACGTTAGAATCTAGTTTTTTATTCCTTCGCTTTTATTTTCCTGCCTGATTGAAGAATTCAAGAACAGATCCAACCGACCTGTGGTGGAGTGTTCAAGACTGCTATTTAATTTCTCAGGTTCTTTAATTATTGTTTGAATTTATATATGCCCTGTTTTACTGTTTATTTATATTATTTGCCTGAGATGAATCTGTTTATGCATGCTGATTTTTTAGATCTGTTTAGTATGTCTGGCTAAATTATTTAGGTATCGGTATGTAAAGTAAGCGGAATGAAGGAATCAAAACTAAGTCGGTTTAATTAAGTTTAAAATTAAAATCACTCTTTTTACGGTCTCAATTTACAGGTTTAATAACAAAGTTTTTGTACGAAAGTAAAAGACATAAAGAAGTTAAAATCAATAGAGCGAGAGTTTGAGGTTTTGACTGGACAGTGTAAATTGGACATTAATTCTAGATCAGGGCGAGAGCAATTTTTAGAGTTAAATAAATTCTAATCTTTTTCAAAAAGTATTTTTAAAGATTGAATGTGAGGACGAGAGTTAAGCATTTGAATTTAATTATATAACCTAAGTCAACAGAGCGAGAGTTTGAGATAAGGGTGTTTAAACGATTAGTGTTTTCTTAAAAGGAGTTTCTACGGATTCTATTGTTTTCAAAAAGTGGTTTTTGACTTAACTATAAGTGACAGCTACGTTAATATAAAATCATAGTTTATTCAACAGAGCGAGAGTTTGAGATAAAACTTTTAATCAATAGCGTCAACTGAAAAGATTTATTTTAAAACCAAGAAACCAACAAAGAATTGATTCCTTAATTACGACGAACTGCATACGGATATCCGCTTATTAGATATTTAATCTAGATCTTATTTTAGTTTTAGCTTTTCCCCCAAACAATCAAAGTATTACCTGCCTTAGCTTTACGAAGTAACCTTAGATAACGGTATATCGATTCATAAGTCCCTGTGGGATCGATATCTTTTAAAACTACGCGATAGAACTGTGCACTTGCAGTTTGTACCCCAATTTCGACTCATAAAGTCGCGATCAGTCAGAGATAGCATTTCCAGTTTGGCACAACCTCACCAACATGAACTCCACCAGCTGGGATACACTTAACGCAACGTACATTCACAACCCAACCATTAGATATTTCCACCGAGTCCTAGGGCACACAGTTTTTGGAAGAGTCAGCAACCATAAGGTAAACTCCAAGGAACTTTTCCTTCTTCACTGTGTGTTTGCCCAAATTGCGTTCAATGTTACTCCTTTCCTACTAGCCAACATCCAGGATGCATGCATGAGAGGCAGCCAGGCGTTTTGTTGTGGGGGAATCATCACCTCCATAGCACTAGGCTTGAATTTGGGAGTTAGGCTAGCCAACTTACCAGCCTTGCAGGTAGAATTCCTCGACATCGACTACTGTCGTGCTTCACACCTGATCAAAGCAAGAGACGACGGGAAGTACCATCCTGTTGTCAGAAACAAGATAGTTCGAAGCATCATCATGCCCAACAGGAACCACACAGATCCAAGAGATATGGAAAATTGGATTTTCGATCTGGATGCCCCCGAGGCAAATGAAGAAAATCCTGGTAATGGAGCAGATGAAGTCGAGGAAGAGATTGACCGAAACATGCCTCAACCACCTCAAGAGCACGCTGCAGAGACCTCTTCTAGAGGACAACGAAGAAGCGAGCAAAGACCTGCCTCCATGGAAAACATCTATGCCGAGATGCTGAGACACAACTAAAGAATGGAAGAACGCCAAATAGAAATGATGCAAGCGATCCAGCAAATACAGCGGGATCAACACGATTATGCTAACTAGCATGATCAGGGGATGGCGGAGCTTTCAGACCAGATGAGTGCCCTGACTTATCGCGTAGATGCCACCCAGGAGTACACTCAGCACGTGGGATTGGATCTTACCCAGCGAGGAAGAGGTGAGCGCGCAAGAGCAAGAGCCAGAGCACACAGAAGCCAACCGCGTAACGACGAGTAGTGATTTTTGTTTCTTTCTTTCTTTTTATTTTGTATACTGTCACATTGAGGACAATGCATTGATTAAATGTGGGAGGAAATCCTTATCACTCCTCTACTTGTTTCTATTGCTAGTATTTTCAGCCAATATAAAATTTTTTGTTTGTCCTTATCAATCATTTATACATATTTTGGCATAACAATTTTTTTTTCCTTAAGATTTAATGCATACCCTACGAGTATATAGGTTGTCTTGCAGAGGTTTTGTTAGGAAAACTGAGAAATATCTAACAAGATTGATACCGTCCCGACACTCTAGATTCTCCACTTCTACGAGATCAGTTTGAATAACCATTATACCGACACCTTAAGTCTCCATTCTAGATTAACCCCTAGTAGTTTATATTAGCAGTCAGCACCGTCTCAAGCGCAAACCACGTGTAGAGCCGATGAATATAAGTGTTTGATTCCTACAAAGTAATAAACTCCTTCATACTGTTGCTATCAAGAAATTGATAAACGAACCATACAAAAGGTTGCAAAGATACACAAAAGGAAGGAACAGAAACCCCAGTTGGTTGGTCCAGAGGTACCTGGTACTGGACTCGGTAGGGCGAACTACAGCTCGATCCCCCACAACCTTCAAAAAAGGGGATATATAAAGGGGTACCGCACTAGTGTACCAGACCCCGTGCTAAGAAAAGGATCAAAGTCACTAACCGGCTACTTCACTAAGTGCGTGCGGAGGCAAAGGGCTTAATGTGATTGCGCTAGAATGAAACCGGGTGAAATAGAAACAGAGACACTAGGTTGAGCTATAATAGCATGATTCGAACTATCTTGTGCAAATGAGAGATCTACGCTAAAGCTTAATGCTCGTGTTGTCACAGTATCTTTAGTGTTTTACTTGAATATCGGCCATCTTAACAATCCACCTGACAACCACGTACGAATAGGTAATGTATTCGCGTTTAACTTTGTTTTTAAATTTTATTTACTTGAGGACAAGCAAAGATTCAAATTTAGGGGAGTTTGATAACACGAAAACACATCAGATATTTGCCTTGATTTACATTCAAAGATCATACCATTTTAATTAATATCCCAATTATTCCGCAAGTATTTGAGTTGTTTTTATAGGTATTTAAATCTCAAAGTGTTAATGAGCAAAATGAAGAAAAGGAAGAAAAAGAAGAAGAAACAGATGAGAAAGCACAGGAAAAAGCAGAAAACCAGAATGCAAAATTTGTTGATATGACGACCGTCACAGATTCATGACGCTCGTCACGATCCAGTCTGTGACGACCATCACAGGCCCATGACGAGCGTCACGCGGCCAGAATATGCGCTTTGAAACAGTCAATCACAGGCACCCAAACGTGCCTAAATTTCCTCCAACAACTTGACTCCCTCGGATTCCTCATTCAAACCAAGTCCTCCTTAAAAATCTCAACCACCAAGACCTAAAGGAGCACTATATAAAGGACCAAAGTGGAAAAAATTGGGGACGCCTACATTTACACTTACGCTCTGCAATTAATTTTTACAGCTTTCTAGCTTTTTAGTTTATTTTCCTTTCAGCAACTTTGTTTCCGTTTCCTTAGTTCATTCGCCATTCTTTTTAGAATTTTCCTTTTTCCCTTTTCCTTCCCGTTTTCCAGTTAGCCATAATAGCAGTTTCCTACACTGGGGAGCTATTACACTTTATTTAATTTTAGTAAACAATTTGTATTGAAGAAGCAGAAGTCTACCGACTTGTGGAGGACTGCTCAAGTGCTCTGAGATTCGCTATACTCTGTTACTTCGATTGCCAGGTTTTTATTGAATTATTATTGTTATTGCCCAATTATTATTATAATTAAATTTGCCGCAATGTTGATCTGTTTATGCGCTGTGTTTGCTTTATTTAACATGTCCGGCTAAATTACCGGTATCGGTATGTAGCAATTTAATTAGATGGGATTTAGTAATAATCGGTGAAAACTCCTTTTTCTCAAACAATCTTTTAGGCTGAAGTTTTTAATTTAAATTTAATTAACTTTATCACAAAAGCGTGAAAAGCTATTTAATACGGTTTTGCCACGAGAGTGGGAAATTAACTAAGGTGAGAACCAACAATCGCGAGAGCGTGAGGCTCGAGCTGGATAGTATAAATTAGGCATTGAGTTTAAAAACAACGAGAGCACTTTAAAAGCAATTAGAACTTATTTATTTTCAAAAAGTAATTTTAACTTCAAATAGGACAGCGAGAGCGTACATTCTGACTTAAAGCTATAGGCCGAATCAACAATCACGAGAGTGTGAGATAAAGCCTTTTAAATAAATATTTTCTACTAAGAGATATTTGGCATTTAAATTATTCACCGGTGACTTATCGAATCCCTAACAATTAATGCGTTGCATACTGATTCCTTCCATAAATTCTTTCTTAAAACTAAATTTCCCTTAGATTTAATATTCTGCACCCGAACTTCTACTAATCATTCCCTTAGCTAAACATAGTGACGTTAGTAACACTAGTTTGACCATAGGTCCCTGTGGGATCGATATCTTTTAAAACTAAAGCGATTGGACTGTGCACTTGCAGTCAAGTACCCGATAGACTATATTTTATATATAGTCACGAGAACCATCACCTATCTTGAGTTGCAACTGCATAAGCAAAAGTTAGAGAAATAAGATACTACATGACTTGTAATATCCTGAGAAATAGTGAGAAGGTTTTCTCCATCCTTTAACAAATTGATTCGACCTCCAGAAAATTTAATTTTAGTAATCCTATAAAAGAATGGGGTATTCTAATCACCTTCACAATGCAAGTTATTCTTGATTTTTATTGCCAGAACATCTTATCTCTATCCAAAGCCTTTTCCAATTCAATATGAGTCATCTTATTCTGTCTAAGCAGTTCATATGTGCCTCATACTTCTCGAATTTGTTGGAGATTTAGATGTTATGTATGTGTGTGTGTGTGTGTGTATGTGGGTGGGGGGGGGGGGGGGGGGGTTTACATGTTGAACCTTCTTGTGTGTAAGTTACCTGGCATGAGTCGTATAGGTACACATCCTCGACGAGAAACTCAAATCCAACTGATCTGTATCAAGCCATATAATTATGAGTTGGTTTTTCTTCGGTTGGGACGATAGTCTGGAACAACCACATGCTTGGAGCAAAATAGCGCATCTAGAAAATGTAGACGTGTCTTTGTGTGTATTTTACACAAAGAGCTATAAAGATAAGTCAAACAAGCGGACCCCAACTATAACTTCTTATTCTATCTACATGTCTTAATAAAGGTAAATACATAACATGCATACTATACTCACTACCTTCGGGAAATAAAAATAAACAAATTAAAAGCATGATATAACACCTAGCTTTTATTATTCGAGCGTCTTCGACAGAATTTTCATCTAACTGTAAGTTGTTGTAATATGCCTTAAGGCGTGAAATAAGTATACCTTGACCTCTCGAGTTATCATCTAACAAGTCAGCACCAAAGAGTTACATGCAAATTGAATTCACATAGTTGGTTTTCCCATTTACCGCTTTACCCTCGATAGGCAACTCCAATAACGTGTACACATCTTCTAACATTACTGTACATTCATTGGTTGAAAACCAGAATATGTGTGTCCCACGGCGCCATCTTTCACATAAAGCTAGAATAAGTTTATTATCAACCGACCAAGACATGATTTTGCTAACATCTCCAAAACCGGTGAGTTCGACATAAGGTTGAATCAACTCGTCGATGATAAAAAATTCGTGGACACGAGTTCGAAACTTAGAAATATCTTAAAAAATAAACATCCTCTGAGAGAAACTCAAATCCAACTGATTTGTATCAAGCCATATAATTACGAGTTGGTTTTTCTTTGGTTGGGAAGGTAGTCTGGACCAATCCCATGCTTGGAGAAAAATAGCGCATCTAGAAATTATAGACGTGTCTTTGTGTGCATTTTACACAAAGAGCTATAAAGATAAGTCAAACAAGCGGACCCCCAACTATAACTTCTTATTCTATCTATATGTCTTAATAAAGATAAATACATAACATGCATACTATACTCACTACCTTCGGGAAATAAAAATAAACAAATTAAAAGCATGATATAACACCTAGCTTTTATTATTCGAGCGTCTTCGGTAGAATTTTCATCTAACTGTAAGTTGTTGTAATATGCCTTAAGGTGTGAAATGAGTATACCTTAACCTCTCGAGTTATCATCTAACAAGTCAGTTCAATTGGCGATCACATCTCAATTTAAATGCTATAGTCATCTCAATTGGCGCCTTCCTAGGTGTCTAGTTGTATGACTGTCTCGTGGCAGGTCTTACATGCTTAGTCTTTTCAATAGACTGCATGGCTAAGGCATGCAACACATAATCTCTAGGGTATGCACAAAAGGCGCCAAATGGTATGGTGTCTATGTACAAATTTCCAAAGTAGTCGCCAATTTGACTGACGAGTGGTCTTGCATGCATGGTCATGTCACGTTCTTCTATTGATGCTCTTACTCTTACTCACACCAACACAAATTCATACTCTTACTCAAACCAACACAACTTCATTGTTAAACCTGTACAACTATGAGATGGGAAGAAAGAAAAAAGGACGGCCAAACAGCACGCGTATTAGAACAGAAGTAGATACAGATGATAAAATGATAAGATTATCTAGTATATGTCATCAACCTGGACACAATAAGAAAAAATGTCCCAATCTCTGAGCAACCTCTGCATCATAATTTAGCACCTCCTTTCAAATTTTGTAACCTTTGATTTTGATATATTAATAACTTTTTCTTACAACAATGTTAACAACAAACATCACCCCAACTTAAACACACTTAAAAACGAATAGGTCTGAGTAAACAACACAAACAACAAATATCAAAACAAATAAAAATACTAAACCACAACATTTAAAAACAACATTTTCAACTGATTACAACAATCAAAATGATATCATTTGGTCCAAACATCATTTCTCTCGCATCCTTATCATTTTTAACTCGCACTCGTCCACGTACGATATCGTGTATCTAAATACTTCTAATTTTTTCGCCTTCATGTATGTTTCCGTCTAACCAACGAACCAACTCCCTTTGTAGTTGCTCGAAACGACAGATGTTCCAGAAAAGCATCTCTATCGGAGGCTTGTCTCTCGAATAAATCACTTTCCCATAGCGATGACGAAGACGAACCATGTTTGCAATATAATGAAAAGAGATGTGGAAAAATGAATCACACCACACCTCTATTTATACAAAAGAATTACACAATACACACAAGCGCCAAATCAATTGGCGTCTCCTCTCATTCTTTACACACATGCGCCAATTGGATTGACATCATCATGTGCATAAGTCAATTCAATTGGCGTCTCTTCTTTAAGTTAAAGAGGTGGTGTCAATTCAATTGACACCTCCTTTTTAAATTAAAGAGGTGACGTCAATTCAATTCGCGTCTCCTCTTTAAGTTAAAGAGATGACACCAGTTCATCTGACACCTATGTGTTGACGTTTTTTTTTTTGGAAAGTGGAATAGTTAAAAATTATTTTGAAATGTGGACTATTTTAGGATTTTTTTTGAAAATGTGGGTTGTTTGAATAAAAAATTCTCCATTTCATAATGAGTGTTGTTTTAGTTGAAAAAATATTTTAAAATAAATATCATTTTTATTTTTAAATAGAAATAATTTTTTTTTCAATTTTATTATACTACATCTAAAGTATTATTTTACTCTATATTTATGAATGAGTCAAACTCATGAATAAATGATAAAAAAATCAGTGTTTAAAAGCTCCATGCAAATTGAATTTGCATAGTTGGTCTTACCATTAACAGCTTTGCCTTCAATTCGTAGTCCTAAAAGCATGTAGACGTCTTCTAACGTCACGGTACACTCACCGGTTGGAAACCAAAATGTGTGTGTCTCTGGCCTCCATCTTTCGCATAAGGCTAGAATGAACTTGTTATCTATAGACCAAGACATAATTTTGCTAAGGTGACCAAAACCGGCGAGTTCAACATAAGGTTGAATCATCGGGTCCATTGGGACAAATTCGTGGACTCGAGTTCGAAACCTTGAGACCTCCTATAATAGAAATAATGTAACACTTGACTAAGTCGGTATTTAAAAATAAAATGGGGTTGGTGGAGATGAAAGATAAAAAAGAAGTATAAGAAAAAACTTACGTATGTCGCGATGTTTGCAACTGTTCCTCTGTGTGCTTCGCCCATTGTGAGTAAAGACATATTGTTGGGGAGTTGGTGTAGATGAAAATGGAAGATTTTGTTGAAGATGAAATTGTAAAAGAAGTAGTGAGAAATGTAGATGAAGTAGTGAGAATGTTGGTGTGGAAGAATTGTTGAAGGAGTGGATCAATTTATAGGCAAATGGAGGAGTGCATGAAAAATTGTGTTTGTATGGTGTCTCCACCTCATTTGGCGACCATGTGCAATATTAAAGTGGGGGCGCCATTCAAATTGGCGACACCCTAGGGCACATGCATGCAAGGCTAGTTCTGAATGCTTGGTTTCGAGGACTGACTCCATGGGGGCGCCATTCAAATTGGCGACCATGTACAAGCCTTAAAGGTAGGCGCCAAACCAATTGGCGCCACCTTCTGCATGTCTGACAAGTGGCATTGTTGTCTCCTGCATGCTGAACAAATGACTTATGGATGGCTTGCATGATTGACACATCATCTCTGACCATCTTAGGTGTCCGACACGTGTCTGTCTTGTCTCCTGCATGCTGATGACTAGCTTCTTGATGGCTTGCATGATTGACACATCATCTCTGACCATCTTAGGTGTCCGACACGTGTCTGTCTTGTCTCCTGCATGTTGATGACTAGCTTCTTGATACCTTGCCTGGTTGACACATCATCTCTGACCATCTTAGGTGTCCGACACGTGTCTGTCTTGTCTCCTGCATGCTGATGACTAGCTTCTTGATACCTTGCCTGGTTGACACATCAACTCACACTGTCTTGCAGGATTGACACGTCATCTCTGACACGTGGCTCTCTAGTATCCTGCATGCTGAATACTCACTTCTGTCTTGCATGACAGACACATCAACTCTTGACTAGCTAGCATGCTTGACACATCAACTCACACTGTCTTGCATGACAGACACATCAACTCTTGACTAGCTAGCATGCTTGACACATCAACTCACACTGTCTTGCATGACAGACACCTCATCTCAGAAATTACTTGCATGCTTGACAAGGTATCTCAGACTAGCTTCAATGTGAGACACTGATACCATCTATTTAAGTGTCTTACTATCACATTCATCTGCACTTGCAAAATACTTTTCATCTCCAAAATACTTTTCATCTTCACTCACATTCATCTTCACTCACATTAATACTTATCATCTGCAAAATACTTTTCATCTTCACTCACATTCATCTGCACTTGCAAAATAGTTTTCATCTCCAAAATGTCATCTTCATCATTATACAGTATCAACGTTCACTGCAACGGTGAAACTTTTGAGTCTGAGCTTCATGGTTTTTGTTTTAGAAACACTGATACCATTAGAGTCACGATGAAGAGAAATGCAACCTTTTTGCATTTCAAAAAAAGAATACAATCCTTTATAACATCAGGTATTGTGTCAAAGATGACATATCAGAATCCTATATTTTTTGAGAATGGTCAATGCAAGTTTTTCCCCCTAAAGATACGAGACGATGAAGATGTTGAAAGCATGTTTCTTAGTCATGAACATTCAGGCATGGATTGTATCGAGTTGTACATTACTCTACAACCATGTATACCGTCTCAACAGTCTCAACTAACAGATCAGGATCCAGCTGGTGGAGATGCTGCAGATGATGCACAATGGTCAGATGAACTCAACCCAGAAGCAGAAGTAGAGGTCGATGTTGTTGATGAAGAAGAAGAGGAGACTGAGATACAGGTTGATCACATCCTGAATAACGACGATGAAGATGAGGCTCAACAACCACCAATACCTCCTACTCATGCCTATATTCCTCCTCAACATATGACAAATATGGATCTTCACGACGATGAAATGTCCGACAGTGTCTTCTATAATCCGTATCCGAGACCAGTAGGCGAATTAAAGGTTGGAGACATGTTTCGTACCAAAGAGGAATGTGTCTTGGCAATAAAAAAATACCACATGAACAACTTTGCTGACTTTACGGTGAAACGCACTGATTCTAGAAGGTATGTTATCGAATGTCGTAACATGCTTTGTAAGTTTCGTTTGGCTGCATCTTACAAGAAGAAAAATGACTCTTGGGAGATCGCTTCAATAGACCCACCACACAGTTGCGTCGCAACAACCGTTCAACAAGATCACCGTAAACTGAGCACAGCTTTGATATGTCGAGACATTCTGCCATTGGTAAATAAAGACCCATCTGTGAAGGTGAGTATAATTATATCCCATATCCGAACAACATATAATTATACTCCATCTTACAAGAAAGCATGGATTGCGAGGACAAAGGCTGTTGAGCAGGTTTTCGGCAACTGGGAGGACTCATTCAAGGAATTACCACGGTTTTTATGGGCACTAAAAACTTATGTCCCAGGAACTGTGGCAATTCTGGAAACAGTGCCAGCAATGATGCCAGACGGAACCTGTGCTACAGGTAATAGAATATTTCACCGTCTCTTTTGGGCATTTGACCCGTGCATCAAAGGTTTCGCTTTCTGCAAACCTCTCCTGCAAATTGATGGCACTTGGTTATACGGAAAATACAAGGGTACGTTGCTCATGGCAGTTGCACAAGACGGTAACAACAATGTATTTCCCATTGCCTTTGCTCTTGTTGAAGGTGAAACGGCTGCTGGATGGGGTTTCTTTCTTCGACATCTCAGAACGCATGTCGCTCCACAAGCCAATCTATGTCTGATTTCTGATAGACATGCTGCCATCGAAAGTGCCTACAACAACCATGACAACGGATGGCATGATCCTCCTTCTACACATGTCTATTGTATCAGACACATTGCACAAAACTTCATGCGTGCTATAAAAGATAAGAATCTTCGCAAGAAGGTGGTGAATGCTGGGTATGCTTTAACTCAACCGTCTTTTCAATATTATCGTGATGAGATTCGACTGTCTAATGAAGACGCGGGGAGATGGATAAATAACATCCCAGTAGAGCAGTGGACAAAGCTGGGTTATTTTTGTTCCAATTATTCCCATGACAGTTTTATTTTTAAATTTCATTTGCATATCTCTTTCATTCTATTATTATTTATTATTATATAAGTAATTTAAATTAAAATAAAAAATAAACATAAAAAAATGCATTCGATTTTTTAAATATACACTAACTACCTCTAAATTTATATATACCAAGAAAAAATTATAATAACAGAAAAAATGTTTTTTTACCTTTCACTAAAAACTTCTGTCACTATAATATAAATATTTTCTATTAACTTTGGCAACCCCGCACATTCATAATGGGAAATCAAACAATTAAAGAACTTAACAAAAGAATATGGTGCCATGCACCTTATGCCATTACACCAGAAGTAATGCATCATAACAAGAGAGCGCATTAATGTTTATATATAATAGTGAAGAGTATGTTTTAAAACACATTAAATAGTACTGAAGTAATTAACTTTTATTCATAGTAGTGATCAAAATTCGAAATTTTTTGTTGTTGCTTATAATAGTAAGCTCAAGGGGGATTTCATCATCTAGCCATATGTCTGGATATAGCTCCCATCATAAATATGCTCCCAATGGACAAACCAACCAACCAACTCATGATAAGAAACCACATTGTAACTGATTCCACAGAGTTCAGATTTCAGAGTGCTAAAATCTAATTTTGCTTTAATATTACAGTAGCTCAAAGCAAACTGCTCCAAATTCTATGCAATTTGCAGTGCTTTCAACTATATTTGGGTGACTATTTACAGAAATAATTAGATATAAACCTACTATTCCTTTCAAATTCCTTTGGGAAAGCTCAAACCTAACTATTGTCAGAAACAGATACCACGAAAGAACATCAATGATAACCCAAATGCAGCACAATGCATAAGAAGAAATGGCCACAAATAAACACAATTTTGAATTTCATTCATTAATAAGTGAAAAAAAAAAACTAACAAAGCCATGTGTTGGTGTTTCAATTTAAGGAAACACCATTTATTCTATCAATTGGATGATAATATATAGACACAGCCATAGTATAAGAATACAGTAATGAAGGAAAAACTAGTAATCTACTGCTGCTAAACAAGGATTGGTTCACATAGTTTATTAAAAAGAAGAAAAACTGAAATACAAACATAACCAAGTAAAGAAAATGCAACCAACATACAATCTTTCATTAGTCTTTTCTTCGAACCGTTTTACACAATTTCATCACCAACATATAACAGAGAAAACAAACTTACAAATCAAACCAGAATCATACATCCAAATTTTCCATTTGGATACTGCTCTTAAGAGGCACATACTCTCCAAGGTAGTCTATCATGCAAAGCACTCTTATCAATCCCCTGATGACGATAACTCTTACAAACATAGTAAAACACACTCTGCACCGACAACCCAACCAAATTGACAATAACAAAGAACACCCACCAAGAACCCACCAATAACAATCCTAGAAAACACACCATAACCATCACCACCATGCACCACAACCGCACTAAACACCCCAGCAATAGATGAATCTTAAGCCACATATTGAATTGAAAGATAAAAAGGGGAGGACAAATTTTAGGGTACGACAGAAAGCTAAATTACTTCCTCGGACTTCAAATCAAGCAACTTGAAGAAGAAAATTTTGTGAGCCAAACGAATTATTGTAATGAGCTACTTAAGCGCTTCGATATGGCAAACTCCAAAGTAATCGACACTCCAATGTCTACTACTGTTAATATGGATCGGGATGAAAATGGTAAGACTGTAGATATAAAAAGGTGTAGAGGTATGATCGGATCTCTCCTTTATCTTACCGCATCTCGACCAGACATTATGTTTAGTGTATGTATGTGTGCTAAGTATCAATCATGTCCCAAAGAATCACATTTAAAAGTCGTCAAGCGCATACTTAGATATGTTTGGTTCTCTAAGGGAAGTGATTGCTCTTTGGTTGGTTACTCCGATTCCGACTCTGTCGGTTGCAAATCGGATAGGAGAAGCACCAGTGGAACTTGTCATTTTTATTCAAAATCCTTAGTGAATTGGCACAACAAAAAGCAAGTTTCAGTTTCTTTGTCAACAGCCCAGGCGGAATACGTTGCTGCGGGTAATTGTTGCGCTCAAATTTTGTGGCTCAAATAACAATTACTCGTCTTCAATGTTCAACTTGAACGTATTCCCATTTTTTGTGACAACACAAGCGCCATCAATTTAACCAAAAATCCTATACTACATTCGCGCACTAAACATATTGAAATTCGACATCACTTTCTTAGGGATCATGTTGAGAAAGGTGATGTTGTCTTCGAGCATGTTAATAGCAAAAATCAACTTGCCGATATTTTCACAAAACCACTTGCGACAGAGCCTTTCTTCCACATCCGTAGGGAACTTGGTGTTCTCGATATCTCGAATCGCGTTTATATATATATATATATATATATATATATATATATATATATATATATATATATATATATATATATATATATATATATATATATATATCATGCCTGTCTAATCCTTGATTTATAAGTGCGGGCTATGTGAGGGCACTCGTCGTCTATCACCATTGGAGGTAATATCGTTCCTATCCATTTGACCTATATTGATCAACTATGTATGTATATACTTGTTCTATGTAATTCTTGATATTCATTTTGTTGGTTTGAACTAAATGTGATCCATTTCTATGCTTGAATTATGCTTGAACTTGCTTAGGTGTCATATTTAACATGCATTCAGCGTTAGGAGAATTTTTTAATCTCATGTCTTCTAACAACTAACACGGGTCTCAACAGGTCGACCTATGAGCTGACTCATCACTGAGAACTCAATCCTAATATTTCCCTCGGGTCCCAACTGGTCTACCCATGAGTCGACTCATCAATGAGAACTCAATCCTTGTATTTCCTTCGGGTCCCAACAGGTCGACCCATGCGTCGACTCATCGCTACTCACAATCTATTCTTTTGGGATTTCAAACATAAGTGTGTCGACTCTTCGCTACCCAATACAGAGACTGCATTAAATTCGGGTCCCACTAGGTCGATTTATGCGTCGACTCTTCGATGCCAGAAACTGCTTTGAGTCTTAATTAGGTCGACTCAGTTTTCAAGATTTTTTCTGCATAATCAATTCATTTGGTCATTTGGTCTTCTCCCTCTCTCTATCACTCTCTTCCACACAAAAACCCTTAAATCTCCTTACAAATAACTCCCAAATGGCGTCAAGAGCATCTGGAAAAAGAACTGCAAGAGGATCCTCCTCTCACACTCCGGTAACTGCTTTATCCTTACTCTCAGATAATCTTGCTGAAACCTTTGAAACGAAGTTCAAAAACAGAACAATTGTAAAGCAGTACGTATACTCACCTTTAGTGGCTGGACGCATGCACATTCCAGAAATTGTTGAACGGGTAAATTTTCAAGGAATTGATTTGTTCTTAAACTTTTCCACTGATTATAATGAGGATTTAGTCAAACTGTTTTATACTGGCGTTGATGGAAAATTCGAGGGTTTTAAGTTTGCATGCAATATTCGTAATAAGGTTATTGAAGTGAATGATGACGTTTGGAAGTCCCTGTTTGATATCTCTCTACTATCGTCTCCTGGTGATCTCAAGATTACTGACATTGTGTTTTCTCTAGACTATGAGTTTAGGAATGCCTTAAACTCAATGCTGAGGAGACCGTTTGCTGCAAATATCGTTACGAACAATCTATTCCCCACCAATGTGACAACGGGTCTTTATAAGCCTCTTGACAAGATTTTACACTGGGTCGTGATGCATGTTCTGCGTTCTAAATAAAGAGGTTACTCCATAGTGGACAAGGCCGAAGTACACCTGGTTTATGTACTGAAACATAAGCTGAAAGTAAATTGGCCGCACTGCGTTGCAAGTCGGATCTTTGCTCTAAAGGAGTCAGGGCGAGGCACTGCTCTCTGCTACTCATCATTTATTCAAAGTATCCTAAACAAATATAAAGTTTCAGTTCAAGGAATTCCATATAAATCAGTGACTACAAATCAAGAGTTTTGTCAGAAAACATTAAGTTTGATGGGCTACACTTGGGATCGTATAGCGCGACTATACAAGACCCGTAAACCAGTTCCAGGTTCAAATACTCGGCATTTGGAAGACGATGATGATGATGATGATGATGATGGCGATGAGGAGGAGGAGGAGGATGAAGATGGTGAAGACGAGGAAGAAAATAATTCATTGCATTTCCATTTCCCTATGCTTGCATGTTATTGTACTTACTTATTTATCTTAAAGTTTATATTGAACAATTATTGCAATCTTATTTACTTATTTTCTTTTGCTCCGTGTAATATTTATGTCTATACTTCTTCCATTGACTTCATATTATGCGCATGATTATTGATGTTTATATGTTGCAAATTCGTTGACTAAGTGCTTTTGAATATCTTTATTTCATGTTGGCTGTTTCATTGTTTCTTTTTGATGTTGTCAAAGGGGGAGAAGCAATGGAAACAAACACAATAGCTGATTTAGCAGAAGGATAATAGATAATAGCATAATGTTTGAAGGCATGCATAAATTCAAGGGGAGGATGTCTATCAAAGTACACGATTGTGCTACGGTTTGCCATCATAAAAAAGGGGGAGTATGTGAGGGCAAATATGCATAGTCCTTATTTTAATGATGTCAAACCTTTCTAATCGCCCATAACGTGTACTTTGGACAGTATCATCATATAATAGAATGCATTAATTCTCTAACATGTTCAAAATATTAGTTCAACGTGTTCAGGCATATAGGAGCATATCATAGATGTGAATCATGCACTTGATCATCGTTAATATCCTAGGTTCATAAGAGATTGGTTTAAATTGGTCAAAATACATCTCAAAACTCATTTTGGGGAGTTTAAGAACTGTGAGTCGACTCATGACTCGGAGCATAACTCTCGGGTCTGAACAGGTCGAGTCACAGGTCAACTCAATCCTAGGAAAACTGAATGAGTCGACTCACCCACATGTTGCATCGACTCATTGCCTATTTTCATTTGAACCATGTAGCCACGGGTCTGAACAGGTCGAGTCATAGGTCGACTCAACCCTGGAAAAAACTCTGTTTGAGTATACTCATCCCTTGTTTGAGTCGACACATCGCATGTTTTACTTGAATAATTTTGCCTCGGGTCCATACAAGTCGAGTGGTCGCTGCTTGGACTCAATATTTTGCTGTGTAATTTTGCAAAAGAATTTTGTTATGTCTATTATTTGGTCCATGCATCATATAAATATTCTAGAGTCTCTTCTTCAACATTTAACAAGAAAAGTGAAAGATATACACCAAAGTGTTCATCATCTTCATTCTTCATTGTATTTCTCAATAATCACACATAATAATCTTTGTTGAGCATTGTGCATTGTTGTTGTGATAACGTCCAAATAAGATTGTGTAATCTTAATTTAGGTTGAGGCTTTGTGAGGGTTTTTCTTGAATAAAACCATTGGGGTTTTGTCCTCCAAGAATTGGGTTTTTTTGCACTAACCTTTGCTTCGCAAATTCAGCCGAGTGAAAAGTTTGAAGAACGGTGGGTTCGGTCAAGCAAGTAACGGTAACCGGAGGATTGTGAAGAAAGCTTAGGGTTCAAGCGACTTGCGTTTGAAATCAGCCGAGCTGAAGTTTTGGAGAACATGGCGTTCTTGCAATAAGGTAACTGTAACTGGAGGCTTGTTCGAAGTGCTTGAAGGACTTGGTTCAACTCGAATCAAGGGGAGAGAACCGAATAGGATCTGCAACAACACTAGGGGTTGATTGGTGGTGATCATTTATTCTCTTGTATTGACTTTGCAACGTGTTAATAAAAATATCACAATTCTAGATTTAGAATTGAGGGGGCACGTACCCTAAGCGAGGACGATAGAGGAATTGCCTCAATAAATCTGGTCTTATTCTCTCTATCTCTTAACTCTTTAAGTTCTGCATTAATTACATTTTGTGTGAAATTAATAGTAAAATCAATATCGCTTGATTGTTGTGCATAGTAACTGTTCGATAAATTGATGCAATCACTTTGATTGCAACTGAGTAAAATTTTGCACATTCAATTTGAGTGAAATTTAAACTTGGTGTGGAGTGCTCACCAAGTGTTCGATAAAATTAATCTCACACAAATCTAGTAACATTTTATTTGTTCTCTTATTATGTTAAAGCATTATTAGAGGTAACGATATCGAGGATTGTAGTGGTTAATCGATTGATTTAGATAGCGATTGATTATCTCTATCATAGTTATTCCATTCGGTTTCACGCATATCCGATCTTTCTATTAACGGATCGTTTAGACGATTATAATCTAGGGTGCTTCCGCAACCATTGAAAACATTTTTAAAAAGCGCTAAATTTCAAAAAATGATATATTCAATCCCCCTTCTAGATCAATATTATTGTCTAACAAATATTTCTCCAGCATGATGCCCCAATAGTGGTATTAGAGCTGTGATTCGGCTTAGTGGGAGAGCGGGAGATGGATCATGTGTTAGGCGATTCGGTTTGGTGGGAGAGCGGGAGATGGATCATGTGTTGGGTCATGTTATAGGATGTGGGGACTCACACTTGTGAGGTAGAATATTAGGTGCAAGTTTGAGTGTCTTAAGATTTTGGATTAATATGTGGTGTCTCTCTCACCTGTGTGAATGCTCCTAAAACCCAATGCAATGATCCCTAGAGCCCATTCATGACCCAACAATGGTATTGGAGTCGATGGTTCGAGTAAGAGACTAGTTCCTTGTATCGAAAGTCTTCCTGACATGATGGTGGTCAGACAACGTGTCCCATTGTAGTGCCTATGACGAGTAGGGATATCTGTCAACGGTGGTACAAGCATGTGGATGAAATAACTTCCATTTGAGGAGGAGCATAATGGATGGACTTGCACTTCGAGGGAGATTGTTAAGAAACAAATGTCAGTTGTGTTGAGAAACAAGTGTGAGTTCTAAATCTCACATTTTTTATAAAAGTTGAGGTTGAACACTTTATAAATTAGAGGATTCATACACCTATCACCTTAATATTTTGGATGAATAAGTGGTGTCTCTTTCACTTGTTTGAATGAGTTTTTGACCTTTGAGTAAGTGTTTGACCCAATATAAATGTTTTCCCCCTCAACCGTTTCTAATTAATGTGGGACTTCTCTCACACAACACTTTCATATCACGCTTGCAAAAATTGAGTATTATTTTGACAATTGAGAAAGTTCATCAAAGGAATTGAGACAAATTATAGATCAAAATAGACTTGTTACTTGTTCCTATGGAATGCAAATCTTGTATCGTGTTCCCTAGAATATAAGAAACAGGTGACTAAATAGCATGCCCATTGTTAGCCAATAACTCACACATACAAAATTGTCAATATTGATTTATCTCTTCTTCAATTCACTTGATGGAATAATGCTCCTTTGTCTATGAGGCATGGGTTAATTAAAAATAAAATTAGGATTACTTAACTTTAGATTTTAATAAGCCTTTTTTTCCTCCTGTTTTAAGGGTAATGTATGAGAAGGAATTATCTCCCGTATGATTTAAGGGTAAATATGAGAATGGAATTCTCTCCAATGTGATTTTCATCTAAGAAGGAGTAGTGAAAAGTTTTCCTTGATTTTGATAACGGTATACGACCGGCCAAGATTTCACTATTTTTTCAGATCATGAGAGACTATCCCTTATAGTCCCGTTCCTCTCTTCTCTTTGTAATATACTTAAAAAGTGTCAACAGATAGTCGGTTAAAAATGTATTTACTTTAGAATAAATAAATACATCATCAAACATAGAAATTGGAAAAAAAAGTCTAACTTAATTAAAAATCTTACCAGTTTACCATTTTTTTAATTTATCTATAATAATATATAAAAGTAAAATATCTTTTTGATATAAGCTATTTCCTTTCCTCTATTGTACTCCAAAACTACTTAAAAGTTAATTACATAAATAAAAATTAATTACTCCAACCATTTTATATTTAAATATTATACACAACAGAAAGTAATTAGTTACTTTTAAAAAAAAACTTACTTTAACTTCTAATTAAAAATTATATTTAAATATATATTTCCAATTCAAATACAATTATTTTAATTAAAAATTAAAAAAAAAAACATCGTACGCATGTTCATTGAAAAAACAGAGGACAGACAGGCTCAGAGTGGCAAGTGTAACATAATGACATGGTTTCTACAATTCTTATTTAAATATTATTATAAATACATTTGTTAATGTAATAAGCACAATGAAGATCAGTCTTTTTTTTATTTATATTAACTGTTATATGAGAGTGTTTGCATATCCATTCTATTATTTTTTATTATTTTATAAATAATTTAAATTGAAATACCCATCTGTCCATTAATAAAAATGCTATTATTTTTTTTTATTTTATAAATAATTTAAATTAAAATACCCGCCTGGCCGTCTGAATACTAGTTCAAATAAGGCTAGTTTATAGTATTAACTGGAAAAAATTAGATTCAAAATATACACTAACTACCTCTAAATTTATATATACCAACAAAAATTTATAATAACAGGAAAAATGTTATTTTACCTTTCACTAAAAACTTATGTCACTATAATATAAGTATTTTATATTAACTTCATCATAAATGGTGCTTTTCTAACTTTGGCAACCCCACACATTCATAATGGGAAATCAAACAATTAAGAACTTACAAAAGAATATGGTGCCATGCACCTTATGCCATTACACCAGAAGTAAAGCTAGAACGCATTAATGTTTATACTAATAGTGAAGAGTATGTTTTAAACACATTAAAGTACTGAAGTAATTAACTTTTGTTTATAGTAGTGATCAAAATTTTGAAATTTTTTGTTGTTGCTTATAATAGTAAGCACAGGAGGGATTTCATCATCTAGCCATATGTCTGGATATAGCTCCCATCATAAATATGCTCCCAATGGACAAACCAACCAACCAACCCATGATAAGAAACCACATTGTAACTGATTCCGCGGAGTTCAGATTTCAGAGTGCTAAATCTAATTTTGCTTTAATATTAGCTCAACGCAAACTGCTCCAAATTCTATGCAATTTGCAGTGCTTTCAACTATATTTGGGTGACTATTTGCAGAAATAATTAGATATAAACCTACTATTCCTTTGAGAAAAACTTGGCCAAGTAACAATGATATTTCAAATTCATTCAATAGCACAGAAAGCTCAAACCTGACTATTCCCAGAAACAGATACCATGAGAGAACATCAATGATAACCCAAATGCAGCTCAATGCATAAGAAGAAATGACCACAAATAAACACACAATTTTGAATTTCAATCATTAATAAGTGATTGAAAAAAAGCTAACAAAGCCATATGTGTTGGTGTTTCAATTTAAGAAAACACCATTTATTCTATCAATTGGATGATAATATATGGACACAGCCATAGTATAAGAATACAGTAATGAAGGAAAAACTAGTAATCTACTGCTGCTAAACAAGGATTGGTTCACATAGTTTATTAAAAAGAAGAAAAAACTGAAATACAAACATAACCAAGTAAAGAAAACGCAACCAACATACAATCTTTCATTAGTCTTTTCTTCGAACCGTTGTACACAATTTCATTACCAGCATATAACAGAGAAAACAAACTTACAAATCAAACCAGAATCATACATCCAAATTTTCCATTTGGATACTGCTCTTAAGAGGCACATACTCTCCAAGGTAGCCACCAAGATGATCATGCAAAGCACTCTTATCAATCCCCTGATGATGATAACTCTTGCAAACATAGTAAAACACACTCTGCACCAACAACCCAACCAAATTGACGATAACAAGAACACCCACCAAGAACCCACCAATAACAATCCTAGAAAACACACCATAACCATCACCACCATGCACCACGACGGCACTAAACACCCCAGCAATAACCCCACAAATAAACAAATACCCACAAACCAAAACAGCCGCATACCTAACCCTACCCTTCAACAACTCATAACTCTTCCTCATAGCAGCAAAACCATAAACAGGCTCAAGAACAGAAACAACACTAGCCAAATGCCACAATGCAGTAATATAAACATGAGCAACAACAAACAACAAGAGAATAACAACAATAGAGAAAAACAGCAAAAAAGTATTATCAGTATCCGCAGCTATAATAAGAATAACCAAGCTTAGAACAAAAACGGAATTATAAACAGTCATAAGAAGAGTAACCCATAAGAAAGTAACGAACAATCGCTTGAAGACTTTGGGAATAGCGGAGATAGTGGACGAAAAAGACACCGGTTTTGAGGTGTAGAGTGACGCGACGGTGAAAACAACGGCAGCGGTGGAGAGGAGAGAGAAAGCGAAGAGGAAAATGAGGTAAAAGAACTGAAAAACGAGGAGAAGAGTCCAATCATGAGAGGTTTGAGAGGGATCAGTGAAAGGAGATTGAAGATGTGAAATTAAGGGATGTGTGAAAAGGGAATGAGCTAGAATTGCGAAAGAAAGAGGGAAAATTAGGGTTAGGGTAATGAGGTAGAAGGTTTTAGGGGAAGTTTTAGGGATTGAGATTGATTCGGTTAAGATGTTATGGATGGTGAGAAATTGGAGTTCTTCTGGAGCTAGATCCATTGTTGTTGTGAATGGAGGATTTGAAGAGAGAGAGGATGAGTTGAAGATTGAAACTGAATCTAGGGATTTGGATCGAAAGAAGAAAGATGTGGAAGAAGATGGATCAGGAGGAGAAGCTTGGTTGCTTATAGTTTGCTTTTTGTTTTATGTGGACACGTTTTCCTGAACAAGGAATTCAGATTCCAGATGTTCAAACTTGACGATACTTTCCCAATGATTTATTTATTTTTAACAGCTACTGTATGACTGCTATTAATTACTAATTAACTAATTAATTAGTAAGTTATGTGGGCGTCACGATAATTTTTTTTTATGTTATTGGTTTTATCATTTGTTCATAAATAAATGAAGTAATTGTTTATATAAAAAATCAATTTACTTAATTTTTTTAATAAATATAAAAAATATAAACGAATTATGATCGCATTAATACTGTATTAGCAATGCTACATTGTATTTGAATTGTTTTGTCAAAAGACTCTTTCAAGAAGAAAATCAAAAAAAAATTACGTGGATTTATTTTCTTTCGATCTTTACTTCCTCCCTTATTTTTTATGAGTGTGAGTGTCTTCGATTTCTATTATTCATTCTCTTTGGTGAATGTCGGTGTTGTTGATTTAGTTTATTGATCTGACTCTAGATTTTCTTTTTGTCTCGTTTTTCTTTCTTAGTCATGTTTGCCTTTTCTCTTTTTCTATTTTCGTAAGTCGTCGGATTGGTTTTCCTCTCCATGTTGTCGCTTTTGATTGTTATTAATGCGTTCTCTATCATTGTATGTCTTTCTCTATTCCTGTGTGATTTCTTGATTTTTGTTGAGTTTGTTTCTTGCCGTGGACGTGTTTTCTTGAATTCTGATCGCGACTTTATGAGTCGAATTTGGGGTACAAACTGCAAGTGCACAGTTCTATCGCGTAGTTTTAAAAGATATCGATCCCACAGGGACTTATGAATCGATATACCGTTATCTAAGGTTACTTCGTAAAGCTAAGGTGGATAATGTTCGATTGTTTGGGGGAAAAGCTAAAACTAAAAATAGAATCTAAATTAAATATTAATAAAGCGGATATCGGTATGTAGTTCGTCGTAATTAGGGAATCAATTCTTTGTCGGTTTCTTGGTTTCAAAATAAATCTTTTCAGTTGACTTTATTGATTAAAAGTTTTATCTCAAACTCTCGCTCTGTTGAATAAACCATGATTTTATGTTAATGTAGCTGTCACTTATAATTAAGTCAAAAAACCATTTTTTGGAAGCAATACAGTCCATAGAAACTCTTTTCAAGAAAACACTGACCGTTTAAACACCCTTATCTCAAACTCTCGCTCTGTTGACTTAGGTTATATAATTAAATTCGAATGCTTAACTCTCGTCCTCACATTCAATCTTTAAAAATACTTTTTGGAAAAGATCGGAATTTAATTAACTCTAAAACTTGCTCTCGCCCTGATCTAGAATTAATGTCTAATTTACACTGTCCAGTTAAAACCTCAAACTCTCGCTCTATTGATTTTAACTTCTTTATGTCTTTTACCTTCGTAAAAAAAACCTTTGTTATTAACCCTGTAAATTGAGACCGTAAAAAGAGTGATTTTAATTTTAAATTTAATGAAATCGACTTAGATTTTGATTCCTTATTCCGCTTACTTTACATACCGATATCTAAGCGAATTAGCCAGACATGCTAAACAAACTTAAATACTTATCATGCATAAACAGACTCATCCCAGGCAGATAATATAAATAAATAATAAAACAAAGCATTAAATAATAATTAAAGAACCTGAATAAGTTAAACAGTAGTCTTGAATAAGTTAAACAGTAGTCTTGAACACTCCACCACAAGCCGGTAGGATTTGTTCTTGGATTCTTCAATTAAACAACAAATTAAAACGAAGGAAATAAAAACTGGATTCTAACGTAAGGTTAGATCCGATAAAAAGGTACACAATAGTTTCCGGTGTAGAAACTATTGTGCGAAAAGAATTAACTAAATGCTAAAAAGGAAATAGAAATTGCAAGGGAAATAGTGTAAAACTTGTAAAAGCAATGCTGTAAAAAATAATGCTTAAGTTGCTGGAAGAGAAAAAGGCAAAAGCGAAAACGGCAAAAGGAAAAATATGGAAAAAGCGTGGAACCCTTTTAGGTTTGGAAAATGGCTATTTATATTGGTGCCTTGAGTAACTGCTTTCGCTTCCAAAGGTCTTCAACGTGCAAAGTACTTAGGCGTGGACATCGGCTTCAACTCTCCCTCAACGTCTCTGAAGCGTTCCTTGCGCCAAAAATGTAGGGGAATGGTGTGACGTTCGTCACACCATGTGTGACGTTCGTCACAGGAGTGTGCAAGGCGTGACGCTCGTCACAGCCTCTGTGACGTCCGTCACAGGCACAACACCTGTGTTCTTGTACTTTGGGCTGAGCTTTGATATTTGGTTCATTTTCTCTCCTTTTTGCACCTCCTTTTCTTCCATTTTTACTTGTGCTTCAAAATAAGCCACCTGAGACAAATAGGAAGAAAATACCGCGTAATATCTAATAAAATGAAGTGAACTGAAATAAATAATGATAAAATTTAATTGAATTAAGTCCTAAAATATGATATAATTTCATGTTATCAAACTCCCCCATACTTAGATCTTTGCTTGTCCTCAAGCAAAATTCAGTATAGAACTCGTTAAAGGTTTTAGCCAGATAAAATTTCAAAACACACATCAATTCGTAATAGGTTGCAAGTGGATTTAGTTTAGAAGCAACTTGAGTTTAATCTTGACATCAACAACCACCGTCACAACCTAGATAACCCTGCCTTATGCAAATCAGTTCAAGTACACTATGATAGCTATCCTGGTTCCTTTACTCTTATTTCACCCATTTTCATTCTAGCGAAATCACATTAAGCCCTTTATCTTTTCGCGCACATAGTGGAGTAACCGGTTAGTGATTCTGATCCCCTTTTAGCTAGAAGTTCTGGTACATAAGTCGGATAACTTCGTTATTCAGTCCATTGCAAATTGCGGGGGATCGGACCGTAGTCCGCCCTACCAAGTTCAGCACCAGATACCTGCTGAACCAACTCATAATGGATCTTTCATCTTATGCTTTTGTATGATCTGCAACCTTTAGATTAAATGATCTGGTAAGGATCACCTAACTTAATTAGTGCATTTCCTGATATATTTATATTTTTTATGTTACTTTGGGAATCATTCACTTATATTCATCGGCTCTCCACGTAGTTTGCTATTAGGATGGTGCTGACTTCTTGTATAAACTACTCGGGGTTACTATAAAACTAAAAGTTCAAGGGATTGGTATAATAGGTACTTATCCTGATCTAGCATGTTGAGGTTCGTTTAGAGTGTTTGGCGGTAGTGGTCTTTGTCTTAATTCGTCTCAAGATCGATAAGATGAGCAACCTTTATACTTATTGGGTGTTGAGTTTTTGTTGTGGCTCATGGGAATTTGAGGGAATAGATAATAGAAGTTTGTTCACACTCGGGACTTAACTTAAAATAATAGATTTTTTTTTTATTTTTTTTTTATAATAATTAAAATAACAATGAAAGGAAAGGTACATACTTGAAAAATGGAAATAGAAAGAACATGGTTTCCCCCCCATACTTAAAATAAACATTGTCCCCAATGTTTTAAGGAAATGAAATATAATATGGAAAGGAAAAAGAAACTACAACTAAGGTTGCCTTCCGCCTCTGGTTCTTGGGCCAGGTGATCTCGGACGTAAGTCTAAGTTGTCGAACCTGCTGAACAACTCAGTAAACCGCTGGTCGGTAATGGCATTCCTAGCATCCTGTTGTTGTTGCATTTGACGCATCATCTGCATCATCTCGACATTCTGTGCCTGCATACCATCAATAGCATCCATGATGTCGTCGTTGGTTGCAGGCCTTCTTCGTCGACGACGGTGGGAGGATGGGCCAGTTGCATTATCGGAAGGGTTGAGCGGGACGGATTGTTGTGCGGGAGTGTCATACGGTGAACTGACTTTATGTGGTTTTAATCGCAATGTCGCGGTTAGCAAGAGTCGCCACCGACTTTTCTTTTATCCAATAAGGAAAGGTGGAAAAGAACAGGAAAGACCTTAATTTAGATTCTTAGGTTCGGGAGGTACATTATACAAAGGGAAGGTGTTAGCACCCTTTGTATCCACGGTTATCCATGGGCTCTTAATCGCTCAATCATTTATGTTTTTCTAGTTTGAAAAAGTGGTTGGGAAATGTGTAGGAAATGTTTTGGAAAGGAGAATTTAACTTTGTAATGATTCTTGAATGAATGTATACAAAGTGGTTATCTCGTTTAGTTTTGAAAATAGTTTAGAAAAATATAACTCGGCAATGATTCTAGTGCGAATGTATGCCAAGTGGTGATTTTCTAATGGAGGTTTTGAAAGGTGTAAGGTGTGAAAAGTAGTTTTAAATTGTGAATAAGCAATTAAGAGTTATACCTATCCGAGGTCTTTCCGGGCATTTCCTATCCTTATGAGGGTAAAACTGTCCTTACTATTGAGAAGTAAGTATTTTTATCCTTTGGATGTGAAAGGGTCATCGTAGGGTCATCGATTGGTCATTGAAGGCAACAGTTGTGAGGATACCTTAGCATTCGAAGGGACGATCATCATTTAACCGTAGGCTACACCGAAGGGTCATCGAGGGACAAAGGCAACATTCGAGGGACTATGATGATTTAACCGAAGGGTCTTTGCTAAGTGGATCCCCATATTCGCGGGACATGACCATAATACCGTAATCGTAGGGTAACAAAAGAGAGGTCCAAGATCGCATATTAAAAGACAAAGTTTTACAATTAATTAGATAGCCGTAGTCGATTAAGTAATTAGGTCCATATTAAAATCAGTATATTAAGATCAATTAAGCCATTAGGGTGGATCTTCACCATGAAATTAATACATTAAAATCAATTGAGTAATTCAGGATGAATCTCCATAAGGGTATCCCACACATAAAGTGGAATACCTAGCCGGCCATTTCCTCGGGAATATGTAAACCTTTACACAATTCAGCACACGGGTTAGAGCATCAAAGTAAAGTATAATTGAAAATTGCACTACAACACACCAGTCATAATCTTAGGCCAAATGATGCAGAATTATAATAAGTCTTGGTTAGATAGACATAAGGCAGAACAAAGCAGCCACTGTCCCGTTCGCCTCTGCTTCGCCTAGCGAAGGCTCAGCGAATGCTCGCTACAGGCTCGCTTAGCGATGTGCTAGCGAGCGGCCACGGGTTTGGAGTTTGACAACAGCATGACCTCTGAAAACCTGAACTTTTATGGCATTTGATTACAGGAATAGTATGGTCAAACATTCATGATATTCAAGCATATTTAAATTCGTATGTGAAATCAAATTACATATTCGAAACTTCAATCATGATGCTTTATGTATATAGCGATTACCGATTAAAAGCATAAAACAATAGTGATGCGCAAACCTGCTTGCAACTAAGCTGCTATGTTGAAGAGACTGATCGCTTTTGGTATCGGCTGGAGTTGGGCGGCGGTAGCTTCGGAGCGGAGGAGCGGCCTTCAGGGTTTCTTTATTCGGAACTCTCTACGGTAGCCTCCAGGGTTTCTGTGCCAGGGTTTCCGTCTGTCCTTGTCTCCCCCTTCGTCCTCTGAAGCTTGGCTATTTATAGTGCTCTTGTTGTGACCTAATGGGCTCAGAATGAAGCCCAGAAATTCTGATATTCGCAAGCTTCGCTAGGCGAAGGAGTTGCTCGCCTAGCGAGCAAGCTATTTTGGGCTTTTACTGGATCTGCTGCTTCGCTGGGGCGAGTGTCATAACGAGGGGTTCGCTAGGCGAAGGAATTGCTCGCCTAGCGAGCAAGCCAGTTTAGGCCCTTTTCTGGAGTGGGCCTGTTGTGAGCTGGGCTTTTGTCCCTTTAAGGTTAGTGCCTTGCAGAATAAGTCGGAGTGTCTTGAAAAATGCCTTGTAATATTAATGGGCAAATTTTGGGGTATGACAGCTGCCCCTGTTCAATATTCTTGAACCGAGAGAGTAGAATGGTATGTGCACCATTCGCGGTCTGGAGGTGGAAGATTATTGAACACTAGAATGCCCCCAAAAATTTGCGCTTGTCAATCAGGAGCTAGTCTTGATGGAGATGGGCTTTAAAGATGCCATCTAGGGAATTTGATGATGAGAGCTTCAGAGTGCGTCGTACATTAGACGATATCTGAAGACATGGATGTCGTACCGGGTCATACGCTAGACTGTATGGTGAGTCCTCCATTATGCTGTCGACCTCGTTGGGGAGTCGGAGTGTGTTATACGCTGTTGGGGATAAGGGATCAGCATGGATCATACGCTAGACCGTATCTGAATACCAGAGTGATTTGTTCATTAGGCGGGTGACTTCGCTGAGGATGAAAAATCAGAATGGATCGTACGCTAGATCGTCTCTGAGTTGCAGAACGAAACCTCCATTAAGCGGGTGATTTCACTGGGGATAGAAGATCAGACCGGATCGTATGCTAGATCGTATCTGAGTTGAAGATCCAAATGGGTCTTATGCTAGACCGTATTGGAGTTGCAGGATGAGTCGTCCGTTAGGCTGTGTCTGATGATGAAAGGGGGTAGTCGTACGCTAGACTACACTTCCGAAATGTACCGTACACTAGGTAGCATCTGAGGAGATGAAGGTCTAACTGGGTCGTACATTAAACCGTATCTGAGCAGAATGAGCCGTCCATTAGGCTGAATCTGACGATGAAAGGGGGTAGTCGTACGCTAGACTACAATTCAGAAATGTACCTGTCACTAGGTAGCACCTGAGCAGATGAAGGTCTAACTGGGTCGTACATTAAACCGTATCTGAGCAGAATGAGCCGTCCATTAGGCTGAATCTGCTTATAAAAGGGGTAGTCGTACACTAGACTACAATTCAGAAATGTACCTGTCACTAGGTAGCATCTGAGCAGATGAAGGTCTAACTGGGTCGTACATTAAACCGTATCTGAGCAGAATGAGCCGTCCATTAGGCTGAATCTGCTTATAAAAGGGGTAGTCGTACACTAGACTACAATTCAGAAATGTACCTGTCACTAGGTAGCATCTGAGTAGCAGAAGGTCTAACTGGGTCGTACATTAAACCGTATCTGAGCAGAATGAGCCGTCCATTAGGCTGAATCTGCTTATAAAAGGGATAGTCGTACACTAGACTACAATTCAGAAATGTACCTGTCACTAGGTAGCATCTGAGGTCTAACTTGGTCGTACATTAGACTGTCACTGAGCAGAATCTGAGGACTTGAATGTCTAACTTGGTCGTACATTAGACTGTATTTGAGCAGAATCTGAGGACTTGAAGGTCTAACTTGGTCGTACATTAGACTGTATTTGAGCAGAATCTGAGGACTTGAAGGTCTAACTTGGTCGTACATTAGACTGTATTTGAGCAGAATCTGAGGACTTGAAGGTCTAACTTGGTCGTACATTAGACTGTATTTGAGCGGTTGAGGGTCATAATGGATCGTCCGTTAGATCGTATCTGAGTGGAAGGAGTCATTTGTTGAGGCTAGACTGCACCTCGGAATATACCGTACGCTAGGCAGTATCTGAGGGATATAGTTAAATCTTGAATGTAATAGATAAAGATGCCCGTCTGAATGGACCTTTGTTTTGACTGTGTCAGGAGGATAATTGACCTGAAAAATAAAGTTAGCTTCATGCTATGTATGATGCATGCTATGAAACGATGTAATGTATATGATGCGGAATGAAATAAATGTGAACATTGTATGCAAGTATGTGATGTGAAATGATGTAATGAATGCACTATGCTTCTGAAACGTTCTTCCAGGGGACTCTACTGGGAAAATAAATCTCATTCTTTTGGTTGGAGATATTTGTATTGATGACCCTTTCTCAGCTGGGGGATACTTGATTGCCGTCTGACGATGGAAACACTCAACAGAGCCTGGCTAGGGGTGGAAGAGATGACCAGTATGTCTGATGCCAATTTCTTCTGGGGAATAACTGGCGTTGTCGGGGAATCGAATTAGCAACGGATTCATTGGGAAGCGTGATTAGACCTTCTCCTCAATCCTGAAGTCGTGTAGTAATTGCTATTACTATTCTAGGCATGCATTTTTGGTAAACATTGATCATATTCAAATGCATAAATCAATTCAAGGTAAATCAATGGACGTTTACGCAAACAAAACAGAAAAGGTCAAACAAAAGCATCTTTTTGGAAATGAAATTGTATTGATTTTGAAAGAGGGCCTGTAAACAGGCAATTTGTGTACAAGGAGACAGAAATCCTAGTGAGAGGAAATCGTCAAGAAAACAAAGAGAAAGCTATGCAGAAAAGGTCCTATTGATTTTAATTCCACTACTGTCATTATGTCTTCAAGCGTCTCATCTCCTGTTGTCGGATAGAAGTGATTGGCTTGTTCAGTCCTTGGAACTTGGTTGAAGCTGACTGAGAACGGGACATAGTCTTACGCTTTAATCCCTAATTTTTGCCTGGACCGCCTTTTCAGGTTTTCAGTCCACCAGGATACCCTTTTTTGCCCAAGCCGCCTTTTCAGGTTTTCGACTTGCCGGGTGTACGTTTTTATATGTTTATCCCTAATTTTTGCCCGAACCCTTTTGGTTCGCCGGGATGCCCTTACTTTTGCCTAGATACGTCGACCTAGCGGGTCTCTTTTATGCGTAGTATTTTTTAACTATGTCCGCGTTCACCGGATGCGGGAAATCTTCGCCGTCCATTGTAGCAAGTATCATGGCTCCACCAGAGAATATCTTCTTAACCATAAATGGCCCTTCGTATGTGGGAGTCCATTTACCTCTGGGATCACCTTGCGGTAGAATGATACGCTTGATCACCAAGTCACCAATTTGATATACCTGTCTCTTGACCTTTTTGTTAAATGCCTGGATCATGCGCTTCTGATATATCTGCCTATGACAAACAGCCGCGAGTCTCTTCAATCAAATTTATCTGATCGAGTCGAGTCTGAATCCGTTCATCTTCATCTAAGCCCGCCTCTTTCATGATTCTTAGAGAGGGAATCTGAACTTCCACTGGTAAGATGGCTTCCATTCCATAGACTAAAGAGAACGGAGTTGTCCCTGTCGAAGTGCGCACTGAAGTGCGATAACCGTGGAGAGCGAATGGTAACATCTCATGCCAGTCTTTGTACGTTACTGTCATCTTTTGTATGATCTTCTTGATATTCTTATTAGCAGCCTCCACGGCGCCGTTCATCTTTGGCCGGTACGGAGAAGAGTTATGGTGTTTTATTTTGAACTGCGTGCAGAGTTCAGTAATCATCTTGTTGTTCAAATTAGTACCATTGTCAGTGATAACTCTTTCAGGAGACAGCAGGTTTCTCAAATAGATATTTGATAGAATCCATCTTAGAAGTCAATAAAGTGGTATGATTCAACATATACTGTCTTAGTCGGCGAGCAGCCCAAGCCAAAGCACAGCAAGCTTTCTCGAGCTGTGAGTATCTTGTTTCACAGTCGGTACCTTTTGCTAAGGCAGTATATGGCATGCTCTTTTCGACCAGACTCGTCATGTTGCCCCAACACACACCTCATTGAATTTTCTAACACGGTCAAATACATGATGAGAGGTCTTTCTTCAACTGGTGGTATCAGAATTGGAGGTTCTTGGAGATACTTCTTGATTTTGTCAAAAGCTTCTTGGCATTCATCATTCCATACCATCTCTTGATTTTTTCTCAGTAATTTGAAGATGGGTTTGCAGGTAGCAGTCAAGTGTGGAATGAATCGGGCAATGTAATTCGAGTGCCCCAAGAAACCTCTGACTTCTTTCTTGTTTATTTCAGTACCCAGATTTACAATTTCAATTAATTCCTCATGCGGCTGTATAGTCTTTTCTTCTCGCAGTAGTCGGGCAAGTTCTCCAGGGACTTCACAATCTTCCTCGCTTCCATCCTCGGCTTGGTAGATCGGATTTTCAAAGTCATAATGAACACTAGCAGAGTCATTACCAACAGGATCCAGAGTGGATATGGATCGGCAAATTGTTACGTGAGTGTGTGCAAGAAACATAGCTTGTTTGAAAAATGACAGGAAAGATAAAGAGCGCAATATTTGAATGCAAAAAGTCCATTGATTTATTGAATATGAATATGCTTATGAAAATGACAAACCCTTAAAATTAGCTATTATGCCCCGGGTATAGACACAATGCTTTTGAAATACTAAAATAGCAATAAAAATTACTCCCGACTAAAGGAAATCGGGATAGTGTCTTCAGCCTTCCAATTATTGAGTCCATCACCAATTGTTGGGTAGACCCAGCTATCCAGGTCGCAATCGCTGTCAGCATCCTCTATAGCATTAAGAGTTTTGTCATGATTAAGCAGAGGAGCAGTGATGACCTTAGGAGTCTCAGGCGGATCCAATTCAAATTCTCCGGCGTCGATCATATCCTGAATTTTATTCTTCAACGACCAACAATCGTTCGTATTATGCCCGGGGCTATCGGAGTGATACGCACACCTGGCGTCGGGATTATAACTAGGAGAAGTAGTGTTGGGTTTTGTAGGAGGATCTCTGAGGGTAATTAAATTTGCTTTTAGCATACCCTGCAGTGCTTGTGCTAAAGTCATATTGATCTTCGTAAATTGCCTTCTTCCCGGGTTAATGTGCCTCACAGATTTCTTGTCTTTTTTCTTCTCGAGCAAGAGAGCCTTCAGTTCTTCCTGCCCCTTGGATAAGTTCAAGATCATCTCCTGGAGTTGAGCATTCTGAGCATGGAGATCTTTGACAGTCTGTCCGAGGTCCATTTTTCTGTTTGCATGAAAATCGTGAGAACATTGATCCCTTTAGAACACCTGTTATGCAATGTTATGCTATGCAATGTATGAAATGTTTTCAAGGACTTTTGGAATTTAACTTTGCATAAACTACCAAAAAGGAAACTTTTTTTCTTTTTTTTTTTTTTTTTTTTTTTTTTTTTTTTTTTTTTACAAAATAGAGCAAAGTTAAATCCCTAAGTCCTCGAAATGGTTAGTTCAACGCCATGATGTTATGATGATGTTATGATGTTATGTAAATAACAAGCACAAGCAAGTCACACAACCATCATTCCTAAGTTTTAAGGCTTGCATGAGTTCCATAGGTAAGTACCCTCCCCACTGAAGTTTGGTTGGTTCAACCTGTCCTAGAATAGTAACCGGGTTCTAGAAGGATCTCAGATCATCGACCTTTCTTTAAGTCCGCTTCAGTGCAACACCAAGTGGTTGACTGAAGCTTCCCTAAAGTCCAATCTCAAAGAGTGTAGTATCGAGTCTCAACCAACCCCAGTCGGAACCGAAGTCAGTTATCTCACTACTTTCTAATGGCCAGGATGAGTCAATTAGGGTTCTAAAGGTCTGGTTAATGCTTTAATGACACCACGCGGAAGCCAAATTTTTCCTCAAGTGAACATGAGGAACATCAGGACATCCAAAGTGTCACATTAACCGTAGCCATCATTTTAACCATTCCAGTATACGCCGGATAGTCGCGATGATCTATTGCTACTTACCTAAGGTACACTAGATCCGGGTGTAGGATCTTTCACTCAAAAATACCCAAGCAATCCCTTAAAAGTAAATCAGACAATTTGGAATAAGTGATCTTGTTTTTAAGGTAACCTCTCTTTTTAAAGTGTCCCCAGCAGAGTCGCCAGTTCTGTCATACGGTGAACTGACTTTATGTGGTTTTAATCGCAATGTCGCGGTTAGCAAGAGTCGCCACCGACTTTTCTTTTATCCAATAAGGAAAGGTGGAAAAGAACAGGAAAGACCTTAATTTAGATTCTTAGGTTCGGGAGGTACATTATACAAAGGGAAGGTGTTAGCACCCTTTGTATCCATGGTTATCCATGGGCTCTTAATCGCTCAATCATTTATGTTTTTCTAGTTTGAAAAAGTGGTTGGGAAATGTGTAGGAAATGTTTTGGAAAGGAGAATTTAACTTTGTAATGATTCTTGAATGAATGTATACAAAGTGGTTATCTCGTTTAGTTTTGAAAATAGTTTAGAAAAATATAACTCGGCAATGATTCTAGTGCAAATGTATGCCAAGTGGTGATTTTCTAATGGAGGTTTTGAAAGGTGTAAGGTGTGAAAAGTAGTTTTAAATTGTGAATAAGCAATTAAGAGTTATACCTATCCGAGGTCTTTCCGGGCATTTCCTATCCTTATGAGGGTAAAACTGTCCTTACTATTGAGAAGTAAGTATTTTTATCCTTTGGATGTGAAAGGGTCATCGTAGGGTCATCGATTGGTCATTGAAGGCAACAGTTGTGAGGATACCTTAGCATTCGAAGGGACGATCATCATTTAACCGTAGGCTACACCGAAGGGTCATCGAGGGACAAAGGCAACATTCGAGGGACTATGATGATTTAACCGAAGGGTCTTTGCTAAGTGGATCCCCATATTCGCGGGACATGACCATAATACCGTAATCGTAGGGTAACAAAAGAGAGGTCCAAGATCGCATATTAAAAGACAAAGTTTTACAATTAATTAGATAGCCGTAGTCGATTAAGTAATTAGGTCCATATTAAAATCAGTACATTAAGATCAATTAAGCCATTAGGGTGGATCTTCACCATGAAATTAATACATTAAAATCAATTGAGTAATTCAGGATGAATCTCCATAAGGGTATCCCACACATAAAGTGGAATACCTAGCCGGCCATTTCCTCGGGAATATGTAAACCTTTACACAATTCAGCACACGGGTTAGAGCATCAAAGTAAAGTATAATTGAAAATTGCACTACAACACACCAGTCATAATCTCAGGCCAAATGATGCAGAATTATAATAAGTCTTGGTTAGATAGACATAAGGCAGAACAAAGCAGCCACTGTCCCGTTCGCCTCTGCTTCGCCTAGCGAAGGCTCAGCGAATGCTCGCTACAGGCTCGCTTAGCGATGTGCTAGCGAGCGGCCACGGGTTTGGAGTTTGACAGCAGCATGACCTCTGAAAACCTGAACTTTTATGGCATTTGATTACAGGAATAGTATGGTCAAACATTCATGATATTCAAGCATATTTAAATTTGTATGTGAAATCAAATTACATATTCGAAACTTCAATCATGATGCTTTATGTATATAGCGATTACCGATTAAAAGCATAAAACAATAGTGATGCGCAAACCTGCTTGCAACTAAGCTGCTATGTTGAAGAGACTGATCGCTTTTGGTATCGGCTGGAGTTGGGCGGCGGTAGCTTCGGAGCGGAGGAGCGGCCTTCAGGGTTTCTTTATTCGGAACTCTCTACGGTAGCCTCCAGGGTTTCTGTGCCAGGGTTTCCGTCTGTCCTTGTCTCCCCCTTCGTCCTCTGAAGCTTGGCTATTTATAGTGCTCTTGTTGTGACCTAATGGGCTCAGAATGAAGCCCATAAATTCTGATATTCGCAAGCTTCGCTAGGCGAAGGAGTTGCTCGCCTAGCGAGCAAGCTATTTTGGGCTTTTTCTGGATCTGGTGCTTCGCTGGGGCGAGTGTCATAACGAGGGGTTCGCTAGGCGAAGGAATTGCTCGCCTAGCGAGCAAGCCAGTTTAGGCCCTTTTCTGGAGTGGGCCTGTTGTGAGCTGGGCTTTTGTCCCTTTAAGGTTAGTGCCTTGCAGAATAAGTCGGAGTGTCTTGAAAAATGCCTTGTAATATTAATGGGCAAATTTTGGGGTATGACAGGGAGGCTGATCACCTTGCTCCATTTCTTCAAACTCGTCTGTGGGCGGGTTTGCTTGTGAAGGCTCGGTGGCTTCGGGAGCATGTAGATCATAGAGGAGGCGGTTGCGGTTTGTGACATCGGTCAGGGCCATGTTGGGTAGGACAACGCTTGGGATGGCATGGTTGTTCACCATAAGATAATATCCTCCTCCTACTCTATTCTTAATCATGCGGCTGGATCGACAGTAGTTGATGTCCATAAATAGGGGAGGTAGAGATTCTAAGGTTTGGAGTCGGTCCCCTAAGTTTAAGCCAAGTGCAATGGTGGTGATTAATCCACCAATTACAAAGGGTTGGCGGCCTCTAGCACATAAGGTGCGGATATGATGAAGTAGAAAAGAGGCAGCGTTTACCTTAGCAGTCGGTTCGAAGACGCATTCGAGGAAGAATAGTTCTTTTGCGTTGACCTTACTGTTGTTTGGTCTTCCAAAAACTGTATTTTGTAGGATCCGGAGAAAATATCGGATGGTTGGGTTATGTATGTGGGAAAGAAGGAGTTCTTCCCAGTTGTAGGCATCTAGACCGGATATTTTCTTAAAAAGGGTGGAAATGGCAACTGTGCTCCAGTTTATTTCGGGAGGGATTCTGGGGTAGACTTGACCTTCTGTGGGAAATTGTAGCATGGTACTCAATTGGTTTTGCGTTAAGGAGTACTCGGTGTTGAACATTCGGAAGGTTGCGGTGCCGGTTAAAAATTCATCTTCACCGGTGGAAGTGGTGTATGCGTATGAACTTAAGAATTCTAAGGTTAGGGAGGGGTATGTTGGTTGGTTATGGGTGCATAGAAAGGTTAAGTCGGCTTGACGGAGCATCCATTCGATACCTTGGAGTAATCCTAATTGGTGTAAACAAGTAAAATCAGGGTACCTGGTGGAGACGACGCCTCGCTGTTGGAAACACTCGAATTGCTCCCTTTGATAATTTTCGTCTTCGGATCAGAAGATGATATTTCCGAAGTTCTGGTTTCCCGCCATAATGATGAATGAATTTGAAGGAGTAATTTGGAGAGAAAAGAAATGTATTGGATGGGAGAGAATGGTTTGTGGTGAATGAAGGGAGGTTTTGATGGGTATTTATAGGAAAAGAATTTGGAAGTTGGAAAAAAGTGGTTGAAAAGTAAATGTGGGTAAATGTGAATGAATGGGGAAGATAAAAAATTTGAAGGGTGTAACGTTCGTCTCCAACGGCTATGTAACGTTCACCTAGTCAGAAAGGTGTTACGCTCGTCACAGGGGTGTGACGGTCGTAACAGGCTTTTGGCGTGCCGTTCGTCATAGATTGTGTGACGCTCGTCACACACTCTTTTTGGCAAGGCTTCAGTAGCGTTCTACAGAATTACTTTGGTAATGGATTTATTTTTATTATTTTGTTTTGTTTTTAGATTATTTTATCTTGCTAATTAATTTATCTTGCATGCTATTCTACTTTGCATAATATTGCATGAATAATTCAATAGGTTATAGGCAGCAACAGTAGAGAATATAATAGCTATTGCATAATAAAATTAAATAAATAGCTTCAATAAAATGATCATAATGTAATATTGGAAAGAAAAAAAAACAAAAGAAATGTGAAAAGGAAACAAATGCGAACATGAATTCAAATAACATTAATGAATAATCTAACTTAAAACTAGATAGCTAAGAAAAATAACTAAATTCTATCCATCTGCACGATCTCTGGCCGGAGGAGCAAAAGAGTTAACACGGTGTAGCAACTCGTGAAACTGATCTGTCATACTGCTCATGTATCCTAGAACTTCGTGTCTCATGTCAGTAAATTCTTCTCTGAGGGCGTCTTGTTCTGACATCAAAGCTTCAATGGCGGTGTTATAATCAGTTCCGGGCATATGATGCCGGAGGTCGGATATTGCTGATTCTTCGGTCTGAACAGGCTGAGGAGGAGGGTCAATATCATAATAGCCAGATGGTGTCTGAGGGTCAGATTCAGCATAAGGGATCTGGTCATTATAAATCTCATAGTCATCACAAATCTCATAATCCTGGATGGATTCAGTGGATCTAGCAGGAGTGGGGGTTTCGTTCAGATTGTAGAGCCAGTTGTTGTGGTCATGAATACTAGTCCTAGGATCGGGTAAGGTAAATAGGCAAAGAACCTGGTTATTAATAATAAGCTCAAACTCATCAGATCCTAGGTTTGCTATAAACAAGGTGTTGAAGAGGAAGGGTATACTCATAGTAGTAATGCCACAAAAAGGGCTTAGGTCGAGAATTGACTGACGTAACCCGATAGCGTTACCAATCATGGTTATCAAACCACCTATTCTAATGGGTGCTCGCTCATCTTGGATAAGGTGGTCTAAATTTGCTAGCATAAAGGTGTGGGTGAGGATCCCATGGAAATAACGGAAGGTCGGGTTATGAATGTTTCCAGGGAGAAACTCATGGTCCTCGGGTTCATCATTTCCAGTCAAACTACCCCAAAAGTGTTCAAGTTCTCTATACTCAAAAAGTTCTTCCTGGCTTACTGTGAATGTGTCAAAGGAGGTAGGAAAACCCAATAGGTTTGTAAAGTCTCTAATATTAAATTGGTACTCCATGTTGAACATTCTGAACTGGATAAAACCTCTGCTAATTCCTTTTCCATGGCTGGGTAGATAGATTAATGAGCTAAGGAATTCTAGTGTGAGTCTCCGGTAGGTGGCGAAATGTCTTAGGATAGGGGATGTCTCCCATCCTATCTGATTCAGCAAATACAGGACACTTTCTCTTAGTCCAAGGGCAGTCATAGCCCAATCATCAGCATATAAATTAGGTAGCATCTCTCTAGTGGCTAGTTCGTCAAACTTTTGTTTCTGAGCCATTCCTCTGAATTTGATACCCATACGATCAATATGTCCCATCTGGTTAGTGTTAGCTAGAGAAAAGAAAACATGAGTTTTAGTTAGGATTTGGCCAAATGCCGAAAGAAGAAAAAAGTTATTATTATTATTATTATTATTATTTTTTTTTTTTGAATTAAAATAAATCAGGAATGAATACTAAACAGAAATTAAAAGAATAATTAAGGAAGAAATAGGAAAAATGATAATAATAGAATAAGAAAATAATAAAATAATTGTGGGTTGTCTCCCACTAAGCGCTTTGTTTAAATGTCGCAAGCTCGACAAAGAAACTGTTAAGTATTATCTATTGATCCTGGGGGCATTTCGTCTAAGTGTAGGATTTGCGAATCTTCGTTGGTTTCCGCATAGTGATAGTGTTTTAGACGTTGCCCGTTTACAGTGAACGGTTCTGTGGATTTGCCTTTAATTTCTATCGCTCCACTGGGAAAGATGTTAGTGATATGAAAAGGACCTGACCATCTGGATCGTAGTTTTCCCGGGAATAGCTTTAGTCTAGAGTTAAATAAAAGGACTGCGTCGCCTTGCTTGAAGGTTTTCCTTGATATACGCTTGTCATGCCATTGTTTTGTTCTTTCTTTGTAGATTTTGGCATTTTCGTAGGCGTCTCTTCTGAGTTCCTCTAATTCGTTTATGTCAAGGATTCTCTTTTCGCCGGCGACCTTATAGTTTAAATTCAGATTTCTAATAGCCCAATAGGCCTTATGTTCTAACTCTACCGGGAGGTGACAGGATTTTCCATAAATGAGTTTAAATGGGGTCGTCCCTATGGGGGTTTTATAAGCAGTTCGGTATGCCCACAAAGCTTCTGGTAATTTTAATGACCAATCTTTCCTTGAAGTGGCGACTGTTTTCTCTAATATTTGTTTAATCTCTCTATTGGACACTTCCACTTGCCCACTGGTCTGAGGGTGGTAAGGTGTCGCTATCCTATGTCTCACGCCGTATTTAAACAATAGTTTTTCGAGTACCTTGGATATAAAGTGCGATCCACCATCACTGACTACTATTCTTGGGATGCCAAATCTCGGAAATATTATATTCTTAAAGAGTCTAGTTACTACTCGGGTGTCATTTGTTGGAGAAGCTATAGCTTCGATCCATTTTGATACGTAGTCAACTGCCACGAGTATGTATTTGTTACCGAAAGAGGATGGAAAAGGTCCCATGAAGTCTATTCCCCACACGTCGAAAATCTCTACTTCCAAAATACCCTTTTGTGGCATCTCGTCACGTCTAGATATGTTTCCTGTGCGTTGGCATCTGTCACATTCCTTAATAGCCGCATGTACGTCATTCCATATAGTTGGCCAATAAAAGCCGGCTTGTAGGATTTTAGAGCAGGTCTTGGATGTACTTGTGTGTCCACCATAAGGAGCGGAGTGGCAGTGTTGGATTATATTTTCTACCTCTTCTTCGGGTATACATCGACGGAAGATACCATCGGGGCCTCTTTTGAAAAGTAAGGGATCATCCCAGTAATAGTGTTTTATGTCGTAGAAGAATCGTTTCTTCTGCTGGTAGGATAAAGTAGGTGGAACTATTCCGGCGGCTAAATAATTGACGAGATCAGCGTACCATGGTGTGACAAATATAGCTAAGGTGGTTTCTACTGGTTTGTCAGAGTTATTCTCTTCCAAAGTAGCTATAAGTTTATCGTACAAGAAATCATCATTAATTGATGTTCTTTCCGGTTCAAGGTTCTCAAGTCTAGAGAGGTGGTCTGCTACTACGTTTTCAGTTCCTTTCTTGTCTTTTATTTCTAAATCGAACTCTTGTAGCAACAAGATCCATCTTAGGAGTCTATGTTTAGCATCCTTTTTTGTTAAGAGGTACTTGATAGCGGCGTGATCAGTGTAAACTATTACTTTGGCTCCGACCAAGTAGGAACGAAATTTATCTAGCGCAAATACCACTGCTAGGAGTTCTTTCTCGGTAGTGGCGTAATTCATCTGCGCTTCATCTAGGGTCCTACTTGCGTAATATATAACGTGAAGCTTTTTATCCTTTCGTTGTCCTAAAACAGCACCTACAGCATAATCGCTGGCATCACACATTATTTCGAATGGTTCATTCCAGTCGGGTGTCTGCATTATGGGTGCGGAGATCAATGCTTGCTTAAGCGTTTGAAATGCTTTTAAACAGTTATCGTCGAATATGAATTCAGCATCTTTCATCAATAGTCCGGTTAAAGGTTTAGTTATCTTAGAGAAGTCTTTGATGAATCGTCGGTAAAAACCGGCGTGTCCTAAAAAGCTTCGTACTTCTCTCACGGTTCTTGGGGGTTGAAGATTTTCGATTACCTCTATTTTGGCTTTGTCTACTTCAATTCCTCTGTTCGAGATGATGTGTCCTAAAACAATTCCTTCTTGTACCATAAAGTGGCACTTCTCCCAGTTAAGTACTAAGTTTACTTTTACACATCGCTCAAGAACTCTTTCTAGGTTTTCAAGGCATTCTTCAAAACTTTGTCCGTATACGGAAAAGTCATCCATAAATACTTCCATGATGTTTTCGAGAAAGTCGGCGAAAATTGCCATCATGCATCTTTGAAAAGTTGCAGGAGCATTACACAGGCCAAACGATATTCGTCTATAAGCGAAGGTACCAAAAGGGCACGTGAACGTTGTCTTTTCTTGGTCATCAGGGTGAATTGGTATTTGAAAGAAGCCTGAATAACCGTCTAGATAACAGAAATGTGAATGTTTTGCTAATCGTTCTAACATCTGGTCAATGAATGGTAGAGGGAAATGATCTTTTCGGGTTGCTTTGTTTAGTTTCCTATAGTCGATGCACATTCTCCATCCCGACTCGATTCGTTTAGTTATAGTTTCCCCTTTTTCGTTTTCAATAACGGTTATGCCTCCTTTCTTTGGTACTACGTGTACAGGACTAACCCATTTGCTATCAGATATAGGATATATAATGCCTGCTTCTAATAACTTGGTTATTTCCTTCTTTACTACCTCACTCAGGATCGGATTTAGTCTCCTCTGGTGTTCTCTAGAGGTTTTACAGTCTTCTTCTAGCATGATGCGGTGCATACAAATAGAAGGACTTATTCCTTTAAGATCGGTGATGTGGTAACCTAGTGCGGTTGGATATTTTCTTAAGATATGTAGGAGTTTTTCTGTTTCGAGTCTTCCTAGGTCTGCATTGACTATCACAGGTCGTTCAAGTTCTGAGTCTAGGAATTCATATCTCAGATTTTTGGGAAGTGTTTTCAGGTCAAGGGTTGGTTTGTTAAGACATTGCGTAGGGTCCGGTGTTATTGCTAAACATTGGTTAGATTTGTCTTCTACAAGGTAGTCGGATGATTTGTCTTCTTCTAACTCTGCTTCTTTTATGCATTCATCGATGATATCCATGAAGTAACATGTATCTTCTATTGCAGGTGCTTTCAAGAATTGGGAAAGAATGAACTCAATTTTCTCTTCACCTACTTCGAAGGTGAGTCGTCCTCGTTTTACGTCTATGATTGCACCGGCAGTTGCTAAGAACGGTCTTCCCAGTATAATGGGTGTAATATCATCTTCTCTAATGTCCATAATTGTAAAATCAGTTGGAATGTAGAATTGACCTATGCGTACGGGAACGTTTTCAAGAATTCCTACAGGATATTTTATGGAACGATCTGCTAGTTGCACAGACATTTTGGTTGGTCTTAATTCTCCCATTTCCAGTTTCTTACATATGGATAAAGGCATAACGCTAATTCCGGCTCCTAAATCGCATAAGGCTTTGTCGATGACAAATTTTCCTATGTGACAGGGTATAGAGAAACTACCCGGATCCTTGAGTTTAGGAGGCATGTTTTGGATTATAGCGCTACATTCGGCAGGGAGTGTAACGGTTTCACTATCTTCAAGTTTCCTCTTATTAGAAAGAATTTCTTTTAAGAATTTAGCATATGAGGGCATCTGCGTAATAGCTTCGGTGAACGGAATTGTAACGTTTAATTGTTTAAGGAGATCAACAAATTTTCTAAATTGGCCCGCATCTTTGGTTTTAACAAGCCTTTGAGGGTAAGGGATAGGTGGTTTATAAGGTGGTGGAGGTACATAAGGTTCCTTCTTTTCTATGGTTTCCTTATTACTCTCTTCCTTTTCCTTAGGTTCACTTTCCTCAGTTGATTTTTTAGGGTTTTGGTTTTCTATCCTTGGATCAGACGGTCCTTCCACTTCCGTTCCACTTCTTAATATGATTGCATGAGCGTGGCTTCTCGGGTTAGGTTGGGGCTGTCCAGGGAATGTACCAGTTGGGGCAGCAGTAGGCGCTTGTTGTTGAGCTACTTGTGATATTTGTGTTTCCAGCATTTTGTTATGGGTAGCCAGGGCATCTACTTTGCTTGCTAGTTGTTTAAGCTGTTCGCCAGTGTGTACATTCTGGTTTAGGAAATCTTTATTGGTTTGTTGTTGGGAAGCTATAAAGTTTTCCATCATGATTTCCAAGTTGGATTTCCTAGGGGCGTTATTGTTAGGCATGGATGGGTTCGGTTTCTGATATCCCGAAGGTATAGCTGGGGCTTGATTTGGAGATTGTCCAGGTGCGTACAAAGCATTATTACTTTTATATGAAAAGTTTGGATGGTTTTTCCAATTTGAGTTATAGGTATGCGAGTAGGGGCTTCCTTAAGCGTAGTTTACTTGCTCTGTTTGGATTCCTGTTAAGAGTTGACAATCCGTAGGAGTGTGACCTTGGATTCCACAGACCTCGCAATTCTGAGTTATAGCAACCACGGCGGCTGGAGGTGATACATTTAAACTTTCAATTTTCTGGACCAAAGCATCCACTTTTGCATTGACGTGATCAAGGTTACTTATCTCGTACATGCCAGTTTTCGTTTGAGGTTTTTCCACCATTGTTCGTTCGGTTCCCCACTGATAGTGGTTTTGGGCCATGCTCTCGATAAGCTGGTAAGCATCAGCATAAGGTTTGTTCATTAATGCACCACCTGCAGCGGCGTCTATTGTTAACCTTGTGTTGTACAAGAGACCATTATAAAATGTGTGAATTACTAACCAGTCTTCCAAACCATGGTGTGGGCAAAGTCTCATCATATCTTTGTATCTTTCCCATGCTTCGAAAAGAGACTCGTTGTCTTTCTGTTTAAATCCGTTTATCTGGGCTCTTAACATAGTTGTTTTGCTTGGCGGAAAGTATCAGGCAAGAAAAACTTTCTTCAACTTGTTCCATGTGGTGACAGAGTTGGAAGGGAGGGACTGAAGCCATCTTCTAGCGCTATCTCTTAATGAGAAAGGAAAAAGACGAAGTCGAATTGCCTCTGAAGTGACACCATTAGCTTTAACAGTATCAGCGTATTGGACAAATACGGATAAATGAAGGTTTGGATCCTCGGTAGGATTTCCAGAGAATTGGTTCTGTTGCACAGCCTGCAACAGCGAAGGTTTAAGTTCGAAGTTGTTTGCTTCGATTGCGGGTGGAGCAATACTTGAATGCGGTTCATCTTGCGATGGGGCGGCGTAATCTCTAAGAGCACGAGCTGGTTCTGCCATCTCGGGTATCGAAGGAAAAATGTTTTTGAAATCAGGAAGATCTACAGGAGGGAGATTGTTTGCAACACGATATTCCCGAATTCGTCGTAGGACTCGGAGATATAGTTCGATATCGTTGATTCGTAAATAGAGCGGTTCGCCTTGTGAGCGAGTGCGTGGCATACAAATCAACGAAAGAAAGAATAGAAGAAAAAAGAAACCTTAGTCTCTACAGCGTAACGGAAGAGTTACGATATCGATTAAATAAAAGTCCCCGGCAACGGCGCCAAAAACTTGATCGCGACTTTATGAGTCGAATTTGGGGTACAAACTGCAAGTGCACAGTTCTATCGCGTAGTTTTAAAAGATATCGATCCCACAGGGACTTATGAATCGATATACCGTTATCTAAGGTTACTTCGTAAAGCTAAGGTGGATAATGTTCGATTGTTTGGGGGAAAAGCTAAAACTAAAAATAGAATCTAAATTAAATATTAATAAAGCGGATATCGGTATGTAGTTCGTCGTAATTAGGGAATCAATTCTTTGTCGGTTTCTTGGTTTCAAAATAAATCTTTTCAGTTGACTTTATTGATTAAAAGTTTTATCTCAAACTCTCGCTCTGTTGAATAAACCATGATTTTATGTTAATGTAGCTGTCACTTATAATTAAGTCAAAAAACCATTTTTTGGAAGCAATACAGTCCATAGAAACTCTTTTCAAGAAAACACTGACCGTTTAAACACCCTTATCTCAAACTCTCGCTCTGTTGACTTAGGTTATATAATTAAATTCGAATGCTTAACTCTCGTCCTCACATTCAATCTTTAAAAATACTTTTTGGAAAAGATCAGAATTTAATTAACTCTAAAACTTGCTCTCGCCCTGATCTAGAATTAATGTCTAATTTACACTGTCCAGTTAAAACCTCAAACTCTCGCTCTATTGATTTTAACTTCTTTATGTCTTTTACCTTCGTAAAAAAAACCTTTGTTATTAACCCTGTAAATTGAGACCGTAAAAAGAGTGATTTTAATTTTAAATTTAATGAAACCGACTTAGATTTTGATTCCTTATTCCGCTTACTTTACATACCGATATCTAAGCGAATTAGCCAGACATGCTAAACAAACTTAAATACTTATCATGCATAAACAGACTCATCCCAGGCAGATAATATAAATAAATAATAAAACAAAGCATTAAATAATAATTAAAGAACCTGAATAAGTTAAACAGTAGTCTTGAATAAGTTAAACAGTAGTCTTGAACACTCCACCACAAGCCGGTAGGATTTGTTCTTGGATTCTTCAATTAAACAACAAATTAAAACGAAGGAAATAAAAACTGGATTCTAACGTAAGGTTAGATCCGATAAAAAGGTACACAATAGTTTCCGGTGTAGAAACTATTGTGCAAAAAGAATTAACTAAATGCTAAAAAGGAAATAGAAATTGCAAGGGAAATAGTGTAAAACTCGTAAAAGCAATGCTGTAAAAAATAATGCTTAAGTTGCTGGAAGAGAAAAAGGCAAAAGCGAAAACGGCAAAAGGAAAAATATGGAAAAAGCGTGGAACCCTTTTAGGTTTGGAAAGTGGCTATTTATATTGGTGCCTTGAGTAACTGCTTCCGCTTCCAAAGGTCTTCAACGTGCAAAGTACTTAGGCGTGGACATCGGCTTCAACTCTTCCTCAACATCTCTGAAGCGTTCCTTGCGCCAAAAATGTAGGGGAATGGTGTGACGTTCGTCACACCATGTGTGACGTTCGTCACAGGAGTGTGCAAGGCGTGACGCTCGTCACAGCCTCTGTGACGTCCGTCACAGGCACAGCACCTGTGTTCTTGTACTTTGGGTTGGGCTTTGATATTTGGTTCATTTTCTCTCCTTTTTGCACCTCCTTTTCTTCCATTTTTACTTGTGCTTCAAAATAAGCCACTTGAGACAAATAGGAAGAAAATACCGCGTAATATCTAATAAAATGAAATGAACTGAAATAAATAATGATAAAATTTAATTGAATTAAGTCCTAAAATATGATATAATTTCATGTTATCAAATTCATGTTGTGTTTTCTTCTTGTTGAGGCCCTCTTCACCATGGAAAACAACATTCAGGTTACAGAATGCAGCAAGACTCTCATAGCCACTTTCAATCAAAATCTCCACATCTTCTGTCACAGTATGCGAAAGGTGACCAGAATACCAACCTACTAAACAAAAATAAAAAAACATCAGAACTGTCAGCATAATATGTATCCAAAACTCAACTAGAGGAAGAAGAATATGATTTCTTTGTGTGGGATGACAGTGATATCAAACTAGAATTTCAAGAAAACCAGCAAACTCTAATCGATAAAGTCCTATCTAAAAAACCTATGCTAAAAAATTCTATTGCAACGAGGTTGGAAAGCATATGGTATGGCCATAAAGGAATAAAAATAAAAGAACTAGTAGCACGGTTTTATCATATATTTATGGACAATCAGTCGCATCCGCGAAAAACAACCGACAGGCTAAAACAAAACAAACAGAGCCGCCACCGTGCGTTATTTATCCCAAAAGAGGGAAAGGAAACGCTCGAAGTAAACCTGGAAAAGACATGGTCTCGCGACCAAAGAGAGATGGGATCGGGAGTCGGTTATGCGAAGGGAAGGTATTAGCACCCCTACGCATCCGTCGTACTCGACGGGATCCACGCTCAGAAAGATAGAAGAAAGGTTGCTAAACACTGCTCAAAAGAATGCACACACACACTGAAATAAGACAGATGGAAGAAAAGGGGAATGGGCTCGCTAGGATATCGCATCCTATGCTTACGTATCTCATCTGGAATGAGAATCAGAGCTACCGTAGTTCGGCTCACGCACGCCAAACAAAACACACACAGGAAACCGACTGCCAATCGCTGGACTTATGTCAGACTCCACACAAACAGGCAAACATGGAAACCGAATGCCAACCGCTGGACTTACATCGGACTCCGAACCAACAAACACACAGGAAACCAACTGCCAATCGCTGGACTTACGTCAGACTCCTACACACACAAAGGGTTTAACCGGACGCTGAATCGTCAAAAGTAACAAAAAAGTTGAACAAACAAGTTAATAGGGAGTCTGGAACTCGAGCCTAATAACTGTCAAGAAAACACACACAAAAAGGAAAAGGGTGCCCGGAGAGATCTCGTACGATCTCCTGCCTACATACCTCATCTGGTATGAGGATCAGGGCAACGTAGTTCCCCTTAACAGGGGAGAAACTTTCTCCTAACCAGAAACTGGGAAATGACAAACTAAAAGGGAGACTAACTCGAGCCTAATAGTTATCATGCAATCCACAATGGTCCTAGGTTGAGGTTTCTATCTAACTTGCACAGGCAACAAGCTATCTTACACAGCACAGACAAACAACACAAGCACAATAAACAATCACACACACTATATGCAATCAATTGGGCTCATACAAGGTTAGGCTGCAAAAGCAAGCCAACTGGAATCGGGTGTAGTTAGCTCTTAACCCTAACATTGAGAGTTAGGGTGAAGCAGATGAAATGGGAAGTGAGGGTAAGACCTCACAGCTCTTATCCCTGGCCTGGGAGAGCTTCAGACAAATGAAAGTGGGAGTTTAGAAAGTTGGAACTCTTCTCCACATATGACTGACACAACAAAGATCTTGGGTTAATATCCACAATGCATCAACACAAGGTGTGTGAGCAAAGTGAATGACACACTGAGTAGCAGGAGATGGATTACACATCTCTTTTGTCTGCCAATTGCCTCATAAGAGGACTTTTCCTGCTTGGCACAAAGATAAACAAACACAAGCATTGCCTCTTAAGGAGGGCTTCAGACAGGTGCCTGCCCCCATAACAGGACAGGTCTTCCAGACTACATGAAGTCAGAGAGTTATACCTCAGTGGTTAAGCAACCAAGAAAAATCAAGTTCAAAAGAACTTAAGCAACTTATGTACCTGTTGAAACATCACACAAATCAGTACAACTATACAGACAAACAGACAATCATGAATATCAAACAGTCAAACCCAATGAGCAAAGGCATAAGCCACAAGTTAAACTCAAATGAGTTAACAACCCTACAAAACACACAAAGTTAGTAGTCAAAAGTAAACATCAAAGGCTCAAGTGATAAAGCACCAACAACTATGGAACTTGAATGCTCCACCTGAAATCAAAGCTCAAACATAAGCAACCAACCACTAGGTCAAAGCCTAGGGTCAAAGAGGGAGAAAAAATTTAAAACAGAACATGAAATTTCACATGAATCAACTTCAAACAATCAAGAACACAATCCAAAAGGTCTCATTTCATTATCAATTACCAAATCCATTTCATGCACCAAATATGGCAAGGTATGCAAATTGTGATCACATTGTGACATCAGAATGAACAAATGCACATTAATTCAAAAATAATTCAATTAACCTTGGAAAAAAATCATGGGTAAACAGAACATACAACATGATCATCACACTAAAAATTAGAGCATTTGGACAACATTAGACATGGTAATCAAATTGCATAAGCCAAGGCAAGCACAATCAAGCACATATGTGACACAACTTGGCACACCAACTTAGCACAAGCCTAAAACAGAAATGAAACATGGTAAAAACCTCAAACCAAAGCCAAAACAACATTCAACATGTCTGGAATTAGTGTGCAAAATTTCACAAGCATTTCACAATCACATGAAGTTCAAAGCAATTTGAAAACTCAAATGTAACCATCCAGAATGAAAAATCCCAATTAAATCAGAAATCAATCCAAAAATTCCACCAAAAATCATGAGCAATCACAACATTCATATCAAGCACCATACAAAAAATCAGGACAATTGGAGATCATTTGGCATGGCAAATATATCAATCAAGTTGAACAAGCAAAGGTGTGACACACATTGTCACACCTACATTCACATGATCATAAAACAGAAACCACAAATGGTAAAAATACTCAATCAACACCAAAATGTCAAGCAATGAGTCTAGTTTCAACATGTAAAATTTCATGAGCATTGGATTAAAAATGAGCATTTCACAAATGAAGAAGCAAGGCAAGGTCAAGATATGATACATGTACACAAACCCTAGGCAAAATAATTTTCCAGGCCATGCACAATTTATGGAAAAATGTTCATAAAATACTAGACAAAAAATGTGACATAATGCAAAAAACCACATATTTTTTGGAGCAATTTTCTATTTGTTGTGAATTTTTAAAGTTGAAGAAAAAATGAAAAATACATGTGAAGCAATGGAAATGACATAGGAGGGAAAAAGAAAAATCAAAGAAGCATTTTGAAAAAATGTCACCGCCTGGAATCGAACCAGGCGCGTTTTTGAATTCCGTTTTGGCGCCCAAGCAAAACGACGTAGTTTTGGCGCCCAAACCCTAACATTAAGCGCTGCATGGCTTTTGTAGCAAATCCAGAAATTCCTAGCTAATTTCGTAGCAAATTTCCTAGCTAAATGGTAGCAAATACTGGAAAGCAAGGTTGAAGATGAAGATCATCTTCCAAATTTCCAGATTTTCAAAACAACACCAAAACTCAAAATCAAGCACAACATCATGCATTATTTTTCACGTACATCATAAATCCATGAATCAATTACACAAAAACATCATCAAACGTATGGATCGAAGGAAATAAAGTTTATCATCAAAACTTCAAACGCATGGATCTACATGAATATAGCATCATTTTTCTTGATTCAAAGTGCAAATTCATCACCATTAAAAGATCTACATGATAGACATAATAATTTTAAGAATTAAGGAGGTCGAAAAAGTGACCTCTTAATGAGCAGCGACTGGATTCACGTGTTTCTTGGCTTGGCAATGCTTCAATCCTGCTCCAACGTGCTTTGAGAGGCAAATGATGATGAATTGGAAGCTCAAATGTTCTTGAATCAAGCTGAATCCTCAACTGCCATGGAAGCTTCAAGAGATGAACATGAACTTGTATGCAACGAATTCTAGATCTAAACTTGGGAATTGTGATGAATTCTGTTATGATTTGTGTTATATATGCTTCACTAATCATGTTTAATTAACCTAAACCAAATGCTAATGAAAATTAATTAAGTTTGGAGGTGTTTTTGCAAAATTGATCTTTCACCCTTATGCATGGACATGGCATGTGAACAGTACGAATTTGGGATTGAAATGCACTCAAAATATCTTTTTAAAGCCAATGGAAGTGGTACCATGTTCAAATAATGCACACATTTCAAATTCCTTTTTTCCCTCCAAAAATCAATTGAATTTTCAAATATTTATGTAAATGGAATGCATGGCATGTGATGTATGTTTTGGATAGTACATGTCAAGACATGAACAATGCAAAAAGAACCACTCCATTTGGCCTTTTGGTTTGAAAGTTATGCATGTTTGAAGTTCCATGTTCACTTAGCCAAGTTTGATCCATATCTCTTCAACCACACATGAGAAATTGATGATCTTGGACTTTTTGGAAATGGGAGAGAAAGATCTACAACTTTAACGTTCAACAAAATTTCATTTGAAGCATTTTTGATGATGTAATCTTGAGTTGAAAACCTTTTCATTTTTGGCAATTTCAAATTACAAGTCACTTTCTATTTTTGGAAAGTTTTGTCCTGACTTTATTTTCTTCAATGTTAATGTTTGAAATGTCAAATGAGACTTGTTTGAACATGAATGAAGTATTTTCAATCACTTCCCACCTCCAAATCCAACAGTTGACTTGTGGTTGACTTTTGCAGTTGATAGATGACTTGGCCATGCACAGATGATTTTGAGCCTCAATCTCTTGATAAAATGGCTCCAAAATGAAACCCTAGCTTATACAAGCTCAATAAAACCATATGATGATCTCCATCTCAATAAAAACCTCATCTCCTTGAAAAACCCTGATTGGTATAATGCAACTGATTAGGGTTGACCAGAGGTCAAAACCCTAATCCCAAGGCACATGATCAGGCACAATGAACCTCTTGGTGATGATAAGACCATGATGATGGTGATGTACCATTTCAACCAAGATGATACCCAATCTCCGTGAGGAACCAAGAAACCCTAATTGAAGCACAATCCTCGGATGGCTAGTGATCAATTCATGAGACCCTCAGGCTTGAATCTTTTTAACTTCTCCATCTTCTGATAAAGACCTAGAAGGATGACTTGCTCAGTGTTTCCATATGATATGCAAAGATGTAATTCCTAATGTCCTAAAAGATGAAATGCAATATGCTAAGCTAGTCCCAAGAGAGGAGGGCAAATTTTGAGATGTTACAGCTCAGTGTCTGGAACAAAGAAGTCTCTCAACCAGGATCTCAATCAAGAATGTCCCTGCATATGGATAAACATGTGTTAGATGCAGATAAATGAAAAATATGAATGATGCTGATGTATGAATGCAATGCACTGTGCCATCCTCCAAGTCATCTGAACAACCACTGCACTGAGTCACGACCTCTGAACTGATCACAACCATCTGAGGTACTGAGCAACCCACAAATCCGACTTGGGATTCCGAAATAAACGGAACTGAAGGATACATCACCATCATCACCGGAAAGTCCTCTGAACCAGCCCAGGGAATCCTGAAATAAACGGATCCCCACTGATAAATACCACGGACAGAACTCCGATGTCTCAGAAATAAATCCATAAATCCGACTTATAAATAGGACTCTGATCAACAACTGAACCATTAGTCACCATCAAAGTCACCATCAGAACATGCATCTGTAAGAATCAACCCTCCCCTCACAGGTGAATTCTAATCAGGTCATCCTAAGGCGGATAATAGTCTCGACAATCGGGCAAAGATACTCAACGGGTTTGCCCTTTCGGGTGTGCCGTTGCAGCTCTCTTAAGATCGTCTAAACCAAAGATCCGGGAAAGAACGGTCACCGAAGTCAATAGCTCAAAAGAGGTAACCCAACCAGAGTGGAATACTCCACAATGGAAGAGCTCTCTCAGATGAACCTCGTCCGGCTTGTGGTATGTCACGTCGCAACAACATGCCCAACCAACATGTGAGGAACGTGAGACCACACTAATCCTAGGTGTATACTCGGGGCTGGGTTTTAGCCCCACTCAGAACACCCACCCCAACTCAGAGGAATCACCTGTACAGAAGACAGCACAATGATAGTATGATGCATGCAGACATTTATGCAAATATATATACAACATAATAATCATAAATGCAATAAATAGAGCAGCACAAGCAACCTAGACTATCCTAGAGAACGCTAGGAGAGACTCGCTTAGGGAAGATGGACCAGCAAAAGGTCAACTTCTTTGTATCCCCAGCAGAGTCGCCAGCAGTCGCATCCGCGAAAAACAACCGGCGGGCTAAAACAAAACAAACAGAGCCGCCACCGTGCGTTATTTATCCCAAAAGAGGGAAAGGAAACGCTCGAAGTAAACCTGGAAAAGACATGGTCTCGCGACCAAAGAGAGATGGGATCGGGAGTCGGTTATGCGAAGGGAAGGTATTAGCACCCCTACGCATCCGTCGTACTCGACGGGATCCACGCTCAGAAAGATAGAAGAAAGGTTGCTAAACACTGCTCAAAAGAATGCACACACACACTGAAATAAGACAGATGGAAGAAAAGGGGAACGGGCTCGCTAGGATATCGCATCCTATGCCTACATATCTCATCTGGAATGAGAATCAGAGCTACCGTAGTTCGGCTCACGCACGCCAAACAAAACACACACCGGAAACCGACTGCCAATCGCTGGACTTATGTCAGACTCCACACAAACAAGCAAACATGGAAACCGAATGCCAACCGCTGGACTTACATCGGACTCCAAACCAACAAACACACACAGGAAACCAACTGCCAATCGCTGGACTTACGTCAGACTCCTACACACACAAAGGGTTTAACCGGACGCTGAATCGTCAAAAGCAACAAAAAAGTTGAACAAACAAGTTAATAGGGAGTCTGGAACTCGAGCCTAATAACTGTCAAGTAAACACACACAAAAAGGAAAGTGAAAGTGGGAGTTCAGAAAGTCGGAACTCTTCTCCACATATGACTGACACAACAAAGATCTTAGGTTAATATCCATAATGCATCAACACATGGTGTGAGCAAAGTGGATGACACACCGAATAGCAGGAGATGGATTGCACATCTCTTTTATCTGCCAATTGCCTTATCAAAGGACTTTTCTTGCTTGGCACAAAGATAAACATTCACAAGCATTGCCTCTTAAGGAGGACTTCAGACAGGTGCCTGCCCAAGTAACAGGACAGGTCTTCCAGACTACATGAAGTCAGAGAGTTATACCTATGTGGTTAAGCAACCAAGAAAAAGCAAGTTCAAATTGAACTTAAGCAACTTATGTACCTGTATAAACATCACACGAGTCAGTTAAACTGTACAGACAAACAGACAATCATGAATATCAAACAGTCAAACCCAATGATCAAAGGCATAAGCCAACAAGTCAAACTCGAATGAGTTAACAACCCTACAAAACACACAAAGTTAGTAGTCAAAATCAAGCATCAAATGCTCAAGTGAGGTTGCATCATGAACCATATAACCTGGATGTTTAACCTGAAATCAAAGCTCAAAGATGAGACAAACCAACCACTAGGTCAAAGCCTAGGGTCAAAGAGGGAGAAAAAATTTAAAACAGAACATGAAATTTCACATGAATCAACTTCAAACAATCAAGAACACAATCCAAAAGGTCTCATTTCAATATCAATTACCAAATCCATTTCATGCACCAAATATGGCAAGGTATGCAAATTGTGATCACATTGTGACATCAGAATGAACAAATGCACATTAATTCAAAAATAATTCAATTAACCTTGGAAAAAAATCATGGGTAAACAGAACATACAACATGATCATCACACCAAAAATTAGAGCATTTGGATAATATTAGGCATGGTAATCAAATTGCATAAGCCAAGGCAAGCACAATCAAGCACATATGTGACACAACTTGGCACACCAACTTAGCACAAGCCTAAAACAGAAATGAAACATGGTAAAAACCTCAAACCAAAGCTAAAATAACATTCAACATGTCTGGAATTAGTGTGCAAAATTTCACAAGCATTGGATAATCCACAAGCATTTCACAATCACATGAAGTTCAAAGCAATTTGAAAACTCAAATGTAACCATCCAGAATGAAAAATCCCAATTAAATCATAAATCAATCCAAAAATTCCACCAAACATCATGAGCAATCACAACATTCATATCAAGCACCATACAAAAAATCAGGACAATTGGAGATCATTTGGCATGGCAAATATATCAATCAAGTTGAACAAGCAAAGGTGTGACACACATTGTCACACCTACATTCACATGATCATAAAACAGAAACCACAAATGGTAAAAATACTCAATCAACACCAAAATGTCAAGCAATGAGTCTAATTTCAACATGTAAAATTTCATGAGCATTGGATTAAAAATGAGCATTTCACAAATGAAGAAGCAAGGCAAGGTCAAGATATGATACATGTACACAAACCCTAGGCAAAATAATTTTCTAGGCCATGCACAATTTATGGAAAAATGTTCATAAAATACTAGACAAAAAATGTGACATAATGCAAAAAACCACATATTTTTTGGAGTAATTTTCTATTTGTTGTGAATTTTTAAAGTTGAAGAAAAAATGAAAAATACATGTGAAGCAATGGAAATGACATAGGAGGGAAAAAGAAAATCAAAGAAGCATTTTGAAAAAATGTCACCGCCTGGAACCGAACCAGGCAAAACGACGTAGTTTTGGCGCCCAAACCCTAACATTAAGCGCTGCATGGCTTTTGTAGCAAATCCAGAAATTCCTAGCTAATTTCGTAGCAAATTTCCTAGCTAAATGGTAGCAAATACTGGAAAGCAAGGTTGAAGATGAAGATCATCTTCCAAATTTCCAGATTTTCAAAACAACACCAAAACTCAAAATCAAGCACAACATCATGCATTATTTTTCACGTACATCATAAATCCATGAATCAATTACACAAAAACATCATCAAACGCATGGATCGAAGGAAATAAAGTTTATCATCAAAACTTCAAACGCATGGATCTACATGAATATAGCATCATTTTTCTTGATTCAAAGTGCAGATTCATCACCATTAAAAGATCTACATGATAGACATAATAATTTTAAGAATTAAGGAGGTCGAAAAAGTGACCTCTTGATGAGTAGCGACTGGATTCACGTGTTTCTTGGCTTGGCAATGCTTCAATCCTGCTCCAACGTGCTTTGAGAGGCAAATGATGATGAATTGGAAGCTCAAATGTTCTTGAATCAAGCTGAATCCTCAACTGCCATGGAAGCTTCAAGAGATGAACATGAACTTGTATGCAACGAATTCCTTTGTTTCCACGTCCAAAGATGCTCACCAATAGTTCAGGATGATGAATCAACCAAGGAAAAATGATTGTGATTGAAGAAATTTGGAGAAAAAAGTGAGAGAGAATTTTGAGATTTTTAGAATTCTAGATCTAAACTTGGGAATTGTGATGAATTCTGTTATGATTTGTGTTATATATGCTTCACTAATCATGTTTAATTAACCTAAACCAAATGCTAATGAAAATTAATTAAGTTTGGAGGTGTTTTTGCAAAATTGATCTTTCACCCTTATGCATGGACATGGCATGTGAACAGTACGAATTTGGGATTGAAATGCACTCAAAATATCTTTTTAAAGCCAATGGAAGTGGTACCATGTTCAAATAATGCACACATTTCAAATTCCTTTTTTCCCTCCAAAAATCAATTGAATTTTCAAATATTTATGTAAATGGAATGCATGGCATGTGATGTATGTTTTGGATAGTACATGTCAAGACATGAACAATGCAAAAAGAACCACTCCATTTGGCCTTTTGGTTTGAAAGTTATGCATGTTTGAAGTTCCATGTTCACTTAGCCAAGTTTGATCCATATCTCTTCAACCACACATGAGAAATTGATGATCTTGGACTTTTTGGAAATGGGAGAGAAAGATCTACAACTTTAATGTTCAACAAAATTTCATTTGAAGCATTTTTGATGATGTAATCTTGAGTTGAAAACCTTTCCATTTTTGGCAATTTCAAATTACAAGTCACTTTCTATTTTTGGAAAGTTTTGTCCTGACTTTATTTTCTTCAATGTTAATGTTTGAAATGTCAAATGAGACTTGTTTGAACATGAATGAAGTATTTTCAATCACTTCCCACCTCCAAATCCAACAGTTGACTTGTGGTTGACTTTTGCAGTTGATAGATGACTTGGCCATGCACAGATGATTTTGAGCCTCAATCTCTTGATAAAATGGCTCCAAAATGAAACCCTAGCTTATACAAGCTCAATAAAACCATATGATGATCTCCATCTCAATAAAAACCTCATCTCCTTGAAAAACCCTGATTGGTATAATGCAACTGATTAGGGTTGACCAGAGGTCAAAACCCTAATCCCAAGGCACATGATCAGGCACAATGAACCTCTTGGTGATGATAAGACCATGATGATGGTGATGTACCATTTCAACCAAGATGATACCCAATCTCCGTGAGGAACCAAGAAACCCTAATTGAAGCACAATCCTCGGATGGCTAGTGATCAATTCATGAGACCCTCAGGCTTGAATCTTTTTAACTTCTCCATCTTCTGATAAAGACCTAGAAGGATGACTTGCTCAGTGTTTCCATATGATATGCAAAGATGTAATTCCTAATGTCCTAAAAGATGAAATGCAATATGCTAAGCTAGTCCCAAGAGAGGAGGGCAAATTTTGAGATGTTACAGCTCAGTGTCTGGAACAAAGAAGTCTCTCAACCAGGATCTCAATCAAGAATGTCCCTGCATATGGATAAACATGTGTTAGATGCAGATAAATGAAAAATATGAATGATGCTGATGTATGAATGCAATGCACTGTGCCATCCTCCAAGTCATCTGAACAACCACTGCACTGAGTCACGACCTCTGAACTGATCACAACTATCTGAGGTACTGAGCAACCCACAAATCCGACTTGGGATTCCGAAATAAACGGAACTGAAGGATACATCACCATCATCACCGGAAAGTCCTCTGAACCAGCCCAGGGAATCCTGAAATAAACGGATCCCCACTGATAAATACCACGGACAGAACTCCGATGTCTCAGAAATAAATCCATAAATCCGACTTATAAATAGGACTCTGATCAACAACTGAACCATTAGTCACCATCAAAGTCACCATCAGAACATGCATCTGTAAGAATCAACCCTCCCCTCACAGGTGAATTCTAATCAGGTCATCCTAAGGCGGATAATAGTCTCGACAATCGGGCAAAGATACTCAACGGGTTTGCCCTTTCGGGTGTGCCGTTGCAGCTCTCTTAAGATCGTCTAAACCAAAGATCCGGGAAAGAACGGTCACCGAAGTCAATAGCTCAAAAGAGGTAACCCAACCAGAGTGGAATACTCCACAATGGAAGAGCTCTCTCAGATGAACCTCGTCCGGCTTGTGGTATGTCACGTCGCAACAACATGCCCAACCAACATGTGAGGAACGTGAGACCACACTAATCCTAGGTGTATACTCGGGGCTGGGTTTTAGCCCCACTCAGAACACCCACCCCAACTCAGAGGAATCACCTGTACAGAAGACAGCACAATGATAGTATGATGCATGCAGACATTTATGCAAATATATATACAACATAATAATCATAAATGCAATAAATAGAGCAGCACAAGCAACCTAGACTATCCTAGAGAACGCTAGGAGAGACTCGCTTAGGGAAGATGGACCAGCAAAAGGTCAACTTCTTTGTATCCCCAGCAGAGTCGCCAGCAGTCGCATCCGCGAAAAACAACCGGCGGGCTAAAACAAAACAAACAGAGCCGCCACCGTGCGTTATTTATCCCAAAAGAGGGAAAGGAAACGCTCGAAGTAAACCTGGAAAAGACATGGTCTCGCGACCAAAGAGAGATGGGATCGGGAGTCGGTTATGCGAAGGGAAGGTATTAGCACCCCTACGCATCCGTCGTACTCGACGGGATCCACGCTCAGAAAGATAGAAGAAAGGTTGCTAAACACTGCTCAAAAGAATGCACACACACACTGAAATAAGACAGATGGAAGAAAAGGGGAACGGGCTCGCTAGGATATCGCATCCTATGCCTACATATCTCATCTGGAATGAGAATCAGAGCTACCGTAGTTCGGCTCACGCACGCCAAACAAAACACACACCGGAAACCGACTGCCAATCGCTGGACTTATGTCAGACTCCACACAAACAAGCAAACATGGAAACCGAATGCCAACCGCTGGACTTACATCGGACTCCAAACCAACAAACACACACAGGAAACCAACTGCCAATCGCTGGACTTACGTCAGACTCCTACACACACAAAGGGTTTAACCGGACGCTGAATCGTCAAAAGCAACAAAAAAGTTGAACAAACAAGTTAATAGGGAGTCTGGAACTCGAGCCTAATAACTGTCAAGCAAACACACACAAAAAGAAAGTGAAAGTGGGAGTTCAGAAAGTCGGAACTCTTCTCCACATATGACTGACACAACAAAGATCTTAGGTTAATATCCATAATGCATCAACACATGGTGTGAGCAAAGTGGATGACACACCGAATAGCAGGAGATGGATTGCACATCTCTTTTATCTGCCAATTGCCTTATCAAAGGACTTTTCTTGCTTGGCACAAAGATAAACATTCACAAGCATTGCCTCTTAAGGAGGACTTCAGACAGGTGCCTGCCCAAGTAACAGGACAGGTCTTCCAGACTACATGAAGTCAGAGAGTTATACCTATGTGGTTAAGCAACCAAGAAAAAGCAAGTTCAAATTGAACTTAAGCAACTTATGTACCTGTATAAACATCACACGAGTCAGTTAAACTGTACAGACAAACAGACAATCATGAATATCAAACAGTCAAACCCAATGATCAAAGGCATAAGCCAACAAGTCAAACTCGAATGAGTTAACAACCCTACAAAACACACAAAGTTAGTAGTCAAAATCAAGCATCAAATGCTCAAGTGAGGTTGCATCATGAACCATATAACCTGGATGTTTAACCTGAAATCAAAGCTCAAAGATGAGACAAACCAACCACTAGGTCAAAGCCTAGGGTCAAAGAGGGAGAAAAAATTTAAAACAGAACATGAAATTTCACATGAATCAACTTCAAACAATCAAGAACACAATCCAAAAGGTCTCATTTCAATATCAATTACCAAATCCATTTCATGCACCAAATATGGCAAGGTATGCAAATTGTGATCACATTGTGACATCAGAATGAACAAATGCACATTAATTCAAAAATAATTCAATTAACCTTGGAAAAAATCATGGGTAAACAGAACATACAACATGATCATCACACCAAAAATTAGAGCATTTGGATAATATTAGGCATGGTAATCAAATTGCATAAGCCAAGGCAAGCACAATCAAGCACATATGTGACACAACTTGGCACACCAACTTAGCACAAGCCTAAAACAGAAATGAAACATGGTAAAAACCTCAAACCAAAGCTAAAATAACATTCAACATGTCTGGAATTAGTGTGCAAAATTTCACAAGCATTGGATAATCCACAAGCATTTCACAATCACATGAAGTTCAAAGCAATTTGAAAACTCAAATGTAACCATCCAGAATGAAAAATCCCAATTAAATCATAAATCAATCCAAAAATTCCACCAAACATCATGAGCAATCACAACATTCATATCAAGCACCATACAAAAAATCAGGACAATTGGAGATCATTTGGCATGGCAAATATATCAATCAAGTTGAACAAGCAAAGGTGTGACACACATTGTCACACCTACATTCACATGATCATAAAACAGAAACCACAAATGGTAAAAATACTCAATCAACACCAAAATGTCAAGCAATGAGTCTAATTTCAACATGTAAAATTTCATGAGCATTGGATTAAAAATGAGCATTTCACAAATGAAGAAGCAAGGCAAGGTCAAGATATGATACATGTACACAAACCCTAGGCAAAATAATTTTCTAGGCCATGCACAATTTATGGAAAAATGTTCATAAAATACTAGACAAAAAATGTGACATAATGCAAAAAACCACATATTTTTTGGAGTAATTTTCTATTTGTTGTGAATTTTTAAAGTTGAAGAAAAAATGAAAAATACATGTGAAGCAATGGAAATGACATAGGAGGGAAAAAGAAAATCAAAGAAGCATTTTGAAAAAATGTCACCGCCTGGAACCGAACCAGGCAAAACGACGTAGTTTTGGCGCCCAAACCCTAACATTAAGCGCTGCATGGCTTTTGTAGCAAATCCAGAAATTCCTAGCTAATTTCGTAGCAAATTTCCTAGCTAAATGGTAGCAAATACTGGAAAGCAAGGTTGAAGATGAAGATCATCTTCCAAATTTCCAGATTTTCAAAACAACACCAAAACTCAAAATCAAGCACAACATCATGCATTATTTTTCACGTACATCATAAATCCATGAATCAATTACACAAAAACATCATCAAACGCATGGATCGAAGGAAATAAAGTTTATCATCAAAACTTCAAACGCATGGATCTACATGAATATAGCATCATTTTTCTTGATTCAAAGTGCAGATTCATCACCATTAAAAGATCTACATGATAGACATAATAATTTTAAGAATTAAGGAGGTCGAAAAAGTGACCTCTTGATGAGTAGCGACTGGATTCACGTGTTTCTTGGCTTGGCAATGCTTCAATCCTGCTCCAACGTGCTTTGAGAGGCAAATGATGATGAATTGGAAGCTCAAATGTTCTTGAATCAAGCTGAATCCTCAACTGCCATGGAAGCTTCAAGAGATGAACATGAACTTGTATGCAACGAATTCCTTTGTTTCCACGTCCAAAGATGCTCACCAATAGTTCAGGATGATGAATCAACCAAGGAAAAATGATTGTGATTGAAGAAATTTGGAGAAAAAAGTGAGAGAGAATTTTGAGATTTTTAGAATTCTAGATCTAAACTTGGGAATTGTGATGAATTCTGTTATGATTTGTGTTATATATGCTTCACTAATCATGTTTAATTAACCTAAACCAAATGCTAATGAAAATTAATTAAGTTTGGAGGTGTTTTTGCAAAATTGATCTTTCACCCTTATGCATGGACATGGCATGTGAACAGTACGAATTTGGGATTGAAATGCACTCAAAATATCTTTTTAAAGCCAATGGAAGTGGTACCATGTTCAAATAATGCACACATTTCAAATTCCTTTTTTCCCTCCAAAAATCAATTGAATTTTCAAATATTTATGTAAATGGAATGCATGGCATGTGATGTATGTTTTGGATAGTACATGTCAAGACATGAACAATGCAAAAAGAACCACTCCATTTGGCCTTTTGGTTTGAAAGTTATGCATGTTTGAAGTTCCATGTTCACTTAGCCAAGTTTGATCCATATCTCTTCAACCACACATGAGAAATTGATGATCTTGGACTTTTTGGAAATGGGAGAGAAAGATCTACAACTTTAATGTTCAACAAAATTTCATTTGAAGCATTTTTGATGATGTAATCTTGAGTTGAAAACCTTTCCATTTTTGGCAATTTCAAATTACAAGTCACTTTCTATTTTTGGAAAGTTTTGTCCTGACTTTATTTTCTTCAATGTTAATGTTTGAAATGTCAAATGAGACTTGTTTGAACATGAATGAAGTATTTTCAATCACTTCCCACCTCCAAATCCAACAGTTGACTTGTGGTTGACTTTTGCAGTTGATAGATGACTTGGCCATGCACAGATGATTTTGAGCCTCAATCTCTTGATAAAATGGCTCCAAAATGAAACCCTAGCTTATACAAGCTCAATAAAACCATATGATGATCTCCATCTCAATAAAAACCTCATCTCCTTGAAAAACCCTGATTGGTATAATGCAACTGATTAGGGTTGACCAGAGGTCAAAACCCTAATCCCAAGGCACATGATCAGGCACAATGAACCTCTTGGTGATGATAAGACCATGATGATGGTGATGTACCATTTCAACCAAGATGATACCCAATCTCCGTGAGGAACCAAGAAACCCTAATTGAAGCACAATCCTTGGATGGCTAGTGATCAATTCATGAGACCCTCAGGCTTGAATCTTTTTAACTTCTCCATCTTCTGATAAAGACCTAGAAGGATGACTTGCTCAGTGTTTCCATATGATATGCAAAGATGTAATTCCTAATGTCCTAAAAGATGAAATGCAATATGCTAAGCTAGTCCCAAGAGAGGAGGGCAAATTTTGAGGTGTTACACAATCCAACATACATCAAAAGAATTTTAAAGTGAAGCCCTTGGATATTCTGAAACGCTTGACTATCTGTCAAGGCTTGGTTCCAGAATTTTGCTTTCAATTCAGAGCATTTTTTCAAAGTCCCTATTTGACTTCAATATGGGGAATCCCGCCAAAAATTCAAACTACTCAAATGGGGGAGAAACTTGTTTCCAAAATAGGTATGGACATGGAGGCTAGCCTATACCAATATCCTGATAACAATACCATAGTCAAAATTAAAGTTCTTTTGGATGCTAAAAACCCCTAAAACCTGGAATCCACATCAGAAACAAAAAAGAATGAGTCACATGGATTTATTTTCAATACGAAAAATTGCCAATGTTTTCCTTGAATTATGAAATTGTTAGCCACATTGAAGAATTTTGTTCCAAGGACACATAAAACAAGAAAAGGGATCAACGTGACAGCCTATATGAAGTCAGGTTACGGTCGATAGAATTTTGAAGGAAAATTAAAGACGCTAATGAAAAATCCAGTTTTAATAACCTCTTTAGTTCACCTACTTATGGAGTAACAAGTCATATTCATATGTGTTGGAAATCCACCACAACCTATGGAGAATTTCAATCAATCTTGATGAACAAGATTGTTATCATCCACACAATGGCAATAAAAGAAAAGAACAATGGAGAAAGAAATAAAGTAAAGAACGATGAAGGAGAAGAAGAATTAAATTCTGCAGAGTTTCTCTCTGTCCACAAAAGTGTGACAAACTTCTTATTCACTTTACAACTGCAAAATACTGTGAATACAATGTTATGAATACTCTATTCACTTCATTACAAGAATAAGGGTTACTCACCCTATTTATAAATTTAGGTTAACTTGGACCTAAAGCCAAAACCTAAAACTATAAAAGCCCAAAATAGATAACACTACTAAAATAGGCCTAAGTCAAAATCTTGTGTGAAGCAACATGCTTCGACACTTCGACACACTAACACAACTCAATATACTATGTGGTTCAACACTTCCTTGTTCTGTCGAGCAACCTGCTTCGACACAAGGAATTACAATTCAACACACCACCTAATTCATTGTGTCTAAGTTATATACATTCATCATAGTTCTTAGTCTTCTGAACACTTCGTCATGCACTCCCTTCGCCATGGTGTTTGCAATCTGATTCTCAGTTCTGCAGTGTTCCACATTCATCTTTCTATTTGCTACCTGCTCTCGAAGATAACAGAACCTCATTTCGATGTGCTTCCTTCGATCGTGTGCTATCGTATTCTTCGCCAGATTGATAGCTGACATGTTGTTGATCTTCATGGTAATTGCCCATGACTTTTCACTGTTATCTCTTCGACCAGATTCACCATCCACGTTTCTTGACATGCACAAAGGGAAGCATCTATATATTCTACTTCGCACGACGATAATGTCACTACTGGTTCCTTCCTCGAACTCCAAGCAACTGGTGCACCACCTAGCATAAACACATAGCCAGTTATGGATTTTCGATTCTCAACATCACTAGTATCCTCTTCGCCACTACTAGATGTGATACCTTTGGCTTTTGCATGAATCTACTCACCATACCTACACTATATTCTAAGTCAGGCCTTGTGTGACAAAGGTATCGAAGTGACCCAATAAGTCTTCTGTATTGAGTTGGGTCAACATCATCTTCGTCTAAATCTTTCGAAAGTTGTAATCTGGGCTCAGCTGGAGTAGAAGTTGGGTTGTAATCTTGCATCATAAAACCTCTATCACTCTTGTAGAATTTGATGCCAAGGAAATATGAAATGTCACCCAAATCTGACATTTCGAATTCCTTGTTGAGACCTTTGAATTATATGTTCTCCTTCTTACAGCGGCCTGTTATCAATAAGTCATCGACATAGAGGCATAGTATAAGCAATTCACTCTTGCTTCTTCTTACATATACTCCATGTTCATACTTGCACTTCACAAATTCCTTCTCCCTTAGAAAACCATTTATCTTCTTATTCCAAGCTCTTGGATTTTGTTTAAGTCCGCACAGGGCTTTATGCAGCCTGTACACCTTTCTTTCTTCGCCATGTTTCACAAATCCAGCTGGTTGTGCAACATAAACTTCTTCTTCTAAGTGTCTATTCAGAAATGCACATTTCACATCCATCTGACACATCTACCAGTTATTTATGTCTGTTAGTCCAACAACCAATATGATTGTTTCGATCCTAGCAACAGGTGCAAAAACTTCATCGAAGTCGATTCCTTCTTTCTGAAGAAATCCTTTCGCCACAGGCCTCGCCTTGTGTCGAGTCACTTCTCCTTTGGGATTCAACTTTACCTTGTATACCCACTTCACATCGATTGCCTTCTTCTCTTGGGGCAATTTGACAAGTGATGAAGTGTTATTGACTTCGATTGACTTCAGCTCTTCGTCCATTGCTTTCATCCACTTCGAATCTTTCAATGCCTTAGTTGCATTGACAGTTTGACATCTGCGCAGAAAGCATAACGTACCAGCTCACCTTCTTCATTGACCACATCATTTTATGTAATCACACATTCCTGCAACCTTGCAATCATGTGTCTTGTTCTTTGAGGTCTGCTTGGGCCTGCTTCACCTCTAACTTTTTCCTGTCAAACTTCTCTTTTGACTTCACTATATGGTTCATCATAAAAGATTCTCACTGAATCATTCTTGACATTCCCAGTTCAATCTCACTCCTTAAGCTCATTTATGATCACGTCCCTACTCATCACCACCTGGTTATTCACTGGGTCAAACAACTTGTATCCTCCAGTCGAATGATATCCTATCAGGATCATCTGACTCGAGTTGTCATCAAGTTTTCTTTTCAACTGATCTGACACATGTCTATGTGCTATATATCCAAACACTTTCAGATGACTCAAGCTAGGCTTGACACCAGACCAACATTCTTCTGGCATGATTCCTTTTAGCTTCTTCATCATACATCTGTTCAGGATATATGTCGCAGTCGACACAGCTTCTCCCCATAATTCTTTGGGTAAATTATTGTCTTTTAACATACTTCTAACCATATTCATGATGGTTCAATTCTTCATTTCTACGACTCCATTTTTCTGTCGAGTGTAGGGTGGCACCACCTCACGCATAATCCCTTCTTTCACACATAATGCATCAAAATCTTTCGGCACATATTCTCCACCACCATCAATCCTCAAAATCTCGATCTTTCGACCGCTCTGTCTTTCGACCATAGATTTAAACTTTGCAAATACCTCGATTACTTCACTTTTCTTCTTGATCAGGTAAGACCATAGTTTTCGACTGAAATCATCTACGAATGTAACAAAGTATTTGTTACCTCCAATCGAATCCACCTGGAGAGGACCACATACATCAAAGTATATGACTTCAAGAATTGCCTTCGACCTGCTTCCTGCATCCTTATTGATTTTTTTCTTATGCTACTTCGCCTGCACACACTTCATTTGGAATGTCGATTTCTGGTAATCCTGAAACCATATTTCTTCTCTTCAAATCTCTGATATCTTTGAAATTGAGATGGCCAAGTCTATAATGCCATATCCATCCATCTCTGTTGGCTGCTGTTGCAAGGCACTTATGCTCAATCACATTAAGCTCAATCTTGAAGGTTCTATTCTGAGACATTTGAGCCTTCAAGATTGATTAGTCACCATATACATTGAGTTTTCATTACAGATCCAACGCAAAATAGAGACATTTGACACACTGTGCAAGCATTTATGGTACATTTCAAGTTAGTTTTACTTCCGTTATTTTATTTACGCGTTTTTAATCTTTGTTATGTTTTACCTTTTATTATCTTGATTTTATGCGTGGGATAGTTGTGTTTTTGTCCGACAGATCCAGGTAGAAGAACCGGAGAACTCCGAACAGGACAGTGCGAGATTCTGGCACGCAAAGGAGCAGAAAACCCCGGTACAGGAGGCCTGACACGGCCACCCGTGTCACCTGACACGGACCGTGTCAGGGCAAGGGAAGCAAGTGAAGAAAACAGTAGCCTGACACGACCACCCGTGTTAGCTGACACGGGCCGTGTCAGGCAAAAACCTCAACCGTGTCACCCCTGCCATGGGCGTGTCAACTTAAACAGTAGGCTGACACGGCCACCGTGTCAGCCCACACCCAAAATTTCCAGTTTTCTCGGGCTTTTCATTCTTCAGGGCTTTTTAGAGACATCTTTGGACCTGTCCAACTGCTGCTGGGAACTTTCACTATAAAGAGAGGTCTTCTGCCAAAGGAAAAATCATCTTGGAATACGGCAAAACACAGTATTGTGAAGCAATCAAGTATTACAGAGATCAAGGCATTTGGAGAGCTGAAGATATTCATGAGCGGGAGCGATTGAAGATCAAAGTCATCCAATTACTTGTAATGTGTAATTTTTATCTTGAATTTGTTTTAAACAATATGAGTAGCTAAATCCCTCAACGCTAGGGGGTGTCCCTGGTTTAGAATTGTAATGAATTTGAGTTTACATTTGCATTTATAATATTATTTTTACGGTAACCTTTTGATGTGTTTATTGCTTTCTCTTTCGGACCAATTGAGATTGAATTGTGGTTATCAATTAGGTTGGACCGCCATTGATAAGGTTTTCATAAGGTTACTCTACAGTAGATATCACCTAGGACTAGGGATACCCTATATGAACCAGAGCATTCTTGATATTATACAGCTTAACTTTACCTTAATTGGCTATGGACATAGGAATTAGGGTAGATTGATGAAAGGTTTTCTCACCAAGGACTTGGGAGAAAATACCCTCGAGATCTGGTAGTAATTGATATTTGTTGATGCAATAGTGACTCAGAATTGTTACAAGGATAAATCATACACCTTCCCTGGCATTGTTCCTTTTTCTCTATAAACCCTTATTTTCATATTTCTTTACCTTTACTTTTATTATTATATTTTTACACTCAAAAACCAAATTAGTATTTTTGTTTAATTGAATGATAATTTAAACTCAATATTAACGTGCAGTCCTTGAGATCGACATTCGGGGAATTTCCTCATTATTACTATAAAAGGCAAAATAGTACACTTGCTATTTTCCCGATCAAATTTTTGGCGCCGTTGCCGGGGATTGCCAAAAATATAGAGTTTAATTTTATTTCAATTAAAATTTTGTTGCTCTGCAGTAAAATTATTTTTCTGTCATTTATAATTTACTAATTTGTGTATGCGAGGAGAACCCTCAGCTGAATTTCTTTTTGACGCAGAGATCGAGAGAACCCTTCACAGAAGACGCAGAGAACAAAGAGTGGATTCTACAGAAGAAAGTACCTCTGATTACTCAGAAGTCAAGGAACCAATGGCTGAAGTTCCTCCAATTCCACCTCCTCCCCCTCCGGAAAGACTCTTGGGTGACTATGGAGGTGTAAATGCACCGGGTGGTCGACTGACCATTGTTAACCAACCGGTGGATGTGATGAATTTTCAACTACATCCTAGCACGATCAATCAATTGGAAAGAAAATCTTTCACCGGAAAGGTTAATGAAGATGCCAACAAACACCTGCAAAGATTTCTGACCATGAGCACCACCCTGAAAATTGATGGTCATACTTGTCGCATCCGCGAAAAACAACCGGCGAGCTGAAACAAAAACAACACAAAGCCGCCACTGCGCGTTATTTATCCCAAGATAGGGAAAGGAAACGCTCAGAGAAACCTGGAAAAAACATGGTCTCGCGACCAAAGAGAAAGGGTAAGGGAGTCGGTTACGCAAGGGGAAGGTATTAGCACCCCTCACGTCCGTCGTACTCGACGGGATCCACGCTCTAAGAAAAGAAAAGGTTGCTAAAACATCACACACACACACACACACCGAAGACAACACAGGTGGGGTTAAGAAGAAGAGAGCTCGATAAGACGTCGCATCCTATGCCTACGTATCTCGTCTGGAACGAGAATCAGAGCTGCCGTAGTTCGGCTCACGCACGCCAAACAAGCAAACACAAACACAGGCAAACATGGAGCCTGAATGCCAATCACTGGGCTTACATCAGCATCCGAACCAAAACACACACAAAAGGGCAAACGTGGAGCCCGACCGCCAATCACTGGACTTACGTCGGCATCCGAACCAAAACACACGCACACTGGAACCCGAATGCCACTCGATGGACTTACATCAGCTTCCAAGCACACAACAACCAAACAAGTTAATAGAGAGTCGGGAACTCGAGCCTATAACTGTCAAGCACACATACAAAAAGAAAAAAAAGTGCCCGGAGAGACCTCGCACGGTCTCCTGCCTACATACCTCGTCTGGAACGAGGATCAGGGAGATGTAGTTCCCCTGAAAGGGAAAGAAATTCTAGCCAGAAACCAAGGGAAGACACACTACCAGGGAGATGTACTCGAGCCTAGTGTTGTCATGCATCATTGCCCTACGTTGAGGTTTCTACCTACTTGCACAACTGCAAGCTAATCCTATCCAGGAAGAAAGCAAGCATACAAGCATACAAGCAAACAGCATTTCAAATATTCACAAAGCACACACTATAACCAGTCAAGTGGGCTCAAACAATGGGTTTGACTGCCGAAGCAAGTCATCTGTACATGGGTAGTGTTCGCTCTTAACCTTGCCATTGCGAGGCTAAGGTGAAGCAGATGAAAGGTGAGTGAAGATTAGACTTCACAGCTCTTATCCCTGACCAAGGAGAGCTTCATACAAAGGAGCGTGGGTCCAGAATGGAGGGACCCTTCTACGCTCAAGACTCTGACTCGATTGTGCAACAGCACAAGATCTTGGGTTTGTGTCCCAATGCATCCACACACAGCCGTGTGAGCAGAGGGACGACTCAACAGAATAGTGGGGGATAGATTGCATATCCCTTTGATCCACCAATTTCCTCATAGAGGTCTTTACCTGCTTGGCACAAATGTAAACAAACACAAACATCGCCTCTTAAGGAGGACTTCAGACAGTTGCCTGGCCAAGTAACAGGCCAGGTCTTCCAGACTACATGAAGTATAGAGAGTCTACCTCAACTGGTTTAAAAACCAAGCAGCTGCAAGCAAGTTCTTAAAGAACTGTAAGCGACTAAATGTACCTGAAATCAATCAAGTATCATCAGTACTCAGACAAATCAACAGTAAACAGCAAATGTTAATCTATACAGACAACACAAGTCAAATGCACACAAGTACAAGCTATAAGCCCAAGCTCAAGCTTCCAATCCTACAACACAAAATAATGTTAGTGGACAACATCAACCAAACTCAATTCAAATTGCCTTGAAGCAATCTCCTTAAGCATTGTGCATTTCATCCTGAAAATCCAAACCAAATGTGAGAAACTAGACCACTAGGCCAAGCCTAGGGTCCAAAGGGGATAAAAAATTCTAAACAGCAAGTGCAATTCAACCAAAATCACATTAAAACAATTCAAAAGCAAATGCAATTGGTCCCATGCTCATATCATTCACCATGATCATTTCATGCACAATTTAACCTTAATCATGCAATTTGCAACTTCAAATAACCAAACAGAACTATCTCACTCAAAAGCATACCAAATCAATTCAATTAATTCCACAAAAATTCACACCTAAACAGGACATATTAAATGTATGGCATGTCAATTTTCAGCTCAATTGGACAAAAGAAAGTAGGTCAATGAAAATCAATAAGTCCAGACACAATTATGTAAGCCAATTCAAGACATCCAAGCAAGCATCCATTTCAATAATTCATAAAACAGTGAAAACAATTAAGAAATGAATGGGACCAAAACCATGATGTCCTATAATGTGTCTAGAATTCTCATATCAAATTTCATCTTCATCCAATACCATATGAGAATTTCACAAGCAAAATGCCAACATGTGTCACACAAGATCACCAAATGAGCATACAGAGAAGAAAAATATCAATCAATTAGAAAATGACATCAAAAATTCCAGCAAAAATCACATGTTATCTTGACATATCAATGTTGATTCACACAAAATTTCAGCTCAAATCAACATCCCTAAGCATTTTAAATAAAATCCTGAAGTTGACCTAGTTTGGTGTGACACAAATTGTCACACCTTAATCCAAAAATTCATATCTAATCAACCAAGTATCCAAAATTCACAAACTCTACATGAAAATCACCATCAACATGTCCAGAATAAGCACAAAATTTTTCATTCATTTCTTTACAAATATGAGCATTTCATGAAGGTTTTGGCAAAACATACAAAATATGACACATTCTACAAACCCTAGGCTCATTATTTTTCCATACATGCAAAAATTTCACAAAAATCACCATAAAATTTTACACATCCTCATGAGCATGGCACAAAAAGTTTCACAAAAATTGGATAAGAAACGAGTGAGATATGATTTTCCTAAGATCATGTAACAAAATGAAATAACACAAGAAAATAAAAACGAAATAATATAAATTAAATGGCGTAATGGCATTTTTGCAATTCTGTACACATTATCCAAAACTACGCCGTTTTGATTAGTGGCAACGGAATGTTTCTATTGGCCAGCAGGGGCGGGAAACAAGATTCAAATGATGCAAATGGAAAATGAAGATCTACAGCACATATTTCATCGTTCTCGAGCAACAGTTTTCCAGAAAACGCAGCAACATCAAACATCAACCAAAATCAACAAGCATATATCCATTGGAACCGTATGAGCACCAGGATCATGAATATGTGATCAATTCATCCTAATTCCTAACATATCTCACGGATCGATCAATTAAAGAAATAACATCAAAGCTTTAAATCGCGATATCTCTCTCTACAGTCAATCATTCCAAAAACTAAGAGCATCATGTTATTCTACGTTGCATGAACTACAATAAGCATATAACAATTGAAGCCATGGTGATGTTCGAGTTTTGGTACCTTAAATGAAGACAGTGATGTTCTTGATGCTTTTCACTCCAATTGTCCAAAACAGATCAAGAAGAAGGTTGAGGAAGTTGAATGCCACGCTTAGCTTAGCTCAATGTTGATCCAAGTGGAAGAAATCTCAAATCACCATTGTTGAACACCACATGAACAGTTGCGATTTGGACATTGTTGGCAATGGAGATGTCAAAACAGATGGAGATCTTGATCCAAGGAAGATGAAGCAACAAGAATTTCTCACTTTGGTGGAGAATTGATGAAGATTTGGTCAAAAAGTTTGGATGAAGATTGATGGATTTTGGTGAATTGGAGAGAAAGTTTGTTATGAATTCTTGAGAATTGTGATTATGTGTGCAATTCAGTTACAATTAGCACTTTATACTTCAGCTTAATCACCTTCTAATCACCAATTAACCAAAAATGAATTTGATTAGTGTAATGCCATTTTCAAGTGCAAGGGCAAAAATGTCATTTCACATTAGGGCACATGACAGCTATGTGACAGCTCAGACACCTTCTAATTATCATTTGGAATGTGTTGGCTTTGGTCTCATGTTGATTGGCCTTGTACAATTCATTTTCACTATGCTATGCCTAAATTGCATTTTAAGTGCAAGTTCAAAAGTAGCCTAGCCAAATATTGCATCTTTGAAAGCTCATGACAGTTCAAACCATTTCTATTTGGCATTTGTGATGTGTTGCAAAAACTCCCATTCCAAAATTCCAATTATTTCTCAAGTTGGACCATTTTGCCCTTGGAGTTTAATTAGTACACTTGAAAATTGACCTTTTGCATTGACCATTTTTGATGAATTTTGATTACGCACCATGAAAATACATGTGAAATGGAGTTTGCTCATAAAAAGATCACTCATTTTGGACACTCCATGTGAAAGTTATGCCACCTTGATTATAGGCATTTTTTTTGAAATTGAATGGACCATAACTTGTCAACTATACATGGGAATTTCAAGTTCTTGGACTTTTTGGAAAGGTGAGAGCAAGATCTACAACTTTCATGTTGAACAAATTTTCATTTGAAGCTTCTTTGGACATGTAATTTTATGATGAAAAACTTTCCATTTTTGGAAACTTCCATTACAAGTCACTTTCTATTTTTGGCAATTTTTGTTCTGACTTTATTTTCTCCATTCTTGAGCTTTGCAATGTCAAATAACACTTGTTCCAACATGAATGAAGTGTATCCAACTCTCTCCCACCTCCAAATCCATAAAATCAAGCACAGTTGACCACAGTTGACTTTTCAACTGATAGATGAATCTGGCAATGCACTGATCAATCTGAGCCCCAATCCTCTGATGAAATGGCCCAAGGATGAAACCCTAGCCTCAATAAGCTCAATACAATCATGAAATGATCCCCATATCCATTGTAGACCCCATCTCCTTGCTATGCCCTGATTGGCCCAATGCAACTGATTAGGGTTGACCAGTGGTCAAAACCCTAATCTCAAGGTATCTCGATCAATCTTCTGAATCTCTTGGATGATATCAAGACCATGATGATGATGATGATGTATCACTTCAACCAAGATCAAGACCAATCCCCTTGAGAAATTAAAAAACCCTAATTTATAGTCCAATCCTCAGATGATTAATGACCAGTCCAAGGAAACCCTAGCTTGCACATGAGTCCTTTATCTTCTGACCAAGACTTTTGAGGGATGACTTGCACAATGTATCCACATGATATGCAATATGCAATGCCTAATGACCTACAAATGTAATATGTTATGCTAGTCCCAAGAGAGGAGGGCAAATTTTAAGGTGTTACAGCTGCCCCTATTCAATCCACTGTGAACCTGTCGATATGAACAGCCTCGGCTTTCAGATGATCAGGATGAAGAGTGATTGAATACCAAGAACAGACGAACAATTTGCACTCTGATAGGAAAATAATTAACAACGCCTGTCAGAATCGGCGAAGAACAATCTCCAAAGAAAAATCCGTCGGGAACGGAGAAAGTCGGTCTGATCACCGAAACAGGAACGTCGACCTGGATACCAAAATAAATGGTAACACAGGGATAACCATGGCCTGAACACCACATCCGCTGGGGATTATTATTTTCTTTTTTTCTGCTTTTCTTGAACCCCGAAATTTTCTCTTGCGCAAATGATCCTCGAATCAATGCATTTGAACCCCGTTCTCCTGTTTGCCAAAATAATGAACCCCATTCTCCGGTTTGAACCCCAGTCGCCTGACGATTACTCGCGATCGCCATTGTGAACCCCGTTCTCCAGAAAATGCCGCAACATCTCCCTTTCTCCATTTGAACCCCGTCTCCAGAAAATGCCTCAACATTTTCTTTTCTCCGTTTGAACCCCGTCTCCAGAAAATGCCTCAACATTTTCTTTTCTCCGTTTGAACCCCGTCTCCAGAAAATGCCTCAACATTTTCTTTTCTCCATTCTCTCGTGATAATTCCGCTGGCAACGTCGGAAATAACACCAAACACCACTCTGAGGGCGACATGTCAGAGGGTATACCTTCACAAAAGGAAGGTAGCATGTGTATCTCTTCCTCAGAAGACACCTATAACGACCTCCATTGGCCTCAGCCAGAGTCTAAGGTGACACATGAACAGAAGATAATCCTGAGGACCTCATCCCGGATACAATCTTCAACTCCAATCTCTACATGAACCCCAGAAAATGCCTCAGCATATACTCTTCTCTGATTGAACCCCGATCTCCAGAAAATGTCGCAACACTTCCTTTTCTTCATTTGAACCCCATCTCCAGAAAATGCCTCAACATCTCCTTTTCTCCAATTGAACCCCGGAATCGCGTTGATCGCGTAACGTCTTCTGATATTATTTCCATCTCTGTCCGACGGAAACATTTCCTCCAATATCGCACTACTGGCGAACCTTGCTGATCTGACGTCGTGATGCTGAACTCCTCGGAGTACCATCTTCACCATCTGATGAAACCAAACCTTCAAGCGGTAACCACGGCTTGAATCGCGCTGATCGCGTAACCTTTCCATCTCTGCCCGACGGAAAAACTCCTCCAGTATCGCACTACTGGGGAAATACCTTTGATCAAATCATGAGGCCAAACTCCTCGGAGTAACACCTCTACTTCTGGTAAAACCACCTCTCAAATGGTAACCACGGCTTGAGACTAGCTTGTGCTTGCAATATGATGCATGGTTGATTTTTTCTGCGTAATGCTCCATAATTATGGAAATGCTACGCGCTTTATTATTTTTCTATGCAACATGCTATGCTATTTTTTTCATGATGAATGTATAAAAACGTATCCCCCTCAAGGGACTCTTCCGGAAAGCACGAGACACTCTGCTGAGGAACTCGTCAATACTCCGATCTCCACCCTGCTGGGGAATAGCACTGCTGCTGGGAATAAGGCAACCCTTGCTGGGGAAGAACCTCCTTTGCACCCAATCCGCTCGGGAATTGTCGGGGATAAGAACCACCAATGCACTCTGTGGGGATACCACAATCTCTGACTTGCTGGAGATATACATCCACCTCTGCTTCGGGAACCCTCACAGATACCTGACGACTTCACTGGGGAAATGCTCACATATAGCCCCGCTGGGAAACAGCAACCTCCAGGCCTGGCGACTGGGGAAACATCGATCTGACACCTGCTGGGGATAACCATCCAAACCCTGCTAGGGAAAACGAATGCTACTCCGCTGGGGACAACCCATGCAATCCACACGTAGGAACACTCAGTTGGGGATGCAGATATCAGTCTGCTACGGAAAATTATCCCATCCACTGGTAGGATGAACACTGCTGGAGATATATTTCATTGAAACCCGCTCCACTCGGGGAATAGCAACCTTCTGGCCTGACTGCTGAGGAAATACCGTTTACCTGCCGGGGATAACCATCCTGACTCGGCTAGGGGATCCATAGACCTTGGATATGCTAGGGAGTTGGTCCTCTACTTCTGCTCGGGGACCTCGCTGGGGATATGAGAAAAGCTGGTACAGAACACCTGTCGACTCGTCGAACCACGGTATCCACCTCCCAATCTCGTATCCGCTTTCCACTTTTGAGAACTCTCAGACTCGTCTGGACCTTTTCTGCTCCATCATCTTGTATTCCCAATCGCTCCGAGCTCGACGAAGATCGAACTCCTAGGATTTATACAGAAATTTCAATCTTCCGACTTTGAAGAGTCTTCTTGATTAAATCCAAAGGTCGTCGGACGTCTCGACGTCTCTCCGTCATCCCTTCACATTCATTCGTTCCTGACTGGACCCTGCGGGGAATTTCTACAGACTTTCCAATCTTCCGATTTTGAAGAGTCTTCTTGATTAAAATCAAGGATCGTCGGACGTCTCAACGTCTTCGTCATTCTTTCATCCATTCGTCCCGGATTGGACTCCATGGGGATTTGTTTCATCAACAGCTTCCACATCACAACCTGCAAGTGAGTGAAAAACATCTAACAACACCTGCAAAACAGATCGTTAGATAAAACCGTGCCCCAGGCGTGTCAAGATTTCAACACTTGGGTCACCCAACCTTCCGAATAAGATTTCAAGCTTTCAATCTTATAAACATGCATTGGAAGGGACCTATACGTCTTAAAATGCAAGATTCTTTATCAAAATAATCGGATGTTTTTGCAATCAAAGCGGTAATGAAAACAAAAACAAAATTATTTGACTGAATATGCATTTTATTGATTGAAAAAAAGTGTGGCTCAAATTGAGCAATACAAAGGAAGCAATTCCTGAAAAGAGGTAATTGTGCACAAAAGGAAAAATCTATCCTAATGGCAATGTGAAACCTGTGATCTCATCGAGTTCCAACTCGGTTACACCCCATATGTCCTCAGACTCTCCGTGCTTTCTGCCTTCTGAACAAGACGATTCCGATTGATCCCCACCGGGTATTATCCATGATGCTTTAACCAAAGCGCAAACGATCATGCTAGATGCAGTTGTTCGTTTCAATCCCTCTTTTGCCTGGACCGCCCTTTCGGGTTTTCAGTCCACCGGGATACCCATTTTTGCCCAAGTCGCCTTTTCAGGTTTTCGACTTGCCGGGTGTACATTTTTCCATTCTATCCCTAACTTTTGCCCGAACCTTTCTTTCTGTTTTTTGGTTCGCCGGGATGCCCATTTTTGCCTGGACTATTTTATTCTTTTCGTCCAGCGGGTCTTTTACACGAAGTATTTTTTAACTGCGTCCGCATTCACAGGGGATGGAAAATCTTCGCCATCCATGGTCGTTAGCAATAAGGCTCCGCCAGAGAAAACCTTCTTGACCACGAATGGACCTTCATAATTCGGTGTCCATTTGCCCCTTCGATCGTTCTGAGGAGGAAGGATCCTTTTCAGCACCATATCACCTACGTGATATACCCGAGGTCGCACCTTCTTGTCAAAAGCACGCTTCATCCTTTGCTGGTATAACTGCCCATGACAGATGGCCGCTAGCCTCTTCTCTTCTATCAGGCTCAACTCTTCGTACCGGGTCCTTACCCATTCTGCCTCTTGCAACTTTACGTCCATCAGGACTCTCAAAGAGGGAATCTGAACCTCAATAGGTAATACAACCTCCATTCCATATACCAATGAGAAAGGAGTTGCCCCAGTAGATGTACGCACCGACGTTCGATACCCATGTAATGCAAACGGCAACATCTCATGCCAGTCTTTATAGGTTACCACCATTTTCTGCACAATCTTCTTTATGTTCTTGTTGGCTGCCTCAACCGCCCCATTCATCTTCGGACGATAGGGAGAAGAATTGTGATGCTCAATCTTGAATTCCCGGCACAGCTCTGCCATCATCTTATTATTCAAATTAGAACCATTATCAGTAATGATTCTCTCGGGAACCCCATATCTGCAAATGATGTCTCTCTTGAGAAATCTGGCAACGACCTGCTTCGTCACGTTCGTAAAAGAGGCTGCTTCTACCCACTTGGTGAAGTAATCAATAGCCACTAATATGAACCGATGCCCGTTCGAAGCCGTAGGCTCAATCTTTCCGATCATATCAATGCCCCACATAGCAAACGGCCATGGAGACGACATTAAACTCAACGGATTTGGAGGCACGTGCACCTTGTCAGCATAAATCTGGCATTTATGACACTTCCGCACGAAATTGAAACATTGGGCCTCCATTGTGATCCAATAATAACCTGCCCTCAGCAGCTTCTTCACCATTGCATTCCCACTAGCATGGGTACCGAACGACCCCTCATGAACCTCTTTCATCAATTGACTTGCTTCTCCATCATCAACACATCTGAGCAAGACCCAATCAAAATTCCTCTTGTACAAAACCCCATCCTTGTTCAGGTAAAACACCATGGCCAACCTCCGCAGAGTCTTTCGGTCCTTCTTAGATGCTCCCTCAGGATACTCTTGAGTCTCTAGATAGCGCTTGATATCATAATACCACGGCTTCTCATCCTCAGACGCTGTACCAACAGCAAACACATAAGCCGGTCTATCCAGACGTCCCACTTCCACACTGGGGAACTGATTCCACCTCTGCACCTTAATCAAGGCGGCCAGAGTAGCCAAAGCATCTGCCAAAGGATTCTCCTCTCTGGGCACATGATGCAACTTCACCTTGGTGAAAAACGTCAACAATCTCCTCGTATAATCCCGGTATGGAACTAAATGAGACTGATGCGTATACCATTTTCCGTTAACCTGATTTATCACCAGAGCTGAATCCCCGTATATGACAAGGTTCTTGATCCTCAAATCAATCGCCTCCTCAATCCCCAATATACAAGCTTCATATTCAGCTACGTTGTTGGTGCACTCAAATGTTAGCCGAGCAGCAAAAGGAATGTGGGATCCTTTCGGCGTAACCAAAACAGCACCAACACCGCTTCCATTCACGTTAACGGCCCCATCAAACATCAGAATCCATTCGGATTCAGGGTCAGGCCCCTCCTCCGGGATTGGTTCCTCGCAATCTTTCGATTTGAGAAACATGATGTCCTCATCAGGGAATTCAAACTTCATCGGTTGATAATCATCAATAGGTTGCTGAGCGAGGTAATCAGACAATACACTCCCCTTGATCGCCTTCTGAGAGGTATACTGTATATCATACTCCGTCAGAATCATTTGCCACCTCGCAACCCGTCCGGTCAATGCTGGCTTTTCAAAAATGTACTTGATTGGATCCATCTTGGAAATCAATAAAGTGGTATGAACCAGCATATACTGCCTTAGTCGGCGAGCAGCCCAGACCAAAGCACAACAAGTTTTCTCGAGCAGTGAATATCTTGTTTCACAGTCGGTAAACTTTTTGCTAAGGTAGTATATGGCATGCTCTTTTCGACCAGACTCGTCATGCTGCCCCAATACACACCCCATAGACCCCTCGAGGACTGTCAGGTACAGAATTAACGGTCTTCCCCCCACAGGAGGCATCAGAATCGGAGGCTCCTGCAAATACTCTTTTATTTTTTCAAATGCCGCTTGGCAATCATTATTCCACCTGACCGTTTGATCTTTTCTCAACAATTTGAATATTGGTTCGCACGTGGCTGTTAGATGAGATATGAACTGTGAAATGTAGTTCAATCTACCTAAGAAACCACGAACCTCCTTCTCTGTTCTCGGTTCAGGCATTTCTCTTATTGCTTTTACTTTTGCAGGATCAACCTCGATTCCCTTCTCACTTACAATGAACCCCAGCAATTTACCGGACCGCACTCCGAACGTGCACTTGTTCGGATTCAACCTCAGTTTGAACTGTCTCAGCCGGTCGAACAACTTGGCCAGATCTACCAAATGTCCCTCTTCTGTTTGGGACTTTGCTATCATGTCATCAACATAGCATTCGATTTCATGATGAATCATATCATGAAATAAAGTCACCATGGCTCTCTGATAAGTAGCACCGGCGTTCTTGAGACCGAATGGCATCACCTTATAACAAAAAGTGCCCCACGGTGTGATGAACGTTGTTTTCTTCATATCATCTGGCGACATTTTGATTTGATTATAGCCAGAAAAGCCATCCATGAAGGAAAACACCGAGAACTGAGCTGTATTATCTACCAACACGTCAATGTGAGGTAGTGGAAAATCATCCTTCGGACTAGCTCTGTTCAGATCTCGGTAGTCCACACACATTCTCACTTTATCATCTTTCTTCGGGACTGGCACGATGTTCGCAACCCATGGCGGATAATTAGTGACAGCAAGGAAACCAGCATCCCACTGCTTCTGCACTTCCTCTTTAATTTTCATCGCCATATCAGGTCGAGTTCTGCGCAACTTCTGCTTCACTGGAGGACAATCCGCTCTCAACGGTAGCTTGTGCACAACGATATCGGTATCCAACCCTGGCATATCTTGATAAGACCAGGCAAAGATGTCGACATACCCTTTCAACAATACTACCAATCTGCTCTTGACACTTTCCTCCAAAGCAGCCCCGATTTTCACCTCTTTCTTAACCTCGTCGGTACCCAGATTTACAACCTCAATCGGCTCTTCATGCGGCTGAATCACCTTCTCCTCTTGTTTCAACAACCTGGCTAATTCCCCTGGCAGTTCACAATCTTCTTCATCTTCTTCTTCAGCAAGATAGATTGGATTATCGAAGTCATACAAGGGTGTAACAGGATTGTTATCAATGAGATCCGGAGAAGAATCGCATCTGCATGAATGTTGATTCATGCATTGCTTTAGAACCGGTGTGAGAAATTGAAAAGAAAAAATGAAAACATTGCCATTTTTATTTGTTTTTATTTTTAAACTGCAAAAATAAATGAAAAACAGGGAACACCGCTTTTAACTGAAAAACATCCTTTTATTAATGATGCGAATTTGCAAATTTAAACATGAGGTGGCCCTTACAATGAACCATTACGTGTCGGGCAACACGTAAGGCTTTCATGCATATAAGACTGAAAACAGGAAAAATATTACTCTTCCAGCAGAGTGACCCGGATGATCTTTTCAACCTTCCAGTTCTGGATTTCCATCCCTGGTGCGCACGGCTTTATCCACCGATCCATGTCACAGTCGCTATCAGCATCTTCACCCATCATGCAGATGTGATCCGGATCCAGCATTCCGGCACTGGTGAAGGTTACTGACGCACGACGTCCTCTGCCTTGTCCCGACGAGCCTCTGTTCGGCTGATACCCCACTCCAAAGCGATCTTTCTTCGCGGAGACATCCATCATTCTGCCCCAACCAAGAGCCTCTCCCTTCTTCACCACCTCAGCGGCCTGTTTGTATGAAGATATGGACGGTTTTTCCTCCTCTTTGGCAAAAAGAGCATTCTCTACCTTAATGGTTTCGAAAGCTTGACTGGGCGTCTCCCAGATTTCACCGTCCATCTCAACATATTTGAAAGAGGACAAGTGGCTGACAAAGATGTCCTCCTCTCCGCACACAGTGACGACTTGGCCCTCCCAGATATATTTCAATTTCTGGTGCAAAGTCGACGTTACTGCCCCAGCAGCATGGATCCACGGCCTACCCAACAAGCAACTGTATGTTGGCTGAATATCCATGACGTAGAATGTCGACTTAAACACCTCTGGGCCAATCTTCACTGGCAGCTCGACCTCTCCAAATACGGCTCTCTTCGACCCATCGAAAGCCCGCACTATCAAATCTGTTGGAGTCAAAATCAGCCCATCACAGTTCAGCTTAGCTAAAGCCTTCTTTGGCAACACATTCAAAGAGGAACCGGTATCAACCAGCACATGCGAAAGCACGGCTCCTTTGCACTCCATTGCAATGTGTAGCGCCCGATTATGATTCCTCCCATCCACCGTCAAGTCCATATCCGTAAATCCCAACCCATGGCTAGCATGAACATTGGACACCACAGTTTCCAATTGATTGATTGTGATCTCCTGAGGAACATAGGCCTTCTTCAATATTTTCAGTAAAGCCTCCCTATGCCCCTCAGAGCTTAACAACAATGACAGAATGGAGATTTTGGACGGAGTCTGCTGCAAATGGTCCACCAATTTGTACTCTGACTTTTTGATGATTCTCAAAAATTCCTCAGCATCATCATCAAGTTTTTCATCCGACCCCGCAGGCGCCGGTGTCACCACAGGAGTACTATTACCAACCACTGCCTTTCCTTTCGCCCTGGCTAAAGCCTCAGCCTTTTCTTTTTTCTCTTTCACTCCTTCTCCTCCCCTTAGGGCATCTGGGGCAAACAGTCTTCCACTGCGAGTGAAACCGCTGGGACCGGCATTATCCACCTTTGACACGATGGTTTCACTTGCAGATTGTTCCTCTACCTTCTCACCATTACAATACACCTCCCCACCATAGTGCCACGGCACGGCGTCATCTTTGTCGTACGGAATTGGTCCAGGTACCGTGATGGTAACTGGAGCTGCTTCAGCAAGATTCGACAAATCCACCGGGTCGAAATAGATTGTTATGGTGGAGACTTCCTCCTTTTCCTTACCAGCCTTCTTCTCAACCACAATATCCCCATTGTCCATCAGACCCTGGACAGTCTTCCTCAGAAGTTCGCACCCATTAACAGAACCAGTGCACTCAGCACAATCATCTTCACAGCCCGGATGAACCCCATTTTTCAACAACTGCCTCTTGACCTCGGCCAGAGGAGTCTTCAACTGATCCACGACAGACAACCCAATCCTGTTCTCCTCAGAGATAGCATTCACCCCCCTTTGACCATGCGCGGGCATGGGATTAGCATTGACATTGGGAGATGGTGCGAAATTGATAGCTTTTGAATCCACCAAGTCTTGAACTGTGTGCTTAAAAGCTTTGCAGTTCTCAATGTTATGTCCGGGCGCACCTGAGTGGAATTCGCATTTTGCATTCTCATCATAGCTGGCTGGCCTTTGATCAGGTCTCAAAGGTGCCAGCGTTCTGGTTTGTACAAGCCCCAAGTCCTGCAACTTTTTAAACAGAAAAGCATAGGTCACTGGAGGTCTGTCAAATTGTCTGTCCACAGCTCTCCCCCGGACTTGATACCCGACCCTCTGAGGCCTCTGCTGGAACGGTTGCCTCTGTTGTTGAGATTGTTGCTGTTGTTGCGGTTGCTGTTGTTGTTCAGCAGGAATGGTTACCGCAGCAGTGTGTTGGAAGTAACGATCCCTACTGGGTCCTCGTTGAGCGTATACAGCGCTTGTGTCACCCTCCTTCTTTCTCTGACCGTTATTACCAAACGGCTTCTTCGACCCAGACGACGAAGAAGAAGCAGTACCCTGAATTTTACCGAGCTTCAGCCAGCTCTCTATCCTTTCCCCCGCCACGACAATATCAGAAAAGTTGGTCACCGGACAACCAACCATTCTCTCAGCAAATGCCCCCTGCAGGGTTCCCATGAACAGATCCGACATTTCTCTGTCAACAAGAGGAGGTTGCACTCTGGCAGCCAACTCTCTCCACCGTTGGGCATATTCCTTAAATCCTTCATTGTTCTTTTGAGACATACCCTGCAGCTGGGTACGACTCAGAGCCATGTCAGCGTTGAACTGATATTGCTTGAAGAACGCGTCCCCAAGATCCTGCCAATTTTTAACATCTGAGGACTTTAGCTTGGTGTACCATTCCAAGGAGCCTCCGGACAGGCTGTCCTGGAAGAAGTACATCCACAGCTTCTGATCCATGGTATATGCAGAGATCTTGCGAACAAAAGCTTGAAGGTGGGTCTCTGGACAAGAACTTCCATTGTAACGGTCAAAAGCAGGCGCTTTAAACTTCTGCGGGATCACAATCCCCTCAACAAGCCCCATATTAGACATGTTCACCACCCCAGGAGTGGCATAACTTTCCAACACTTTAATCTTCTCAGCCAGCAGCTGAATCTCCTTGTTCTGAGGCTGGACCCCATACTGACCCAAAGGCTCATTATGCATTGAAAACTGGTCTGCTTCCCTGTCTTCCTCTCTGTCCTCATCAAACCCGTAGAATGGAGGCAACAGACCGTCCTTCATATTCTGCCCCAGACCGGGCCCAGGCTGACCACCAGCACCAAAACCAGCAGCATTGTTCACAACACCAACAGTCGTTCTCTTTCCACCGTCACGAGACCCCAGCCCCTGGTTGGAGACACCATCCAGGTTTACACCACTATTTGCTGCAGAAGCCCGCTCGAGCTTCTCAACTTTGTCTGCTAGAGCTTTCTGACCAACTGCAAAGCCTTGCATGATGTTGATCAGCTCATTCATTTTGTCCTTCAGCTCGAGGATGTCTGTATTTGGAAGATCCATTAGCCTGGGAGTATTGCGCCTTGTGAAATATCTGTGAGGACGGGTTGAGTGCAAAGGTACAGTTCTGCGAGCACGAGCAATGATTCCTGAAACAATCAAGCACGTTAGCAACAGATACCTGCAAAATAAAACACAAGTTATTATGATCAATGCATGAATGCAGTGTTTATCCATATGAAGGACACTTTGTCTCTTAATCCTGGCATCATCGAGACAAATAATAATCCGGCATCAATATTCGGGTATTCAGCATTTAATTCCATCGTGCAGATCGGAGATATGTGATTCAGCCTGATACCCCCAACCATGTGTGTGCTTGTGTGAGTGCATACGGTAAAGCAAATAAAGCTTGAAGATCAATCACTGAATGAAAAAAATCACCATCACATAACCAAAAATGCACAAGCAGTGCCATAGTCATACATCAAATCAGATAAAATTCAAATACAATCCTCCAGAATCAAGAAAAGAAATAAAAGCAGGTAGATTCCGTCAACAAGCCTGACGGTAATCCACAACAAATGAAAGATCTAGCTGGATGAGGGTCCCACAGATGGCCCTATCTCATCTTCCATCTTCGCGAACTCAACGGCGAACCTGAGCTCTGTATTCTCCTGCTGTAATCTCCCCACCTCCTTCTGGTGAATCTTCATCTGCCTGAAGTAGTGATCTCTCTCTGCCATATAATGATCTCTCTCGGCGATGCAATGATCTCTCTCGGCAATGCAATGATCTCTCTCGGCGATGATCTTCAGATTCTCTGACTTCTTAACCTTCAGCTTTGCCTCCCATTCAGCAATGAGTACTCGGACTCGGCCATCCCTCTGATCTCTCACCAAGATTTGCCTTCTCTTCTCATCTTCAATGACCTTTGAAGCTCTAGCCAATCTCTCTTTGGTGATGTCATGCTCCTTTGCTGAAGACGCTAAGGCTTGACTAACCTTCCCATAATAAGCAGTATCCATCTCAAAGCGCTTCGCTTCCAAGGCATGTCGCTTGTCTTGATCTTCCATCTTCACTCTGATCTCCTGATTGGCTATCTGAACCCGAGCAACAGTCATCTCCAATTCCGCTTTCTCTGCAAGCAACTGATCTCTGGCCCTCTTCATCTCAAGGAATTCTTCCATACTGACAGAAGACCTTGGACCCTCAATCACAGGACACCAAGGATCACCTCCTGGAAATGGTAGAAGTGTGAGCTTTATCCTCTTCCGCAACCAATCCTCAAATAATGGAAAATACCGACAGTTAACTTTGCCAAATGGAACCTTTCCTTTCCTCTGAATGTTACGCCATGACCCAGACACCTGCATCAACTTGGCCTGATTGCCCTCAATCGGGAAGTAAAAGGACTCCTGAGTCTCACACTCAAGGGGAGGAACCTCCGTAGCAAATCCCATCTGTCTCCTAAGAAGCGTTGGGTTGTAATTAATGCAACCCTGAACTCCTATGAGAGGCACATTGGGAAAATCCCCGCAGCTATATATAAAATTCCGTCCAGCCAAACCATTATGAGTCCATGCTATGTCATCAGCCCGCAACCCCATCAACCTGAAGGACCACTTGACCGAAGGATCAAGATGAGCAAAAGCACCTCTGGAAGGCAAATACCCCATGAACCACATGAAGAGTAACTGAGCACAGCACCGGATCAAACCACCACGCTGCTTCTCGTTTCTGTTATGAACCGAGTAATAGACATCTCCGATCAGAGTAGGAATAGGGTTCCTTTGTATGAACAATCTGATAGCATTATGGTCCACGAAACCCTTCTGATTAGGAAACAAAATGACACCATAAATGCTCACAGCAATCAAGGCACAAACCGTCTTCCAATTACCCACTGCAGCATGTTCTTTGGCTTTAGCTTCCAAGAAACTCAAATGAAAACCTGGTAATTTTCCTTTCTCCTTCAAACCCTCCTTAGTCATTTCCGGACTCAAATAAAGAGCACGGGAAATTCCAAGGAATCTGATCGCGGATCTGAACACCCAGGATGCTAGCATAATCCTCCATCAGAGGTCCCAACAAATAGTCCGGAAATACAAAGCATCTCAGCCCCGGGTCATAGAACTGGAGAAGAGTATGAATGGCGCTTCTGTCACTGTCAGTGAGTCTGAAAACCATCTTCAGGATACTACCGTACGACTCCCTGAACATCCCCACATGGTCGGGTGTAATCAATGCTATCATATCTCTCAACTCATCAATCTCTGGGTTGAAGAAACTGTAGGCAACATCATGCTTCAAACCGGTCCTCATCTCTGAGCAGAAATCTCTCAACCAGGATCTCGATCAAAAATGTCCCTGCATATGGATAAACATGTGTTAGATGCAGGTAAATGCATTATGTAATGATGCTGATGAATGAATGCAATGCATTGCCATCCTCCAAGTCATCTGATCATCTGTTGCTCTGAACCACAGCTCGGACCACTGAACTAATCACAACCATCTGAGGGAATATGTAACCACAAATCCAACTCAAGGGTTCCGAAATAAACGGAAGACAGATACATCATCATCATCGTCTGACAATCTCTGAGCAGATACCCATAACCATCTGAATCGGCCCGGGGAATCCTGAAATAAACGGATCCCCACTGATAAATACCACAGACAGCACTCCGACGTCTCGGCAATAAATGGCCATAAATCCGACTTATAAATATGACTCTGATCAACGGAACCAATAGTCACCATCTGAGTCGCCATCCGAACATGCATCTGAAAGAATCACCCTCCCCTCACAGGTAAATTCTAAACAGGTCATCCTAAGGCGGATAATAGTCTCGACAATCAGGCAGAGATACTCAATGGGTTTGCCCTTTCGGGTGTGCTATTGTAGCTCCCTTAAGACCGTCTAAACCAAAGATCCGGGAAATGATCGGTCACCAGAGAAAATAGTTCAGATGAAGTAACTCAACCAAAGTGGAGTACCCCACAGAGGAAAGCACTATCAAATGAACCTCGTCTGGCTTGTGGCATGTCACGTTGCAACAATATGCTGATAAAGCAAATGAGGAACGTGAGACCACACTAATCCTAGGTGTATACTCGGGCCTGGGTTTTAGCCCCACTCAGAACACCCACCCCAAACAGAGGTACCACCTGCACAGAGGACGGCAATAATGATAGTATGATGCATGCAAATATTTATGCAAATATATACACAGGTTAGAATAATAAATGCAATAAATACAGCAAAACAAGCAACCTAAACTATCCTAGAACGCTAGGAAGGACTCGCTCGGGGAAGATGGACCAGCACAGGTCAACACCTTATGAGTCCCCAGTGGAGTCGCCAGCTGTCGCATCCGCGAAAAACAACCGGCGAGCTAAAACAAAAACAACACAGAGCCGCCACTGCGCGTTATTTATCCCAAGATAGGGAAAGGAAACGCTCAGAGAAACCTGGAAAAAGCATGGTTTCGCGACCAAAGAGAAAGGGTAAGGGAGTCGGTTACGCAAGGGGAAGGTATTAGCACCCCTCACGTCCGTCGTACTCGACGGGATCCACGCTCTAAGAAAAGAAAAGGTTGCTAAAACATCACACACACACACACCGAAGACAACACAGGTGGGGTTAAGAAGAAGAGAGCTCGATAAGACGTCGCATCCTATGCCTACGTATCTCGTCTGGAACGAGAATCAGAGCTGCCGTAGTTCGGCTCACGCACGCCAAACAAGCAAACACAAACACAGGCAAACATGGAGCCTGAATGCCAATCACTGGGCTTACATCAGCATCCGAACCAAAACACACACAAAAGGGCAAACGTGGAGCCCGACCGCCAATCGCTGGACTTACGTCGGCATCCGAACCAAAACACACGCACACTGGAACCCGAATGCCACTCGATGGACTTACATCAGCTTCCAAGCACACAACAACCAAACAAGTTAATAGGGAGTCGGGAACTCGAGCCTATAACTGTCAAGCACACATACAAAAAGAAAAAAAAGTGCCTGGAGAGACCTCGCACGGTCTCCTGCCTACATACCTCGTCTGGAACGAGGATCAGGGCGATGTAGTTCCCTTGAAAGGGAAAGAAATTCTAGCCAGAAACCAAGGGAAGACACACTACCAGGGAGCTATACTCGAGCCTAGTGTTGTCATGCATCATTGCCCTACGTTGAGGTTTCTACCTACTTGCACAACTGCAAGCTAATCCTATCCAGGAAGAAAGCAAGCATACAAGCATACAAGCAAACAGCATTTCAAATATTCACAAAGCACACACTATAACCAGTCAAGTGGGCTCAAACAATGGGTTTGACTGCCGAAGCAAGTCATCTGTACATGGGTAGTGTTCGCTCTTAACCTTGCCATTGCGAGGCTAAGGTGAAGCAGATGAAAGGTGAGTGAAGATTAGACTTCACAGCTCTTATCCCTGACCAGGGAGAGCTTCATACAAAGGAGCGTGGGTCCAGAATGGAGGGACCCTTCTACGCTCAAGACTCTGACTCGATTGTGCAACATCACAAGATCTTGGGTTTGTGTCCCAATGCATCAACACACAGCCGTGTGAGCAGAGGGACGACTCAACAGAATAGTGGGGGATAGATTGCATATCCCTTTGATCCACCAATTTCCTCATAGAGGTCTTTACCTGCTTGGCACAAATGTAAACAAACACAAACATCGCCTCTTAAGGAGGACTTCAGACAGTTGCCTGGCCAAGTAACAGGCCAGGTCTTCCAGACTACATGAAGTATAGAGAGTCTACCTCAACTGGTTTAAAAACCAAGCAGCTGCAAGCAAGTTCTTAAAGAACTGTAAGCGACTAAATGTACCTGAAATCAATCAAGTATCATCAGTACTCAGACAAATCAACAGTAAACAGCAAATGTTAATCTATACAGACAACACAAGTCAAATGCACACAAGTACAAGCTATAAGCCCAAGCTCAAGCTTCCAATCCTACAACACAAAATAATGTTAGTGGACAACATCAACCAAACTCAATTCAAATTGCCTTGAAGCAATCTCCTTAAGCATTGTGCATTTCATCCTGAAAATCCAAACCAAATGTGAGAAACTAGACCACTAGGCCAAGCCTAGGGTCCAAAGGGGATAAAAAATTCTAAACAGCAAGTGCAATTCAACCAAAATCACATTAAAACAATTCAAAAGCAAATGCAATTGGTCCCATGCTCATATCATTCACCATGATCATTTCATGCACAATTTAACCTTAATCATGCAATTTGCAACTTCAAATAACCAAACAGAACTATCTCACTCAAAAGCATACCAAATCAATTCAATTAATTCCACAAAAATTCACACCTAAACAGGACATATTAAATGTATGGCATGTCAATTTTCAGCTCAATTGGACAAAAGAAAGTAGGTCAATGAAAATCAATAAGTCCAGACACAATTATGTAAGCCAATTCAAGACATCCAAGCAAGCATCCATTTCAATAATTCATAAAACAGTGACAACAATTAATAAATGAATGGGACCAAAACCATGATGTCCTATAATGTGTCTAGAATTCTCATATCAAATTTCATCTTCATCTAATACCATATGAGAATTTCACAAGCAAAATGCCAACATGTGTCACACAAGATCACCAAATGAGCATACAGAGAAGAAAAATATCAATCAATTAGAAAATGACATCAAAAATTCCAGCAAAAATCACATGTTATCTTGACATATCAATGTTGATTCACACAAAATTTCAGCTCAAATCAACATCCCTAAGCATTTTAAATAAAATCCTGAAGTTGACCTAGTTTGGTGTGACACAAATTGTCACACCTTAATCCAAAAATTCATATCTAATCAACCAAGTATCCAAAATTCACAAACTCTACATGAAAATCACCATCAGCATGTCCAGAATAAGCACAAAATTTTTCATTCATTTCTTTACAAATATGAGCATTTCATGAAGGTTTTGGCAAAACATACAAAATATGACACATTCTACAAACCCTAGGCTCATTATTTTTCCATACATGCAAAAATTTCACAAAAATCACCATAAAATTTTACACATCCTCATGAGCATGGCACAAAAAATTTCACAAAAATTGGATAAGAAACGAGTGAGATATGATTTTCCTAAGATCATGTAACAAAATGAAATAACACAAGAAAATAAAAACGAAATAATATACATTAAATGGCGTAATGGCATTTTTGCAATTCTGTACACATTATCCAAAACTACGCCGTTTTGATTAGTGGCAACGGAATGTTTCTATTGGCCAGCGGGGGCGGGAAACAAGATTCAAATGATGCAAATGGAAAATGAAGATCTACAGCACATATTTCATCGTTCTCGAGCAACAGTTTTCCAGAAAACGCAGCAACATCAAACATCAACCAAAATCAACAAGCATATATCCATTGGAACCGTATGAGCACCAGGATCATGAATATGTGATCAATTCATCCTAATTCCTAACATATCTCACGGATCGATCAATTAAAGAAATAACATCAAAGCTTTAAATCGCGATATCTCTCTCTACAGTCAATCATTCCAAAAACTAAGAGCATCATGTTATTCTACGTTGCATGAACTACAATAAGCATATAACAATTGAAGCCATGGTGATGTTCGAGTTTTGGTACCTTGAATGAAGACAGTGATGTTCTTGATGCTTTTCACTCCAATTGTCCAAAACAGATCAAGAAGAAGGTTGAGGAAGTTGAATGCCACGCTTAGCTTAGCTCAATGTTGATCCAAGTGGAAGAAATCTCAAATCACCATTGTTGAACACCACATGAACAGTTGCGATTTGGACATTGTTGGCAATGGAGATGTCAAAACAGATGGAGATCTTGATCCAAGGAAGATGAAGCAACAAGAATTTCTCACTTTGGTGGAGAATTGATGAAGATTTGGTCAAAAAGTTTGGATGAAGATTGATGGATTTTGGTGAATTGGAGAGAAAGTTTGTTATGAATTCTTGAGAATTGTGATTATGTGTGCAATTCAGTTACAATTAGCACTTTATACTTCAGCTTAATCACCTTCTAATCACCAATTAACCAAAAATGAATTTGATTAGTGTAATGCCATTTTCAAGTGCAAGGGCAAAAATGTCATTTCACATTAGGGCACATGACAGCTATGTGACAGCTCAGACACCTTCTAATTATCATTTGGAATGTGTTGGCTTTGGTCTCATGTTGATTGGCCTTGTACAATTCATTTTCACTATGCTATGCCAAAATTGCATTTTAAGTGCAAGTTCAAAAGTAGCCTAGCCAAATATTGCATCTTTGAAAGCTCATGACAGTTCAAACCATTTCTATTTGGCATTTGTGATGTGTTGCAAAAACTCCCATTCCAAAATTCCAATTATTTCTCAAGTTGGACCATTTTGCCCTTGGAGTTTAATTAGTACACTTGAAAATTGACCTTTTGCATTGACCATTTTTGATGAATTTTGATTACGCACCATGAAAATACATGTGAAATGGAGTTTGCTCATAAAAAGATCACTCATTTTGGACACTCCATGTGAAAGTTATGCCACCTTGATTATAGGCATTTTTTTTGAAATTGAATGGACCATAACTTGTCAACCATACATGGGAATTTCAAGTTCTTGGACTTTTTGGAAAGGTGAGAGCAAGATCTACAACTTTCATGTTGAACAAATTTTCATTTGAAGCTTCTTTGGACATGTAATTTTATGATGAAAAACTTTCCATTTTTGGAAACTTCCATTACAAGTCACTTTCTATTTTTGGCAATTTTTGTTCTGACTTTATTTTCTCCATTCTTGAGCTTTGCAATGTCAAATAACACTTGTTCCAACATGAATGAAGTGTATCCAACTCTCTCCCACCTCCAAATCCATAAAATCAAGCACAGTTGACCACAGTTGACTTTTCAACTGATAGATGAATCTGGCAATGCACTGATCAATCTGAGCCCCAATCCTCTGATGAAATGGCCCAAGGATGAAACCCTAGCCTCAATAAGCTCAATACAATCATGAAATGATCCCCATATCCATTGTAGACCCCATCTCCTTGCTATGCCCTGATTGGCCCAATGCAACTGATTAGGGTTGACCAGTGGTCAAAACCCTAATCTCAAGGTATCTCGATCAATCTTCTGAATCTCTTGGATGATATCAAGACCATGATGATGATGATGTATCACTTCAACCAAGATCAAGACCAATCCCCTTGAGAAATCAAAAAACCCTAATTTATAGTCCAATCCTCAGATGATTAATGACCAGTCCAAGGAAACCCTAGCTTGCACATGAGTCCTTTATCTTCTGACCAAGACTTTTGAGGGATGACTTGCACAATGTATCCACATGATATGCAATATGCAATGCCTAATGACCTACAAATGTAATATGTTATGCTAGTCCCAAGAGAGGAGGGCAAATTTTGAGGTGTTACAATACTGATGAAGCAAAAAAAATTAAGAATGTTCCCGTTCACTTTAGCTGAAGACGCGGAAGAATGGTTCTATTCTCTCCCTGCCGGTAGTATCACTTCCTGGGAGGAGATGGAAACTGCATTCTTAAATGAGTATTTTCCAGCATCAGTATTCCTGAGAAAAAGATATGAAATTCTGAATTTCAAACAGAAGGATGGTGAATCATTGGGAGACACTTACAAAAGATTCAAAAGAATATTAGTCGCGTGTCCCACTCATAATATGGATCAGAACGAACAAATGCAGATGTTCGTTAATAGGCTGAAAATAAAAACAAAACAGTTGATTGATACAGCAGTCGGTGGCTCGACAAATTTCTCAACAGCCACTGGTATCAAGAGGATTATTGAAGCAATAGCTGCTAATGAGCATCTATAGCTATATGACAGATGTACCAGTCAGCCAGACGGGGTAATTGATCTAAAATTAGAGACAAATAAAATCTGTCTGGAAGACACTGTTGCGGCCGAAGTAGACAAAAAGCTGAAAACTATGAATATAGGTACTCAACAGATAGCGCAGGTTCAGCCAGCTCAGGCGAGCACTTGTGAAATCTGTAATGGACCTCATCACACGGTCTATTGCTTTGCGACTCCCCAACAAATTGAAGAGATCAAATTCTTGAAGCAGAATAATCCCTACTCTAACACTTACAACCCAGGTTGGAAGAATCATCTAAAATTCTCCTGGAAAGATAAGAGAGGGAATGTTCTGCAACAAGGTACATGGCAATATCAGACTCAGTATCAGCAACAGCATCAACAACAACAGGCACCTAAAAAGGCTGAATGGGAGATTGCCATTGAAAACTTAGCAGCCCACAGCATACAGTTTCAAGAAGAAACAAGGACTAATCAGAAAAACACCACAACCTCCATCAAAAATCTTGAAGTTCAAATGGGACAGATAGCACAACAGTTAGCTTCAAACTCTCAAGCCCCTGGCATCCTACCTAGTGGTACGGTGACAAATCCGCGGGAACATAACACTATTAACGCTGTCACAACCCGAAGTGGAAAGTCAATAGAGGAAAATGATATAGAAAAAGATGGATTAATAGAGGTGGATTTAGAAATCAAGGAAACAAAAGTCCAAGATGAAAAAGCAATACCACCTTCTGTCAAGGAGAAGGAGAAGGTTCCTAAACCCATAATCAAACTCCCTTACCCTCCACGACAGAAAAATAAAAATCAACATGAGAAGAATTTTGAGAAGTTTCTGGAGATGTTCAAAAAACTCGAAGTCAATATCCCTTTTTCTGAAGCATTGGAACAAATGCCAATATATGCCAAGTTCATGAAAGACATGATTTCCAAGAAGCATTCCACTGATACAGAACCGATCATCCTGACTAAAACATGCAGTGCCATTCTCCAAGGCATGAAAATCCCAGTGAAAAAGAAAGACAGGGGATCAGTTACTATTCCTTGCACTATTGGTGATAGAAAATTCAAGAAGGCTCTGATTGACTTAGGAGCAAGTGTAAGTTTGATGCCACTGTCCATCTATAAGAAATTACGCATCGGTTTTGTTCAAGATACTCGAATGACCCTTCAGTTTGCGGATCGTTCTGTTAGGAGACCCTATGGTATTATGGAAGATGTTCTTGTAAAAATTGACAACTTTGTCTTTCCAGTCGACTTCGTCATTTTGGAAATACCGGAGGATGAGGAGATCCCTCTCATATTGGGAAGACCTTTATTGGAAACAGGACGGTGTATGATAGATATTGAGGAAGGAACTATGACCCTCAAGGTCTATGATGAAGAGTTAAAGATAGATGTGAGGAATACCATGCAATACAAAGATGATATCGGCACAAGCAACACTATAGACATAATCTACCAAGTAATTGCTCAAGAAAATGACTAGCATAGACCCCAGTCACCACTAAATCGGGTCTTAAGCTTGTCCATTTTTTAAAGTAATGAAGATGAAGAAGAATCTGAGGTGCTTGCTCTGATGGAAAAACAACCTGAATGGATTAGATCTAGACCACACCGGTGGGAAGATCTAAGACCACCACCATCCGATGTCACTGAAGAAACAAAAAAAGGGGTGAATCTGAAGCAGTTGCCAACAAATCTGAAGTATGTATTTCTAGACACTGAAGAAAAATGTTCAGCCATCATTAATCCAAGAGGCAGAACTCATTCAAGTGCTAAAAAAATATAAGGGTGTAATCGGATGGGCAATTGAGGACTTAAAAGGTATAAGTCCTACTGTTTGCATGCACAAGATCTTAATGGAAGATGACCAAAAACCGGTAGTGCAACCACAACGAAGACTTAACCCAGCCATGAAAGAAGTGGTGCGCAAAGAGGTTGTAAAACTCTTGGATGCGGGCCTAATCTACCCTATCTCCGATAGTTCTTGGGTAAGTCCAGTCCACGTGGTACCAAAAAAAGGAAACACAACGGTAATAAAGAATGAAAAGAATGAGTTGATTCTAACCCGCACTGTTATAGGTTGGAGAGTGTGCATCGATTACAGAAGGCTAAACGTGGCAACAAGGAAGGATCACTTCCCGTTACCATTCATTGATCAAATGCTGGAAAGGTTAGTAGGACACGATTACTATTGTTTCCTAGACGGTTATTCGGGGTACAACCAGATTACGGTTGCCCCTGAAGACCAAGAGAAGACTGCACTCACATGCCCCTATGGTATTTTTGCTTATAGAAGAATGCCATTTGGCTTGTGCAACGCACCGGCCACATTTCAAAGGTGTATGACTTCTATTTTTGCTGACATGCTCGAAAAGCATATGGAAGTATTTATGGATGACTTTTCAGTATTTGGTTTTTCATTTGATAATTGTTTGACTAACCTGTCACTTGTGTTAGAAAGATGCCAGCAAACAAATTTGATCATGAATTGGGAAAAATGTCACTTCATGGTCCGGGAAGGAATAGTCTTGGGACACAAGATCTTTAACAAAGGTATCGAAGTAGACATAGCAAAAGTGGAGGTAATAGCAAATTTACCACCACCGGTGAATGAAAAAGGCATCTGAAGCTTCTTAGGACATACGGGTTTCTACCGCAGGTTCATAAAAGATTTCTCCAAGATTGCCAAACCACTTACTAGTCTGCTGGTAAAAGATATCCCGTTCTGATTTGACAAAGAATGCAGGAAAGCCTCAGAGACCTTGAAGAGGGAGCTGGTGTCAGCGCCCATAGTTATTGCCCCAGATTGGTCCCTTCCTTTTGAGATAATGTGTGATGCAAGTGATAACGCAGTAGGGGCAGTACTAGGGCAACGCAAGGAGAAGCTCTTGCATGTGATTTACTATGTAAGCCATGTACTCAACCCTACTCAAATAAACTATGCAACCACAAAAAAAGAACTCTTTGCGGTGGTATACGCTTTTGACAAATTCAGATCCTATCTGCTGGGATCAAAGGTAATTGTATATACTGACCATGCTGCTTTGAAATATCTTTTTGCAAAACAGGAATCCAAGCCGAGGATGCTGTGATGGATCCTCCTACTACAAGAATTCGACCTGGAAATCAGAGACAAAAAGGGTAGTGAAAACACTGTTGTTGATCACTTGTCTCGGATGACTCCGATCCAAGAAATAGAAGAAACGCACCCCATCAGAGATGAGTTCACGAACGAACGTATTCTAGCCGTTACGCATATCCCATGGTTCGCCGATTACGCGAACTTTGTGGTAGGTGGACTGATACCTGATGACTTTGACTCTAACAGACGAAAAAAGTTTTTGCATGATTGCAGGTTCTATGTATGGGACGATCCATTCCTTTACAAAAAGGGATTAGATGGCCTAGTCAGGAGATGTGTTCCAGAGGAAGAGCAGAGGGACATTTTAAAAGCCTGTCATAACTCAGAATATGGAGGACATTTTAGCGGAGACAGAACCGCAGCCAAAGTCCTCCAGTCTGGATTGTACTGGCCCACACTGTTCAAAGATGCACAAGCAGTGGTAAAATTGTGCGACAGATGTCAGAGAACAGGCAACATATCCAAAAGAAATCAGATGCCTCAGAATGCCATGTTAGAAGTCGAACTTTTCGATGTATGGGGGATAGATTTTATGGGACCCTTCCCACCTTCCTTTGGAAAGCAATACATTCTGGTTACGGTTGACTATGTGTCAAAATGGGTGGAAGCAGTTGCACTGCCCACGAATGATGCAAAGGTGGTGTCATACGGTGAACTGACTTGGGGTATTTTGCTTTTTATCGCAATGTCGCGGATAGCAAGAGTCGCCACCGACTTTTCTTTTATCCAATAAGGAAAGGTGGAAAAGAACAGGAAAGACCTCAATAGATTTTGGGTTCGGGAGGTACATTATACAAAGGGAAGGTATTAGCACCCTCTGTATCCATGGTTATCCATGGGCTCTTAATTGCTGGATCACTTATATTTTTGTCTGAAAAGTGTTGGTGAATTGTTTAAAAATGTTTCGAAAAGAGAGTTTAACTTTGTAATGATTCTCGTACAAAGTATTTATCTCGTTTGATTTTGAAAAACAGTTTAGAAAAATATAACTTGGTAATGATTCTAGTATGAATGTATACCAAGTGGTGATTTTCTAGGACTTGCAAAGTGTGAGGGGTGGAAAATGTTTTAGGTTATGATCCAGTAATTGAGAGTTATACCTTCCTAAGGTCGTTATGGGCATTTCCTATCCTTATGAGGGTAAAACTGTCCTTACTATTGAGAAGTAAGTAGTTTTATCCTTTGGATGTAAAAGGGTCATTGTAGGGTCATCGATAGGTCATTGAAGGCAACAGTTGTAAGGATACCTTAGCATTCGAAGGGACGATCATCATTTAACCGTAGGCTACACCGAAGGGTCATCGAGGGACAAAATCGTATTTTCGAAGGCAACATCCGAGGGACCATGATTTATTTTATGATGATTTAACCGAAGGGTCTTTGCTAAGTGTATCCCTACATTCGCGGGACACGACCGTTATACCGTAATACCGTAGGGCAGCAAAGAGAGGTCCAAGATCACATATTTAAAGGCCGTATTTTACAATCAATTAGGCAATTAGGATGAATCTCCACATTAAAATCAATACATTAAAATCAGCTAAGTAATTGAGGGTGGATCTCCACATTAAAATTAATACATTAAAATTAATACATTAAAATTGATTAGGTAATTTAGGGTGAAACTCCACAAAGGGCATCCCACAAATAAAGTGGAATACCTATCTAGCTAGCTTTCCCGGCGATGTGTGAACCTTTGCAAAACTCAGCAAACATGTCAGAATACCAAATTAGGGTGCAATCGAGAATTACACCACAAAAGAAACCAGAATAGCAGTAGGGTCAGATAAACAATGCATGGCTATGATAAAAACATGACAGGTGGGCAAAAGTCAGAACAGAAAAGTCGGCTGCTGTCGCGTTCGCTCCTGCTTCGCCTAGCGAAGTCTTAGCGAACACTCGTTGCATGCTCGCTTAGCGATGTGCTAGCGAGCGGCTGCGGATTCCGGTTTTAATAACGATATAATGGCAGCAAGCTTCACACCTTATAGCATTCATTACAGAGATTATGTGGTTAGACATTCAGATGTTCATGCATACTTAAATTCATATGTAAAACTTAAGATAGTTTCATAAATTCAATCATGATACCATGTGCAAATTAAGAACATAAGGTAGTAATAGCAATGCCAACCTGTTTGTAATCGAATTGTAACCTTGAATTGGCCGATCGGATCGAATTGAGCGGAAGTGACCTTGCTGCCGCCGGCTTTTCCTTCAGGGTTTCCTTTAGGGTTACTCGGAATTCTCAGGGTTAGCCTCCAGGGTTTTCCGTCTGTGAGCACTAGGGTTTGCTTGCTAGGGTCCTCCTTTCGTCCTTTTTCGTCCTCCCTTTTTCTGACTGGAGTTGTGGTATTTATAATGCCTTTTTTTCATGACCTAATGGGCTCAGAGTGAAGCCCAGAATTTTCTGTTATCTGCCAGCTTCGCTAGGCGAGCGTGTAGCGAACGTTCGCTAGGCGAGCGTGCAGCGAACGTTCGCTAGGCGAAGGATTTGCTCGCCTAGCGAGCAGGCCAGTTTGGGCCATTTTCTGGATTGGGCCACTCGTGAGCTGGGCCTTTGTTCCTTTAAGATCAGTGTCATAAAAATGAGTCGGAGTGCCCTGAAAAATGTCTTGAAATATTAATGGGCAAATTTTGGGGTATGACAGCTGCCCCTGTTCAATATTCTTGAACCGAGAGAGTCAGAATGGTATGTACGCCATTCGTGGTCTGGAGGTGGAAGATTATTGAACACTTAGGATGCACCAAAAATTTGCACTTGTCAATTAGTTAGTCTTGATGGAGATGGGTTTAAAGATGCCATCTAGGAAGTTTGATGATGAGAGCTTCAGAGTACGTCGTACGTTAGAAGATATCTGAAGTCATGGGTGTCACTGGGTCATACGCTAGACCGTATAGTGAGTCATTCATTAGGCCGTCGACTTCACTGGGGAGTTAGAATGGGTCATACGCCGTTGGGGATAACAGATCAGAATGGATCATACACTACAAGAATAACTTTGTGCAGCCACGTGATTTAGTGACGTGAAATGCACGTGGCAAAAAATGCCAATTACGACGTGAATTTCACGTGGCTAAAGGTAAAATATAATAAAAAAATGGAATGACAACTTTTCAGGTTGGGGGGAAATGAAAATAATTAAAATTTGGTAGTGACATGCAGATCACGTCGCTATTTTAAATTTAAAATTCAAATAATGTTTTGTGAAATGTAATTCACGTCGCAACTAGTGACGTGCTGATCACGTGGGTACATGTGGTGTAATTTAATTTCCGAAATGACAATCACGTCGCAAATAGCGACGTGACAAGCATGTGGGTACTGGGTTCAGAGAGACGTTATAGATGACCGTTGAATGTTTTGTGGCGTGTAAATCACGTCGCAAATAGCGACGTGTTTACCACGTGGGAACCTTTCCTTTAACTTCCCTCTTCTCTCCCTCTTCCCTTCACCGTTTCATTCTTCTTCGTTTCCTCTTCAAGCTTCCACCAGACCCATTTTCCCTTCAAGTTCCTTCAACCCATTTCTCTCCTTCAAGCTTCAGATCCATTTTGAAATTGGAAATTTAAAGGTAAATACTTTTATTATTTCAACTTAAACCCATTTCTGTTTAATATATATGAATTTTATTTTAATTATTGTATTTTTTTTTAAGAAATAGCTAAGAGTGAATTATTCATTCAAGAATTTGGAGCAAACAGATTCAAAGTCTTCATCCAGGTATATTCAAAATTGTGAAATTTAATTTTTTTTTAATTATTTTCAGATTAGTTAAATGTATTGAGTTTGGACTGGATTATGTGTTGTGCTTATTATGTATTAAAACCGAATTTGTTTGGACTGGATTTTGTTTTTGTGCACATTATGTATTAAAATAGAATTTGTTTAGAAATTTAATGTATTATATATTTAGAATTTGTTTAGAATTTGTTTATAAAACATATACCCTAATGTATTATTAAAACAGAATTTGTTTAGAATTTGTTTAGAAATATAATATATAATAGTTTTAAAAAAACAGAATATTTAATGTATTATATATTTAATGTATTATACAAAAAAAACAGAATATTTTATGTATTAAATTTTATAGTTTAGAAATAGATTTTATATAATATACTATTAATACCAATACTATCCTCTCTATTAATACCCTATTTATAAAATCATTTTTAATTATTTCTAGAGAAATTATAAATTTCAAAAGAAAATCATGTCAAGCTTGGAAATATTAAAACTTTGATATTACTTTGTTTAGAAACTATTTAATGCCTTTATATATGTGCACATTATATTTTTTAGAAATATAATATATAATTTTTTTAAACAAAATATTAAAACAGAATAATATTTATAAAAAAAAACGAAATATTTTGTTTATTAGAAAAAGTAATATGAATCATGTCTAAAAATAGAAGTTGTATTATTATTTAGATAATATGGTTAGTTTAAAAAATATAATAGATTAGTGTTTTGAGTAAAAATTGATAAGTGTGTATATATATTATTTAGATAACTAAATAAATAGAAGTTGTATTATTAATATTATGTTTAAAATAATGTATAAAAAAACAAAACATTAATTTCATATATATTTTTATATTAAAAATATGTTTATAAAAAAAATTAGTATGAATAATATGTATGTCTAAAATGTTTTTTTTTAAATAACACATATTAGGGTATATGTTTTATAAATATATGTTTAGTTTAAACAATAAAGTATATAATAGTTATATTATATATTTATTAATAGTATAATATATTTTTTTTAAATTGTACGTAATAATTAGTTGGATGTACGATAGAACGATTTTTAAATTGGACGATAGAGGAATATCACTTTTGAAATTAAAATAGTAACGATTTTGTAAATGTGCAGTATGGAATATTTTCATTACTATCGTAGTTGGATGTACGATAGAACGTATCCAGGAAGACGTGGACTTAAACCGAACTTTGAGGAAGGAGTTAAAGGGTTTATCACATGGGCTTTCGCTCAAGAATGTTGTCTAAGCGAAGGAGGAGTAAGATGTCCTTGTCTAAAATGTGAATGTAGACCTATAATTAGTGACCCGGAGGAAGTAGAACGTCATTTGAAGAGAAGGGGTTTCATTAAAAATTACTGGGTTTGGACATATAATGGAGAACAGTTGCCGAGTAATGTACAAAGGACTACGACTACACATGCTTCTAGCAGTCGATCACATATGGAACACCGGGAAGAATTTAGTTTGATCAGTGACATGGTTGGCGATGCTTTTGGGGTTAACGTGACCTATGATGAACCTCAAGACTTCGATCAGGAAGAGTTGCCGAATGAGGAAGCTCAAAAATTTTATCAATTGTTGCAAGAAATGAATACGCCGTTGTTTGAAGGGTCGTCAGACTCAAAATTATCGATGTGTGTGAGATTATTGGCCGCCAAGTCCAATTGGAATGTTCCTGACCAGTGTTTGGAATTCTTTGCAAAAATGATGTTGGACGCAACTCCTACGAAAGACAACCTTCCCACAAGTTTTTATGATGCAAAGAGGTTGGTGTCGAAATTGGGTTTAGAGGTAAGAAAGATTGACTGTTGCACTAATGGTTGCATGTTGTTTTACGATAATGAGTTTGGTACTAATGATGGATCGTTGGAGGAATGTAAGTTTTGTAAGAGTCCGAGATACAAAGTTCGCAGTAAAGCCATTAACCGTAAGCAAAAACATGTGGCAGTGAAGTCCATGTTTTATCTGCCGATCATACCAAGGTTAAAAAGAATGTTTGCTTCAATGCATAGTGCAAGTCAAATGACATGGCATCATACAAACCAAACAAGTTCGGGCACAATGCGACATCCATCTGATGGTGCGGCATGGAAGCACTTCGATATGATACATCCTGATTTTGCAGCAGAACCTAGAAATGTCAGACTTGGACTATGCTCTGATGGTTTTACTCCATATGTCCAAGCGTCTGGAAGTGGATATTCTTGTTGGCCAGTTATTGTTACCCCTTACAACCTCCCTCCTGAGATGTGCATGACAAAACCATACATGTTTTTGACTTGCCTCATTCCAGGTCCAAAGAGTCCAAAAGCTGGAATAGATGTGTATTTACAACCTTTAATTGATGATTTGAAGAGGTTATGGATTGGAGAATGGACTTATGATATATCTTGCAAACAAAACTTTACTATGCGAGCAGCCTTGATGTGGACTATAAACGACTTTCCCGCATATGGCATGTTGTCCGGTTGGGGGACACATGGAAAAATGGGATGCCCGCATTGCATGGAACACTCTCATGCGTTCACGTTGGAAAAAGGGGGGAAAAGTTCGTGGTTTGACTGTCACCGCAGATTCCTACCGAAAGATCATGTCTTTCGAAGAAATAAGAATGACTTCAAAAAAGGCATAAGAGTAACAGACTTGCCTCCCCCTCGTTTCTCACCCGGTGAAGTATGGAACCGAGTTAGTGAACTGCCAAAATTCACAGATTATGGTAAAGCTTGCAGAATTGAAGGATATGGGGATACACATAACTGGACAAAAAGAAGTATTTTTTGGGATCTCCCGTATTGGAAAGATAATTTGTTGCGACATAATCTTGATGTTATGCATATTGAGAAGAATTTTTTTGATAACGTGTTTAACACAGTGATGGATGTTCAAGGTAAAACAAAGGATAATGAGAAGGCTAGAAAGGACATGGAGATTTTGTGTAATCGAAAGGAGTTGGAGTTGAAGGTTAAACCGAATGGGAAGTTACTAAAACCCAAGGCTAATTACAGTCTAACTTCCGAAGAAGCTAAAGCGATTTGTCGATGGTTAAACGAATTGAGAATGCCTGATGGTTATGCGTCAAATTTAGCAAGGTGTGCTGACTCTAGCACCGGAAAGTTGCATGGAATGAAAAGCCATGATTGCCATGTTTTCATGGAACGATTGCTTCCAATTGCGTTCTCTTCACTACCTAAACATGTGCTTAATCCACTCACTGAAATTAGTCAATTTTTTAGAGATGATTGCCATGATTGCCATGTTGCCATGAAAAGCCATGATTGCCATGTTGACAGAAAATGATGTGGATGAAGAATGTGAAGAGTTTGTATCCGAGGATAGTATCAGAACAGATGAAGACAATAGTATGGATGAAGAGCATGAAGACTTTGAATAGATAGTATGATGTATTGTTACTTAGTGTACTGTGTAATGTTACTTAATGTAGGATGTATTACATGTGTTTATTGATTGTAGATAAAATGCCGCCCCGAACCGATAAGGGTAAGGGTCAGCAGCGCCCGAGGATAAGGGTATGTGAGGCTCCTCAGTCGGCCGTATGTCCTCCCCCACAGAGTCAGGTAGAGCCCATGTCTACGACCTCTCAACATTTTATGCCACTGCAGTCATCTATGGGGTATCCTCCCCCACAGACTCAGGTAGATCCCATGACCATGGGTTCACAGCCTTTTCTCTCGCTACTATCATCCCATGGTTATCCTATGGCCCAATTTGGGAACCCATCCTTTATTAGCCCATCTGGGAACCCATCATTTATTAGCCCATCTGGGAACCCATCCTTTATTAGCCCATCTGGGACTTCACCATACCATCAGACTGGGGGATCTAGTTTTCCTCATCCCTCACAGGTACCCCCACCCTTCATGCAGTCTGGGATCTTTCCAGATCCCACACAGGTACCTCTGTCGTCCCAGCATCCCACAAACACACCATCATCATCCACGCTTTCGAGGTCCCACACCCCACCTACCACACACATGCCCTCATCATCCACGCATCATGGGGGATCTCGCACCCCACACCCACCACGTGCCACAGATATACCCGTGCCTGAGGAGCAGGAGGAGCAGGATGGCCAGGAGCAGCAGGATGACCATGTTTTAGAGCAACCAACTGCAAATCCCACAGAGTATGAGATGATTGATGGCAGATATTTTATTGAGCCATGTGGAAAATCGTAAGTATCTAATTTGTAAATTTTATTTAGTATACATGTTTCCATGTTTCCATGTTTATAATTAACACTTATTCAAATTGTTGTTTAGTTTCTCTCCGAGTAGGCCAGCTGCACAGTGTGTAAAACATGTGATTCAACAAATGTATAAAAAAGCTTGGAAGTCATTCAAAGAACTTTCCAAGGATGAGAAAGATGAATGGTTTGATAAATTTAAGGTAAAATAAATTTTATTGTTGTTATTTTAATTAGTTATTTTATTGTAATATATTATCTAACACTTATCTAACAATTTTTTTGAATGTCATACAACATTGTAGGAAAAGTGTACGTGGAATGTAATGGATGAATATATGATTAGAAAAAATTATCGGGGAAGAACATCTGTCCGACTTTCTGACATGCTTAGGCGTGTCAGACTTGATTGGGAAGAACGAAATATTCGTCCCAACTGGATAGGCAAGGAAGTATTTGACGAACTTCTTGCCTATTGGGCTACCGATAATTTTAAAGCTAAATCTCAAAAAGCAAAAGACATGAGAGCATCCGAAAGGGGGGGTTGCCTTAATGCTACAGGAAGTATAAGCATTGGAGAACATGCAAAACGGATGGTAAAAATTATAACTACGGTTTAAAATTATATTTTGATTTATTATGTGTTTAATTAAATTTATTTATATTAATCAGACTAAGGCACAAGGAAGACCCCCCGACTTAATGAGTTGTTTGTGAAGACCCGTACAAAAAAATCGGGGGATTTGGTTGATGATCGGTCGAGAAGAACTATAGTAAGTTGTTTCTATTTTATTTTTTTTTGTTAAAATTCTATCAATTTTGTGGCGTGAATTTCACGTGGTAATAATGTTTGTGGCATGAATTTCATGTGGCAACAATATATGTGGGATTCTTTTCATGTCACAACTGTATCTAATTATTTTATTTGTTGTATGTGTAGGAGGAGTATCAAAGATTGCTCACACAATTTCTAGTTGAAAATCCTCAATATACACCTGTTGGTTCTAATCCGCTTGATCCACGCGTGGATATGTATATTTGGAGCTTAGTCACTGGAGGGAAGGGACGTAATGGGTGTTTTTTTGGTGTTGGTCCTTTGGCTGGCAACTACAGAACCGGAGATAGAACTTTATTTGATAGAGTTGCAAGTGGGGAAGGAACGTCCCGTCCAACACAATTGACACCTGAAATGATGGAAACGGTGAGGCAACTGGCTCTAACAGAGGCTAGACGAGAGACGGCGGAGCGTGAGGCGGCGTTAAAGGCCGAATTAGAGGAAATGAAAAAAAGACAACACGATATGGAGGAGCAAATGAGACAATTTATGCAGTCCATGAGTAGAAATCAAAATCAAAGAACAAGTGAAGACGATGAAGATGACGACGAATTTGATGTGTAATATTTATTTAGTTTTAAATATTAATTTTTGTATAAATAATTACTTTGCTATTTTTATAATACATTTTCATATGTGTAATTTTAATTTAAAAATATTTCACTTAATTATTAATTATTCTATATTTTATTATTTATTAATTATTTTATCTTTTATTAATAATATAATTTAATAATAACAATATATTTTATCTTTTATTTTAATTTTGTTTTTAAGTTGTGAAGTGTAAATCACGTGGGTAATTTGCCACGTGATTTTCATGTGGCAACATACCATCCATTTTCAAATGTTGTGACGTGATATTCATGTGGCAAAGTTGTGTCATGAATATCACGTGGCAAAGTTTAAGCGCAGAAGCAAGTTAATTCACAATGTTGCGACGTGATTTGCCTTTGGCAAATTAGCGACGTGTTTATCACGTCACAAAAAGTTGCCACACGCGTTCCAGCGACGTGAATCAACACGTCGCTATTTTTGACTAGTGAAGTGATTTTCACCTTTGCCACGTGATAATCATGTGGCAGGGGGGAGTTTTTCTTGTAGTGATACGCTAGATAGTATCTGAGTTGCAGAATGGGCCGTCTGTTAGGCTGTATCTGACGAAAAGTAGTCGTACGCTAGACTACACCTCGGGATGTACCGTACGCTAGGTAGTATCTGAGGAATGAAGATCCGAATGGGTCGTACGCTAGACCGTATTGTTGGAGGAGTAATATGTTGTGCCGAATCAAAATGAGATAAGAATCCGAATGAGTCATACACTGCTGGGGATAAAGGATCAGAATGGATCGTACGCTAGATCGTATCTGAGTCGCGGAACGAGCCGTCCGTTAGGCTGTATCGTTACTGGGGGTGAAGGATCAGAATGGATCGTATGCTAGATCGTATCTGAGTTGTAGACTGAGCCGTCCGTTAGGCTGTACCTGATGATGAAGGGGGTAGTCATACGCCAGACTACACTTCAGAATGTACCGTACGCTAGGTAGCATTTGAGGCCTTGAAGGTCCAAATGGGTCGTATGCTAGACCGTATTGGAGTTGTTGAAGGTCGGAATGGATCGTACGTTAGATCGCATCTGAGTTGAAAGAGTCATATGTTGAGCTGAATCAGAATGAACAGTACGCTAGGCTATATCTGATAGTATTTGTATATGTTGTATTTGCAATAAATGTCTGGGATGGGCTTATAGATGCCATCGTTAGGAGGATGTCAGAATGAATGTTGACATGGAGTATATCTGAAAGATGTAGTTGAATCCTGAACGTAATTGATGAGGATGTCCGTCTGAATGGACCTTTGTTTTGACTGTATCAGGGGAATAATTAACCTGAAAAATAAAGTTAGCTTCATGCCATGTCATGATGCATGAGATGTTTTATGCTTTCGAAAATAACTGCGAACGATGTATGCATGCGTATGCTGTGAAATGATGTAATGAATGAATTACGCATCTGAAAAGTTCTTCCAGAGGACTCTACTGGGGAAAACAAATCTCAATCTTCTGGTTGGGAGATACTGGTATCGATGACCCTTTCTTAGCCGGGGATGCTTGATTTCTGTCTGATGGTAGAAATGTTCAACAGAAGCCTGGCTGGGGGTGGAAGAGATGACCCATTTGTCTAGTAATGCCACTCTCTTCTGGGAATGACTGGCTTTGCTGGGGGATAGGATTATCAACGGATTCATTGGAAAGCATGATTAGACCTTCTCCTCGATCCTGAAGTCTAGTAGTAATCGCTATTTCTATTTTATGCACGCATTTTTGGTAAACATCGATCATATCCAAATGCATATATTAATTCGAATTAAATCAATGGACGCTTATGCAAACAAAACAGAGAAAGTAAAACAAAAGCATTTTTTTTGAAACTAAAATTATATTGACTTCGAAAGAGGGCCTATAAACAGGCAATTTGTGTACAAGGAGACAGAAATCCTAGTAAGAGGAAATTGTCAAGAAAACAAAGAGAAAGCTATGCCGAAAACGTCCTATTGACTTTAATTCCCCTACTGCCATTATGTCTTCAAGCCTCTCATCTCCTGCTGTCGGATAGAAGTGATTAGCTTGTTCAGTCCTTTGAACTTGGATGAAGCTGTCTGAGAACGGGACATAGTCATACGCTTTGATCCCTAACTTTTGCCTGGACCGCCTTTTCAGGTTTTCAATCCACCAGGATACCCCTTTTTGCCCAAGCCGCCTTTTCAGGTTTTCGACTTGCCGGGTGCACATTTTTTATGTTTATCCCTAATTTTTGCCCGAACCTTTTTGGTTTGCCGGGATGCCCTTACTTTTGCCTAGGTACGTCGACCTAGCAGGTCTCTTTTATGCGTAGTATTTTTTGACTATGTCTGCGTTCACGGGATGCGGGAAGTCTTCGCCGTCCATTGTAGCTAGTATCATGGCTCCACCAGAGAATACCTTCTTAACTACAAACGGCCCTTCGTACGTGGGAATCCATTTGCCTCTGGGATCACCCTGTGGTAGAATGATATGCTTTATTACCAAATCGCCAATTCGATATACCTGTCTCTTGACTCTTTTGTTAAATGCCTGGGTCATGCGCTTCTGATATATCTGTCCATGACACACAGCCGCAAGTCTCTTCTCATCGATCAAGTTTATCTGGTCGAGTCGAGTCTGAATCCATTCATCTTCATCTAAGCCCGCCTCTTTTATGATTCTTAGAGAGGGAATCTGGACTTCCACTGGTAAAACGGCTTCCATTCCGTAGACTAAAGAGAAAGGAATTGCTCTTGTCGAAGTGCGTACTGAAGTGCGATAACCGTGAAGAGCAAACGGTAACATCTCATGCCAGTCTTTGTACGTCACCGTCATCTTTTGTATGATCTTCTTGATATTCTTATTAGCAGCCTCCACGGCACCGTTCATCTTTGGCCGGTACGGAGAAGAGTTATGGTGTTTTATTTTGAACTGCGTGCAGAGTTCAGTAATCATCTTGTTGTTCAAATTAGTATCATTGTCAGTAATAATTCTTTCAGGGATGCCATATCGACAAATGAGATTATTCTTGATGAATCGTGCCACCACATTCTTGGTGACAAAAGCGAATGAGGCGGCCTCTACCCACTTTGTAAAGTAATCAATAGCAACAAGGATGAAACGATGCCCGTTAGAAGCAGTAGGTTTAATCTCTCCAATCATATCAATGCCCCACATTGCAAAGGGCCAAGGTGCTGTCAACACGTTCAATGGAGCAGGAGGCACATGTACTTTATCCGCATATATCTGGCACTTGTGACAGGTTCTGGAGTGATGATGGCAATCAGCTTCCATGGTAGACCAATAATACCCTGATCTCAGAATCTTCTTGGCCATCGTATGCCCACTAGAATGAGTCCCAAAAATACCATCATGCATGTCTTCCATAATCTTTTCTGCTTCCTTTTTATCCACACAGCGAAGCAAAGTCGAATCATGATTACGTTTGTATAATAATCCATTACTCAAAAAGAATTTAGCGGAGAACTTCCTCAGAAATTTTCTGTCATTGATAGATGCCTCTTCAGGGTATTCCTGAGTTTCCAAATATCTTTTTACTTCGTGGAACCAAGGTTTCTCCTCTACTCCGTCAGCGTTAAGTTCATAACAATATGCTGGTTCATCTAACCGTTCAATGGTGATCATGGGAGCTTCGCTGCCCCATCTGACTCTGAACATAGATGACATGGTAGCCAATGCGTCTGCCAACTGATTCTCTTCTCGTGGAATGTGTTCGAATGTAATCTCTTCGAAGTATGGGATTAATGTTAACACCCGCTCTCGATAAGGGATGAGATTCGGATGTTTAGTGTCCCATTCTCCTTTGATCTGACTGACTACTAGGGCCGAGTCTCCATACACCCTCAAAAACTTGATTCTCAGGTCTATAGCAGCCTTAAGTCCCAAAATACATGCTTCATACTCAGCCATATTGTTGGTGCAATCAAAGCATAGTCTGGCAGTGAAGGGCGTATGGCAACCCCGGGAGATATAATTACAACACCAACACCGTTGCCCAATGCATTAGAAGATCCATCGAAAACCATAGTCCATCGGGATCCATGTTCGGGTCTTTCATCCGGTCCATGTTCTTCCTGATCAGTAACAAGCATGACATCTTCATCCGGGAACTCAAAATTCATAGATTGGTAATCATTCACCGCTTGATGAGCCAAATGATCGGCTAGCACGCTTCCTTTGATTGCTTTCTGGGTAGTATACTGGATGTCATACTCTGTTAAAATCATCTGCCATCTTGCTATTTTTCCGGAGAGGGCAGGTTTCTCAAATATGTATTTGATAGGATCCATCTTAGAAATCAATAAAGTGGTATGATTCAACATGTATTGTCTTAGTCGGCGAGCAGCCCAGGCCAAAGCACAGCAAGTTTTCTCGAGCAGTGAGTATCTTGTTTCACAGTCGGTAAACTTTTTGCTAAGGTAGTATATGGCATGCTCTTTTCGGCCAGACCCGTCATGTTGTCCCAACACACACCCCATTGAATTTTCTAATACGGTCAAATACATGATTAAAGGTCTTCCTTCAACTGGTGGCATCAGAATGGGAGGTTTTTGAAGATACTCCTTGATTTTGTCGAAAGCTTCTTGACATTCATCATTCCATCTCATCTCTTGATTTTTCCTCAGTAGTTTGAAGAGGGGTTTGCAGGTAGCAGTCAAGTGGGAGATAAATCGGGCAATATAATTCAAACGTCCCAAGAAACCTCTGACCTCTTTATCTGTACGGGGAACTGGCATTTCTTGAATAGCCCTCACCTTAGCCGGGTCAACCTCAATCCCTTTACCACTGACAATAAAGCCCAAGAGTTTGCCGGATCTTACTCCAAAGGTGCATTTGTTCGGGTTCAACCTCAACTTGTATTTCTTCAACCTCTCGAACAGTTTGTATAAATGATTGAGATGCTCTCCCTCAGTATGAGATCTGGCTATCATGTCATCCACATACACTTCTATTTCATGATGGATCATATCATGGAACAAAACCACCATAGCACGCTGGTACGTTGCCCCTGCATTCTTTAAACCAAATGGCATTACTTTATAACAGAACGTGCCCCATTGCGTTACAAACGTAGTTTTCTCCATGTACTCAGGCGCCATCTTAATCTGGTTATAACCTGAGAATCCATCCATGAATGAGAATACCTTGTGTTGAGCGGTGTTATCTACTAGAACATCAATGTGCGGAAGTGGAAAGTCGTCTTTGGGACTCGCTTTATTCAAATCTCTGTAGTCTACACACATTCGCACCTTGCCATCCTTCTTCGGCACTGGTACCACATTAGCAACCCATTGAGGATAAGAAGTAACAGCCAGAAAACCTGCATCAAATTGTTTCATAACCTCGGCTTTGATTTTCTCAGACATTTCAGGACGCATGCGACGAACCTTTTGCTTAACAGGACGACAATCTTCCCTCGTTGGCAGCCGATGTACTACTATATCAGTATCCAGTCCTGGCATGTCGTCATAAGACCAAGCAAAAATCTCTACATAGTCATGTAACATCTGAATCAACCTTCTTTTGACACTGTTTTCCAAGCCTGCTCCTATTTTGACTTCTTTCTTGTCTACTTCGGTACCCAGATTTACAATCTCAACTGACTCCTCGTGCGGCTGTATAGTCCTCTCTTCCTGCAGTAACAGTCTGGCAAGTTCTCCAGTTACTTCACAATCTTCCACACTTCCATCCTCGGCTTGGTAGATCGGATTTTCAAAGTCATAATGAACAGTAGTAGAACTATTATCAACAGGATCCAGAGTGGGTATGGATCTGTAATTCGTTACGTGAGTGTGTGTAAGAAAACATAGCTTGTTAGGAAGATGACAGAAAAGACAAAGAGCGCAATATTTGAATGCAAAAAGTCCATTGATTTATTGAATATGAATATGCTTATGAAAATGACAAAACCCTTAACAAATTAGCTATTGTGCCCCGGGCATAGACACAACGCTTGGAGAAGTTCAATTGTAAAAAAAACAAAAATTTGCAACACCAAAATAGACAATAACAATTACTCCTGACTAAAGGAAATCGGGATAGTGTCTTCAGCCTTCCAATTATTGAGTCCGTCGCCAATTGTTGGGAAAATCCAGCTATCCAGGTCGCAATCGCTGTCAGCGTCTTCTACAGCATTAATTTGACTCTTGGCTACCTTCTCAGAGCTAAACCCCAGGCCAAATTTGTCAGACTTGTACGGTACGTCGATCAGTTGACCCCAGCCAGTACAGCCACCATCTTCAACCACAGCTTGAGCGTCCTTCAGGGAAATCATAGCAGGAGGAGTCCGAATAACCTTGGGCACACCGGAAGTTGGCTTAAGGACAGGATTGGTCGGAGGAACTACTTCAAATGACTGACAAGGAGTCTCAATGAATTCACCATCCATCTCGACGTATCTGAAGGCATGCACACTACTGACAATGTACTCTTCTTCTCCACACACGGTGACAATTTTGCCCTCTGTGGGATACCTCAGCTTTTGATGGAGAGACGAAGCTACAGCACCTGACCCATGAATCCAAGGGCGTCCCAGTAAGCAGGAATAGGCAGGACGAATGTTCATTACATGGAAGGTAGTATTGAAGACTTGAGGTCCTATCTTGATAGGGAGGACTACTTCGCCATGGACAACACTCTTCGCACCATCGTAAGCACGTACCACAATGTCACTAGGTTTCAGTTCGATGCTTTTACAGTCCAGCTTATCCAGCACAGCTGTTGGCAGCACATTCAAGGAAGAGCCATTATCGATCAACACATGAGACAAAGTGATTCCCCTACACTCAATGGAGATATGCAGGGCTTTATTGTGATTCTTTCCCGCTGGTGTCAGGTCAGCATCGGAAAAGCCTAGGCCATTGTCAACAGCCAAGTGAGCAACATATTTTCGAACTGATCGACAGATGTTTCCTGAGGCACATGAGCAGTCTTCAAGAATTTTATCAATGCATTGGCATGAGATTCAGAAGATAACAGCAAGGATAACATCGAGATCTTAGACGGGGTATGCCCCAACTGTTCTACCACATCGAAATCACTCTTGCGGATGATTTTCAGCACTTCTTCCATTTCCTGTTTGGCAACATCTTCGGGAGTAACTTCGACCGGTGTCTCTGACTGAGAAGGATTGACTGGTTCCTTTCCTCGAGTTTCAAGGACAGGAGGTGAGATTTCTGGAGAGAAGATCCTTCCACTTCGAGTAATTTTACTAGTCCCAACGATGCCATTAGGATTAGTAGAATTGTCAATTTTCTTTACGCCATGGACGTAAACATCACCGCCATAATTCCACGGAATAGCTTTGCTTGAGGAATACGGGATCGGGCCAGGTGCAGTAATGATTAGGGGAGCTACCCTGGGCTCAACAGTAATCTTCACAGGCGCCCTAGTAGCGGTAATCTTCACTGGAACTTTGGACCTAGCAATCACAGATATTTCTTCAATGGGGTTTTCCGCCTTAGGAATCTTTTCGAAGAGAACTGTACGATCATCCATCAGCCGTTGAATACCATTCTTCAATTCCCAACAATCATCTGGTTAGAATATACAGAGATTGCAATCTTCAGCACAACCTGGAAATAAACCAGCTTGCAATAAATTCCTCTTTATGATCGGGAGAGGAGATGTTAAGTCCGCCACATTTGAAACGTGATCGTCGTCATCCACGGCATTAACCGTCTTGTCATGATTAGGCATAGGAGCAGTGATGACATTAGGGGTCTCCGGAGGCTCAAACTCAATTTCTCCAGCTTCGATCATATCCTGAATCTTATTCTTCAATGACCAGCAATCGTTTGTATCATGCCCGGGGCTATCGGAGTGATAAGCACACCTGGCATTAGGGTTATAACGAGAAGAAGTAGTGTTGGGATTCGTAGGAGGATCTCTGAGGGTGATCAAATTTGCCTTTAGCATTCCCTGCAGTGCCTGTGCCAAGGTCATATTGATCCTGGTAAACTGCCTTCTTGGCCTGTCTTGTTTGGGCTGGAAGTTTTGAGATGGTGGTGCTGCAATCGTAACTGCTCCGATGTCATGGTCACGGTTTTTCTTGTTACGACCCTTTTGACCGTACACAGCATTTGATTCATTCCTCCCCTGATAGGACCTTTTGGTGCTTGCAGAGGCAGCCGCCTGTATCTTTCCACTTCGGATGCCGCTTTCAACACGTTCACCTGTCAATATAAGTTCAGTGAAACCTGATGAAGAACTTCCCAGTAGATGGCTGTAGAATGGGCCGGTCAGTGTGCCCATGAACATATCCACCAATTCTCTGTCAGTCATAGGGGGTTTGACTCTGCCAGCCAAATCTCTCCACTTTTGAGCATATTCTTTAAAGCTTTCTTTAGATCCCATAGTCATATTCTGCAGCTGTAGCCGGGTAGGCGCTAGTTCAGAGTTATACTGGTACTGTTTATAGAAAGCTGTTGCTAAATCAGTCCAGGTGCGGATGTTGATCGCTCGACTGTGTGAGTCGAGAATGGGATACAAACTGCAAGTGCACAGTTCTATCGCGTAGTTTTAAAAGATATCGATCCCACAGGGACTTATGAATCGATGTACCGTTATCTAAGGTTACTACGTAAATCTAAGGTGAAAATGTTTGATTGTTTGGGGAAGGGAGCTAAGAGCTAAACTAATATCTAGATTAAATATCAATAAAACGGATATCGGTATGTAGTTCGTCAGAACTAGGGAATCAATTCCTTGTCGGTCTCTCGGTTTTAAAATAAATCGTTTCGACTAACTTTATTGGTTAAAGGTTTTATCTCAAACTCTCGCTCTGTTGAAGAAACCATGATCTTATGTTAATGTTGCTGTCACTTATAATTAAGTCAAAAATCATATTTTGAAAACAATAAAGTTGCAGAAACTCTTTTTAAGAAAATACTGACCGTTTTAAACACCCTTATCTCAAACTTTCGCTCTGTTGACTTAGGTATACAATTAAATCTAAATGCTTAACTCTCGTCCTCACATTCAATCTTTAAAAATACTTTTTGGAAAAAGGTCAGAATTTAATTAATTCTAAAACTTGCTCTCGCCCTGAGATAGATTTAATGACTAACTTACACTGTCCAGTTAAAACCTCAAACTCTCGCTCTGTTGGTTTCAACTTCTTTATGTCTTTTACTTTTGTAAAAAATCTTGTTATTAAACCTGTAAGTTAAGACCATAAAAAGATTGATTCTAATTTTAAGTTTGAATAGACCGACTTAGTTTTGATCCCTCTTTCTGCTTACTTTACATACCGATACCTAGGCAAATTAGCCAGACATGCTAAATAAATAAGAATCTATATCATGCATAAACAGACTCATTCCAGGCATGCAATGTAAATAAACAGTAGAATAAAGCATAAAAATTAAATAACAATTAAAGAACCTGAATGCGTAATACAATGGTCTTGAACACTCCACCACAAGCCGGTAGGATTTGTTCTTCGATTCTTCAATTAAACAGTAAATTAAATCAAGGAAATAAAAAAACTCGAAAATAACGTAAGGTTAAATCCGGTATAAAGTTGCCCAGTAGTTTTCGGTGTAGAAACTACTACGCGAAAAATATCTAAAAGCTAAGAACGGGGAAAATAAGTTGCAAGGGAAAAAGAAAACAAAGCTTGCAAAATAAAATAAATAAATGAACGATGCTGGAAAGGAAGAAAAATAGGCAAAGGCGTGAAAAAATAAATTTGGCAGAGCTTCCGCAAGACTGAGCGTGCAAAAACTGTGTGTCTGGAAGTTCCCAATTTGCTGCTATTTATAAGCTGCTGGTGTAACCACTTTTCAAGGGTTTCCGCGTGCATGGTAGTAGGCTTCCGAGGGTTAAGCGTGAGTGGAAGTGGGCTTCAACGTGGTCAGTTGAGTTCCTTGCGCCAAAAATATAGAGGACTGGTGTGACGTTCGTCACACCATGTGTGACGTCCGTCACAAGGCTGCTTCGCGTGACGCTCGTCACGCGTCCTGTGACGTCCGTCACAGGCACAGCATTGGTGACTTGTGCGCTTTGGGCTGGGCTTTGGCCTTTGGTTCCTTTTTCTCTCCTTTTTGTTGCTTTTTACCCCTCCTTTTCTTCCCTTTTTCACTTTTGCTTCAAAATGGGTACCTGATATAAATAGAAAAGAAATACTGCATATATCTGATAAAATGGGATAAATTAGCGTAAATGATAAAATAATTTAATTGAATTAAGTCTTAAAAAGCGATATAATTTCGTGTTATCAAACTCCCCCATACTTAAATCTTTGCTTGTCCTCAAGCAAAATTCAGTATAGAACTTGTTAAAAGTTTTAGCCGGATGAAATTTTAAAGCACACATCAATTCGTACTAGGTTGCCAATGGATTTTTGTTTAGGAGGACTTGAGTTTAATCTTGACATCAACAACTACCGTTACAACTTAGATAACCCTACCTTATGCCGATCGGTTCAAGTACCCTATGATAGCTATCCTGGTTCCTTTAGTCTTATTTTGCCCGTTTTCATTCTAGCGAAATCACATTAAGCCCTTTATCCTTTCGCGCACATAGTGGAGTAACCGGTTAGTGACTATGATCCGCTTTTAGCTAGAAGTTCTGGTACATAAGTCGGATAACTTCATTATTCAGTCCATTGCAAATTGCGGGGGATCGAACCGTAGTCCGCCCTACCAAGTTCAGTACCAGATTCCTACTGAACCAATTCATAATGGATCTTTCGTATTGTGCTTTTGCATGATCTGCAACCTTTAGGTTAAATGATCTGGTAAGGATCACCTAGTTTAATTTTCTTAGGTTACTTTGGGGATCATTCACTTATATTCATCGGCTCTCCACGTAGTTTGCTATTAAGATGGTGCTGACTTCTGTATAAACTACTTGGGGTTGCCATAGAACTAAAAGTTCAAGGAATCGGTATGATAGGTACTTATCCTGATCTAACATATTGAGGTTCTCAGAGCGTTGTTATGGTAATGATTTTGTTTTGATTTCACTCAAATTTTATAAAGTAGGCGACCTTTATACTTATTGGGTGTGTTAAAATTTTTGTTATGGCTCAAGAAAGTTGAGGGAAATAGATAATAGAAACTTTCACATTCAGGACTTAACTTAAAAAAAAATATTTTGTTTTTATAAGGAAATGACAATGAAAAGGGAGAGTACAAACTTGAAACAAAGATGAGGATGGAAAGAATAATTTCCCCCCCATACTTGAACTAAACATTGTCCTCGATGTTTGAAGGGAAAGTAATACAAAATGGAAAGGAAAAAGAAAAATACAACTAAGGCTGCCTTCCACCTCTGGTTCTTGGTCCTGGTGATCTTTGACGTATGTCTAAGCTGTCGAATCTGCTAAACAACTCAGTAAACCGCTGGTCGGTTATGGCATTCCGAGCATCCTGTTGCTGTTGCATTTGACGCATCATCTGCATCATCTCTGTATTCTGTGCCTGCATTCCATCGATAGCATCCATAATGTCATCGTTGGTCGCAGGCCTTCGTCGTCGACGACGTTGGGAGGATGGGCCGGCTGCATTACTGGAAGGGTTGAGCGGGACTGACGGTTGTGTTGGCGGATGATCACCTTGTTCCATTTCTTCAAACTCATCTGTTTGCTGGTTTGTTTGTGAAGGGTCGGTGGTTTCAGGAGCGCTAAGATCGTAGAGGTGGCGGTTCGGGTTTGTGACATCGGTTAGGGTGGTATGGGTAGCACAACACTTGGGACAGCTTGGTTGTTCACCATCAGATAATAGCCTCCGCCTACTCTGTTTTTGATCAGGCGGCTGGAGCGACAATAGCTGATATCCATAGACAGGGGTGGTAGGGATTCTAAAGTTTGGAGTTTATCCCCTAGGTTCAGGCCAAGTGCTATGGAGGTTATTAATCCACCAATTATGAATGGTTGCCGGCCTCTAGCACATAAGGTGCGGATATGATGAAGGAGAAAAGAGGCGGCGTTTACCGTAGTATCCGATTCGAAAACGCACTGGAGGAAAAAGAGTTCTTTTGAGTTGACCTTACTGTTGTTTGGTCTTCCAAAGAGTGTGTTTTGCAGGATACGGAGAAAATAGCGGATGGTGGGGTTATGGATGTGGGAGAGAAGGAGTTCTTCCCAGTTGTAGGTATTGATACCGGAAATTTTCTTAAAAAGGTCGAAAACTAGAACTGTGTTCCAGTTTGAGGTTGGGGGAATTCTGGCATGGAGCAGACCTTCTGTGGGAAATTGCAGCATGGCACTCAATTGGCGTTGGGTTAGAGAGTACTCGGTGTTAAACATACGGAAGGTGCTGTACCGGTTAGAAATTCACCTTCACCGGCGGGAGTGGTGTAGTCGTAAGAACTTAGGAATTCTAAGGTTAGGGAAGGATAGGTGGGTTGGTTATGGGTGCAAAGGAAGGTTAAATCGGCTCTACGGAGCATCCACTCGATACCTTGGTGTAAGCCCAATTGTTGTAAACAAGTTAAATCGGGGTACCTGGTGGGAGCGACGCCTCGCTGTTGGAAGCGCTCGAATTGCTCTTGCTGATAGTTGTCATCTCCGGATCGGAAGATGATATTTCCGAAGTTTTGATTTCCCGCCATTGTGATGAATTTTTGAATGAGTGATTTGGAAGAGAAAAGAATTGTATATTTGATATGAGAGAGTGTTTGTGGTGAAAGAAGGAAGTTTGGAGGGTATTTATAGGTAAAATTGGGAGGTGAAAAGAAAGAGTGGTTGAAAAGTAATTAATTGTGGTAAATGAAAAATGAATGGGGAATGTAAAAAGGTGGGGGGTGTAACGTTCGTCTCCAACGGCTCCCTAACGTTCACATGTCTGAGAAGCGTTACGCTCGTCACAAGGCTGTGACGCTCGTAACAGGCACTAAGTGTGCCGCCCGTCATGGGTGGTGTGACGCTCGTCACACTTCCTTTTTGGAAAGGCTTAGTAGCGCTTCACAGAATCACTTGGTAGCGTAATTTAATATTTTATTCTGCTTATGAACGTTTTAGTCTGTAGCTTAATTTAGTATGCATGCTTAATTGCTTTGTATAATAATAATAATAAGTAATAACAGTAGAGCATAATAGGCATTGCAAATAAATTAACTAAACAGATTCAAATAAAAATTGATCATAATGTATTACAGGAAGGGCAAATAATAAAATGAAATAGAAATAAACATGAATTCAGATAACATTAATGAAAAAATCTAGCCTAAAACTAAATAACTTAGAAAGAAAAATAACTAAATTCCATCTATCTTCGGATCTCTGGCCGGAGGAGTAAAAGAGTTAACGTGATGCCGTAACATACGTAACTGACTTGCCGTGCTGCTCATGTGTTCTAGGACTGCAAGTCTCAAGCTGTGGAAGTCTTCCCTGAGGGCGTTTTGTTCTGACATCAAGGCTTCAATGACGGTTTTAATATCTGTTCCTGGCATATGATGTCGGAGATCAGGCATGGCTGATTCTTCGGTCAGGACAGGCTGAGGAGGAGGATCAATATCATGGTAGCCGGATGGAGTCTGAGGGTCAGATTCAGCAAGAGAGATATGGTCAACATAATGCTCATAGTCATCACAAATCTCATAATCCTGGATGGATTCAGTGGATCCAGCAGGAGTTGGGGTTTCATTCAGGTTATAGAGCCAGTTCCTTTGGTTATGAACACTAGTCCTAGGATCGGGCAGGGTGAATAGGCAGAGAACCTGGTTATCAATAACGAGCTCAAACTCATCAGACCCTATGTTTGCTATAAACATAGTGTTGAAGAGGAAAGGTATACTCATAGTGGTAATGCCACAAAAAGGGTTCAGGTCAAGCATAGGCTGACGTAGTCCAATAGCATTACCTATCATAGTTATCAGGCCGCCTATTCTAATGGGTGCTCTCTCATCCTGGATAAGGTGGTCCAAATTAGCTAACATAAAAGTAGCACCGTTTACTGGACGGTTCTGGGAAGCACAAAATATGATGAAGAGTTCATCACGTGAAACTGAAGTACTATTTGGCTTTTCCCAAATAAAGTGTGGGTCAGGATCTTATGGAAATAGCGAAAAGCCGGGTTATGTATGTTTCCAGAGAGAAACTCATGTTCTTCGGGCTCATCATTTCCAGTCAGCTTACCCCAAAAGTGTTCAAGCTCTCTATATTCAAGAAGTTCTTCCTGGCTTATAGTGAATGTATCAAAGGAGGTAGGAAAACCCAAAAGGTTGGTGAAGTCTCTAGTATTAAATTGGTACTCCATATTGAACATTCTGAACTGGATAAAACCTCTGGTAATTCCTTTTCCATGGCTAGGTAGATAGATTAATGAACTAAGGAATTCTAATGTGAGTCTCCGGTAGGTGGTGAAAGGTCTCAGAATAGGGGAGGTCTCCCATCCTATCTGATTCAGCAAAAACAGGACACTCTGTCTCAGTCCAAGGGCAGTCATAGCCCAATCATCAGCATATAAACTAGGTAGCATCTCTCTAGTGGCTAGTTCTTCAAACCTTCGTTTCTGAGCCATTCCTCTGAACTTGATACCCATACGGTCAAAATGTCCCATCTGGTTAGTGTTAACTAGAGAAAAGAAAACATGAGTTTAAGTCAGGATTTGGCCAAATGCCGAAAGAAGAATAGAATTATTATTAATATATATAGATATATTTTTTTCTTTTTGAATAAATCAATAATGAATACTAAATAGAAATTAAAAGAATAATTAAGAGAAAAATAGAGAAATGATAATAATAATAAAATAATAAATAACAAATAATTTGTGGGTTGTCTCCCACTAAGCGCTTTGTTTAAATGTCGCAAGCTCGACAGAGAAACTGTTAAATATTGTCTATGAGTTCTGGGGGCGTTTCGTCTAAGTGTAGAATTTGCGAATCCTCGTTGGTTTCCGCATAGTGATAATGTTTCAGACGTTGCCCGTTTACGGTGAACGGTTCTGTAGATTGTCCTTTAATTTCTACCGCTCCACTGGGAAAGATTTTAGTGATATGGAAAGGTCCTGACCATCTGGATCGTAGTTTTCCCGGGAATAATTTTAGTCTGGAGTTAAATAAGAGTACTGCGTCGCCTTGCTTGAAGATTATCCTTGATATACGCTTATCATGCCATTGTTTTGTTCTTTCTTTATAGATTTTGGCATTTTCATAGGCGTCTCTTCTGAGTTCCTCTAATTCGTTTATGTCAAGGATTCTCTTTTCACCGGCGGCTTTATAATTCAAATTTAAATTTCTAATAGCCCAATAGGCTTTGTGTTCTAATTCTACCGGGAGGTGACAGGATTTTCCATAAATGAGCTTAAATGGGGTCGTCCCTATGGGAGTTTTATAAGCAGTTCGGTATGCCCATAAAGCTTCTGGTAATTTCAATGACCAATCTTTCCTTGAAGTGGCGACCGTTTTTCTAGTATTTGCTTGATTTCTCTGTTAGATACTTCCACTTGTCCACTGGTTTGAGGGTGGTAAGGTGTTGCTATCCTATGTCTCACTCCATATTTAAGTAGTAGTTTTTCGAGTACCTTGGATATAAAGTGCGATCCACCATCACTGACTACTATCCTTGGGATGCCAAATCTCGGAAAAATTATATTTTAAAGAGTCTAGTTACTACTCGGGTGTCATTAGTTGGAGAAGCTATAGCTTCGATCCACTTTGATACGTAGTCAACCGCCACGAGTATGTACTTGTTACCGAAAGAGGATGGAAACGGTCCCATGAAGTCTATTCCCCACACGTCAAAAATCTCTACTTCCAAAATACCATTTTGTGGCATCTCGTCACGTCTAGATATGTTTCCCGTGCGTTGACATCTGTCACACTCCTTAATAGCCGCATGTACGTCCTTCCATATAGTTGGCCAATAAAAGCCAGCTTGTAGGATTTTAGAGCAGGTCTTGGATGTACTTGTGTGTCCACCATAAGGCGCGGAGTGACAGTGTTGGATTATATTTTCTACCTCTTCTTCGGGTACACATCGACGGAAAATACCATCGGGACCTCTTTTGAAAAGTAAGGGATCATCCCAGTAATAGTGTTTTATGTCATGGAAGAATCTTTTCTTCTGCTGGTAAGATAAAGTAGGTGGAACTATTCCGGCAGCTAAATAATTTACTAGATCAGCGTACCATGGTATGACAGATATAGCTAAGGTGGTTTCTACTTGCATGTCGGAGTTGTTCTCTTCCAAAGTAGCTATGAGTTTGTCATACGAGAAATCATCATTAATGGATGTTCTTTCTGGTTCAAGGTTCTCAAGTCTAGAGAGGTGGTCTGCTACTACGTTCTCAGTTCCTTTCTTGTCCTTGATTTCTAAGTCGAATTCTTGTAGTAACAAGATCCATCTTAGGAGTCTAGGTTTAGCATCCTTTTTGTTAGAAGGTACCTGATAGCAGCATGATCAGTGTAAACTATTATTTTGGCTCCTACCAAATAAGAACGAAATTTATCTAGCGCAAATACTACTGCTAGGAGTTCTTTCTCGGTTGTGGCATAATTCATCTGTGCTTCATCCAGGGTTCTGCTAGCGTAATATATAACATGGAGCTTTTTATCCTTTCTTTGTCCTAAAACAGCACCTACAGCATAATCACTGGCATCGCACATTATTTCGAATGGTTCATTCCAGTCTGGTGTCTGCATAATGGGTGCGGAGATCAATGCTTGTTTAAGAGTTTGAAATGCTTTTAAACAGTTATCGTCGAATATGAATTCAGCATCTTTCATTAATAGTCCGGTTAAGGGTTAGTTATCTTAGAGAAGTCTTTGATGAATCGTCGGTAGAAACCGGCGTGTCCTAAAAAGCTTCGTACTTCTCTCACGGTTCTGGGGGTTGAAGATTTTCGATTACCTCTATTTTGGCTTTGTCTACTTCAATTCCTCTGTTCGAGATGATGTGTCCTAAAACAATTCCTTCTTGTACCATAAAGTGGCACTTTTCCCAATTAAGTACTAAGTTTACTTTTACACATCGTTCAAGAACTCTTTCCAGGTTTTCAAGGCATTCTTCGAAACTTTGTCCGTACACAGAAAAGTCATCCATGAATACTTCCATGATGTTTTCGAGAAAGTCGGCGAAAATTGCCATCATGCATCTTTGAAAAGTTGCAGGGGCATTACACAGACCAAACGGCATTCGTCTATACGCGAAGGTACCAAAAGGGCATGTGAATGTTGTCTTTTCTTGGTCATCAGGGTGAATTGGTATTTGAAAGAAGCCTGAATAACCGTCTAAATAACAGAAATGTGAATGTTTTGCTAATCGTTCTAACATTTGGTCAATGAATGGTAAAGGGAAATGATCTTTTCGGGTTGCTTTGTTTAGTTTCCTATAATCAATGCACATTCTCCATCCCGATTCGATTCGTTTAGTTATAGTTTCTCCTTTTTCGTTTTCAATAACGGTTATGCCTCCTTTCTTTGGTACAACGTGTACAGGACTGACCCATTTGCTATCAGATATAGGATATATAATACCTGCTTCTAATAACTTGGTTATTCCTTTTTTCACTACCTCACTTAGGATCGGATTTAGTCTTCTCTGGTGTTCCCTAGAGGTTTTACCGTCTTCTTCTAACATGATGCGATGCATACAAATAGAAGGGCTTATTCCTTTAAGATCGGTTATGTGGTATCCTAGTGCGGTGGATATTTTCTTAAGATATGTAGGAGTTTTTCTGTTTCGAGTCTTCCTAGATCTGCATTGACTATCACAGGTCGTTCAAGTTCTAAGTCTAGGAATTCATATCTCAGATTTTTGGGAAGTGTTTTCAAATCAGGGGTTGGTTTGTTAAGACACTGCGTAGGATCTGGTGTTATTGCTAAGCATTGTTTAGATTTGTCTTCTAAAAGATAGTCTGATGATTTGTCTTCTCCTGACTCTGCTTCTTTTATGCATTCATCGATGATATCCATGAAGTAACATGTATCTTCTATTGCAGGTGCTTTCAAGAATTTGGAAAGAATGAATTCAATTTTCTCTTCACCTACTTCGAAGGTGAGTCTTCCTCGTTTTACGTCTATGATTGCACCGGCAGTTGCTAAGAATGGTCTTCCTAGTATAATAGGTGTAGTATCATCTTCTCTAATGTCCATAATTGTGAAGTCAGTGGGAATGTAAAACTGACCTATGCGTACGGGAACGTTTTCAAGGATTCCTACAGGATATTTGATGGAACGATCTGCTAGTTGTACAGACATCTTGGTCGGTCTTAATTCTCCCATTTCCAGTCTCTTACATATGGATAAAGGCATAACGCTAATTCCGGCTCCTAAATCGCATAAGGCTTTGTCGATGACAAATTTTCCTATGTGACAGGGTATAGAGAAGCTACCTGGATCCTTGAGTTTAGGGGGCATGTTTTGGATTATAGCGCTACATTCGGCAGGGAGTGTAACGGTTTCACTATCCTCAAGTTTCCTTTTATTAGAAAGAATTTCTTTTAAGAATTTAGCATATGAGGGCATCTGCGTAATAGCTTCGGTAAATGGAATTGTAACGTTTAATTGCTTAAGGAGATCAACAAATTTTCTGAATTGGCCTACATCTTTGGTTTTAACAAGCCTTTGAGGGTAAGGTATAGGTGGTTTGTAAGGTGGTGGAGGTACATAAGGTTCCTTCTTTTCTAGGGTTTCCTTATTACTCTCTTCCTTTTCCTTAGGTTCACTTTCCTCAGTAGATTTCTTAGGGTTTTGGTTTTCTATCCTTGGATCAGACGGTCCTTCCACTTCCGTTCCACTTCTTAATATAATTGCATGAGCTTGGCTTCTCGGATTAGGTTGGGGCTGTCCAGGGAATGTACCGGTTGGTGCAGCAGTAGGTGCTTGTTGTTGAGCTACTTGAGATATTTGAGTTTCTAACATTTTGTTATGGGTAGCCAAGGCATCTACTTTGCTTGCTAGTTGTTTAAGTTGTTCGCCAGTGTGTATGTTCTGGTTTAAGAAATCTTTATTGGTTTGTTGTTGGGAAGCTATAAAGTTTTCCATCATGATTTCCAAGTTGGATTTTCTAGGGGTATTATTGTTAGGATTTGGTTTCTGATATCCCGGAGGTATAGATGGGGTTTGATTCGGAGACTGTCCAGATGCGTATAAAGCATTATTACTCTTATATGAAAAGTTTGGATGATTCTTCCAATTTGGGTTATAGGTATTCGAATAGGGGCTTCCTTGAGCATAGTTTACTTGCTCTGTTTGGATTCCAGTCAAGAGTTGACATTCCGCAGGAGTGTGGCCTTGGATTCCACAGACCTCGCAATTCTGAGTTATAGCAACCACGGCGGTTGGTGGTGATACGTTTAAACTTTCAATTTTCTGGACCAAAGCATCCACTTTTGCATTGACGTGATCAAGGTTACTTATCTCGTACATGCCAGTTTTCGGTTGAGGTTTTTCCACTGTTGTTCGTTCGGTTCCCCACTGATAGTGGTTTTGGGCCATGCTCTCGATAAGCTGGTAAGCATCAGCATAAGGTTTGTTCATTAGTGCACCACCTGCAGCGGCGTCTATTGTCAACCTTGTATTGTATAAGAGACCATTATAAAATGTGTGAATTACTAACCAGTCTTCCAAACCATGGTGTGGGCAAAGTCTCATCATGTCTTTGTATCTTTCCCATGCTTCGAAAAGAGACTCGTTGTCTTTCTGTTTAAATCCGTTTATCTGGGCTCTTAACATAGCTGTTTTGCTTGGCGGAAAATATCGGGCAAGAAAAACTTTCTTCAACTCGTTCCATGTGGTGACTGAGTTGGAAGGAAGAGATTGAAGCCATCTTCTAGCGCTATCTCTTAATGAGAAAGGAAAAAGACGAAGTCGAATTGCCTCTGAAGTGACACCATTAGCTTTAACAGTATCAGCGTATTGAACAAATACGGATAAATGAAGGTTTGGATCTTCGGTAAGATTTCCAGAGAATTGGTTCTGTTGCACAGCCTGCAACAGTGAAGGTTTAAGTTCAAAGTTGTTTGCTTCGATTGCGGGCGGAGCAATACTTGAATGCGGTTCATCTTGTGATGGAGCGGCGTAATCTCTAAGAGCACGAGCTGGTTCTGCCATCTCGGTTAAAGAAGGAAAAATGTTTTTGATATCAGGAAGGTTTATAGGAGGGAGATTGTTTTCAGCACGATATTCCCGAATTCGTCGTAAGACTCGGAGATATAGTTCGATATCGTTGATTCGTAAATAGAGCGGTTCGCCTTGAGAGCGAGTGCGTGGCATACAAATCAACGAAAGAAAGAATAGAAGGAAAAAGAAACCTTAGTCTCTACAGCGTAACGGAAGAGTTACGATATCGATTGAATAAAAGTCCCCGGCAACGGCGCCAAAAACTTGATCGCTCGACTGTGTGAGTCGAGAATGGGATACAAACTGCAAGTGCACAGTTCTATCGCGTAGTTTTAAAAGATATCGATCCCACAGGGACTTATGAATCGATGTACCGTTATCTAAGGTTACTACGTAAATCTAAGGTGAAAATGTTTGATTGTTTGGGGAAGGGAGCTAAGAGCTAAACTAATATCTAGATTAAATATCAATAAAACGGATATCGGTATGTAGTTCGTCAGAACTAGGGAATCAATTCCTTGTCGGTCTCTCGTTTTAAAATAAATCGTTTCGACTAACTTTATTGGTTAAAGGTTTTATCTCAAACTCTCGCTCTGTTGAAGAAACCATGATCTTATGTTAATGTTGCTGTCACTTATAATTAAGTCAAAAATCATATTTTGAAAACAATAAAGTTGCAGAAACTCTTTTTAAGAAAATACTGACCGTTTTAAACACCCTTATCTCAAACTTTCGCTCTGTTGACTTAGGTTATACAATTAAATCTAAATGCTTAACTCTCGTCCTCACATTCAATCTTTAAAAATACTTTTGGAAAAAGGTCAGAATTTAATTAATTCTAAAACTTGCTCTCGCCCTGAGATAGATTTAATGACTAACTTACACTGTCCAGTTAAAACCTCAAACTCTCGCTCTGTTGGTTTCAACTTCTTTATGTCTTTTACTTTTGTAAAAAATCTTGTTATTAAACCTGTAAGTTAAGACCATAAAAAGATTGATTCTAATTTTAAGTTTGAATAGACCGACTTAGTTTTGATCCCTCTTTCTGCTTACTTTACATACCGATACCTAGGCAAATTAGCCAGACATGCTAAATAAATAAGAATCTATATCATGCATAAACAGACTCATTCCAGGCATGCAATGTAAATAAACAGTAGAATAAAGCATAAAAATTAAATAACAATTAAAGAACCTGAATGCGTAATACAATGGTCTTGAACACTCCACCACAAGCCGGTAGGATTTGTTCTTCGATTCTTCAATTAAACAGTAAATTAAATCAAGGAAATAAAAAAACTCGAAAATAACGTAAGGTTAAATCCGGTATAAAGTTGCCCAGTAGTTTCCGGTGTAGAAACTACTACGCGAAAAATATCTAAAAGCTAAGAACGGGGAAATAAATTGCAAGGGAAAAAGAAAACAAAGCTTGCAAAATAAAATAAATAAAGTGAACGATGCTGGAAAGGAAGAAAAATAGGCAAAGGCGTGAAAAAATAAATTTGGCAGAGCTTCCGCAAGACTGAGCGTGCAAAAACTGTGTGTCTGGAAGTTCCCAATTTGCTGCTATTTATAAGCTGCTGGTGTAACCACTTTTCAAGGGTTTCCGCGTGCATGGTAGTAGGCTTCCGAGGGTTAAGCGTGAGTGGAAGTGGGCTTCAACGTGGTCAGTTGAGTTCCTTGCGCCAAAAATATAGAGGACTGGTGTGACGTTCGTCACACCATGTGTGACGTCCGTCACAAGGCTGCTTCGCGTGACGCTCGTCACGCGTCCTGTGACGTCCGTCACAGGCACAGCATTGGTGACTTGTGCGCTTTGGGCTGGGCTTTGGCCTTTGGTTCCTTTTCTCTCCTTTTTGTTGCTTTTTACCCCTCCTTTTCTTCCCTTTTTCACTTTTGCTTCAAAATGGGTACCTGATATAAATAGAAAAGAAATACTGCATAATATCTGATAAAATGGGATAAATTAGCGTAAATGATAAAATAATTTAATTGAATTAAGTCTTAAAAAGCGATATAATTTCGTGTTATCAGATGTCAGGGCTCTCGAGCTGATAATACCATTCCAACTGTGTGCCAGACAGGCTCTCTTGGAAGAAATGGATCCATAGCTTCCTGTCAGTGGTATGCGGCTGAATCTTTCTCACATAACCTCTCAGATGCATCTGAGGACAGGACGCACCATCGTACTTAGTGAAAGTGGGGATTTTGAATTTGCGAGGAATGGTCACATCGGAGACCAGACCCAAACTTTCGAAATCCAGACCGGGCGCCTTCTGACCCTCCATAGCTAGCATACGTTCTTCCAGCAACTTGTACTTATCATCTCTTGGAGAGTACTGTTCATTTTCATAATCTTCATCGTCATCCTCAGGGTTGAAGAGATCGACATTCTCCTCTTCTGAATCATTCTCTGTCTCCTCTTCTGGACCATTCGGGATCCCAAACTTGACTCCTGTGGCCTGTCCTTTATGCCTTCTTCCCGGGTTAATGAAACTCACAACTTTCTTGTCTTTCTTCTTTTCGAGCAAAAGAGCCTTCAGTTCCTCCTGCCCCTTGGATAAGCTTAGCATCATCTCCTTGAATTGAGCATTCTGAGTCTGGAGATCTTTGACAGTTTGTTCGAGATCCATTTTTCTGTTTAGAAGGAAGACCGTGAGAACATTGAACTTGTAGAATACCTGTTATGCAGTGTTATGTTATGCTATGCAATGTATGAAATGTTTTCAAGGACTTTTGGAATTTAACTTTGCATAAATCACCAACAAGAGAGAAATGTTTATTGCTAATTTCTTTGACCAATGTTCATTACAGAAGGAATAATAATAAAAATACAATGAAAGCTCAAGTCTCCCAGGGGCGGCTTCTTTTTGGGCGAAGATACGCATTGAGTCTTCGTTCCTCATTAAGCTGACTGGTAAGTTCTAATACTTTCTTCCTTTCTGCGACGAACTGAGTCTCGAAAGTATCCCTTTCTTCTCTCAACTGGATCCAGGATCTCTTTAGTTCCTCAACATTGGTAGGCATATCTGGATAAGGAATGATCTGAGGAGCATCTCCTTCAGCTTCAGGTTCGACAATCTGAGGTCCGATTGCAAGATATGGCATGACAAGTTCACGAGCTCTGGCGCGTACCCATCTGAGATAAGGTTCCATAGGAATAGAATTTTTCTGTCCTAACGTACCTCTCTTCACCATGCCCCAAGCTCGTACAAATCTTTGACGGAGGCCTTGGGAATCGTTGTCATAGTCGAACACAATGCCTTCGATGATCATTTCATGTGGACCATCTCTTCGAGCACAACCAAACTGTCGCAGAGCTAAAGCAGGATTATAAGTAATACCTCCTCTTATTCCTAGGAGTGGTACATTAGGGAACTCGCCATAACGGTCAATGATGGTAACATTTTCCTTGAACCGAGGACACCAACAGATGTCTGGGTAGGAGAGCGACATTATCCTTTGAGACCATTTCAAATTCTGCTCGTTCTTCAAGACCGATTGAGGAAGGTGCGAAATAAACCACCTAGACAACAAAGGTATGCAGCACATGAGAGTCCCTTGCTTCTTCATGGTACGAGTGTGGAGGGAATGCAAAATGTCTCCCAGCAAGGTAGGTACAGGGTTATGAGTGAGAAATATCTTAATAGCATTCATGTCTATGAATTGGTCTGGATTAGGGAATAACACCAAGCCATAGATTAGCAATGCCAGGATGTCTTCGAAAGCACGGACATTCATAACTTTTAAGAATTCTCGGGCCTTATTTGTCAGGAATTTGGCAAGTAAACCCTTAACTCCACTCCTTGTTACCCAATTATCTTCAATGTCGGACTTCGTCATGTGTAAAGCTGCGGCAACTTCTTCAGACTTCGGAACCTTTTCTAAACCACTGAACGGTAGTTGATCAAGGATAGGTATCCCAAGCAGTCTGGAGAATTCTTCCAATGTGGGTACCAACTGATAATCTGGGAATGTGAAGCAATGATGTTTAGGGTCGAAGAACTGGAATAAAACTCTCATCATATCTTCTTTGAACCCAGTGGTAACTAAATTGAGAAGAGAACCATGTCTCTTGATGAACTGCGCATGATCGGAAAGTTCTGACACTAAGTTCTTGAGTTGAGGAGAGATTGCTACAAGATTAATCCGGATGGTCTTCCTGGGAGCCATAGCTTTACAAAACAGAGCAAAGTTAAATCCCTAAGTCCTTGAAATGGTTATAATGTCATGATATTATGATGTTATGATGTTATTATGTTATGATGTTATGTAAACAAACACAAGCAAGTCACACAACAATCACTCCTAAGTTTTAAGGCTTGCATGAGTTCCATAGGTAAGTACCCTCCCTACTGAAGTTTGGTTGGTTCAACCTGTCCTAGAATAGTAATCGGGTTCTAAAAGGATCTCCAATCATTGACCTTCCTTCAAGTCTACTTCAGTGCAACACCAAGTGGTTGACCGAAGCTTCCCTAAAGTCCAATCTCAAGGAGTGTAGTATCGAGTCTCAACCAACCCCAGTCGGAACCGAAGTCAGTTATCTCACTACTTTCTAATGGCCAGGATGAGTCAATTAGGGTTCTAAAGGTCTGGTTAATGCTTTAATGACACCACGCAGATGCCAAATTTTTCCTCAAGTACACATGAGGAACATCAGGACATCCAAAGTGTCACATTAACCGTAGCCATCATTTTAACCATTCCAGTATACGCCGGATAGTCGCGATGATCTATTGCTACTTACCTAAGGTACACTAGATCCGGGTGTAGGATCTTTCACTCAAGAATACCCAAGCAATCCCTTAAAAGTAAATCAGACAATTTTAAATAAGTGATCTTGTTTTTTAAGGTAACCTCTCTTGTAATCGTCCCCAGCAGAGTCGCCAGTTCTATCATACGGTGAACTGACTTGGGGTATTTTGCTTTTTATCGCAATGTCGCGGATAGCAAGAGTCGCCACCGACTTTTCTTTTATCCAATAAGGAAAGGTGGAAAAGAACAGGAAAGACCTCAATAGATTTTGGGTTCGGGAGGTACATTATACAAAGGGAAGGTATTAGCACCCTCTGTATCCATGGTTATCCATGGGCTCTTAATTGCTGGATCACTTATATTTTTGTCTGAAAAGTGTTGGTGAATTGTTTAAAAATGTTTCGAAAAGAGAGTTTAACTTTGTAATGATTCTCGTACAAAGTATTTATCTCGTTTGATTTTGAAAAACAGTTTAGAAAAATATAACTTGGTAATGATTCTAGTATGAATGTATACCAAGTGGTGATTTTCTAGAACTTGCAAAGTGTGAGGGGTGGAAAATGTTTTAGGTTATGATCCAGTAATTCAGAGTTATACCTTCCTAAGGTCGTTATGGGCATTTCCTATCCTTATGAGGGTAAAACTGTCCTTACTATTGAGAAGTAAGTAGTTTTATCCTTTGGATGTAAAAGGGTCATTGTAGGGTCATCGATAGGTCATTGAAGGCAACAGTTGTAAGGATACCTTAGCATTCGAAGGGACGATCATCATTTAACCGTAGGCTACACCGAAGGGTCATCGAGGGACAAAATCGTATTTTCGAAGGCAACATCCGAGGGACCATGATTTATTTTATGATGATTTAACCGAAGGGTCTTTGCTAAGTGTATCCCTACATTCGCGGGACACGACCGTTATACCGTAATACCGTAGGGCAGCAAAGAGAGGTCCAAGATCACATATTTAAAGGCCGTATTTTACAATCAATTAGGCAATTAGGATGAATCTCCACATTAAAATCAATACATTAAAATCAGCTAAGTAATTGAGGGTGGATCTCCACATTAAAATTAATACATTAAAATTAATACATTAAAATTGATTAGGTAATTTAGGGTGAAACTCCACAAAGGGCATCCCACAAATAAAGTGGAATACCTATCTAGCTAGCTTTCCCGGCGATGTGTGAACCTTTGCAAAACTCAGCAAACATGTCAGAATACCAAATTAGGGTGCAATCGAGAATTACACCACAAAAGAAACCAGAACAGCAGTAGGGTCAGATAAACAATGCATGGCTATGATAAAAACATGACAGGTGGGCAAAAGTCAGAACAGAAAAGTCGACTGCTATCGCGTTCGCTCCTGCTTCGCCTAGCGAAGTCTTAGCGAACACTCGTTGCATGCTCGCTTAGCGATGTGCTAGCGAGCGGCTGCGGATTCCGGTTTTAATAACGATATAATGGCAGCAAGCTTCACACCTTATAGCATTCATTACAGAGATTATGTGGTTAAACATTCAGATGTTCATGCATACTTAAATTCATATGTAAGACTTAAGATAGTTTCATAAATTCAATCATGATACCATGTGCAAATTAAGAACATAAGGTAGTAATAGCAATGCCAACCTGTTTGTAATCGAATTGTAACCTTGAATTGGCCGATCGGATCGAATTGAGCGGAAGTGACCTTGCTGCCGCCGGCTTTTCCTTCAGGGTTTCCTTTAGGGTTACTCGGAATTCTCATGGTTAGCCTCCAGGGTTTTCCGTCTGTGAGCGCTAGGGTTTGCTTGCTAGGGTCCTCCTTTCGTCCTTTTTCGTCCTCCCTTTTTCTGACTGGAGTTGTGGTATTTATAATGCCTTTTTTTCATGACCTAATGGGCTCAGAGTGAAGCCCAGAATTTTCTGTTATCTGCCAGCTTCGCTAGGCGAGCGTGTAGCGAACGTTCGCTAGGCGAGCGTGCAGCGAACGTTCGCTAGGCGAAGGATTTGCTCGCCTAGCGAGCAGGCCAGTTTGGGCCATTTTCTGGATTGGGCCACTCGTGAGCTGGGCCTTTGTTCCTTTAAGATCAGTGTCATAAAAATGAGTCGGAGTGCCCTGAAAAATGTCTTGAAATATTAATGGGCAAATTTTGGGGTATGACAGGTGGTAATCAATTTCCTGAAGAATTGTATCTTCACACGATTTGGGGTACCAAGAGCACTGATTAGTGACGAAGGTACCCACTTCCTAAATAAATTGATGGAAAACCTACTGCGGAAATACAATGTCAAGCATAAAATCGCCACTCCATGCCACCCCCAGACCAGTGGACAGGTTGAGGTATCCAATCGGCAGATTAAGCAAATCCTAGAAAAAACTGTCAGTGCCTTAAGAAAGGATTGGTTAATCCAGCTCGATGACGCACTCTGGACATACCGAACAGCGTTCAAAACACCAATAGGTATGTCCCCGTATCAGTTAGTCTATGGTAAAGCTTGTCACCTACCATTCGAACTTGGACATAGGGCATTTTGGGCTACCAAATTCCTCAACTATGATCTTGCCAAAGCGGGTAAATCTAGGATCCTCCAATTACAAGAGCTGGAAGAGTTCAGGAATCAAGCGTATGAGAATGCCAAGATATACAAAGAGCAAACCAAAACCTGGCATGACAGGCGCATTCAGAAGAAAGACCTTCAGGAAGGACAACTGGTGTTATTATTCAACTCAAGGTTGAAACTCTTCCCAGGGAAACTGAGGTCCCGATGGTCGAGACCCTTTGAGATACAAAAGGTATTTGCACATGGAGTCGTTGAACTAAGAAATCCAGCGAACAGAGACACGTTCAAGGTGAATGGGCAGAGAGTGAAACCTTACATACAAGACCAGGAGGGTGGTCCTATAGAAAAAATTCGTCTCACCTAAGCAGACGGATAACCGTCAAGCCATGCGACGTTAAACGAAGCGCTTCGTGGGAGGCAACCCACACTTTTTATTTCTAATCAGTTGTGTGTGTCTGTAGGTATACATGAGCTCGCCAGAGGAACCAATGGTTGACCTGACAAGAAAACAAAAAAAAACCCCAAAATGACAGCCTGACACGGCCACCCGTGTCAGTTGACATGGGCCGTGTCAGAAGAGGAAAAATGTATGAAGGATTTTGGAAAACAGTGGTCTGACACGGCCACCCGTGTCAACTGACACGGGCCGTGTCAGGAGCACTGTAAAGAAAAAGGAGTTTTGGACTTGTAAACAGTGGCCTGACGCGGGTGGCCGTGTCAGCTGACACGGCCCGTGTCAGGAGCACTGTAGGATATTTTCGGAACATGGTAAAACAGTAGCCTGACACGGCCACCCGTGTCAGCTGACATGGCCGTGTCAGGCAGGCGGAATTTTTGAAGTTTTTTTGAAATTTTTGATTTTTCATGGGGCCCACCCACTTAATCCACTCTTAACCACACCTTTTTCTCAATTACCTCATCATTATCTGATTTTCACTCCACACATCATTACTCTCTCTCATCATTCTTCATCTCCTTCTCTCACACTCTTACAACTTCCATTAAACCTCACTAACCTCACCACCCAAAAGCTTCCATAACCCCAATTTCCACTCACCTATCGCCAAAACACCTTTCACAAATATTACTCCACTCGCTGTCCCGGTCCTAACCATGGTTTCGGATTTTCCTAACTCGAAAGTTCAGAATATTTCTAATTTTTACAGGTCCAAAATGCCCCCGCGAAGAATCCTCACCGGAAAGCAACAACTTGCAGAGATGGCGAAGTCACGGAAGCGCCCGAGTCAGAATCCTAATCCACACAACATTGTGTTTGACAGTCCGGAACAAGAACGGAGATACCAAATTCACCGGAAGCGCAAACTCACGCCGACAAGGTATATGTGTGAGCATACTCTGAACGCTTTAGGGATGAAAATTGAGGTAGACCGAATGTTCCATGTTTTGGGAATGCTCGAGTTCATGAGTTTGGAGGCGTCGACCTACGAGCGCATTACTCTCGAGTTCCTCAGCACGTTGGAGTTCCAGCTGGAAAAGCGGTGGATTGACACAACCAGGTATTATTTCGGCACCTTACGTTTCCGGTTGTTTAACAATTATCATGAATTGTCTGTTGAGGAGTTAGCTGCAATACTTTGACTCCCTCTGAACGGACCTGGAGCGGTCCCAGACGGGTTCTCACCTAAGGATTTCTGGATCGCCATAACCGGGAGGACGGATTACTCCTCTAAAGGTGCGAAAGCCTCGGGCATACAGAATCCATGTTTCAGGTACGCCAAAAAAGGTTTAGCGTATACCCTGTTTGGAAGAGGCGATAGCACTGGGGTAGCTACTAAGAGAGAGCTATTGTTTATGTACTCGATGGCTCAAACCAAGACCATCAATGTAGCTGCCTTTGCAACAGACTACCTGGGCAGAGTCGGCCGAGCAAACTCCGGAGGCATATCCGTAGGGGGAATGATCATCCAAATTGCACTGCATTTCGGGTATCAAGCTGTTTTACTCGAGGACACATCAATTGCAGGTAACACAAAAATTGACATGTCTGCTCTAATTTCCCAAGGTATGATTGATGTTACCCCTACTTACTATTCCGTACTCATTCATAAGAGGTTTATCATCGCTCTGCCCGATTCGGACAGAGTTGCTATTACTGACTGTGCTAATTGGTTGTATATGAGTGCCGATCCCGATGTGGATGAAGGCCACGAAACTAACCATTTTACTGCAGGTGAGCAATTTATGGATGACCAGGCAGAAGGAACAGAAATAGAATAAGAAGATCCTCAAGCACCTCCTGAGCAGTTTATCCCATAGCATCAGGAACCCACCCAGCAGGTGGCGGGTTCATCGTCTTGGTCAACTGACCAATGGAGCTGGGTACAGACCGAGATAGGTGGCTTGAGGACTGAACAACAAAGGCAAGGCATCGAACAATCCCGTCAGGGAGCGATGTTGGATGAGATGAGCAACATGATGCGACAGTTGATATTGCATTTTGTCGCATTACGCGAAAAACCGGCGGGAAACGAAGACAACAGAGCCGCCACCGTGCGTTATTTATCCCAAAAAGAGGGAAAGGAAACGCTCGAAGTAAACCTGGAGAAGACATGGTCTCGCGACCAAAGAGAATGGGATCGGGAGTCGGTTATGCGAAGGGAAGGTATTAGCACCCCTACGCATCCGTCGTACTCGACGGGATCCATGCACAAAAGGAAGGAATATGGTTGCTAAAACACTGCTCAAACATACATCAAACACTGGCTGAAAGAGACACAGGAAACAAAAGAAACTAACTCGGCAGGATATCGCATCCTGGGCCTACGTAGTCTACCAGGCATAGACATCAGAGTCGACGTAGTTTGGACTAGGGGGAACGTGCTCGCTAGGATGTCGCATCCTATGCATACGTATCTTCTTGGACTAAGAAGAATCAGAGCACTCGTAGCTCGGCTCACGCACGCCAAACAAAACCACACGGGAAATCGACTGCCAATCACTGGACTTATGTCAAACTCCACACAAACAAACAAACATGGAAACCGAATGCCAATCGCTGGGCTTACATCAGACTCCGAACCAAACACACACAAAGAAAACCGACTGCCAATCGCTGGACTTATGTCTGACTCCAACAAACAAACAAAACACAGGAAACTGACTACCAATCGCTGGACTTATGTCAGATTCCACACCAACACAGGAAGAAGAAGGGTCTCAATTGCAACCAGGGCAAGAGAAAAGAATTAGTGTTAGTCGTTAGTCAAACTCGACAAGACATCGCATCTCGTGCCTACGTATCTCATCTGGACATGAGAATCAGAGTTGCTGTAGTTCGGCTAAACTATTCTTGTTGGTTTGTGTTTTTTAAGTGGACGACGTCACTACGCAATCTACCGGATGCTCGACCTTTGGAGACTTACTCACCTGTAGTAGAAGGAGTTAACGTATCCTTAAGAGGGGATAATGTTTGTTTGTGTTTTAGGAAAGCTCAAGCAAGAAAGGAAGTCCTATACGAAGGAACCGTGCTACCTTAATTGACATGCAAACGAGACTACGCGGAGTCTAGCAAACCTAGGGGATACAATCACACCACACAAGCACATACAGCATGAAGTAAACACACCAACAAGGGGCTCAAACATCAAGGCTAGGCTTTAGTCGAGGGGTCATGTCAACCTCGACAAACAAGCCACTGTATCAGGGTGAGGTTAGCTCTTAAACCTAACATTGAGAGTTAGGGTGAAGCAGATGAAATAGGAAGTGAGGGGTGTGCCTCACAGCTCTTATCCCTGGCCTGGGAGAGCTTCAGAAAAATGAAGTGTGGGTTCAGAAAGTGGGAACCCTTCTACACTTATGACACTGACTCAACTGTACAACTGTACAAGGATCTTGGGTTACTATCCACAATGCATCAACACAGTGGTGTGAGCAAAGGGATGACTCAACAGAATAGTAGGAGATGGATTACACATCTCTTGTATCTTCCAATTGCCTTATCAAAGGTCTTTTCCTGCTTGGGGACAAAAATAAACAAGCACAAGCATTGCCTCTTAAGGAGGACTTCAGACAGGTGCCTGGCCAAGTAACATGCCAGGTCTTCCAGACTACATGGAGTTAGAAGTTTATACCTCAGTGCTCAAGCTAGCAAGCAAAGCAAAAGCAAGTTCACAAAGGAACTATAACAACTAAGGTACCTGAAAACAATCCAACATAATCAGTATTCAACTCAAACAAAAGCAAACAGACAATTACAAGTCCACAGCCCAAACAGATAACAAGCATCAATGCACAGAGGTGCAAGCCCCAAGGCCTAATCATATGTCTCAATGCCTACAAAACAAGCTCAAAGTTAGTCATAAACAAGCAATAAACCAACTCCAATTGAGTGCACATCATCAAGTATAAGCAATTGTGCTCTTTGACCTGAAACAAAGCTCAAACATTAAGCACTAACCACTAGAACAGGGCCTAGGGTCAAAATGAGAGAAATAATTCACAACAGAATATGAAAATTATCAAGAATCAAGATTAATCAATTAAGAAACAAATCCAAGTGGTCTCATGTTCATATCATTCACCAAGATCTTTTCATGAGGCAAAGAGTACAAAGCATGCAATTTCAAAGCTCGTAGAACCAAACAGAATGATTCAAATCAAATCAACTCAAAAACATTTCAATAAATCCCCAAAAAATTCATGGCTAAACAGAACACCTCAAATGATCATCAAACCAAATTTCAAGTCATTTGGACAAAGGGAAGCAAGTCAATTAAAATCCATAAGTCAAAGCATGTTCAAACAAGCTCATACAAGGCACCAAATCATTCATCAACTTCAAGCAAGCACCAAACAGAATTGGCATAAGATAAATGAACCAAATCAAAGCCATGGCAAACTTCAAGGTGTCTAGAACACACATGCAAAATTTCAAGCTCATCCAATAAACAACAAGAATTTCACAAATCATAGAAGTTCATGACTCACAAAATATCCACAATTGGTCAAACAGAGAAGAAATTCTCAAACAAATTGGAAATGCACTCAAAAAATCCACAAAAATTCATAGTCAAAACTAACATCCAGAAGATTCAACATGCAAAAATTCAGATCATTTCAAGTTCATATGGCATGGTAAATAAATTCCACAAATTGGACAATAAATGGTGTGACACAAATTGTCACACCTCCAATGATCATATCATATCTCACAAACCAGAAATGCAAAAATAGCAAACTCAATGCCAAAAGATCAATCAAAGTGTCTAGACTAAGCATGCAAATTTTCAGCCTTATTGGATTAAGCATCATCATTTCATAATCAATATAGCAAGCAAGGTGCAAAAAATGATATGTATGAACATTCCCTAAGCCCAAACAGATCCCACACGTGCACAATTTTCATAAAAATCATCAAAAAATACTAGAGGTCACAAGGAACATGGCACAAAAAATCTCATCTCAATTGGACAAATGGTTTGAGAGTTATGAATTTTCTAATGGAATGAAAAAATAAAAATGACATGAATAAGGCATGTGAATATGGATGAATAATGAGCTAAAAAAATCCAAAGGCCAAATGTGAATGTTTGGAACCAGGAATCGAAGTAGGTGCATTTTCAAACCCTGGCGCGCTATCTGAAGCGTTGCGTTTCATTAAAGGAGGTGTCACGGTTTGATTGGCTACATGGGACAAAAACAATGAAAACATGCAAAACACAACGACAGAAGATCAAAGCAATTCTGGAAATTGGAAATGTTAGGGTTCTTCGCGCATTCATCATGTTCATCATCATCATGAACTTTTGGTCACAGAAATTCATGAAAAGTATACCAATCGCTTCATCTTGCAATGCACAACAACATTCCAAACATGATTCGTCTTGATTCTCACTATATTGCTTGGATCGAACAGAATAAGTTTTGACAACCAAACTTCAAATCGCCCTAACTTCCTAGTTTCTTGATGAAATTCAATTCTACAAAGTTCAGGCTACTCTACAATCAACGATCTATCAAATGCATATCATGATTTCAACAATTACAAGATTTGAAATCTGACCTTCAAATGGATGCAGAGTTGGAATCGTGGTTTTCAAGGCTTGTAAGGCTGAAACAGATCCTCTTCAATGCTCCAGTAGATGAATGGATGATGAATTGTAGCTCAATTATGCTTGAAGATACTCAAATTCGCAACTGCCATTAATGGAAGCTTGATGCAACAGTTCCAAGTTCTGCTCGAAAACCTTGAATGCTTGCTTCCAAAACCTCCAATATTGCTTGTGGATGATGGAACAATGAAGAACTAGGCAATGTTCTATGAAAAATCTGCAGAAAAAATGAAGAGAAAAAATGGAGAGAATTTGCAATTTTTGATCTAGATCTGAGATGAATGAATGTTAATCAGAAATTCTGTTAGCATTATCTATTTATATGTGCTGCTAATCCACTTTGTTAATCAAGCTTAGCCAAAATGCAAGGATTAAGGAAAGGGGAGTGTTATGTCCAATTGATCAATTCACCCCTCATGTGCATGGCATGCTGCTACAGTGCACGAGTAATTGGCCAAACACCCTCCAAATGTTGTTTTAGATCAAATTCAAGTGAAATTATGTGTGGAAAATGCATATCTTTGAAAGTCACCTTTTTCCCTCCCTTTTTTTAATTCAAATCAAGTGAAAAATGCAATTTTTGTGTGATGGGTTTTGATGAAATGTAATGAATGATTATGATAGAGCATGTTAAAATGAGATTGTAGCAAAAAACCACACATGATTTGGCCAATTGGTGTGAAAGTTATCCAAGTTTGAAGTTCAAAATTTCTTGACAATGATTTGATCATAACTTCTCAACCACACATGAGAAATGGATGTTCTTGGACTTTTTGGAAAGGTGAGATCAAGACCTTCAACTTTCATGTTGGACAAAATTTCATTTGAAGCTTCCTTGAACATGTAAACTTGAGGAGAAGACCTTTCCATTTTTGGCAGTTTGAAATTACAGGTCACTTACTATTTTTGGAAACTTTTCATCTGACCTCAAATTCTTCAATGATGATCTTTGACATGTCAAATGAGACTTATATGGACATGAATGAGGCCTCTCTAACCATCCCCCACCTTCAAATCCATGAATTCAGGCACAGTTGACCACAATTGACTTTCTGGGGTTTCAGATGCATTGTGCAATGACTGATGACTTCTGAGCATCCAATCTTTGACCAAACCACTTCAAAATGATCCCTAGGTCATATGAACTTGATGAATCAACCCTAGGGCTTTGCTTCAATAGGAAATGCACTTGCTTGCTTGCTTGACTAGATCTCCTGACCAGTTGACCTAATCTTGTCTGATGACTTGCACTTGGGCAAAGGACAATGCAATGCTATGCAGTGGACTATGTAATATTAATGACCTAATCATGAAAATGTATGTACAAAATGGGAGGTGCAAATTTGAGGTGCTACACATTTCCCACAACCACCTCCTCAGTAGGACCCTGTGAGTACCCTCCTCCGCGCTTGTTCGAAAACATTGTGGACAATGTTAAGTTCAAGTGTGGGGGAGATTTTATGGTTATTGTGTTATTTTGTCTTTTTACTTTTGTATTCTAGATTTAATTTGTCTGTTGAAGGTACATTATTATGTAAGTGTGTGTGTCAAGTTTGTGTTGACAGGTTGGAAAAAGTAATGATCACAATTGAGAGTGGATGAAAGATCACACCACTCACCATGGCTTGTTGTGAAGGATCTCCCCAGAAAGTGACACTGTTGAAAGTAAAGATCGGACGCAACGTACACAGCTTAACCGACACGAGTATCCTGCATATTCCGAAGTAAGAAAGCAATTGCACCAAATTAAGGAGCACTGTGGATCCTGTCAAAGTTGAACCAAACCAAGTGAGTCATAAAAAGCCAAACACATTAATCATCATGAGTGTCATTCAGGTTTGTCTTTATCACTCTAAATTTGCGTAGACTCTCTGGGACTGTCACTACATGATACACACACTGAGGCACGTTGTTTGTAATTAACCCCGAGTCTTTCTAGCCATCCCGAATTATTATATCCCTCGTTAACCCCCTTTGAGCCTATATCCATTTTTTTTGTTTAAAACACCATAAATGTAACCATTGGCCAAAACACTTCCTCACCCTGTTCAGAGTCATGAGAATGCATTCAAAGTTGTGTTGAAAAGCTAAGTTTGGGGTAAAAACCCCAAAAGCTCTCAAAGCCCAAGAAAGTGCAAAAACAAAAGAAAAAGAAAAATTGATGAATCGAGAAAAAGAAAGAAAAATAAAAATCGACTACTCGAAGATTCAAAAGAAAGAAACACGGAAAAGGGCAGTCGGTGAAAAAGAAATAAGAAAAGAAAACCGAGGAAATAAAAGAAACAAACACAGGATGTAACATCGACTCTGAACCAAAAGCCCCTTGTTTTTCTTTTTTTGAATCCATAGCCTAACCCAAGCCAAGCTACAACCCGAAACACCTAAAAAGTGTGTGTGTTATGTGTAGGTGATGAGAAAAGAGAGACTATTCAAACTTATGAGTGATATTGCATACTTTGAATTATGAGTGTAAACAACTTACCCCGAGAGAATTGGTGAGAATGTGAAATAAGCTGACAGGTGAAAGGGTGCTTTGAAGTGGAAGTGTGAATGATGACTTACGAGGATAGGCAGGACTTGTGGAAGGAAAAGGGAAGACGTTCGCGAATGATCTCAATAGTGGTGCAAAGCATAAAGAATTCTGGGGAGTGATAATGAAACATTACTTGGGACAAGCAATGAGCTAAGTTTGGGGTTGTGATCAGTCACCATTTACATTGAGTTTTCATTACGGATCCGACGCAAAACAGAGACATTTGACACACTGTGCAAGCATTTATGGTACATTTTGAGTTAGTTTTACTTCCGTTATTTTATTTACGCGTTTTTAATCTTTGTTATGTTTTACCTTTTACTATCTTGATTTTATGCGTGGGATAGCTGTGTTTTTGTCCGACAGATCCAGGTAGAAGAACCGGAGAACTCAGAACAGGATAGTGCAAGATTTCGGCACGCAAAGGAGTAGAAAACCCCGGTACAAGAGGCCTGACACGGCCACCCGTGTCACCTGACATGGGTCGTGTCAGGGCAAGTGAAGCAAGTGAAGAAAATAGTAGGCTGACACGGCCATCCATGTCAGCTGACACGGGCCGTGTCAGGCAGAAACCTCAACCGTGTCACCCCTGCCATGGGCGTGTCAGCTTAAACAGTAGGCTGACACGGGTCGTGTCAGCCCAAGCCCAAAATTTCCAGTTTTCTCGGGCTTTTCATTCTTCGGGATTTTTAGAGACATCTTTGGACCTATCCAACTGCTGCTGGGAACTTTCACTATAAAAAGAGGTCTTCTGCCAAAGGAAAAATCATCTTGGAATACGGAAAAACACAGTATTGTGAAGCAATCAAGTACTACAGAGATCAAGGCATTTGGAGAGCTGAAGATATTCATGAGCGGGAGCGATTGAAGATCAAAGTCATCCAATTACTTGTAATGTGTAATTTTTATCTTGAATTTGTTTTAAACAATATGAGTAGCTAAACCCCCCAATGCTAGGGGGTGTCCCTGATTTAGAATTGTAATGAATTTGAGTTTACATTTGCATTTATAATATTGTTTTTACGGTAACCTTTTGATGTGTTTATTGCTTTCTCTTTCGGACCAATTGAGATTGAATTATGGTTATCAATTAGGCTGGATCGCCATTGATAAGGTTTTCATAAGGTTACTCTACAGTAGATATCACTTAGGACTAGGGATACCTTGTATGAACTAGAGCATTCTTGATATTATACACCTTAACTTCACCCTAATTGGCTATGGACATAGGAATTAGGGTAGATTGATTAAAGGTTTTCCCACTAAGGACTTGGGAGAAAATACCCTTGAGAACTGGTAGTAATTGATATTTGTTGATGCAATAGTGACTCAGAATTGTTACAGGGATAAATCATACACCTTCCCTGACATTGTTCCTTTTTCTCTATAAACCCTTATTTTCATATTTCTTTACCTTTACTTTTATTATTATATTTTTACACTCAAAAACCAAATTAGTACTTTTGTTTAATTGAATGATAATTTAAACTCAATATTAACGTGCAGTCCTTGAGATCGACATTCGGGGAATTTCCCCATTATTACTATAAAAGGCAAAATAGTACAATTGCTATTTTCCCGATCAAAGATCAACCTTTCATTTGAGTTGAGAACTCTCATCATCTTGTCTTCGATCGACACTATGTAATTCTTTTCAACTAACTGTCATATGCTGAACAAATTGCTTTCATGCCTGGTATGTACAACACATTTGAAATTACTAACCTCTTGCCATCTTTCCTCATAATCAGAACATCAACAACACCTTCAGCTACTAGAGTGTTGTCATTTGCAACTTTCACCATGTTCTTTATTGAGGGTTTTATGATGATAAACCAATATTTCCTTCCAGACATGTGTGATGAGCATCATGAGTCCAAGTACCACTGGTCCTTGAATCTCTCTTCATCTCTTATTGTAACCATGAGTAACGTCTCTTTTTCTTCATGTTTGGCCAGCTTTTGATAAGCTTCTTGATTCTTCTGCTTTTCTGGACAATCACTAGAATAATGACCATACTTCTGACAATTATAACACTGAATGTGACTCTTGTCTGACTTTTGACCACCATGTTTTCCTCTACCTACAACACCACCTCTTTGGTTTCCTTGGTTCTAGGGTTTTCTCTGATTCAACCAGTTTCCTTCTTGCTGATTTCAACCATTCGAATTGTTATAACCTCCCATGCCTTTGTTTCCATTCCAACTTCCTTTAATTTTTATTTCTTTTTCTAATTGCGCCTGCAAAGCCATATCACTCTTCGACTTTCCTGCAGCTCTTTCATCCATTCTTTGTTCATGAGATTCAAGCGTCCCTTGAAACTCTTCCTTTGTCAGTTTTGACAAATAGTTTAACTCTTCTATGGCTACTACCACGTAGTCTAACTTTCCAACAATAGATCTTGATGTCAACACTTCTCCACATACCTTCATTTGATTCACCAATTTCGTAACCTCGGTGAAGAAATCAGTTATGCTTTCATTGTCTTCCATTTGAAGCAATTCATACGTTCTTTTGTTAGTTTGTAACCTCACCTCTTTCACCTTTCCTACGCCTCCAAGTGATTTCTCCAGAATTTCCCATGCTTCTTTCATTGACTCTGCGTCACTAACCTTTTTTATGTTATCTGCATCAACATATTGATGGATTATAAAGAGAGCTTTATAATCTTTCTTCTTCAATTCTTTATGTGCATCTTTTTCTTGATCTGTCGCGTCTTCTGTAAGCGTTACTACTCTTTCTTTCCCAAGATCCCAAAGATCTTGAAAATAGAACACAATCGTTATCTACTTGTACCAATTCTCATAATTGTTGTTCTTGGGAATCGTAAGATTTGCTGGAAAATGCATGTTTGGATGATTCGTTGCCATGGTGATTTTCATCCCATGAATCGATTAAACTGGAGCTCTTGATACCAGATGTTGGAAATCCACCACAACCTATGGAGAATTTCAATCAATCTTGATGAACGATATTTTTATCACCCACACAATGGTAATAAAAGAAAAGAACAATGGAGAAAGAAAGAAAGTAAAGAACAATGAAGAAGAAGAAGAATTAATTTCTGCAGAGTTTCTCTCTGCCCACAAACTATGAGAAACTTCTTATTCACTTTGCAACTGCAAAATACTGTGAATACAATGTTATGAATACTTTATTCACTTTATTACAAGAATAAGGTTTACTCCCTCTATTTATAGATTTAAATTAACTTGGACCTCAAGCCAAAGCCCAATACTATAAAAGCCCAAAATAGGTAACACTACTAAAATAGGCCTAAGTCAAAATTCTGTGTGAAGCAACATGCTTCGACACTTCGACACACTAACATAACTCAACATATTAGGTGGTTCGATATTTTCTTGTTTTGTCGAGAAACCTACTTCGACACAAGGAATTGCAATTCAACAATATCGTCATGCTAAAGAAACTCTGACAACTACATATCACAGAAACCTCAAACCAACATATAACAGAAAAAGCGGATCAACTAACACAATGGAAAAATCATACTCAAGATTCAAGTGTGTATCCAGAAAACAAAAGAAAAAGGCTTGCAGACAATCAGGCCACCCAAATGGAAAGGCAATTGCATGGAGAATCAGCAGGCACTTCAAAGAGAGCCAATTGAGGATTATGAAAATTCTGAGTTGGAACTGTCATGGATTGGGAGATCCCCGGGCAGTTTGTGCGCTAAAGCACTTGATCAAGTCTCACCTACCTGATATAATATTCCTCTTGGAAGCTAAGAAGTTATCCTCTACTTTTAACAAATTTTTCTTTCATTTAAAAAATTGCATGCCCCACTATAATGTGGTTGTCGCGACGCGATAAAGTACCCGAGCGTAAGCTCGAAATATAAACAAAACATAGTCTCCACCGAACTTTATTTATTCCCAAAGAGGAAAAGGGAAAATATCGATAAAACCTACACAAATAAATAAATAAATGGTCATCGCAACCAAATCAGGTTCGGGAGTCGGTTATGCAAGGGGAACGTATTAACACTTTTCACATCCATCATACTCGATGGGAATCTCTTAGTTAGATTTGCGAAAAAGTGTTAGCGCTTTTTCCTTCTAATTATTGAGCGAGAAACAGAAAGAAAAACAATTTTTTATTAAATGGGTGTCTGACAAGATATCTCAATCCTGCTCTTACGTATCTCCAGATGCTATGGAGAACTCAATGCTACGTAATTCTACTTGGAAAGAACTTCTGGGTTGATTGCTTTTAAGGAGTGATCCTTTAGACATATCGAGTGATTAAATCTTTACTTGATGTTCGCTCTTTGAGGCAGAAGTCTTTGTTTGTTTCATGTCCATATGGATAAAGCATACTCGTTTCTGAAAATGTTTTCGGAGTTGCACAAGGGAGGAAACCAAGTTTGATTTGTTTGAGTTGATTTTAAGTGGAGACGGACATCCAAACAAGGAGCTCTACTGCAGTGCTTAAATGCCCGAAAAGGAAGAGGCCTAAGCCCAATAACTCTATTTTCATCCAAAGTTCATTAGCGGAAGACGATTATTCACACATAGAACTCTACAGTAGTGTCTAAATAATCGTGAAAGAGAAGGTCGATACCCAATCAATCTTTTTCTTCTATAAGAGAAATGACTTAATTTAGATAATTATTGTATTTTAATATGGAAGTTGAATGTTCAAACATAGAGCTCTACAACACTATCGTAACATTCGAAAAAATAGAAAGTCAAAACCTAGTCAGATTCTTCCATTTTTATTGTGAAAAGTTTTAAAAAGGGGGAGCAACTTGACATTGAATCAGTGTCTAAAGTTGACTTATGAAAATAATTTGGATTAATCGGGGGAGATGCTCAACTTTGCATTTAATTTGTATTTGATTTGGGAAAAGACTCGATGTTAGATCGGGGTTTGGTTTTTGTTCTTTTCTGAAAGTGGTTGATTTTGATCTTTGAATTAATAATTGACTAACATAATAACATTAAAAGGAAAAGCGGTAAGCTTATTACACATTACGGAGATGAAGATACAATTTTGTCAAATAGGGATACAGTATAACAATTAACAATACATGCTCAATAAACAACTGTAAATAACAAAAACCTCGTTGTAAGAAGGCCCAAGAGAAAGCCAATGGACCATAAATAAATCAGAATTTTGAACTACATAATTTAACAATATGTTAAGCAATCATAAAGTGATTCAGGTAGGAATCACTCTATCTGAGGTCAGTCAACAAAATTTTATGCGTTTAAGTAGTTTCTGAAGTTAAATTAATTTTTTAACTCTGATACTGCAACTGCAATGCATCTATGAAAAACCGATGATTTAAGCGATATTTTTTAAATGAAAACAAACGACTGTTAAACTACTGAATATAACACTATGTTAAGCAATCGTAAAGTAATTCATGTCAAAATCACCATATCTGAGATCAGTCAACAAAACTCTATATGTTTAAGCAAATTATGAAGTTAAATTGAATTTTTAACTCCAAAACTACAATACATCTATGAAAAATCAATGAAATAAATAAATTGAATCTTTCTATTTTAATAATTTAAAATAATTAATCAATAAATAATAATTATTATTATTATAATAATATCAATAATGATAAATAATAATAAATAAATGATAATAAATTATCAATAATCAATAATAACCATAATAATTATAAATAAATCAATGATAATAAATAAAAAACCAATAATAATAAATAATAAAATCAATAACAATAATAGACAATTAATTATAATAATTAGTAAACAACAATATTTACAATAATAATAAAAAAAAGCAAAAAATAGAATAATAATTATAATAATATCAATAATAATCAAACAATAAAAATTATAATAATAATAATAATATAATAATCAATAATAATAATAATCACTAATAGTAATACGAGTAATAATAACATATTATATTATATATATATAATATATATATATATATAATATATATATATATGAAAAAATAATCAATAATAATAATAATCATTAATAGTAATACGAATAATATATATATATATATATATATAGATATATAATATATATATATATATATATATATATATATATATATATATATATATATATATCCCATCAAATCATATACTAAAAATTTTAAAATATTTATATAACATTACAATGTATTATCGAAGAAAAAAATGTATATTAAAAAGGGAGAGAGAGGCTTCGGCTGGCAAGATAAAAAAGATGATAAATTGTTTTGGTCAACCTCTAAAATACTGACATGTGGCGTAGGACACTTAAGTCAACAACACAAATTTTTCTCTCTTCCTCATGCTCTGTTTTCAATTTACAGAAACAACAACAACTTCCTTTTTTAAAAATATGAAACTCTTCCTTTCCCAAATCTCTCATGAACAACAACATCAATATTTTTATCAAAAAGAAGAAATATAAACAAAAGACAAAAAAAACTCTCTTTTCCACCCGCTTTCTATGGAAGAAATTCGGCAATGGCGGATGTGATTTCTTTGGACTTTCAATCAAAAGATTTATCAGCCAAAGAAGAAAAGTATATATATATATATATATATATATATATATATTGTTAGTTTTTTAATTGAAAGTCCAAAAGAAAAAAAAAACTCATTTAATGAGAAAATAAAGTTGAAACAACCTAAACAAATAGATTTTAAACAAAATTTAGATAACAAAATAAAATCAAAACTAAATGAACATTATTCTACTTAATTACTTCAGACAAATTTAAAAAAAAATAAAAATAATAAAAGGATTAAAAATAAACAAAAATCGAGTGAAAAATTGTTTGAAAATATAAAATGAATGTACTAAAATGATCTGTGTGAAATAAATTTTTCGAAAACATGCAGGTGTCGATCAAATTTTGAAATGAAAAATGATAGTTAAAAGGCTTAGGTTGGTCAAAGTGCAATCGAAAAAGTAATCGAAAAAATAAACCGAACACGCCAGGTTAAACTACGTGAATCGTAGATTGAGAAAATCGACGTCTACAAGCTTAATTTTGAAATTTTCCACCTGATAATTCGACGCACATTTGAAAATTTATTCAACCGATCTGTCTGTAGATCCGAAAAATTCTTTTGGTCGATATTTTAAACAAATATGCTGAATGAAATACATGCTTCTATGAGTACATGATGCAGATGTCTAGTGAATGCATCATTTACTAATCAAATCATTGTGAATAGATAATCAGATGCAAATGAATCGCTCTTGGACCATTTGCTTCTAATTCTCAAACACAATTAAAACATTACAAAGATTCAGATGACGATAATACTCTTAATTGTTACCCTCGGAACCTCTGAAAACATGATGCAATGGAGCGGATGATGCATTGAAATTGAGAAATCAAATGTTAGAACAAGATTTGGTTATGCATTTATACCTTGAGTTTTGATGATAACAATGTTGTATTTGTGTGAGAATAATTTTGGTATCATAATGGTTTATTATTGTGTAGCTTTAACAGCCAGTTTCGATTCTGAGTATATGACGTGCAACGTCAACAGTTTATGAACAATGTGTTCCAATTCAGCTTTTGCGCCAGTCATAAGAAGTTCTGGAAGATATTCAAAGTTGTTGTTCCAATGATCTTTCTGCTTCTGTGCTAATTCACTCGTGTGAAGCTTCTGAGGAGATGTTATGTTGTTATTGCAACGTTCTCTTAGTTCGTGCTTCTGGATGTGACTCTGATCATAAAGCTACTGAATAATGGCAAGCTTCTGAAGTTTTGTTACTTAGTTGAAGATTATGAAGATATCAAGTCAGACGTTGAGGTTATCAAGGTTCTGGCTATAGACTCTGAAGATACTGAAGATCTCAAACTAGACTACTGACGTTGTCAAGGTTCTGCCCGAAGATTATGAATTTTATGAATTAAACTTTATGTTTCTTCATTTCATGCTTCATAAACTTTTATCAGAAGCCAATGAACTTGGAGATAAGATCAAATGGTTACATGATCAAATAACACATAATACAAATCAAATATTCTTTCCACTATCTGATTTCATGGACAAGGACAATACTATACATCACACATGTCATTGATTTTATGGGCGAAGTACATTAAACAGTATTACTCCTTTCACCATCCAACAGTGAACAACCACTCTATTTGGTTTTCCCATCTTACCCTTCAACGATCTTCTTCTTACGCTATATAAGTGGGACTTGTAGACTTGAAGAAAAACATACATATGAGAGACAATAGAAGAATACGAAAGCATTGTAAAACTTGACAAAGTTTATTTGAAAAGCTATCATTTTTCTATACAATTTTTCTTTAAGTATTTGTTTATCATTTGTGTAAAATCTGCTTGTGTAGAAGCCACTTGTAACGCACAAAATATTATTCAAAATGTTTGTTTGATTCCTTAAGGAAACTAAGGTATAGTCGGGGTCTTAAGAAGACAAACAAAGTTATTCTTTGTGAGTCCTTAAGGAGACTAGGGTATAGCCGAATCCTTGAGAAGACAAATTAAGTTAGTCTTTGTGATTATTATAATCAGTTGATTATAGTGGATTAAGTCCTTGTGTATAAGGCAAAACTACCTTGGCGGATGGATTGGAGTAGCTTTGAGTTTCAAGCGAACCAGGATAAAATACTTGTGTTTTTTTCTCTTTGTTATTAACATTTAAGTGGTGTTCTTGAGTTGGCAAAAAGCTTTTGTTTTGTAAAACCCAATTCAAATCCCCCTTCCTTGTGTTTTTCACACCTTCATCAAGCTTTTTGACTTCTTAATCAACAGATGACTGAATGAATGTCATTAAGATCAGATGAAATGCCAGAACTCCTGAGTTTTCATCTAAACTCTAATGAAATGCACGACAAAATGGACCGATTATGCTATGCTGATACAGGTGAAAAAACTACGGTAAATTTAGGGTATGATAGTGGTCTAATGTTGTACCCCTTGATATTATTAGTACTAATAATAATTTCTTTCTTTCGTATTTTTATGGTTCTAATCAGGTGAATAAGTGTATATTTACAGGGATTTATAGGTATCTGAACCATGCTAAAAAATATTTAATTTCTTCTTTTATAACGGATCTTTAAAATGTGAATAATTATTCCACTTGGATTGTGGTGGTGGGGGATTTTAATATGGTCCCTGAAAATAATGAAGAGAAAGGAGGAAATCATATTGATATTAGGACTACTATCATATACAAGGACACTATAGATAGTTATAACCTTAATGATATTGGTTATAAAGGGCCCAAGTTCACTTGGGCCAATAACCATATTGATAACACGTTTATTTAAGGCGGGCTAGACATATTCTTGGTCTCTGATACTTGGTTTGAAAACTATCAATTCTTTTCTAACACACATTTATTATGATATGCTTCTAATAACTATCATATTCTTTTATGGTATAAAATTGATAACAAATGTAGAGACGGCAGAAACAAAACTACCAGAATGCTAAAATTCGAGAGAATATGGACGATTGAAGAAGACAACCACCAGATTGTCCTGAACTGCTGGAAGTCAGACACTGCTAACTACAAAACTAATTAAAAGTGTACCTTGGAGTACCTCAATGAATAGGTAAAAAACTTTTGGTAGTATTTCTTACTACATGAATCATGCCTCTCAAAGATTGGAAGAACCCTATCTATACCAACATTGAGGAAATTAAGGAGGCTGAAAAGGAGTTGGACAAACTGCTAAATCTAGAAGAGATATGACAGATCCAGAGAGCGAAAAATGTGTGGCTAACTGAAGGCGATTGTAATACCAAATACTTCCATCTGAAAGCCACTCTAAGAAAGGCTATTAATCATATATTCAAAATCTAAGACGAGAAAGGCACTTCTTACAAAAAAACTGAAGATATTGAGAAAGTGTTTGTTGCTTAACTCCAAAATATCTTTCAAGCTGAAGCTACTGGATACAACGAGGATATATTTGACGTTGTCAAAAATAGGCTAACTATTGACATGAAATCAACCTTCAACAAAGAGTACACTGGTCAGGGTATTAAGGAAGCTATTACCAAAACGAAGGGTACCACCTCCCTAGGCCTTGTGATGACAGCTACTAGTGCACATCATTTAGCAAGAAAAATCGTTGAATTCTGACAAGAATTAAGCAAATTAGAAGCATTTAAGTGAAAAAAAACTAGAAAAAAACAATTTTGGGTAAAGAAAGGGACTTAGTTAGAAAATTGGTGAAAAAGGGATCAAAATCATGCTGAAGTCCCTGGATTTTACGCGCCCATAAAGCACACACGCACCCTCTAACACGCTTGCACAGAAAACCAATGCGCCCACATTGAAATAATGATTGTGCAACACACCCACATTGTATATTTTCGCTTGACATGCTTTTTAGTAGCTTTATAAGAGAGAGAGAGAGAGAGAGAGAGAGAGAGAGAGAGAGAGAGAGAGAGAGAGAGAGAGAGAGAGAGAGAGAGAGAGAGAGAGAGAGAGAGAGAGAGAGAGAGAGAGAGAGAGAGAGAGAGAGAGAGAGAGAGAGAGAGGGAGAGGGAGAGGGAGAGGGAGAGGGAGAGGGAGAGGGAGAGGGAGAGGGAGAGAGAGAGAGAGAGAGAGAGAGAGAGAGAGAGAGAGAAGTGGGGTTCAACTACAAAGACTAAAAGTGACTATTAGAGAGATTTTGAGAGCTTTTGAAGGCCATTCAATCCATTAAAGAGCTTCTTCTTCAATGATTTTTTATGATCTTTGCATTTACGCTATTGGTATTGAATAATCTCATCATGAGTAGCTATATTTCTCTAGGTTAGTTCAAATTTGATGATGAACCTATTTTTGCTTGACTGAGACATATGATTAGATGATGTTAATGTCATTATTCTGACTTATTGTTATTAATCAGTTAATGATTGTGCGCATTGCTTTTTTATTGTTAAGGATTTCGAATCGATTTACATAATTAGTGAATACTAACCCTAGGGTTATTTATCTGAACTACTTTAACTGTTGAATTCGCTAATTAGCTAGGGGTAATACGATTATAAGAAGGATTCATCAAAATGATGGTCACATTTGGAGAAGGAAGAGACACTAGAGCGATAGATCTACAACTTTTTGTAGTCCCCTGTAACAACATCTACAATTGCATCTTCCTCAAACCCATAGCGACAACACTAGATGTGGTGGCCTCTCCGGCCCGCCTAGATGAAATATCAAAACATGTGCGATGAGCTAGTAACAATATATGTTGATATTGTCGGAGCCCAGAGGATGCACAAAGCCTTGAAGCACGACAGAGGCGGAAAAGGTGAAGAGAATGCAATGGAGATCAACATGTCCTCCCTCACCAAACAATTAGGAGAAATGATGATCGACCATCAAATGAAGGGATCCGTTATATGGACATTGATTTCACCATAAATTGGTGCGGTGAGCATGGAGGAGAAAATTTCATCAACAAAGTTTGAGATTGAGAGATTCACTGGTGTAAATGATTTCAGTTTGTGGCGCTTGAAGATGCAAGCCCTACTAGTTCAGCAGGGTTTGTTAGAAGCATTGAAAGAATCGAAGAAGATGGATGATGCTTTAACGGGAAAGGAGAAAACGACGATGATCTAGAAAAGCCATAATTCCATCATATTAAGCTTGGTGATAAGGTTCGCTAGCAGGTCTCGAAAGAGAAGACAACAGCGGGTGTGTAGAACAAACTCGAGGGATTGTATATGACCAAATCCTTGATCAATCGTCTTTACCTAAAGCAAGCTTTATATTCATTCAAGATGAGTGAAGACAAAGTCTTGGCTGGGCAGTTGGATATGCTCAACAAATTTATTCTTGATCTTGAACATATCAAGGTCATGATTGATGATAAGATCAAACATTTATGATGTTGTGCGCTTTAACTAAGTCTCATACTCATTTCAAAGAAACTCTCTTGTATGGAAAAGATTTGTTGATCTTTAAAGAAGTCCAATCCTCATTGTACTCTAAGGATTTGAACAAACAAAAAGAGCACAAGCCATTGATAATTGGTGAAGGATTATCTATCAAAGGAAAGTTCTCAGAGAAAGATGGTAAATATGAGAGGAAGACGGGTAAAGTTCTGCAAAATTTCTATGGTAATAATCCTCCTGCTATTAGGTGTTATCATTGTAAGAATGAGGATCTCACAAGAAAGGTGTGTCATGATCAACTGAATAATCATGGTGGAAAGGATAATGGTGATGCAACCATTGTGCAAGATGATTATGAACCATCTAATATCCTGGTGGTTTCAAGCAACGACTCTAACAAGGAGTGGATTATGGATTCAGGTTGTACTTGGAACATGACTCCAAACAAAGATGTGTTCGAGGAATTATGTGATCAAGATGGTGGACCAATGTTGCTGGGAAACAATAAAGTTTGCAAAATTGCAGCTTATTGACTGATGTCAGGTATGTACATGAACTGAAGAGAAATTTGATTTCTCTTGGTGAATTCGACAAGAAATTATATGTTTTCAAAGGAGAGCAAAGTATCCTAAAGGTAAAGAATGTGTCAAAGGAAGTCTTGAGAGGCGCGAAGAAACAAGGCCTATTTACCCTTGAGGCTAAGGTTGTAAGTGGTTCAACAGATGTGGCATCCACAAAACCCGTGTAGAAGAGTGAGTTGTGGCACAAGCGACTTGGCTATGTCAACTTAAGAGTCCTATTCGAATTTTTAAAACAATTTTTTTTATGTGGTGACAAGGTCGAAAAACTGGAGTTTTGTGAACCTTGTGTATTTGGTAAATACTGTAGGGTGAAGTTCAACAAAGAATCCCTTGATTACATTTATGTTGATCTTCGGGGCCTGCAAAAATCCTTCACAATCAGGTGCAAGATATTTTATATCCATAGTTGATGATTACTCACCAAATATGTGGGTATTCATTCAGAAAGTTAAGGATGAAACTTTTGAAAATTTCTAAAGTTGGAAGACTCTGGTCGAAAACCAAATTGGCAGGAAGGCCAAAGGGTTGAGGACCGACAATGGTCTTGAATTTTGCAATGAGGCTCTCGACAAGTATTGTGTTGTGTCTGGTATTGCAAGGCACAAAACTACTACAAGTACTCCCCAACAAAATGGTTTGGCTAAAATATTTAATCGAACCATTATGGAAAAGGTTAGATGCATATTGGTTAGTGTATGATTGAGGAAGGTATTTTGGGTTGAGGTTGCAGTGATTGCAACATATCTGATAAATAGGTGTCCCTCGACTATCTTGTGGACGAAAACATTTGAAGAAGTATGTTCGATACATCCACCTAATCTCGACATACTTAAATTATTTGGTTGTATAACCTATACTTATATTAGGCAAGACAAGGTCGAACCTAGAGCTCTGAGATGTATGTTTCTTGGATACCCTAAAGGAGTTAAAGCTTATAGGTTGTGGTGCCTAGAGCCAGGTCACATGAGGTGTATCACAAGTCAAGATATAGGTTTCAATGAAGTCGAGATGGATTTCAAGAAAATTGATGATGTTGGTCGAAGTACACATATCTTTGGAGAGAAGCTGGAACATGAAGAGATTCTTATTGAGGTGAAGCATAGTGATATTGAATTACATGACCCAGATGAAGTCGAAGAACAAGCACAATTTCCTGACGAACTTGAGGAAACTCATAATCACTACCTACTGGAAAGAAACGGGTCGAGAAGAGTCATCAAGCCACCTCAGGGACTTGGTTATGCATATCTCATAACTTTTGCCTTAATTTCTGCAAGTGAGGTCCTTGATGAAGAACCTATATATTACAAGGAAGTTGTGATTAGTCGAAACAAGACTGAATGGTTGAAAGTCATGGATGACGAGATGAAATATCTTCATGATAATCACACTTGGGAGCTGATCGAGAAACCTGCATGAGTCAGGTTAGTCAACTGTAAGTGGATTTTCAAGGTTAAGGAAGGAATTGAATGAATGATGTCGAAGAGATTTAAGGCAAGGTTGGTTACTATAGGGTTCACTTAAAAAGAAGGTGTCCACTTTAATGATGTGTTCTCACCTGTTGTAAAACACATATCCATTTGAATGTTGCTTTCTATGGTGGTGAAGTTCAACCTAGAACTTGAACAAATGGATGTGAAGACAACCTTCGTGTATGATGATCTAGATGAAATAATCCTTATGGGGAAACCTAAAGGGTATACAGAAAAGGGAAAAGTGGATTATGTATGCAAGCTAGATAGGTCTTTGTATGGCCTGAAGCAATCTCTTCGACAATGAAATAGGAGATTCGACAAACTCATGACACACATAGGTCTCTCTAGGAGCTAGTTCGACCATTGTGTTTACTTCAGACTTCGACCTGGAAATTCACTTGTTATTTTATTTTTTATATGGATGACATCCTCATAGCAAGCAACAATGTCGAGGATGTTATGAAGGTGAAGATTGAACTCGATAAGAAGTTCGATATAAAGGATTTAAGATATGCCTCTAAATTTTTTGGGATTGACATCCATTGAGGTAGAAAGAAGACGAGATTATGATTATCTCAAGAGACATGCTTGAAGAAGATTCTCGACAAGTTTGGTATGTCGAATTCAAAGCCTATTATAACACCGACTAATCCTCAGTTCAAGCTGAGTACGACTCAAAGTCCTAGTACTAAAGTCGAAAGAACCTATATGAATACTATTCTATATGCTAGTATAGTAGATTCTTTAATGCATGTTATGGTGTATATTAGGCCAGACATAGCGCATAATATGACCCTTATAAGCAGGTATATGACCAATCCTAGAAAGGTGTACTGGCAAGCATTTAAGTAGATCCTAAGGTACATAAATGGGTCTCTGAGCAGAGTCCTGATTTATGGAGTCTGTGGTGATGATAGCAAAGTCAAAGTCGAAGGATTTGTCGACTCTAATTATGCAGGCTGTATGGATTCCATAAAATCTATTTCTGGATACATGTTCATTATGTTTGGCACAACAATCAGTTGGAAAGCAACACTTCAGAAGGTTGTTGCCTTATCAACCACTGAAGAGGAATATATTGCCCTCACTAAAATTGCGTAAGAAGCATTGTGGCTTGAAGGTTTTACTAAGGAGCTGAAACTTCAAGGTCAAGCAATCATTGTTAAATGTGATAGTCAAAGTGCAATACATTTGTCGAATAATTTAGACTATCATGAGCGAATTAGGCACATCGATGTGAGACTGTATTTTGTCAGAGAGATAATCGAGCTTGGAGAAGTCCAAGTGCCAAAAAATTTGACTGATGACAATGTTGTTGATATGACCACCAAGTCACTATCAAGTAACAAGTTCTTCCATTGTATGCAGTTGATAAAACTGCATGATAAAAACTAGTTTGTTCCCTTAATGTTAGAGTTTGTTTCAGGGTGGAGATTTATAGTATTTTGGATCGAACTTTAGTCTCTACGGGGATAACTTCATGTTTCGACAAGAGTTGTGCATGTTGTAGTCAAAGTTTGTTCAATCATGCAGGAATCGAAGATGTGCGTGTTATAGTCGAAGCTTATTCTTGCATGTTGTCAAAATATGTTAGCTTGTTGTTTAAGTTAGCATGTCGAATTGGACCAATTTGTTGGATCAATTGTTTAGTATGTTAGTTGAAAGTTAGGGTTTAGTTTTCTTATAAATGGCATACATCCTAATCAGAGGGAGAAAACGGTGTCGTTGAAATTCAATTGTAAACATTGTACCCTAATGTGAAATTGAATCAAGAATCCATTTTTTTATACCACTTTGAGTTATCTTTCTCTTCTCTTCTTTTCTCTTTTTTTTCTATGGTTTTCTACTATTGTGTATGTAATCTTCCTGGCGATATGTGAATTCAGTATCATCAATGTCAATATCCTGCATATGAAACTATTATAATGTTGAGTGTGATATGGTTTTCGACCCCAAAAGAAGTGTAATATGGTTAAATTGAAAAATTCCCCAAATGCTCATTGATGACTACGATGTTGAAATCCCCACATAAAATGTGATATACCTTCATTGGCATAAAATTCAGTCTTTTGAAATTGAGTTACACCTGATCTAAATCCCAAGATCCATCCAGGATAAAAGCTATTCCATCCAACATAGAAGCTATACCATATTTTAAAAAACCAGCTCCGACCAGTCCAACAGGAAGCATGACCAGCTCGAGTCAAACATTGGATTGACCAGCCGGGTTTCATGAAACTGAAGCCATTGCTATGATACTGTATACGAAGAATCTGTGTTACCAATTTGTTTCCTTATGTAGCTAGTACAATTAACATTGTTATTCCACAATTTGGTTTCATGGCAAAAGAAGTACATTATCTATCATATATTTTCAAAGTTCAGAATGTTTTGGTCAAGGAAAATCTACACTCAAGTCAAGTAGCTCTTAGTTGGTGAAGTTTTTACACTACATAGATTTAATCTAAACCCATGCAACAGTACCAAGAACCAGAAAATAACCATTGGGAAAAGACACTGAACAACAACAGCCTACTGCTTAACGCCTCTGCCCATTGCTGCCAGTTTTGCTGCAACTTGCCCGTCGGATAATGGTAAATAATAGATCCGAGGAGTTGCTCTGGTTTTGCGAAAGACATCATCAATTGTAACAATAGTTTTGTCAACTTTCTTTGGGAGGGGTGGTGGCGATAGAATCCGTTCTCTAACATCTGGCGAGAGATTTGACAATGGTGGTGCCAATGGAAGCCATTCTCTAGGTGGTGGCGGCAGTGGAAGCCATTCTCTAGGTGGTGGTGGCAGTGGAAGCCATTCTTTAGGTGGTGCCAGTGGAAGCCATTCTCTAGGTGGTGCCGGGAGCTCTGACAAAGGTGGTGGTGGCGGAAGCTGTTCTGTAGCTGCTGGTGGGAGCATTGACAAAGGTGGTGGCGGCGGAAACCGCTCTCTAGCCGCTGGTGAGAGCATTGACAAAGCTGGTGGCGGGGGAAACCGCTCTCTAGCCGCTGGAGGACGAAGTGTGACTGGAACTGGAGGAGCTGTTGAATCATTGTTGACAAAGTCAACAGGGGGAGGAGGTTCTAGCTTCATTTTCACATCTTCGGGTTCAACAAACTCAGCAACTAAAAGACGTCCAACATTTGGAGGCCATTGAAGATTATAAACAGCATTTCGGGTCTCCACGGCTTCCTCAACAGTTGTGTACTACATCACGTCATTAGAAGACTACTTAGAAGTATGTATCATTAATACAGCAACATCACAAGAGAACCTTACTAGCAGCAAAACAGAGATAAAATAACTAAGCCTTACACTGACGTAGCAATGGGTTTTTATTTCGTCCATCCAAAAACTGGTGAAATTCCCAGTTTTACCCAGAAGTCCTTGCACTGCTTTTAAGGTAAAAGGTCGGAGGAAACCATCGATTTTGAGGGAATTAGTTGGGGGCCATTGTGATGGTGGAACTAACAATGATACAAAGCAACATTATTAGACATGAAGCAAGAAAACACAAAACATAAGGAGTAAGAATACCATAACACATTCAGCAATTTGCTAGCAAATATTATCATGTACAACTATGGACAATCAACTAATGAATTTTTATTTGTTAAAAAAAAATAGAGCAACTATTTTGTTATTGTATTAGATATGTAACCGTTTAGGAATTGTCAATATTTTCCACTTTTTCTTATTTAGACCTACAAGACAGAAATTCAAATTTGATACATATTCATTCAAGACCACTGGTAAGATAATCAATTCTTTATAGTTTACACCCCAAGCAGAATAAATGTTAACTTACCAATGCGTTCTTTGAGCGCATCATCGATTGTTGGGGAATCAGACCAAGAGAAATTGCTCTTCAATGAAATTGGCTCACCCATAGGAGCAGTAGCAGGTCTGACAGTTGATCTTTGTGTATTTGAACCGTTAACTGTTTCAGAGTTCCACCTTCGTCGTTTTGCACGATTGTTATTCCCAACTGATGTTTGATCTGTGGTACAATTCTCCAAATAATTAAGAGGGGGGAAGAAAAACATAAATGTGCTCATCATTAAAAACAAATGCATAGCATGGCCGAAACATGGCATAAATTACACATTTAGTTTCTTGTTTTTCCAAAGCAAAGCATCACCCATAAGAAGAAAGACTGCACCAAAGGAATTGCAAATAGAATACAGCAAGCTAATGCATACAAGTATCTGAAACTATAAATACTGCTATAAACTATAATATCTGAAATTACAACTTTACAAGTATCTGAAACCATCAACATAATTGTCATTATAGTATGCAACTAAGGTGCAGATAAAATGAATTATTAATGCCTCACATCTCTTTTCACTTGCCACTAAAACTGTGAGAGTAAAAATTGAAACATAGTGAAATTTTCTCAAGAGACTCTTTTGATCCATGGTTTGGATAAGATATGATTTATGTAAGAGCACTATTGAACCGTTTCATTCATATGTAAGAGCATTATTGAACCGTTTCATTCATATTGCGAGTGAGACAAAGCTTACTTGCATTAGAAACTAAGCTTCGGAGAAAGAAGGAGAGAGTTCCCCAAAACCAAAGAAAAAACGGGTTTGTATTTTATTGAACAAAAGATAACAGTTGCATACATAGAATTTGGTATTTATATGAATACCATCTCTCTAACTACTTCTACCTGAGTAAATTCAGTCAGTTACAATTAACTCTGGTTTGTGATGTTCACACTGATTAGTTCAGGACAGGTGAAAACAGAGATTGGAATCAGTTATCAGTTACTCTAGTAAGTTGTTGGCTGATGTTGTAGACTGTTTTGGGTAAAAATAATATACAGTAAAGCCCTAGGTCTAGAAGCTGTGGACCAATTTCCAGTTTCCACATGAAAGCAAACTCCCATGCTACAAATGATATATATCACAATTAAACATGATTAGAAAATACACAATGTATATTCAGACGGTCAAAGATGTAATACAAAGTACACAATGCTGAAATCAAATATGCCATGTGAAAAATGAAATCAAGAATAAAAATTATGCATATGAAGCATACCCAGAAATTTGTGTTTCTTGACAGGGGAAACAGAAGGAATATCATTATTGGAGTAGATACCACCTTCTGAGGATAGACCATCTCTTACCATAACAGTATCATGCTCCTTCACATTCATTATTTCAACACTTTCCCCTTTCTCTCTAAGTTTGCCAACATTAGACTTAGAATCAAATTGCTTGCTCTCCGGCATATCCTCTTCCATGGAATCATCACCAGAACTTCCATCCAAGTACAACTTTTCTAGATACCCAACATCTTCATTGCTATTGGTCTTGTTCAGGTTTGGTCTTCTGTTGATACTGCTATTTTCCTCAACAGATACCTTTTTCCCGTCTGCCTCTTCAACATCCTTCGAATGTGATTCCTCATATACAGGCACATCAATTCTGGATGATGGCTCTTCCACCATCTTTGACCTAACAATTTCTTGTTCTAATTTGACATTATTAGCAATTATAGTATTCTTTAGTTCATTCTTTTGATTAGTCGACACAAAATTACAAGAAACGGAATCAGATTTTACTTGTGACCCTAAACTAGGGTTGACCTCAGATACCTGATTTTGAGGAAGCAAAGAGTGGGGTGTGAGATGCTCACATTGGGGCTTTAAGTCGCACTCCAGCTGGTGCCTTAACTCCTTATTCTCCTGCTTGGTTACAGAATCTGGACCATGGCCATTCTGTGGCTCTGCACTAGTTGAACCCTCCGGATCGCTGACTACAGCTTCTGTTAAGACACTCTCAGTGACTGCAACGGCAGTCTCTTTAGTAGAAGAGCGAATTAACTTGTCTGTCACATTTACAGAATCTGCACAAGCTGCAAAGTCAATACGTTCCACTTGTTGGTCCACCACTGCATTAAGATCATCGTCAACCGGCTTGTCACTCTTTACGCTGTCATTGCTCACAACATCTGGAATCATTTCTTCATTTTCTGTTTCAATTGGATGGACTACAGCACTGTTACCCTTCTCAGAAATTTTCTTTACAACAGTATCAACAACTGCAGCAAGTATAATCTCAGTACATGCATTGTTTTGCTTCACAGCATTCCCATCCATCTCAGAAACCTCAGTAACAAAATTCAACATATAGAGAATGAATCAATGCATTAATAATCAAAAGAACACATAACCATTCAGGAGAAAAACAATGTTGAAAATCAAAATTGAAAAAACGAGAGAGCGAGATTCAAAGAAGATCATGGGATTAGAGTATTACTCAGAGCGGAAGTAAGAAATTATGGTTTCGAAGCTTGGATCGATGAGAAATGCGAAACCCTAACCTGAGAGGAGAAAACGTAGCATTAGAAGAAAGATTTTATTTCATTCCAGAAAAGCGGTGAAATGCAAATGATTTGTTATTTAAAGGAAAGTGAGAAATAAGGAATGGTGATGAAAAATGAATAGCGTTTGGTAACGGTTTGTTGTGCATCATGATCGTCGGTCGTTTTTTAATGTGGGAATGTGAGACAGTGGTCTCTGGTGGGGATTATGAGGCGGGTCTCCTTTCAGTAATGCTGGTGTGCATCTCTCACTCCCTCTCATGTTATTGTTAGAATTTTCCGTCATACCGAAAATGCCCTAGTATGTTGCTTTTAAGTCCTACGTATTTTTAAATATCTCATTGAAATTTTCATATTCTCCTAGTATGTTTTGCTCTACGATAGAAATTAAGAAACAAATGTAAATGTACTTGCTAGATCAAGGCTAGACAATGGCAAATGAATTTATTTGGTTAAATCAGTTTTTTAAAGAATTCTAAATTGAATAAGTGAGATTATTAACATTTATTTCTGATAATCATCAAAAATTATAAATTATTTCAAATTTAATATTTAATGAGATTGTCACTTTATATAATAAAGATTGAATCAGACAATATCGTAACAAGTTTTGTCAATTCTAATGATCAATTAAAAATATATTTATAAAATTCTTACGAAGTTTCAGAAATAATTATATGTGATAAGTTTAACGCATTTGATTTATATGTTCAAGCTTGAGGAAAAATGTTAATATTTGTCTATATATTATTAAGAATAGTTATATATAAAAAAGTATGTAATTAAATATAAATCTATATGTATAACATAATATTATTTTTAAAAATATATAGATTATTCAACGCCTTTAAAGAATAATGTCAATATGTACCCTAAAGTCAATATTAAAAAAAAAGTACTAATAGAAAGTTTTTATTGGAAAAAAGAAATATATATATATAAGTTTTTAATAATATCAAATGCACTATTTTCAATAAAAAAAATTTACATATAACTTTTATTTTAATTTGTCCGCAAGTGTTAGCATTACCTACTTTAAAAATATATAAAATTAGTTTTAGAACTGTTACTAAATTTATTTAAAGTATAAAATTAATTTTAAAATTTTCCTATGAGATAGTTTTTTAAAGAAAGATATTTCATTATTCTCTGAAATTTAATATGTGAAGTAAGAGTTTTGCTTTGTTTCACTTATCTACCTTCAATTTAGTATCCATTTATAAGAGATAAACACAAATAATAAATTAGTGAGACACATTAATAGGGTTCCCTTATAAAATTAGAAATTAATGGGGCTTACTTATTAATTTCCTGGTTTGTAGATTTTCACATCAAATCATGTGAAAGTTGCATCATTGATCAAACTGATCCACCTTATAGATTCATAAAAATAAAAAATAAAGTCATTGAAACCTAAAAATAAAGTTTTGAATATTTTTGAACAAAGCATCGAACCCATTGTATCAGCTTTGTTTCTAGACTTCAAATTGATTTTTTATTTTCAACTTTATTCATGGAAATTGCAATTTTTATTCAATTTATTTCTTTTTCAAAGATTTGTACTTTTACCTATAATAATCCTAGAAAAATGGAAAAATAGATATATGTACAATCCTTGAAAATATTTTTTTTTAAAGAAAAGGTAAAAAATATGTCTTGTCATTTAATCCATGTAACCCACCTTACTTGATGAAATAATGTTTGGTTGTTGGAGAAGTTAAACTAAATAAAATTACACATAATAACATGAAATAAACACCAAGGCTTTAAAGTGGGAAATACATGTAAAGCTTAAAGGTGTGATCACTCCTCACATTTTATATTTAATTACTTTAAAATATGTTCATAAGCAAGATAAATAACTGGAAACATACACATATCTCAGCTGAAAATAAAAGTTTTCTGCTAAGCAATTCTGCCTTTAGCACATTTCCAGATTGATTCCAGTACAGCAGCACTGTTAGAGAAGTATCTTGTGTCATCAGAAATTTAAAACAAATCTACTGTCTCCTCATCAATGTTGTCTATGTTCAAACGATTCATGTTCCTTTCAAGAGGTGTGAGCTCATCTTCACTCTCTTCATCACTATTGTCTATGTTCAAATGATTCACATTCCTTTCAAGAGGTGGAACGTCTTCAGAATCAGAAGAGTTTTGAACATTATCTTCGTTTTCATGCATAACACCTGGCTATGTAGCAAGGGAATAAAAAACACATTAGAGGTATCTATATATCTGTGATACAACAACAAAAAAACAACACTGACAAGGTTAAAAGTTTAGGGTTTAGGGATCAAACAACTTCATGCGATGTAGTCCAACCATCGTGTAAAATAGATATATATATATATTACATCAGACACATACCTTTGCTATCAGTAGGAGGAATCTTTGGAAACTGCCGTGCTTCTGATAGCCAATCATTTTGAACAGAAATAATTTCAGCACTGTTTTGGCATTTAGAGTAGGCCCTCAGTAATTCCCTGCATTGGTTAAAAGAAAGTTTTTAATATAGAAAAGTCTTTGAAGTCCCAGGTAACTGAGAATCAAATTCAGTGAATCACACGATAGTCATGGATCTCATGGAGAAAAAACAACTTGAATGAATATGAATCATCATAAACTCCTTGAATACATAGTGGTTTTACATAAAAACAAAATGACAGTGAAATTGTGTGCTAGGCTACATATTAGATCTCTCAATCATGGTTCGAAAACAATCAGATACAAGAGTAATCTGGGGACTAATTAGAATCCAATGGCTTGTTAAAAACCTAACAATCACAGCTAGTGAGCCCCTGGTTACTTATACATAACTAAATCAACTCTAACATGAACGTCTCAAATTATTTCTTTACAAGAAAATCTGTTAGTGAATCATGGCTACATACAGAGATGGTTTATTGCAATACGCATCTGTAAGTACAGCTTATTTCAATGTCAAACTTATAAAATATGCTTCATAATAGACATACAAAGCTATGTAAGCTACATTTCAGATAGTGTTTATATAATCATGAATTGCAGGGTTTAAATGAAATCAAGAGGGGCTCCGCACACCCTGTTGCTTTTCTCTTTTAATGTGTGAGGATAAATTCATGCTATGCATGTGCTTGAAGTTAGGCTATGTTTGAATAAACAACTTAATTTGCAGCTTATAGCATATGTGCTTATCATGACAACCGCTTAGGATATTTTTGGTTGGGGGTAAATGGAGGGGAGGGGATATTTAATGGTTCATGTGTTTGGTTCAAATTTTAAAAGGGGGGAGGTAGATGGTGGGGACCAAAATTCCTCCTTAACCACTTTTTACTTCCACCGATTTGGGGGAATTTGAAGGAAATGGGAGGTGTTTCATTTTAATTATAATTATATTTAAATATTTATTTATTTATATATATATTTAACTTATTAAAATGTTAAAAGTTCTATTCTAAACAAATTTTATTTTTTTTATATTTCTTGTATTTTTATATCTTCATCTTATTATCATTATATGTGTTTAAATTATTATTTTTATTTTAATGTTACTTTTTAATTATCGGAATGTTTTTGTTTATAATATTTTTTGTTAGATTTTATTGTATTCGACAATCTTTTTAAAATTATATATTATAATCATTATGTTTTTATAAAATCTCTTCATAATGTTCTCTGATTGAATGCTTATATTTCGTCAACGAATTTGTATTTAAACTATAAATGGTAAATATCACAAGTCTTATAGTAAAATTAAAAGGATAAAAAAAGTAAATTAGTTTTAAAATATCTCTCATCCCCTTGTGAACCAAACATATATGTAATTAAAATCCCTCCCCACCCTTTCCCTCACATCCCCTTGATAAAAATCTCTCTCCCCTCCCATCGATTGAACCAAACAGACCCTTATGGATATGGTATTTCTATAACAAAAGACAAAATAAATATAAATTGTTTTCATAAGTTCTCTCAAACAGTCTAACAAGTGCTTATGGCAATAGATAAGTCCAAATATGTCGATCCGATCCAAGAAGACCATTATGACCTTATAAATATCATGAGTGAAAATGATTTGTATGGAAAGTGAAAATATAAAATTAAATAAATGGGTCATATCATACTTATTCAGAGACGTAAAAGAGTGACCCTAGTTAAACTTGCCAAGCACGAGATTTGCTGTTTCTTCTTCTCCACTGCAAGATCATAGCAAAGAACTTTAACCCAAATGTTTTCATTTCAACAACCAAGCATCAAAGAAGAATGAATGATTCAATATATATGCTGCCAAGTGCCAACTGCAGAGTCAATTGGGCCTAAATTTTTGTTCCATTTCAAAATACATAAGTAATAGCATGATTGGTCTTGTACAGTACATTGCAAGCAGTGGTAGTCAAGTAGCAAATCAGCCAACATGAAACATAAGGTACACTAAATTTCAGTAACAAAATTTGCAGGGGATTGAAATGTAGGAACAAACCAAAACACAAGATATCATAGTCATAGATAATATCATTTTGGTACCATATAATCAAAACAACAGACAAGGCCTCTACACAAGATAGCTGACATGGCCGACCATAATTTATTGGGTTTGCTGCTACAAGCCATGGCACTGCAATAAAAACAAATCATTACATTCCTTATAAATGAAGCCACCCTATAGGAGGAAAAATGATTAAATCCAATGGTGCTAGAAGAAATCTAAGTATCATGGCGTGGCATTATTGCCAGAAGGCAGCGGCCAGTCGGCCACTAGCCACTCCGCTGCGATAGTGGTGCTATATCCACTATTGACAAGTTTTTGCAGTACAGTATTTGACTTTGAACAGAATATAACTAAATAACTATGTGAAACCAAGAATATAAATAATAAATAAAAATTAAATATATTATTGTCAGTGTACAAGTTCATACAGAGGCGAGGAGCAGGGCAGCGCAACTTTGCAAAAGGCACATCATCTAAGCGTGCCCATGAGCAGTCCACAACAGCCAGTCCTTTAGTCTGGATTAAAGAGTAATCTTCTCTTGAGACACATTGCTGCCCAACAGAACTGTCAAAACAGAATTACAATAAATACTTACTTTTCAGTGAAAAAAGGAACTTGCGGAATTGCAATGTAGTACTATATATAGCTACTCCACAGTCAAAAGAGAATACATTGCTTCACAATGATAGCAACTTGGCACCCACTTCGCCTAGCTGTGAAATTTCTGCTTTTTAAAAAATTATTACTTAAACGTTAATAAGAATGGGAACAGAAAGATAATTTATGACCAACTACCTTGAAGCAATTCCCCCAAAACCGTTACTCACACGTAACTCCTGCACAAGATAGATCAGAATTAGTACCAGCGACATATTATATTAAGCATCTTTCGATAGTGTAATTATATCTTCAATAGATTATAGAATCAACAACAAAAAGGAACAAACTAAGTATTGCTTCTGCTCACAGCATACACAACCATTGACCAACCTTTTATATCATCAGTTTTTTGTCATATAAAATATATCACTAAATTATTTGTCCCAAGAAATTGCTAAAAAAACAAGCAATTGAAGTATCTAGTATCTACGGATACTATGATGTCTCTATGGACCAGGACACAGTAAAAGTATGTGTGGGCCTGCGGCATTACAAAAACTCTAGATACCTACCCGTTCATATATTTAAGCAAAAGTTTCTCTTTACATGAAGATTTTCGCTCAAAAGGCTTCCTCCATATAAAATAACAGAATTCTTTCAACTAATAGAAGAAGCCCTTTTTGAACTGCGTCTTCATATCTCACTCAATTATGATATGCTCTTCCTTTTCACTATTTTTTTTCTGTGCTTAACTCTTTTTCAGTATTTCATGTGTAGTTTCCGAGGCTTAGATGACTCCGGTAACAGAATGTAAAACATAAACCAAAAGGAAGCCTTTGACTTGACTTCCAGTGTAATATACCAATACCATGCAACAAATTTTACTCTATGACTTTGTTGATACTCCTAGCATTCAAAACCATTTTAATTTTCATCTGAAATTAACAAATGTTATTGCTACTTACGTAATACTTATTCTGTGTGCTAAAGGTAGAGCAATTATCTAATCTTGTTAATGATATACTTCAACATCAAATTCGTGCAGTTACAAGGTATAAATAGGCCCTTGCGCGTTTAATTTTTATATATATCCATGCATATGCCAATATTTATATAAATCGGCACATGCATATTTAATATTTGAATGACGCAGCTTTGAGATTCGTTGTCTCTTAAAAGGATGGATATAGATGAATAAGAAAAGCGGTGGCGTAAATAGAAAATAAAAAGAAGTGGAGGATTACAGTGAGTGCCGACTGGATTGAGCATGGTTCTGACGGTTGTTTCTGAACCTGTGTTGCCGGTTATTGCCCATCGCTGAGGAAGGTATCTGTTGATACTGCTATTTTCCTCAACAGATACCTTTTTCTCGTCTGGCTCTTCAACATCTATCGAATGTGATTCCTCACATACAGGCACATCAATTCTGGATGATCGTTCTTCCACCATCTTTGACCTAACAATTTCTTGTTCTAATTTGACATTATTAGCAATTATAGTATTCTCTAGTTCATTCTTTTGATTAGTTGACACAGAATTACAACAAACAGAATCAGATTTTACTTAAGACATCAATCCTAAATCACAACTTCATGTTCATAGTAGCAAGACGGAAATTAACAAAAACAAAAATGATCCCACCCTGACAGGGAGCTACAATAAAAAAACAGATCAGTAACTTCAGAAAAGGAAAACTGAAATGCAAAATAAAACAATAATCAGATTAGATATTGGAACTCCACTACTTGCCATATCCCTCAAGAGACAAGCGCCGAGGAGCAAAAATCTGTATTCGAGAATTAGAATCAGTCTTTTAGACAACAACAAAAATTCAAGAAGCATCACAGTACAATAAATATAAGGTTTTCAACATAAAACTCATGCAGATAGGCATTGTGTAGTCTATCAATAGTATAAGAATCAATATGCCTCGTGATGCAGCGCAAATATTACAAAAACCTTCTTGAACAGTGATGCATATAACATGCTCATCTCTTTCTACCACCACGCTCTCTCAATGCTAGGGAGAGTGTTTCTCCTCCACTGAGATTGTAATGTGCAAGTGACAAATTGTCCTTGAGAAAGCCCGGCTTTCCACTCAATTTCTGTTTGTTAGCGGGGAGTTGGATCTCCCCGGCAATTTTTTCTTTCAGGCCGCCAACAGTTTCAGACAGAGATTGAACAGTTATTTCCAGAACTTGTCCTTTGAGATTTCCTTCATCAACATTAGGAACAGATATACTGATGCGAGCAGGTCCCTGTAGAGAATAAATGGCAGTTAGGATGAGTGTAAATAGTTGTATAACTCTGGTAGAAAATGCAATATATATGTACAATTGGTAGTTTTTTCTATTAAAGAAAAAAAAATATGATTGTTATCTTGGTAACTCTGCATACCGGATGTTGAGCCAGAAATTTATCCTCGGGGATCAGAGCAGAATCATCATGCTTCTGCCTCTTGGGTTCTGGTTCCTCTGGAAGCGGAGGAGGAGCTTCCTCAGGAGGCGGTGGTGGTGGTAATCCTTGAGGGGGAGGTGGTGGATGCATCATAGGCATCCCTGATGGAGGATGAGAGAGAGGAACATAAGGTCGTGGAACAGGAATAGGAGTGAATTGAGATCCAGGTGGTGGAGGAATAGGAATTCCTTGGTTATTCATAGGAATTGATGGATGCATTGGGTGTGGTTGACCACCCATCATGGAATGCTGTCCAGAGGACATTTGCATTGGAGGAGGGGGACCTGGTCGGAGAGATTGCATCATGTGCATGCCTGGTGGTCTTGGTGGAGGCATTGGAAGGCCACTGTTGTTAGGATTAGAATACTGCATGTTATTCATAGGACCACGGGGTAGATTTAAAGCTAGTCCAGGTGGTGGCGGAAGAGGACGAATTGAAGGCATACCAGGTCTTGGAGGAGGTGCAGCAGGACCAGGGAGGTTTTTAAATTCATTATTAGAAGCATCATTTTGATCCTCCATCCCAATATTCTGTGACATTGCTTGGTTTGCAGTACGGCCGATACTACCACTGTGACCATCCCAAATAACCTGCTTAGGTTGCTCATCATTTTTCTTTTCAATTTCAGCCTTGACGGCGTTGGAAACCTCTTCCTCGGTAGTACCAAAAATATCGGGACGGGTCCGAGCAAGTCCAACAATGTTTCTTGAGATTTCATCATCCTGTGCCAAAGTGGTTTCCCGAATTTTGGCAAACATCCTTTCTTTTTGTTCTTTATACTTGGGATCAATGAGAGAAATTCGCATATGCTCCGACATTTCACTAATAGGAATCAGTTCGCCTGTGATAGGAGAAACCACAAACTTGGTTGAATCTTTATCTGCAGGAAGCCTGTCTTCTGGTCTCTTCCAGTTCTTCACAATCCTCATTGGTGGTTCAGGATCTTCAGTAACCCTGACTTCATTCTTCTTCACTCCATCATTGTCTTCCAAACTAGCAGCTCTCATTCCCTCTTCAACAAGCTGGGCCTCTTCTTCATCCATTTCCATTTCTACTTCCTTTCCTGGCTCAACAATATCTTCTTCCATAGGCGTCATCTTGCTTCTTCTTATAACCTCCTCAAGGGTCATTGGAGGAGGTAATTCTTCATCCTCATCATCAGCAAAATCTATTGATTCAACCACCACAAAATCATGCCAATCAATCATAGCCATTTGTATTCTTTCTTGCTCTATCTCATCTTCAGCCTTTTGCCTAGCCTGCTCTTGTGAACGATCCCATTCCAACCTATTGACACACCTTTCAAGCACAGTTGTCATGTCAGGGACACTCTTCTTCAGCTTCTCTGTCAAACCCTTGGAAGGCATCAAAACCTTTGAATAAGCATCGGCAAGGGAAGTGAAAAATGTAAACATACTATGGGTTGGTTTCATGAAATGAAATTGAGGATTATTAATTTCCCTACTCGTCAATCCTGTCAAAAAGGATTTCCCATTTCGAGCGACAAATTGTGCTGTAAGCTTTATTATATCAAGCTCTTCCCCGGTAATTCCTTCAGGAAGCCTAACTGTATACTGCTCAGCATCAGGGGGATCAAGTACTTTCCTTACCGGTCTAAACTGGGCAGAAATATCAGGCTTCTCCGCCATTACTACATCGTTACTATTACTATCAGTAGCCGGCGCAGGTGTAGCTGAATCTGGTAAATCCGAATCCTCAGGTAGTTGAGTAGAAGACTGATTCTGGGCGCGAAACTCGGCCAGCCTATGCTGATAATAAGCATGATAAGGATCGGATGAATTGAGGAAATTAAACTTGGCATTCCCTGCATTATTAGAAACAATTCTTTTCTCGAAATCAAGACCATTTTTAGCGACGAACTGAGAGGTTTTATCAACAATGGTTCTAATATCTGGAGGGGGATGAATTATTCCAATAGTTCTAGTGTGTGTGGCAATGGATGTCGGTGCGACTTCCTCGATGCTGGATTTCTCATTCCTCTCCTCCGCCTCCTGCTGAGTGAGTTGAGCCTCTGGGAGAGGACCAAGATTTCCATCTATAGGAGGAGCCGGTAGAGGCAGTATAGGTAAGGAACCTAACATGGTGACGTTAATTCCTTAAAACCCTATAAAATGAAAACAGGAAATTAGAACTAGCTAAGATTAATTCTACTAAACAAGCTTAATAAACAATAGCTAAAATTACACAGAAACATATTTTACGATGATTGGAAAATGCATCTACCAAAACCTAAGTTGTGAATCCAAAACCTCAGGTGCGTTGCCTTAAGAAGTATGAACTAACTATTGTTGCGACGGAATCGCATCCAAGCACCGGGTAGAAGGAAAATCGGAATGAAATGAGAAAAAAATTCTTACTCTTTATGGCAGACGATGACCAACTCAGCCTGCGTTTTCCGACGAGATTTGAGCGGAATCGGAACGCTGCGGCTTCAAGCTTCAAATTGATTTTAAGATTTTGTTGATTTAGGGTTTTTTTTATTTTTTGAATAAGTTTTACGGTTTAAATTCTTAACAACAAAATAAACTTACTTGAGTAATTCTTTTTTGAGTTTTACCCTTTAAATTCTCAATTCATTCATCCTCAACATTTTTTTTTAATAAGTTTCTCATTTAATTTATTTTGAATTTTAATTAATGTATTAGGTAAAATAGTTTATTATATTTGTATTATATAATTCGTAATACATAGTTTTTAGAGACATATATGATGAGTTGGGTTGCGATTTTTGTTGTTAGGGTAAAAATGGTATTAGTTTTTGTCATTGTTGAAGTTTTTATGGAGATGCATCCTTTAGTGATTTTCGGAGGTTATGTATTCTTGATAACTATTGTTATTTATATATTTAAAACACTTGTCATGCGACAGATATTTTAATTTTTATGTTTTAATATGAGCGTGATTGTTTGAAGTCTATTAACGACGGTAGAAAGACTCTGAAGTCTTATTGGCATATGTTGCTCCAGGTACAAGACCATTAGTCATAGCATGTAAGGGGCTTTTGTTGAGAGATGTCATAAAGGGGAGTTACCAAAATCAAATATGATGAAGTCAGGAAATGTTACTAATGTGCGATAAAAGCGATAAATAAAACGAAGAGTAACTCCAACAATGACAAAAAAATCATATATTTATACACATAATAATTCACACATGAATTCAGTCACAACAATCACATAATCAATATAATTAATCATCAATTTTTTAGATTGTTAACCCAACAACAACACATCAAAACATAATTACACAATCCTAATGAGAGTAAGGGTCTTACTTCGCTACTCTATCATGTCAAAATTCTTTCTCCTCTTATCTTAAATTCCTTGCAAAATTCTAAATTGGTCAAGGTTTTACGATTAGAGATCTCTCTCATTCGAGCACTAGTCTTGTTCTTGTCTCTTCTCTATAATTTTAGGTATTAGCTACTCTAGGATATTCTAACCTCTTTTATTCTAAAAACCTAATTATTCTAATTCCTTAATAATTATATTTTCCTCCCTTCGTATTATCTCTTTTATCTCCTTGCTCCCTCTATTCTCCTTTATGTTAATTCAACTCCAATTCCACCCTTCGTATTATCTCTTTTATCTCCTTGCTCCCTCTATTCTCCTTTATGTTAATTCAACTCCAATTCCACTGATTCTCACTATTTTTTATTTATTTTAATTAATTAAAACAACTATTATTTATATTTATTTATAATCATTTTAATTATTCTATTCAATCATAAAAACTCTCACTCCACCCCATTAATGTCCTGACATACGCATACAACTCAATATACATATTTAATTTAAAGTACATCAAATACCAATTAATTAAATACAAATATGATAATCTGATTATATAAATTAATCAAATTTCGGAGTGTTACAACTCTCCCTCACTTATAGAATTTTCACCCTAAAAAATTACCTGAAGGAAACAGGGTCAGATACGACTCCCTCATGTGACTCTCTAGCTTCTACATCATGCTTCCGCCAGCAGATCCTCCATATATCACCTTCATCGGTGCAATCTTCTTGTCTTTCAAGTGTTTCACTTTGTGATCCTCTACTCTTAAGGAGATGCCTCAACGGTTAAGTTCTCTCTAACTTGCACATCATCCACTTGAATCACATGAGACGGATAAAGAATGTACTTCCTTTGCCGAGACACATGAAAGTCGTCATGAATATTCGAAATAAACAACATTAATGTAACTTTCTAGGATACTTCTCTAACTCGCTTCGTAATATGATAAGGACCAATAAAATACGACGTGAGCTTTCAAGACTTCAAAGCTCGATCAACACCAGTTACCATAGTAACTCGTAAAAGTACATGATTTCCCTCTTGGAAGTCAGGTGTTTTTCTCATTTTATCATGGTAACTCTTCTAGCGAATCTGCGAATCTTTCATTTTCTCTTGGATCATCTTGATCTTCTTAGAGGTTTGTTGTATAATCTCAAGTCCAGGAAATGCACTCTCACCGAACTCATACAAACACAACGGTATCTTACACCTTCTACCATATAAAGCATCAAAAGGTGTCATTCCAATACTATAAAGGAAACTGTTATTGTAGGTGAACTCAAACAACAACAAATAGGTATCTCAACCACTTCCTTGTTCTAACACACAAGACCTCAACAGATCCTCCAAATATTTTATGGTTCTCTTTGTTTGGCAATCAGTATGCGGATGATAAGTAGAACTCAACTTCAACTTAGTACCCATCGCTTCATGCAAACTCTCCCAAAACCTCGACGTGAACATGTGATCTCTATAAAAAAATAATGCTCCAAGGAATACCATGCAACCTAACAACTTTCTCAATATACAACTAAGCTAACTTCAACAAAGGATAATTGATCTTAATCGGAATGAAATGATCCAATTTAGTCGGTTTATCAACAATAACCCAAATGGAATCACATCCTTTCATTGTCTTCAGCAAACTTGTTACAAAATCCATATAAATACTATCCCACTTCCGTTTGGGAATACTCAACGGCTGCATAAGACCTAACGACTTCTGATGTTCAATCTTCAACTTCTGGCACGTCAAACAAGCGTAAACAAGCTCAACTATTTCCTTTTTCATTATTGGCCATTAAAACATTTTCTTCAAATCTTGATACATTTTAGTGGAACCGAGATGAATACTCATACCACTTCTACGACCTTCCTCAAGAATACTCTTTTTAAGCTCTGACACATCTGGTACACAAACCTTGTCTATGAATCTCATCAATCCTAAAGTCTCACATTTTACCTTGATTGATTAATATTAGTCAGTCAACCAATCCTAAATCGACTTTATGACCTTCTTTGATTTCTTCAAGAATACCATTGGTCAACCTCAACGTATCCAATTTCACATTGTTATGAGTTTCCTCACACACCAAACTCATGTCTCTGAATTGCTCAATCAATTTCGATTATCGGCCCATCAACACTGACATATGCAATAACTTCATACTCAACGCATCAGCCACAACATTGGCTTTACCCATATGGTAACTCAAGCCAAAAATCACAGTCCTTCAAAAATTTGAGCCATCTCTTTTGTCTCATATTTAACTACTTGTGATCGAATAGATACTACAAACTCTTGTGATCACTTAACACTTTAAATATGGAACCAAACTGATAATGCCTCTAAATTTTTAACACAAACACCATGGCTTCCAACTTTAAGTCATGTGTAATATAATTCCTCTAATGAACCTTCAACTATTTAAAAGCATAAGCCGCAACCCAACTATTATGCATCAACACGCCACCTAGACCCATCTTCGAAGCATCACAATACACAATAAAGGATTCACTTGGATTTGACAAAATCAAAACTGGAGCAAACATCAACTTCTTCTTGAGTTCTTGAAAACTCTTTTCGGGATGAATGTCCCATACATAAGCTTGGCCCTTTCTAGTTACCTACGTCAAAGGTGATGCCAACTTCAAAAATCCTTTAATAAACCTCTTGTAATAACAAACCAACCCAAAAATTTTATGATCTTCATAGTATAGACTTCAGAGTCTCTCACTGCAACATTGCATATATCTTTGACATATCCATAAAAATACCTTCACTATAAATTATATACCCAAGGAAACTTACCTCTCGACACCATAAGTCACACTTAGATAGCTTCACATACAACTTATTTTCTTGCTAGATATGCAACACAACTCTTAGATGCTCTACATGTTACCCGTCAGACTTAGAATATATCAAATTGTCATCGATGAACACGACCACAAACTGATCTAAGTATGAATAGAATATCTTATTCATGAACTATGTGATCACTTCAGGCACATTAGACACACCAAACAACATCATTGAATACTCATAGTGTCCATATCTCGTTCTGAACGATGTTTTCATAATATCTTATGGTTTTACACGAATCTGATGATAATCTGACTGCATACCGATCTTACTGAATATGAAAGCACCAACCAACTGATCTATCAAATCATCAATTCTCAGAAGAAGAAACTTGTTCTTGATAGTAACTTTATTCAGTTTTTGGTAATCAACACAGAACCTCGTGTTATCACCCTTTTTATTAACCAACAACACATGTGTTCCCCATAGTGAAACATTTGGTCGAACAAACTTCTTCTCAGGTAGATCTTCCAATTGCTTCTTCAGATCACCCAACTCTGAAGTTGGCATCCTATAAGAAGCCATCGTAACTGGACTAGTACTAGATACTAAGTTTATGGCAAACTCAACATTGCGCTTCAGCGATAAATCACTAATATCATTTGGAAACACTTCTGGAAAATCACACACCACAAGTAATTCACGGATCGTCGCTTTGCTTATAGCCTTTATAAAAGCTAATATCATAAACACCTCATCATCATCCTTAATGAACTAATTCACTTGCTTAACAGACACAAACAACTCGTCACTTGCACCAAACTTTAAAAATGACATTGACTTGTCGAAATAGTTAATATGAACATGGCTGAACTCCAACCAGTTAATTATAAGGATAATATCAAGTTTATTCAACGATATACAGACTAATTCCATCCCAAAGCTCTTACCATAAATAGTCAGTGGACAACTCAAACACACCCACGACATCGTCACCGAACCATTAGTTGGGGTATCAATAACCATACTCACAACCATAGCAAATATTTTTAAATCTAACCTCTCAGCACAATCAAGTGAAACAAAATAATATGTTGCATCCATGTCAATAATAACAATCTATGGAATACCATTAATAAAACACGTACCTAAAATCAATATGCCTGAGCTGGTAGCCTATTACCCAGCCAAAGAAAAAAAATTCCCTCCAAATTAAACCTTCTTAGATTTCTCGCAATGATTACTAATGTGATCTGGTTCTCCATAGTTGAAGCAAGTCAAGCTATTACTCTTACAATCAGTAATAAGTTGTCCCATCTTTCCGCAATTGAAGCATCTCTTCTTAAAATTCTTGCAGTCATTGGCATAATGACTCATGACCCCACACCTAAAGCACTTGGTATAAGTCGGAGTCTCTCCCTCACTTAGCCTTTCCTCATTAGAAACCTTATGCTTCCCTTTCAGCTGGAGCACTATACAATTTTCCATAATATGATTCTTCCATTTCTTCTCAATAAGATTCATATAATGAGAATAATAGGTTATACTATCCTCATCAGATAACCTACACCTATTCACCAACATAGGAAATCGGTGAATCTCTTGATAATTAATACCTTACTTGATCTCAAAACGCAGTCTGCTCTCAAACTTGATGCACTTCGACCCCTTAATAGGCACACCATTGTAATATGGACAAAACTTCACCAGTTATTCGAACTTAGCAACATTTTCAATAATTGTCATATTTCCCTACTTGAGCTCGAGGAACTCGATTTCCTTCTTATTGCGCACGTCCTCTAGAAAATACTTATCTAAAAATGCAGCCTATAACACAACCCAATTAATCTTTGTACCAACAACCTCCAATCTCTAACACAAATTGTTCCACCAGTTTTCGGCCTCTTTTGCTAGCATGTGAGTACCGAACTTCACCTTCTAAACTTCAGTGTAAGTCATCACTCAAAAAATATTCTCAATCTCTCTAAGACGTGTACGTGCACCCTCTGGATCATATTGGCCCTTAAAGGTTAGCATATTATTTCTCTAAAACTTCCCCAATCCACAAATCTCATTACCAACCTGATTCTGTTAACCCTATAGTGCCTGAGTCATCCCCTCAAAAGCATCAGTAATTGCACAATCGTTTCTTATAGCCCTAACACTGCACACTAACAAACGACTGTTAGAAGAAACATGCATCAATAATGCTCATACACATGTCCCATAATAGGGAATAAACATCATGACAAAAACCTGGTCGGATGAACCGACCTGCTATAATACCACTAATGTAACACCTTAAACCCCGAAACTTATATAAAAAGATTACTTCGACTATTTAAGGTGTCACCAACGATCATCATCCAAAACTCATCAAGACATATGACAACACGCAGCGGAAAAATCATTTCATAACAACTTCATTTTAAACTTCATAAATAAAGTATTGAAATTTTAAACAAAATTCAACATTAACTCAAAAACAAACAAATGTCTATCCCCGATGTTACACAATCAGAGCACTAAAACCACTAATGTGCGATAAAATCGATAAATAAAATAAAGAGTAGCTCAAACAATGACACAAAATCATATATTCATAAACAAAATGATTCACACATGAATTTAGTCACAACAAACATATAATCAACATAATCAATCATCAATTTGTCAGATTGTAACCCAACAACAACACATAAAAACAAAATTACATAATAATGAGAGTAAGTGTCTTTCTTCTCTACCCTTTCATGCTAAATATCCATATAAAAGCCCTTTATCCCCTTACCTCATGTTCCCTGTAAATTTATGAATCGATAAAGGTTTGTGATTAGAGACCTCCTTCCTTCAAGCCATAACCTTATTCTTACACATTCTCTCTAAATTCTACTTTTACATATTGACTGCACGGGGATACTCTAACCTCTTTTATTCTAAAAACCTAATTATTCAAATTTCTTAATAATTATATTTTCCTCCCCTCATACTATATCTTCTATCTCCTTATTCCCTGTATTTTCCTTCATGTCATTTCAGCCTTAATTCCACTAGTTCTCATTATTTCTTATTTATTTTATTAATTAAAAACAACTATTATTTATAATTATTTCTAATAATTTTAATTATTCTATTCACCCACCAAAACTCTCAGTACACTCTATCAATGCCCCACATACACAAACAACCCAATTGACATATTTGATTAAAAGCACATCAAATACCAATAAATTAAATAAAAATATGAATAATCTCATTAAAAGCACACCAAATACCAACTAAATTTATAACTTGAACATCTTTGACTACTTAGTACATTTTCTAAACCAATTTGACATTTTTCATGTTTCTTGAACACTATTTTAATTTAACAATTATAGATTCATGATCTTGACATTTATTGCATGTATAATTTTATACTTTTTCTAAATCCACTCTTGTGTCATTAGCCACACTTTCTAGATTTAAAATATTTTTCTTTTGTTTTGAGAATTGTCTAGAAAGTTTAAAAAATTCTTCATGTAATTCATGAAAAACATTTTGTAATTCATCATTTAAAGGACTATCATCGATTCAAAATCATTAACCTCATGTTCTTCATCACTTGAATGATATGATGTCATCAATGTCTGACTTGTATGATCTTTACCTGAAGATGAACTTATTTCATTGTAACCTCATGCTACATATGATTTCTTTGGCCTTTTGTCCTTCTTGCTTTTGAATTTATTCTTCTCTTCAAGTGTAGGGCATTCAGTATTAACATGTCCTCTTTTTCCATATTCAAAACATGTAACCTTCTCTACTGGTGCTTCTTTCTGAATGATCTAATTTTTTCTTTATTTTCTTAAGAAATTTCTAAACCTTTTGCTAAGATCACAATCTTCATCATTGTTATACTCATCCTCTTAATTGTCATCATAATTTTTTACTTTAGTATTTAAGGTGAGACTTTTTTAATTCTTTATTTCATCTTCATGCTTCTCCAATCTTTCAAGTTCTATCTCATGTTCTTGTAATTTATCGAACAATGATGCAAAAAATATTTTAGAAATACTTTTTATTTTATTTTATATTAGTGTCACTTTGGTTGTGATGCCTTTGTCAAAGATCTAAGAAATTGACATTCAATTCATCATCTTAAAAATATTTTTCAAGAGCCTTGAAATGATTTGTTAAGTGAACAAATCTCTTTTGTAAATCAAGAATATATTCACTGGTCTGCATTCTAAATATTTAAAATTCTTGAGATAAAGTGTTTAGTTTAGACCTTTTACCTTTTATCGTGCCTTCATGTGTGATTTCTAAAGTATCTCAAGTCTCCTTTGTTGTTTTACAATGACATATACGAAAAAATTCATCCATACGTAGGATTGATTATAACATGTTCTTTGCCTTCTTTTCAAATAGAACTTTCTTCTTATCATCATCATTCCAATATTCTTTTACTTTTTCTTGTTCTACATTATTGATAGCCGTCTTAGGAACTTATGGACCATTTTCAACAATATTCCCAATATCATTGTCTTGTGCCTCCAGATACTTGCATACAAAATTTCCAAAAATCATAATGTTCACCAATGAAGCAAGAAGGCTTGTTATTACTACCACCATCTACAAAAACTAGATTAATGGAAGACTTTTTTACCCGAATCTCGGAGAAAATTACCTTAACCTACTATAGTACCAATGGTAAGTTTAGAGTACAACCTAGAAGGAGGGTGGATTAAGTTTTATGAATTTTTTCTCGTTTTTAAGCGACGGTTCTTCCCGTTTTAATTTTTCTAAAACTAAGTGTATGAACTTTGAATGAAAGTGCAAAAAAAATAAAATGCAAAAAAAATAAAGTGCACGGAAGTAAAAAACACACAAGATTTATCTTAGTTCCTCATATCAACCAATGGTACATCTAGCTCCTTCACACCTTGAAAGATTTTCTATTATATTAGATCTTTGTATAGGCCCCACACTAAGACTTCTCTTAGAAATCTTCTAATATAAACACCAAACCTATGATGGACTTTGAATAATCCAATTCAAAGGACCATTGTAACAATCACCAAACACTATGATGATTCTCACAAAAATAAAAATACACCACTTTCTATTTACACAAACTCATCACCATACACTTTGGTGATTAAGTCACAATATACTTTGAACAATTTGAATAAGAATAATTCTCGAAGTAATTCCAAGATCAAAGTTGATCTTGTGTTTCTATATATTACTATTCAATTACATAGACCTTAGCACATTGTTTGTTCCCTATGAGAGTGAAAAGTTATAAGGATTTAAATTTTTTAGTAAACCAGGCTTCCACCATTTGGTACATGTGTCAAAGAGGAATGGAAGTTTAAAATTGTTGGATCCCACGTTCAATACCCTCTATATTGCGAAGAAAATAAATATGAATAACTAATACAATTAATATGACCAAAACGCTCTCATTTGTGAAGATATTTTTTTTGATAATGCAATTTTATTACTTTTTCACGTTTAACGCTTTTCTCTTCTAAAAACAATGCAATATTGTTCTATTTTTTATATGAATGATTGTTATAAAAAAATCCCATGATCTTTATACACTATCATTAATTATATAAAGTTATTAAATAGATAAAATAAATTTAATAGATTTCTGAAATATTGTATATTTGAGATTATATAAACTAATAAAAGAAATGTTATTTAACAATGATAAAAATAAATTATTTAAGGTTATTAAAATAATTTTATTCAATTTAAAAATAAAAAGGTTATTTTTCTCATCACATAATATTATATTTTTCTTTCCCCTCACTTTCTATTCACTTTCGATCATAACAAACAACTAAAAAATTCACTTTCTTCTAACATTCTTCTCAATTTAATTCTTTGAACATTATTTTCTCTTACATTCTTTCCTTTCATTTTATATTCTCATCCAAACAAAGCATACATGTTTAAAAAGTTTGAATGAAACTCTTTGAATGATATAAAAGTTATGCACAAAGTTTCATTGTTCAAATTTACATGGTCACTTGAAATTATTTGAATTGATGTAAAAATTAATAAAATAAAAGAGATTATTTAAAAACTAATGTATTTTTCCTTAAATATATCCTAAAAGTATGTTTGGATTAGTGATATAGGATGAAATGAAATGGAGTGGAGTGGTTACTAACGAGATTTCATTGTTTGGATTTGCAAATAATGGATGGAATGGAATGGAACATGATGGATCCCATTCCATCCAAATCTCTATTTTTTGTTCCATCCAATTTGAGGTGTATGTGATGGAATGAGATATTTTTAATAAAGTAACCAAACAATGGGGTGGGATCTATATTCCATTCTGCTCCACTCCTTTCTGCTCCATCATGTTCTATTCCGCTCCGCTCCGTTATGTTCCATCAACCCAAACATAGCCTAAGAAACCTATGAATTGATACAAAAGTTTGAGACATTTTCACGAAGGTTTGCAATAGTTTAGAATGACAATGATTAATGAAAAGACACAATTCTGCATTACGTACATGCCTTCTTAAGTCGGTTAAATGAATACCTGATGTAACAAGTGCAGAATAATTTTCAAATTTTAAAAGCAGTAGGTTTCTTAAATCGGTTAACCATGTGTGACTTAAAACGTGCAAATGACTTGATTTAAAAAGGGAAGACAACTTTTTAAAAAAAACAAGTTTTTATGGCTTTATTTTAAATATTTATGCATGATAATTTGAGAATTTTAAAGATGAAGATGTGAAATATTTTCTGAGCAATTAAGGTATTATATAATGGATTATAAATGATACATTAGATCAATTCCATTTACTTTAAATTTTCAACTCATATGATCATTTGAACTTTACTTAAAACTTTTCTACTTTAATATTTATTCTTTGAAAAACTATTGTCTTCATCAAAACCAATATAAGAAGTATGAACACATTTTCTTCACAATCTCTACAAATGAACTTAGCATTTTATCCAAGTATTTTTTTTCTTGGATTGCTTTTTTTGCTAAATTGTGTGTCTTCCATTTATTATGTCTATTGGTGTGTTGAATCTTACTACTCTTAAAGTCCACTAGGGTTTCAAAAACTCTCTCAACCAACACTACTGAGTGACTCAAATCAACTTCGTTTGCGCCATTTCAACCTTTTCCAAGCTTTCTTCTCTGCTCCGTATGCTCCAAAACCATCTTCATCAACCTCTTGCAATATGTTTCCACGTACACATCTTATATTTTCATCTTTTCCGCTAGCTCAAGCTAGTTCAACAATGCCTTGCATCTCGTGTTTGTTCACACATCAATACATGATAAACTAATTCTTCTCATATATCATCTCTATAGTTTTAATTTTTATTAAGTTTGAGCAAAGTTAGAAACTAGCCGAATAAGATAAGAACTTTTTTTATGGATTTATCTTTATAAGTTATAATTTAAAGTCTTAAAATAAAAATTAAATAAGATATAAATAAAAAAAATAATATTAAATAAAAACAATTAAATTAATAACTAGTTTATTAAATAATTATTTTAAAATTAAATATAGTTTTTGCACAATGATTTGTCATTTATATTTTTTTTATGCGATATATCTTACATATATAGCCGAGTTGCTTATTTACTTATTATATTTTTTAAAATTTGAAATTAATTATTTAATAATGTTAATAAATTTGTTTTATCATTTTAAAATTTTATAATGTTATTTATTTATTAAAATTTAAAATTAATTAAAAATATATGATTTTTTAGAAGTAATTATATAATTAAAAAATTTAATATTTATTTTATTATATCATTATTAAATGTGTATTGAAATTAATAAAATAATGATATTACGTGTCGATCAAATAACTAATATGATATTTTTTTATCATATTATTCTTCATATTAAAGATTATGCTAAATTACAATTTTCATCTTTCAATTTTTTTCAACTTACGAACAAATTCTATTATTTTATTTTTAAACAGTTTTGAATATGACAACAAAATTGTTTAAAAATAAAATAGAAGTTGATTTCGTGAATGAAGTAAAATAGAAAGACAATAATTTAATCTAAAAATTAATTATTCACTATTTTAAATTTTAAACAAAATATCTATATGATTAATTAAAAATAATAGTTCATATCTTAATTGTAAAATATATTATTTTTAATTTATTAAATACTAGCGTCTAGACAGGCACAGACACTCTGTGCCTGTCTGTCCGCTTTTTTAATAAATATACGTAAAAATATATACGATATTGTTTTATTTAATGTCAATTTTAATTGAAAATTATATAAAAAGTTTATAGTATGAAATTTTGTAAAAGAAGATAACACTGATTTCAATAGAAGTTATTAGAAATTGTTAAATAAATAAATTTAAGGATAAAATTGATAGAAAAATAGGCTACACCAAAATTACATTTTTTTCTTTATATATTATTATATTTATTAAAAATTATATATATATAATATATATATATATATATATATATATAAAATTGAGCGCGGATAAAAATTTAAAATAGAAATCAAATAAAAACTATTTTGTAGACAATTATAGCTTTTAATTAATTAATAAAAAATGGGAAAGTGTGAGAGAAGAAACTAGTATTGTATTTTGAGAGTGAGGTAAGAAAGGTATTGTGGTGTAGCGGGGGGGTTAGAGTGAAGAGAGCTATTTAGGGTTTTGGATGTGGATGGGTAAAGAAGACGAAGAAATGAGAGGTGAAATCGAAGAACGATTAATCAACGAAGAATACAAAATCTGGAAGAAAAACAGTCCCTTTCTCTACGATCTCGTCATCACCCACGCCCTAGAATGGCCTTCCCTCACCGTCGAATGGCTCCCGGACCGCCAAGAGCCACCGGGAAAAGATTACTCCCTTCAAAAACTCATCTTGGGAACCCACACTTCCGAAAACGAGCCCAATTACCTCATGTTAGCGCAAGTTCAACTCCCTCTCGATGATTCCGAAAACGACGCTCGTCATTACGAGGATGACCGTCCTGAAGTCGGTGGGTTCGGTTGTGCTAACGGTAAGGTTCAGATTATTCAACAGATTAATCATGATGGTGAGGTGAATAGGGCTCGGTATATGCCGCAGAATAATTTTATTATTGCTACTAAAACTATTAGTGCTGAGGTTTATGTTTTTGATTATAGTAAACATCCTTCTAAACCTCCTCTTGATGGTTCTTGTAACCCTGATTTGAGGTTGAGAGGGCATAATACTGAAGGGTATGGTTTGTCTTGGAGTACTTTTAAACAAGGGCATTTGCTTAGTGGCTCTGATGATGCTCAGATTTGTTTGTGGGATATTAATGGTACTCCCAAGAATAAGTCTCTTGATGCCATGCAGATTTTTAAGGTATCCATCTATTTGTAGTGAGTTTGATTGTTTTTGTTGTTGTTGTTGTTTGATGTTTTGTGTGATTGTTTCCTAGGTACATGAAGGTGTTGTTGAGGATGTGGCTTGGCATTTGAGGCATGAGTATTTGTTTGGTTCTGTTGGGGATGATCAGTATTTGCTTATATGGGATCTTCGAACACCCTCTGTTACCAAGCCTGTCCAGTCTTGCATTGCTCATTCAAGCGAGGTGTGTTGTATTGTATAATCTGTCTAAATCTAGGAATTTGTTTGTGTTATAAGCTCTTTCTTTACATTTGGTTTTTCAAGGAAGGTTAATAGTTTAGTGATTGGTTTTGTTAGAACATGTGTTTGATGTGAGTTTGTTTGTTGTGCAATATTTGTCGTGTAATAAAGTTGATTTATTCAGAGCATCTGTTGGAATTGCAATGCTGTTGCTTTTTGAAAATAGTAAACTTTTTTTTTGTGGAAATTAGTGTTAGGAATCAGTGAATTTGTCAAAATGAGTATGGCCCAGGTATAATTGATTTGGCAGGGAGATGTGGAAAAGTTAAACCAGAACCGCTTGATATGGTTTATGATGTGACGTTGTGAGAGGGAATTGGTGGTTCAACGAGCCCTATTAACCTAGTCATATTAGAACTAAAGGGAGTTGGTGATTCAACATTTTGAGTGTGTTGTCAAATAGCAGCGCTATAGGATGGTTGATTTTGATGAATCTGCTAAGAATACCGCGACACTATCCTAGTTTCACTATTACTAGGGTAATAGAGGAAGCTATTCCAGTTTCTGCTAGCTGATGCATCTGCAATAGTAGTGTAAAAGTGAATTTTAGGCTGTTTTTGAAGATTAGAACTGACAAGTCTGCATGTGTATGAAACATTACCTACATTACCTATTTTCTCAATAGAAAATCTCAAGAGTCAGTGAGTATTACTGATATGTTCGCGTGTGAAACACTACCTATTTTCTCGGTAGAAAACCTGAAGAGTCCGTGAGTATTACTCATATACTCACATAATATGTAAACCTTTCAATGTATTCGTTGTACTCTACCTCCATTCCCTTTTTTATTTGTATGAAGTGTGCCTCTTTTTTTTATATATAATTAACTTATTTCAACTGCTGCGTGCCTTTTGCTATTTGCTTGCAATTCTATTTGCTATTTCACATATCAGATTTTTGGCGTTCTGCTATTTTCTGCAATTTGCTGTTGATAACATTGTTTTTTTTTGTGTTTAAAGACTTAATTAGGGATGGGTAATAATAGAAAATTCAGTAACCATGACCAATATTTAAGAACTGGTCATGACTCCACTCTGCAGTTCTGCAGTGGCAATATTTGACATATATAGCTTTTCAAAATTTCCTGGCTGATAGGATATCCACTGTTAGTCTAATTTTCAATCTGTCAACTCCTTATGACGTGTTCTCTAATCTATTGCGCTTTAGGTTGCCTTTATCTTTTGGCAGTGTTCCATAGTTTTCAGAATCTTGATACTCCTTTCCAATATCACTTCAAATAACACTTTTCTTCTATATATACATTGGATCTTATTAGGTTAACTGTCTGGCGTTCAATCCCTTCAATGAATGGGTGGTTGCTACCGGTTCTACTGATAAAACAGTGAAATTGTGGGATCTGCGAAAGATCATCAGTCCTCTTCACACCTTTGATAGTCATAAGTAATATTCTCCTTAGATGTTTCTAAATTTATTACTCTATAGTTGTAATTATATTTATTAGTTACTGATCTGGATTGTTGTTGTTGGGTTAACAGGGAAGAGGTTTTCCAGGTCGGCTGGAATCCAAAGAATGAGACTATCTTGGCTTCTTGTTGTCTTGGTAGAAGACTCATGGTTTGGGATCTCAGCAGGTATTGCTTAATGAAAGCATCATCATATCTAGACATTTTAGCAAAATTTTATTTGTTTCCCTGAAATGTGTTTCTGAGTTTTGGTATGTTGGTGATTCATTAGAGATGTTTATAAATTATAAACCCCGTTGCTGGACCTTCCCCTGAAATTTTAGTGTTTGCTATTTCACAGGGGAACTCCAGTAGTTTCCTTCTTTTATGGGGCGGGGGGAGCTTTCTCAGTATTAAAATTTCTTTTACATTTAAATTGTTAAGCTTTGGAACCTCTTGTGTGAATTAAAGCTCCATTTTTTTTGCGAACTAAACGTCCATCGATTTCTGTCTTTCTTGAGTTATATTGGGTTCTGTAAAGATTAGACTGATGGAGTACAGAATTTGAAATGGCTATTGAGGGTTGATTTTCTGATTAAGATGATTATTAAAAAAATACCAATATTTGATTCATGTATTAATAAATCAATATGTCGGAACTATTTGCCATAACAACTTGGTTCACTCATTTATGTAGGATTGATGAAGAACAGTCAGCAGAAGATGCCGAAGATGGTCCACCAGAATTGCTCTTTATTCACGGTGGTCATACGAGCAAGATATCTGACTTCTCTTGGAACCCATGTGAAGATTGGGTTGTTGCTAGTGTGGCTGAAGACAATATACTTCAAATATGGCAGATGGCCGAGAACATTTACCATGACGAAGACGATATGCCAGAACAGTCAGTGAAGGCCCCTTAATGTAACTGAAATCAGTTTAGTGTGAAATATAGGCGGTGTTTGGGACTCAAGTGCTTTTCCATCTGTATTTGTGTATTTCGGTATGGTGTATGAGGTATGATTGTCTTATTAATATAACTGAAGAAAATTCTGAAAAATTGTGGGAATGACTTGTTTTATTAGGTGCAGAGGCACTAGGTTTATATAGCCTTGGATCATTTTCTTGGTTTGAAAAGTTCTCATTCCCTTGTAACTGAGGCTAGTCTCTTCATTTAATTTAGTACTATTTGTTCATTCTTGGACACTCATACTCTATGTCAAAGCCACCATCTTTTCTGGGACTTGAATCTCCAATTTTTCTTTCAAATGACACATCTCCATTGTTTTGCAAAATCTTTAGGTCATTATAGTTAAAGAGATTCATAGTTTGTCAATTGGGAGTAATCAAGCATCCTTGGATTCCAATTGAGACGGGATTTAAAGTCCAGAACTTCAAACTTCCTCCTCAAAGCCTAAAACTTTGTTTGGATGTTTGGAGATGATTAGAGAGAAAATTAGATAAAATTTTAATTATTTTTAAAAAGGTGTTTTTTTGTTTAAAATGAAAAAAACTTATTATTAATATATTTTTATTATTTAGATTGCAATAACCACATATAGTAGATCTATATAGTTTATATAACTCTTCCAAAACCTTAAAAACACTTGTAATATATATTTTTTGTACTCCCCCAAATAGAGAGATCGCTGTGTTTCTCTTTTTTCCAATCATGAACCTCGGAGAAAACATCAATAAATACTTATTTTATTAAGTGGAGTTGGATATATGGACTAATTTTTTACCGCCAGCTATTTGACTCTTCATTTGATTTTCTCTATGTTATCTAAACCCCCTAATTCTATTTTCTATTTTCTGACCTTCTTTTCTATCATAGGTAGTACCACAACATTTTCTTTAATTTTATCATTTTTAATCTTATCATGTTTAGTCTTATACCACAACATTTTCTTTAATTTTATCATTTTTAATCTTATCATATTTAGTCTTACCACGCAGCTAATGTAACATTTTTATCTATGCAGAATAGTAATTCTTAATTCTTAAGCGTTCAACATTCAGGAATCTTATTATATTTAGTCTTACCACACACATATCTAATGGAACATCTTCATCTCTGATGTAATTCTTAAGCGTTCAACATTCGATCTCATACAACATCGTAACTCTTACCGCAATCCGATAAAGAATTTCCTTTAACTTCAACGATACTTTTATGTCATATAAATTTTTTAACGCCCCTCTATTTCAACCATCCAACTTGAATTCAATTTGATTATTCACTTCTATTTCTTTATCGTTTTACATATTTATCCATCAATTTTATAATAATTTATTTAATTTAAATTTAAAGTTTTAATAATTTTAATTTAGAATTAGTTAGTCTTTATTTCTTTACATTTATTTTAAAAAAATTATTTGTAGCAATATGTGCCGATAATGTGTTGTTGTTTGTGTCTTAGTTATAAGTTTAAGAAAAGTTTGACTATATATAAACATTTGTAATATCGTTTGATATGAATTAAAATTCTCTTAATAAAAAATGTGATGATCTAGGTCTTTTTTTATGTTATTCAATTAGAATTTTAAATGAAATTTATCAATGACTTTCTTATTATATTGGTGATTTTTTATTGGCTTATCAATCTTCTAGATTGTGGGTGTCTTCCTTATCTTCTCCAAATTTATATCTTTTTTGTTATTTTTCTTCTCTAATTTACTACTTTATTGGAAGAAGTTATTTGGTTAGATCTTTTTTCACATATGGAAGCAACTTCTCCCCCATCATGTGATATTTACTTAATCTAAAAGTCAAAATTGATTAAAAAAAATAGATATAATAAAAAAAACTGAAAAAAATAGTTTAAAAAAAGTGATTATGCACAAAAACACATATAAAAAAAATCATTTAAAAAAGACTTAAATATTTAGAATTGTTCATCTTGATACATCTATAATACATGCAAGTCTGATATTAATACATTTCTTTTCTTATGTGTCATTCACATATTTGACATTTTTTGAGTTTGTTGTATTTATAATCCTTTTGATTGAGTCTTTCTATACTTAACTCTTTTTTTTCTTTCGAAAATTCTCCTTATCTTATACTCCCTCCCCACGATAAATCCTTTTGATTGAATCTTTCTATACTTAACTTTCTTTTTTTTATTTGAAAATTCTCCTTATCTTATACTCCCTCCCCATGATAAATGATCTATTTAAAAATAAAAGAGTGTCCCAAAATGAATAATCTATATCAATTTTTAATGTATTTTTTTTTAATTTTACCCTCTAATTAATATTATTTTCATCATTTTCAATACATGAGAAGAATACTTTAGTAAAAATATTATTATCTCTCTCTTTTTTTTTAATCATTGTAAAATTGTCAACTGAATCACTTATTTTGGGACGGATGAAGTACTACTTTCTATTTGAACTCTCTTGTTGAAAACATTTCTGAATTTGTTGCATTGTGTTTGAAATTTGTTAATTGTTGCTTGAGTCCCTTTATATTTTGGGATGGATGGAGTACTACTTTTTATTTGAACTCTCTTGTTGAAAGCATTTGTGAATACTTTTTATTTGAACTCTCTTGTTGAAAGCATTTGTGAATTTGTTGCATTGTGTTTGAAATTTGTTGCATCTGTGTTTGAAATTTGTTGATTGTTGCTTAAGTCCCTTTATGAAAATTTGAAAAGAGAACTTTGAGTGAAAACATTGAAGAGTACATATTTTTGAGAAGTCATAAATCGAGTGAAACACGATTGACAAATTCTTGCTTATTGATTGTGATTCTTGCTTGCATTCCTTCTTAAGAACTTAAAAAGAAAACTGAGTGGAAAAATTCAGGAGTGCATGTTTTTTGAGATGTCATAAATCGAGTAAAACACAACTGACAAATTCAAGAGTTTAAACAAAGATAAAAATGATGAAAGTATTCTTCCACCAAAATTTGCAAGTTCCTTGATATTTTCTTAGTCTAAATCTTTGTCAAGTTTTGATAATTATTGAGAATTAGGAATTAGACACATAAAATTGATTCTTCTCTCCCAATCAATTTTTTTCCGGACATAAGAATTAGGAATCTGAACAAGTCTTAATTTTCTAATTATAGGATAGTGCAGACACTAAACTAGTGGGAATATGCCAAAAAAAATTCATATCAAAGTAGTAATATGAGACTTCGAAGAGAAACAGAACCAGTGGTATTTGTTACTTAACTTTGTAAAAGAACTTGGTACTACAAAGAACAATGAATAAAATCAAATATAATGTTGCATAAAGGTTATAATATTCTTGTTCTGCTGCAGAAGCACAAACTAATGAACAAACTAAGGAATGTAAACTATCAACCATTTGAAAAAAGTTCATAGAAGAGTGTGAAATACGTATCAAAGAAAATCTGTAAACAACCATCACTCTACCCAACATAATATTTTATGTTTCCTAGTTGTGCAGCAGCGATTTTATGGCAACCAAATCATAGACCATGTGACAGTAACAACTATATCATTTCATTGAAGTATTTGACTACCATAATCAGCATTAAACTTGTCGTATTTGTGGGCAAGGAGATGAGCCGACGGCCTTGTGTTCCTCAAAGCTGCCTCGACATCTTCAGGCCTGACTGGCCCAACTTTTGGCAACTCTGTGACCATGATAATTATTTATAATTCAGAGTAAAATTTAACTTTATGACAATAGAAAACATTGTTCAAATTTAATGAGATGCTCATATTTGAAAGAGTAATGCTATTCATACACCAAATACTCAGTGTTTGTTTAATAAAATAATATTAAAATTTCATTTTAAATAAAAAAATATTAAAAAAAAAATAATTTTGTAATAAAATATAACATTTATCATTAACCAATTTTATTATTGTATTAATCACAAAAATATTTGTTATTAACCACATATTTTCCTGATATCTTGTTAACCAACTTCACTATTTTATTAACCAATAAAACACATAATATTATTCAAGTTCTGACATTAATTTATAATTAATTATAAATTAATCTCAGAACTTGGTTAATATTAGGTGTTTTATTGATCAATGAAATAGTGAAGTTGGTTAATAAGTTATTAGGAGGAAAATATATGATTAATAATATATATTTTATGATTAATGCAATAATAAAATTGATTAATGACAAATATCATATTTTTATTATAAAATTAATTTAAAAAAAAATATTTTTTATAAATATTATTTTATTTAAAATAAATATTTAATATTATTTTATTAAAAAAATACTGTTTACCGTATAAATATACGGTGAACGTGTAAGTGTAAGTACTGGCGGTGTAGGAATAACCTTACTCTTTGAAAAATCAACTTAAAAGAAACAGATGTGTTCCTGTGCAGGCAGGCACACATCACGGATAAATATTGAGGCTAGATTTTGTAAACAACGTACCTTCTTCAGGCACCACATCTTGTTCCTGTTCAAGTTGTGACATTAAGCGTCTCAATGGCTGCATTGCTGTTTCTTTACAAAGTAGGCGGATATCCGAGCCTGAATAACCTTCTGTCCGGTCCACGAGTAAATCATAGGGGATCAGTTCCTCATCAGGCTGCCGAGGAAGGAGTTCCTCAAACATTGATCTTCTTGCTTCTGGTTCTGGAAGTGGTACAAGGATCTTTCATTTATGGTCAAAGGATAACCCTTAGAAAGAATTAACACTGGCGTTCAATTACAACAACAGATTGTTTACTGAACATATCATCTAAATAAATACTGAACTATGATCTATCCTCTGTGTTGCAGTAAAAGACTATGAACATCAATTTGCTGATCAAAGGGGGTAAAAATGAAGTGGCAATATTTTGATCTCACAAAACGGGTCTAAAGGATACAAAATTCTGGTAGGTCCCAAATATCTTGAATAAATGTGAGGGGGCCTACTTCAAATACAAATGAAATTTAACCCCAAAACAACAATTACTGATATTTCGACAACTTAAAAACCAAGCAAACTAGAAATAACACCAAGTTCATTTGTTAAACAATAAAACACTATAATTACAGTACTCAAGAGAGCATAAGTAATGAGGTGATGGGAAATGCTTAATAATTTCTTCCCAAGATCAGTAAAATGTCATTTAAAAGACTAGAACAGTTTGACCAACTCAGTTATCATGATACATGAACATTAAGCAGCAAGAATAAACTATATTGGAAGGATACTCGCTTCTCAAGACGTCTAAGCATGGCTGCATCCAATTCCCACGGAAGATTAGTTGCCGCCAAAACAAAGACAAGTTCATCTGTCCGTGTTAAACCATCCATCTGCAATCTAACCTAAATGATTAAGTTTGGAAAAAGCATGGCAGAATATACACACAGCTCCGTTGTATATTAATAATTCATATTTACTAGACTGAATTTGCAGAAGGCACAAACTGAAGTCAAAAGAAAAATCTTTCACCATTCCAAATGCCAATCACCATGGAAACTTAACTAAAATAAATCATGTCAAGATACAGCAAACACAAAATTTTAACAATTTATTTGGATATTTTTGAGACATAATCTCTCTTTAATCTTTGTTTACTGTTATGTATGAGAACTTAAAGACCTTCTGTCATACCACAAGAGAACTAGAAAAAATGCAAGATCGTGTGTAAAGTAAAATAAAAATGCAAGATCGTGTGTAAAGTAAAATGGGAAGAAAGTGAAAAATAGTATGCTGAAATTCTTACTATTCCAAAGATTATCATTACTGCCTAGTTAAGATGCGTATGTGCTATTACATTTAGACTAGTAGTGGGTTTCTTCAATTGTAAAGTACTATTTCTTGTTTTTTTTTCAAGAGATAATATTGTTCAAGTCTCAGACAGTCATAGCTGTTGATTTATGGGGGTAGTTTACAATCAATTACATGTATGTTCAATAAAATTTCATCATCATACTCAGTGAGGGCATTTGTCCCATCACATATAACATAGCTATACCCGCCCCCACCGCCAAAAAACACTTCCAGTTTAGCATAAGCTCAATGAAGTCAGTTTAGACTAAGAAATAAATCAACAAACTTCCCAAATATGTGTTGATGGTAGAGCTAACAATAGAAGTTAAATATAATAAAAACAAACTGATTAACCATAGTATTATAATCCAACATGTAACTCAATGAAATGTCAGAAACAAGCATCACCTGAATGAGTAGTTCAGTTTTTAACCGTCTACTTGCTTCGTGTTCACTGCGTGCCTCACCACGCTGACTAATGATTGCATCAATTTCATCAAGAAATATTGTTGCGGGCGCATGATGCCTTGCAAGCTCAAATAACACCTTAACTAACTTCTCCGAATCACCTGCAATAAAAAAAAGCTTTGTAATTGCACGTGTTCGTGAAATTGCAACTATAACAAAGAGAAACGAGGAGCAAACGAAATGGAGGCAGAGAAGCCAGCAATTAAATGAAGCAAATAAACCACGGCTTTTGCAATGAGTTTTCAGCATTTGATAGAAAGCATATTTGGGGGTGAAGGAGAATTAGACAGTGAAACTTCAACTGTAAATGATTTCACTTCGAAGATAAAATTCGTATTTCATGAGAACAAGGTTATGGAGATGCAAAAAGGACTATATAATTAAATTCAAAAATCAAGGTTTTTGAAAGTTTAGAATTGAATTAGGAGCTTTCATTGTTGAAAGATGAATTGAGTGCTGAAGCTATTGATAAAATGAAAGATCCAATGGCTATTAAGAAAGAAGAAATAGACATTTAGTCTAGAGGATTGCCATGTCAGCTTTCAGTTTAGATGATTTCACTCCAATTCTAACTGATCAAATAATTAGATTCAGTGTAATAGGATTTGGCTGCCTTATTGTGCACCTTTTATATTTCCTTTACTCGCTGTACTTTTCAATTGCAAATCAAGGTGAATCACATTCATACTGATCAGAGTTATAACTTATATCTCTTTTATCCTCTGTTCTTCTTTACCTCAATACTCATCATCTAAATCACATGCACCAAATTTAATGGATTTGAAGATAAAAACACATAACTTATATCATTCCAAAAGATTAATTAGTGAAGGTTAATAAATGTTAAAATAGTGCCGTATAAAATTAAGTAAATTCTGCATTTTTCGTTCCATTTCACTGTTTTACAACGCGACATGATAGAGAAGCAGAACACAACAAAAGGTCCAGCAAAACAACAACTAGAGACTTGTGCAACCAATTGTTTTAATCCAAGTCATGTATGCTATATATCAAGTGACTGCTACAAGTTCTTCTCACCGATAATAACCAGTGTTCTGATATGATCTATGATATATGTAAACCTGTTTGTATCTATTTGGTCAAATAAAACAGAGGAAGAACAAATGACTTTTCCAAATTAAAAAGAGTACATGATCAATTTACAAAACTTAAGGTAGTTGTTAACATTAAAGTTTTTTAAGAACAATATTTAGTCATATCATCATCTAAAAATATTTTATTTTATCTTCTTTTAAAAATATATATTATACTACTATTAGAGTATGTGGGTTGGGCCTAACTCGACCTAAATCAATAGACTCTGATACCATATTAGAGTATGAGGATTTGGTCTAACTCAACCTTACAAAACCGGCTTACAAAACCAGTTTGTAAGGTGAGGGGTGTCACTCTATATAAAACCTTTTCAAACTGTATCTCTGATCAATGTGGGACTAAGGATCTTCCCAATAACTAAATTATCTTGTATTCCTAGTGTCTGATGGCAAGAGATTTAAGTCACTTTCTGGAAACAATGAACACTTTCAAAGTTTCATACCAAGATTTTAAGATTTATGCAAACAAAAGTACTCAAGAAAAGACGAGTGAAAGGTTGTTAGTCACATACCTCGCCATTTGCTGACAACAGACGATGCAGAAATATTAAAAAATGTAGTATTGCACTCTGTTGCAACTGCCTTAGCAAGCATTGTCTGCAACATTTGAACAAAACAGTCTACAGTTATTCATTTATTTGAAATGAAAATTTAAAATTAAACTGTCATATTCATAATCATCAAAATATGAACAGAGAAAAGATATACATTTCGTCATAGTTTATTTTTTCATATGTGAAGATTTATTCACAAAGTAAAAATAATATTTATATTCTAGTATTAACTGAGAAAGCAACTTATATATATTTCTGAGCGAAAGATCAATACAAACCTTTCCTGTCCCTGGGGGGCCAAAAAGAAGAATGCCCTTCCATGGTGATAACAGACCAGTAAAGTACCTAGATAAATGAGAAAGATCAGCTTCAATATGAGGATAAGAATCATCCTTACATCTCAAATAAATTTTTATTTGCACATATGCAAGTGGAGAAAATCAACCAGTCAACCACTTCATGACAATCTTTAAACTTTAACAAAGCTGCTTTTAGCATTATTAGGTGCTTCAAATCAAGATTGCAATAAATTTCTAAAACAAATAACTAAATGACTGATGTGGTTTTCTCATGTTTGTTTATCCAGAAGGAAAATAAGAAATCCTTAAGAGCTACCAAGACCAAAAAACAAACGCATTTGCTCATGAAAGCCTTGCAATCCCTTCGTAAAATGCTGCAAACAACCAGACAAGTTTTTCAATCTAACATATAGTTGCAATAAGAAGCCACTATAATATTGTCAAAGGACTCCTTCAGACTAATATGTTGATGCTTCGAAAACCATAAAACTGCTAACAAATTAAAATATGTATAATTCACCTTGGAATTAAGATAGTAAAGGAAGATGAGCATATATGTGACCTCAAATATCGGAATTTCTGTAGATGCTATAACCACATGGAATATGTAATGCAAAATTATTACTTGGCAAGTTCTATATTAAATATTGGTTCATGGAAAAGAAAATAAACATAAGATACTTCTTTCGAAACTAAAGTGGTGTGGAAGTCATCATACACTTCAACTAAAATGTGAGGAAGTTGATCTTAATGATCTTCTTATCAATGTTTTGATCTTAGCTTTATAAAGACAAGTCTATTTACTTGTAGAGCTACAGCATCGATAAAAAAGATAGTTTATACTAGAATATATTGTCATATTGACAAATAGTTAAGCAAAAAGGGCACCGATAGCTCGAAGGAATATTAGGCATAGCAAGTTTTCATTAGTGACACCTACTTGGGATATTTAATCGGCATCACTACAGCTTCTTTCAGTAAACGCTTGGCATTCTCTAACCCCTTGATGCTTTCCCACTTCACATTTGGATTCCCACGAATAATATCCCTGCCAATGGTATTATGTGAAACGATAAATAAATAAATAAATACATGAAAATAGAACTTTAACAGAATAAAAAGACATGAGAAAACCTTGACCAACAGACAGCGTCCTTGCAGTCGCAAGTTGCCTCAACTCAAGGGTGTGTACAAGACTAAAAGAAGAGATATTTTACCTACTTAAGCTCTCTGCTAAAGTACGCATTTCAGCAGATTCCAAAGGTGGAAGCAAAGACTTAGGCCTGTAAATGTTAAGGATAATTATAATTATCAGTACTTCAGAGAATGAAGAAATAATATATCTTTCATATAGTGCACTAATAATTATAAAAAAAAATAATAATTATTTTGTTGGAAACAATTGTGAAGTATCAACTACAATTTTAGATCTTTGTACAGATAAGTACAGATATGAAAAAAAATAAAAAAATTGGTTACAATTGTGACAAAGATCAAATGATCAAAATTTCAGTTGCGCATCTTAAAGATGCACAAGTGTACAATATGTATGGTTCTTCCTTTTGTTGGAAACAAATTCTCAATTTTCAATACAGTACCTCTAAGAGTCAGAGAACTCGTGAGATAATGATACTAGTAATTGCTACAAATGAGAGTAAAGATCAAAGGATCAATTTTAGTAGTGGCTGTTAAACTATTTACGTGTATATCTTATTGTATTTTTCTTTCTGTTAGGTGGGGCAAAAGCCTGAAAGAAACAGAGTAAGCACGAAACTAGGCAAGCTCAAAATACAATGAAAGAAATAGAAACATTATTGGATTCCATCACTGTGCATTCCCGCTTGTCTAATTTTTAGCATCAAGATTTTTAGTCATAGTTGAACTAGTTGCTAAATAAACAATGGATTATAATCTACATGTTTGTGATATAAATGACATTTAAAACTCCAATAAACTACTCTAACTAGTATAAATTACACCACGGGCATGATTCCAATTAAATAACTTGGCTATATCCGCCACTATTTTAGAACTATCACAATTAAGATATAAAAAATATTTCAGTTGGTCAGGAAGTCAAGTTACATATAGAATCCGTTTTATCTGAAAATTTCTAGGTTATCAGTTTCAGATACATCAGTATTAGTGCTACAAAGAATAGTACATGGATAAGCCCTGCTAGGCTAGTAGAATGTCTTAGTCTCCTAAGGAAGAGTTGTTTTCCTTACTAGGACTAAAAGTACGTACACGTTTAAAGCACAATACAAACTTATACCCACTGACAGTACACCGCTACTGGTCAATTACCTAATTAATCAACTTAAAACAGATAATTGGTCAATAAAATGATGGTTTTATAGATAGTGGGTAGATTACCTATTTAATTACCCGATCATAAACCTGATTCCCAATTAATATGCTAATACTATTTCCTTCTCGGATTTTATTCAATTAATCCTCACAATAGAACAGAAACTAAATAAGTGTCAACTACAATGCCCAATAATAAGAAAGAAGTAACGGATCAAAGAAACATACGGCTTTCCATTAACAATGTTTGGTGTAAAACCATTTGTATGCACTGAATTCCGTCCCTGAAACACAGAAATTTTGCATGACATAACACAAATCAGTGAAATTTCAAGGAGTAACAACCGAATCGCCAGGAAATTCGATATATCAGACACGGTACCTGGCTCTGAAACTGCTCATAAATAGCCTTATCTGGTGTTATTTTGACATGAAAACTGCCATTAGATGTTATACCAGAAGAATTTCCATTGCTGACCGCTTTATCAGCAGTCTCGCCATTCTCCACCGGTTTCTTCCTACCAAGCTTAACATCATAATACGTTTTGAACTCCTAGAGATCCAAACCAAAAATATTAAACTCTAAATCAACAATTCAATCCACCAGATCAAGATTCAAAATCACATCAAACCAAATCACTAAACCAAAAAAATTAAAGAGCAACAAGTAAATTTTCCTAGAAATTCGGAAATCTAAAATCGTTTGGAGCAACAATAACAACAGCTCCAATTGGCTGAAGAGAATACTGAAAAAACAAAACAAAAAAGGATCTAAAGTCCATTCTAATACCACACGATGATTCAAAATAGAGTAACATTTACTAGAACAGTTTAGATGTAATCACAGAATCGAAGAAAAAATTGAAAAAAAATTGAAAAAAAATCAGATTTTAAGAGTATAGGGAAAATTTATCGGGAGAATAACCTGGAAAGACCAGCGAGTAGGCATTGGTTCTTCGTCGACCATTTCGATGAGAGAGATGAAAATTTGTTTCTCTCTCTAGAATGGATGAAGAGGCAGTTACAGCACCGTCCGGAGCTGTGAGAGTGAAGCCAGCGAAGAAATGAATAATGCAGGAATAAAGAATGCAATAGTTGAGGTAGAAGGAAACAGTGGATCACGTGTGATGCCACGTGCGTTTATTGAGCGATAACATCTCCGAAGTATTTTTTGGTTCGTCATGTACACCAATAAATATTATCGGTTGGAAAATATAACTGATTGATTATATTTGATAATGACTATCCCAAAAGCGTGACAATTTAAATTTTAAATATTTTAAAATTTATTTTTGAATTTAATTGAAATACATTATTAGAGAAGAGAGTATAAGAGTTTACACAACTAGTTAATTATAAAAGCAGGATGATCTTGATAAATTAACGGTGTACAATTTTTATATTGAAAATGATTAATCTTTTTGTTTTTTGTTTTGATTTATAATTAATAGTTGGACCCAAAATTTCAAAAAATAAAAACTAAATATACTCCTTAATGAATTTTGAAATGATATAGTTGTTAAGTAAAAATGAAATGAGATTTATGATAATATTTTTATAAATTAATCTTAAGTTGACATTTTTTAAAGAAGAAAAGAGGGTTGAAGAAGAGAAATTTGAATAAGAATTCACTCATAAAATATTAATTAGGACTTAGATCACATCCTAGGTTGACCAATGCATTTGCACAAGTATTCAACTCATGGTAAATATGACAAATTTGAACATTTAAATCCAGTTTGAGCAACGGTTGAATTTGTCGTATCAATCTCATTCCAATTATACTATCATGTCTTAAATCTAAAATGTTTTGAACAATCACTTTGGAATTTATATGAAGCTCAATAGTTCGAAACCCAAACTTTTATGCTAATTTTAATCCTTCTAGCACACCCCGAAGTTTAGCAATATATGCACTACAAGAACTCAAATATCATGTGAAGCCTCCAAATCGCTCACTCGTATAACCTCTTATAAGATCATCACATCCAGCTATCAAGTCATTATTATTACCCTCATTTATGTTCGATCTCACTCAATTCGAAGAAGGAGGAGACCATCTTATTTGCTAAGTCTCTCGAATCAACTCCATCTTACTACTATACAGCTCCGCAGCAACAAAAAAAACACTCATGAGCGATTTTAGTAACATGTTGCCATAAAATTCTAGGTCTCAACAAATTCTCATCACAGTGTTCCTTATTCTTACATATCCAAAGTGCATGGCAAGAGGTTACGCAAAGTTCTAACAACGATGAATCTCCATTAATACAAAAATCCAAATGCAAACTAGTATCAACAAATTTCTTAATATTACTAGTGAAAAACAACCCCTCATATTCAACTTAACAACATTAGTCTAAATAACAAAAGGCAAATTAGTATTTTTCCTTCTTACAATACTATAAGATACACCTTTCGTCACACTAAATTACAATGGTCTGACTATTAACCGTGGTAATACCTCATTTTTGAACGCGCTTTATTTTTTTATATTTACGAAAAAATATTGCATTACGGTCAAACTAATTAACCGTGATTATACATTTATGGAGTGACAGAGTTCGAATCTCAACTCCAACAATTTTCTATTTTTTCATTACAATGAGTGTTGTCCTTATAATTATAATATATACATTACTATTAAAACACCTATCCCCATAATTGTCAATGTCAACCGTTGTGAAAGTCATTACATTTTATCACAATTTTTGAATACGATCGTGTTGAAATTGTTTACCCATATACAAGTGAATTAGCTCCTGCTTCTTGACAGTATCGTCGTATCTCTCACAACAAAACCCTAGCATACATTTTTTCTCTTCTTCTTCGTCATTAGCTCTCGCTTCATACATAAAGGTGTTTTTCTTCTTCCTTGTCCTCTCTTTTTCGTGTATGTTTTCACATGATTTTCTTCTTGTTCGAGAGTTTATGAGTTTTTTTGTTGTATGTTGTTGTATGTTATTTTGAAAAATGGTTTCTCTTTTTATTCAGATTTTAGATCTTTCTCTCAGATTTCAGATCCTTCTCTCAACATGAATAGTGAGAGCAACAAACTTATCTACGAGATTTATGTTATAAATAGGGGTATTTATATGGTAGAGTTATGGTTGAACAAATCCAAGGAAGCTGAAGTTGTTAGGGATCACATTAGTGTTGTTGAACCGTCTGATGGAACAGGTTATAAGAAGATTATTTTCAAGAATCTTAACCCTGAAAAAATGAAGAAGGTATGGGCTATTATGAATGACCTAATGAATCTGGATGCAACTGATTATGGATCAGATAAAGACCTTGAGAACTATGAATACCTTGAGAACGACATGAATTCAACTAGGCATGAAGATCGAAGATCTTGTCATGTTTCACATGATTTGTTGTTGGTTGTTGTTGTTGACAAGTTTTTGTATGTTGATAATTTTTTGTTGGATTACAATGTACTTCTAGTTTATGTTAACATGTCACTTTTTTACAAGTTTGCAGTTTTCTTCTCAGTTTCATTTTCCTTTCATTTTACAAGTTTGTCTTAATTTTCCAGGAACAATTAGTTATCAACATACAATGAAGCTCCTCTACGATTAGTTTCAAGGACGCGCCTCCTTCAATCAATTACAAAACTCTTGTTATCAAAATTTGAACTCAATTGGAGTAGAAGATGCAAGAATTCTATTGCAATACATTGAACATTCAAAATAGAGGAAATTGATTTTTCACTAAAATCATACTAAAAATTATGATCAGAATGATAGATGATCTAATGAAATATGATGATAAAAAGCTTTTATATGTGCTTGAGATCATGGACACAATATGGTTGAAAAAGTCAATTAGATTCAATCATTAGAAATTTATGATTTGAATCAAATGAGCGAATGTAGTGGAATAAAAGAATAACAAAATTTTGAAAAATATGCTAGCTGATTATAACCAGGGAAAAGGGTGATCCGAATCATGAGCTACATGATTCGAATCATGTGTAGATGTTGATCCGAATCAAATGCCACAACTCTGACAGAGAAAACATTGAAAAAGAAAGTGATTTGAATCATGTACAAAGTTTGATTCGAATCAAATCTAACATAATTTATCACCATGCAAATGATTCAGGTCAAGTGGAAATATTGATTCAAATCAAATGACTGGTTTTGCTTCTGCCCAATTTGATAAGAATAAAAATTTGTGTGTAAACAAAATGATTCGAATCAAACATGTAAAATCTCATTTTTTTCAAAATTTTAAAGACACTTTGAGATTTTACTTTGAATCAAACTTAAACTAAAAACATAAAAACAATGCATTCCACTTACATATGCAATTGATCAAATAATATCATGATCAAGATAAAATCTAACCAAATTTGTATGCATGCTAAAAACAAATCTTTTCAAACATTATTATGAGAAGTGCAATCATGAAGGATACTCAACAAATTGGAATAAAATAAAAGATGAAAGAGATAAGACAAACAACAAAATAATCAGATATAAATGCTCCCCCTGGGTGAAGTAGGTACATGCAACTGCAATCTCCCTTTTTTTATGCTTGACAAACTTTCACTTGGAATTGAGCCAACCTTGGAGTATAACATGTATGTTCCCCTTGAAACATTTCACATGAACTAATGAAAGCATAAAAATGCATAAAACAATTCTAGATTTATTACAACTTCTCTCCCTTTGATAACATCAAAAAGAGATAGTTCAAAATGCATCTAAAAACAAGGAAACAACCACTAATAGATATATCCAATTAACATATGATCTAAATATCTAAAAAGCATATACAAAAACAATGGTCTCATATTAAACAAAGATAGACATGTCACAAGCAACACAATGCAAATAGACATGCAACACTAACATTCAACAACTAACAATAAAGTGATCAAACTTGTAAATCAAGATATGCATTAACAATCATAAATAATGCATGAGTAAGTAATCAAGAGTTCAAATGAACATAATTAGCAACACACTTTAAAATATTTAAATTCAAATAAGACCAATCAAAAACATAAGCTATAGATGAATGAGTAAGATATGAAGGAAATAATAAAACTAATGCATAACTCTATAACAAATACATAGAAAGATATAAGGGTTATAGAGACATACCATTGTAGTTTGGTAAAAGTTACAATTTGCTACAAATTAGTGTTAGTGATAACAAAACATATATATCAAATTAAAAAAAAAACAAAATCCTCATTCTATTTAAGGCATTAAGAGTCTAAGACTTACAAATCCCTACAAATCTTGTGGAAGGATTCCGATGACAACACTTTTGTAAAAATGTCAGCAAGTTGACTTTTAGTGTCAACGTACTAAAAAATAACACCCCCCTTTTCCATATTGAAATTCTGGTATCAGATATGAGATGTTGAAGGTAATGTCACGACACTAATATCTGAACAACAAGTGAAATGTAAACAGGATAAAAACAGAGAAACAATTTAAACAGCGACACAAGCAATTGTTAACCCAGTTCGGTGCAAACTCACCTACGTCTGGGGGCTACCAAGCCAGGAAGGAAATCCACTAAACAAAATTAGTTCAAAGACTCTCAGTAAACAACTTCAAGTTACAGTCTTTTCACCTACTCTCTACCCGCGTGGCTTCTATCTAAGAACTCTTAGATATGAGACCCTACTCACTTCCCCTCAATCACAACAGTGATATAAGAACAAATACAAAAAGAAAGAAGACACACTTCAAGGACACATACTTGATCTTGCTTAAAAGCTTCAACCAAGTAAACAAGTACACTCGTACTTCAAAGCTTAGAGTGGACAAATTACAACACAAAACTCAGTCCAATTCATACATCAACAAGATGAATGAATGGCTCACAATTCACAAGCTCACACAAGACTAAAACCCTAAAACTCTCTCACTTCATCGTTCGTATCTTGTGTGTATAAAATAGGTTTTACATGGCCTTTAAATAGAAGCTTTTTGAATGGGCCTGGGAAACATGAAACCCTAATTCTATTTTAATTGCGTATCTCCTAAGAAACAACATCTAATCATTCCTTTTTGGAAAATAAAACATTCTGGTTTAAAATAGAATTACTCCTTGAATAACGCATGCAATCTCCACATAAGCACACAAAGATTTGCATGAAAAGTGCAACAACAAAACACATAACGTTCAGACTAAATGCTCTGTATGCATATGTCTTAACATCGGGTCTGATATCTTGACTAAATCCTGCGCACCCATATTTAAACATCCTGCAGGAAGTTGATATCACATGTCAAGACAACACGCATGACATCTTGTGATAACACTAAGTTTTACTAAAATTGATGCCAACACATAGAACCAACAAACTCCCCCATTGGCAAATTTTGGCTAAAACATACATCAGATCATACGTTCACAAGAAATCAATCAAAGTATCAGTTCAGCAGCAGAAGTAAACATACACACATTACTAGCAAAAATAGCAACTAGTAAACACACATGCGTTTGTGCTCAGAACACACCACCTCCCTCTTCAGCTAATCCACACCAAGCATCAGAGAGTTCTCCCCCTGTGCCAAACGACTACACACCAGACAGTTCTCCCTCTTTGTATCAGACAAACATCATTAAGCTATAGCTACTTCTCCCCCTTTTTAGCCAAAAGAGACCAAAGAGACAAAATAAATGTCTAATTAGTCATTAAGGGAAATGTCAAAAGTTAAAGGGTTACAAAACCAAGTACATAATCAACTGTAAGCAAGCTGAGATACAAACCAACAAAACAGCAAAACACAATTTCCAAAATCAAGAAAATCCATCACATCAATAAAAACCATCACATCAATAGGGACCAAAGTCAAAGGAGCTAATTAGTAGAGCTTGAGCTTACAACTTCATCAGCACCAGAAACAGAATTTCCACTTGTCTTATCATTGTTTGCAGACCTCTCACTAGAGGTGTGGGCTTCAGCTTCCTTAGCATGTTCAATATTTTCACCTTCAGCTTGCTACAAGCTTGCAATCAAGGCTTCCAACAATTGTTTCCTAGCTGTTGCTACCCTTATCCCTTCACCCGGCTCTTTACAAGTCTCCTTAAGCTCAACAATTGTTCCAACTTTTGAGGTTGGCTTTTTCATGGCAGATGTCATGACAATATCTTCGACATGACTGCCTTCAAACAATTTATAGTGCACAGACAAAGCAGGTTTTCTTCTACTTGGTAAGTCATTAGAACATAGAATACCAGGGTGTTTATTCAAGATAATCCCACAGATCATAGAGGGAAAGGCAATAGGCAGCTTAACTGCATTAGTAGATGCATGCTTGATGATTTGTTCAAACATAAATCTACCATAGTCAAAATTCACTTTGGTTCCAACAGCAAAAATGAACCTTCCAAGGGTATTAGCAATGGTGGAAATATGGTTGGTAGGCACCTAATTTGCATACTTGACAGTCAACTTCCCAGCAGGAAGATGCTTTTCAATAGGCCAGCCTTTCACCTGCCTAGCTGTAATATCTCTACAGACCTCATTGTCTGTAGCTTCCAATTCACCTGCACCTTCAATTTTTCTTCCCAGAAAATTGTTAATAACAGTGGGAGAAAATGTGATACACTTACCCCTCACAAACACCTTGCAAAATTCCTTAACTAAACCCTCATAGCATTGAGAGAACCTAACCACAGTCTTCAACAACCCAACAGCCTTTATCAGGTCCATGACCTCCTTGACTTCAGCAACATCCTTTCCCAACTCCCTTTCCACAACCACCCTTCTTTGAATCATAAATTTCCACTTGGCAGCTCCATCCTCAAGATGGAAAGAGATGTTATCCAAATGCACAATAGCAACTTTAACTGGTGACTTTTTCACAGTGGTTTTCTTCACAGGAGAAATGTTAGGGACATCTTCCTCAACATCCTCTTCAGACTCAGAATCTTCTCTAACCTTCCTCTTCTTCACTTCAACCTTGCTCTAAGATTTGGAGGGACCACTACCAGCAGTCTTCTTAGCTTTTCTAGCTGACATAAGTTCAACCACGGATCTTCCTTTTCGAGTCTTCATGCGTTTAGCCACACTTGGCTTTAAGTGATGAAGTAAGTTATCCTCTTTATCATCAGACCTATCATCCTCTAGGTCAATCACATCGTTTGCATCATCATGCTTCTCAGAGTGGGAAGCATTGGTAGTTTTAGATGCCACAAATTTTCCTTTATCAGACACAGTTTGCCCTAGAAAGCACAACCATTCAGCAGCCATGTCCTTCTCAGAATTGGAGGAATCGTCATCCTTCTCACTATTGTTCAACCTCAGGAGAGGGGTACATTTTAGACAGGGGAGTAGAGACTCTCTTTACAGAATGCCCTTCATTAAGGATTATAGTGACTAGGTTTCTTATAACACGATCAGTGTGATGTATATCTTCCTTAGAATTAGTGGCAGGAGTTGAGCCAAAAGGGATACTAGAGATGTTACCTTGGTTGGGGCATGCAGAAGCTGAGGCATCCATGGGATGGTTCAAATCAAGGGCCTCGCAGGGAATAACTGATAGAGGAACCACATCCAGAATCTCATCATCGGGAATGTCCATGGAAGGAGCGCTAACCTTTCGAGTAGACTTAGTAGTTTTTGAAGCAGAAGTATTTTGATGTTGTGACATTTTGGAGTTTTTGTGGAAAAAATGCAGTTGCCCATAATGGGGGCACTTTATTTTAGCCACATAGACACTGATTTTCCTACCTTTCCCACTCCATATTAATTATTACAAGTTGTCGCATTACGCGAAAAACCGGCGGGAAAACAAAACAACAGAGCCGCCACCGTGCGTTATTTATCCCAAAAGAGGGAAAGGAAACGCTCGAAGTAAACCTGGAAAAGACATGGTCTCGCGACCAAAGAGAATGGGATCGGGAGTCGGTTATGCGAAGGGAAGGTATTAGCACCCCTACGCATCCGTCGTAGTCGACGGGATCCACGCACAAAAGGAAGGAAAATGGTTGCTAAACGCTGCTCACAAACAAACACACTGGCTGAAAGAGACACAAGAAAACAAATGAAACTAACTCGGCAGGATATCGCATCTTGAGCCTACGTAGTCTGTCAGGCACAGACATCAGAGTCGACTAAGTTTGGACTAGGGAAACGTGCTCGCTAGGATGTCGCATCCTATGCATACGTATCTTCTCGGGCTAAAGAAGAATCAGAGCACTCGTAGCTCGGCTCACGCACGCCAAACAAAACCACACAGGAAATCGACTGCCAATCGCTGGACTTACGTCAAACTCCACACAAAAACAGGCAAACATGGAAACCGAATGCCAATCGCTGGGCTTACATCAGACTCCGAACCAACAAACGCACACACGCAGGAAACCAACTGCCAATCGCTGGACTTACGTCAGACTCCAACAAAGAAACTGGAAACCGAATGCCAATCGCTGGACTTACATCGGACTCCAACCAGAAAAAGAGAAACAACTCACACAAACAAAACAAAAAGGCGCCCGGAGAGATCTGCTCATCTCCTGCCTACGTACCTCATCTGGTATGAGGATCAGGGCGACGTAGTTCCCCTACGCAGGGACAAAGGACTAGCCTAACCAGATACAAAGGGAGACACAACTAGGGAGACTACGACTCGAGCCTAGATGTTATCATGCAAATCATCCCTAAGTTAAGGTTGCTATCTAACTTGCACAGGGAGCAAGCTATCCTATACAGCACAGGCAAAGCAAACAATCACACAAATAGCACACACTATATACAAACAAAGTGGGCTCACACAAGGGTTAGGCTGTGAAACACAAGCCATCTGGAATCGGGTGATGTTAGCTCTTAACCCTAACATTGAGAGTTAGGGTGAAGCAGATGAAATAGGAAGTGAAGATAAGACTTCACAACTCTTATCCCTGGCCTGGGAGAGCTTTTAGACAGATGAAAGTGTGGGTTCAGAAAGTTGGAACCCTTCTACACTTATGACTGACTCAACATAGATCTTGGGCTATTATCCACAATGCATCAACACAAGGTGTGTGAGCAAAGGGATGACTCAACAGAATAGCAGGAGATGGATTGCACATCTCTTTTATCTGCCAATTGCCTTATCAAAGGTCTTTTCCTGCTTGGGGACAAAAATAAACAATCACAAACATTGCCTCTTAAGGAGGACTTCAGACAGGTGCCTGACCAAATAACAGGCCAGGTCTTCCAGACTACATGGAGTTAGAGACATTATACCTCAATGCTCAAGCTATCAAGCAAAGCAAAAGCAAGTTCACAATGAACTATAGCAACTAAGGTACCTGAAAACAATCTAACTCAGTTAGTACACAACTCAACAAAGTCAAACAGACAAGTCAATAGTCAACTGTACATAAACAGACAGACAAGCATCAATGCACCAAAGCAAAGCACAAGCTCGACTCAAAGGAGCTAATCCACCTACAAAACAACTTAATGTTAATCAACATCAATCAAATATCAATCCAAATGAGCAAATGAATCAAACTCCTCAAGGCCATATGCTTCTTGTCCTGAAAACACAACTCAAACATAAGCACTAACCACTAGGACAGGGCCTAGGGTCAAAGAGGGAGAAATAATTCAAAACAGAACATGAAAATTGACAAGAATCAAGCTTAATCAATCAAGAACAATATCCAAGTGGTCTCATATCAATAGCATCAACCAATTTTATTTCACAAAGCACATAAGGCAAAGCATGCAAGTTTAAAGCTCATTGAAGCAAACAGAATGAACCAATCCATATCAACTCAAAAATGATTCAATAAATCTCAAGAAAAATCATGGCTAAACAGCACACATCACATGATCATCACACCAAAATTCAAGGCATTTGGACAAGTTTAAGCATAGCAAATAAATTCCATAAGGCAAGGTATGCACAAACAAGCTCAAACAATGTACAAATTGATGCATCAAGTTCACACAAGCCTAAAACAGAATCCATACATGATAAATGTCTCAAACCAAAGCCACAACAAACTTCAAAGTGTCTAGAACACATGTGCAAAATTTCAGGTTCATAGGATACACAACCAGCATTTCACAAATCATCTAAATTCATGACTATCCAAAAAGTCCAAACATGACCAATCAGCAAGTAAAATCTCAAACAAATTGGAAATACACTAAAAAATTCTACAAAAATTCACAAGCAATCCTAACATCCAGAAGTATCAACATGCAAAAAATCAGATTAATTGGCATTGAAATGGCATGGCAAATAAAATCAGAAAGTCAAGCAAGCAAAGGTGTGACACAAATTGTCACACCTACATTCAACATATCATATCTCATCAACCAGGAATGGGAAAAATGCAAACTATATACCAAAATGTTCATTGAGATGTCTATTTTAAGCACACAAAATGTCAAGAGTGTTGGATAAAATCTCATCATTTCACAATCAAAATGGCAAGGCATGTCAAGAAAACACATGTATACACAATCCCTAACCAAAATAAAAATCCATGCGTGCACAATTTCAGAAAAAATCATCAAAAAAAAGTAGAGATCATGATGAAAACAATGAAAAAAACCTCATCTCGTTTGGATTAATATTCAGTGAGTTATGAATTTTGTAAGTGAGTGAAAAAATAAAAAATCATGGAAGCATAAGGTGAAAAAATGCAAAGGCAAAATATGAAAATGCTGGAATGGGGAATCTATCCGCGTTACAATTTAAATCTGGCGCTACTTCATGAAACGCTTCGTTTCATTAAAAGTACGTGGCAATGTGAAGCAATCGTGACCAATCAAATAGCCAGGCAATGTACACGGTGGACCAGTGCATGGTGACAAACAGGAAAACACATGCAATATGCGCGCAAGAAGATCAAACCGAATCTGGAAATCAAAAACCCTAGAACATTCAACAAGTTCATCGTGTTCTTCATCATCAAGAACACTTATGCACAGAAAATCACCAAATGCATATCAATGGATTCGTCTTCTAACATACATCACATATCCAAGCTCAATTTGATCTAAATCAACACACATCAAAAGATTTATGCGCATGAAGTTTCACTCATCAAACTTACAATCAACATAACTACCTCAATACTCAATGAAAATCCGTGATCTAAAGCTCATTATAACCAGCATTAAAGGATCTACAAGATGCACATGATTATTTCAAGAATTGGAGCATACGAAATCTGACCTCAATGATGCAACAGAAGTGAAATCGTGCTTCTCAGGTCCTGGCAAGGTGAAACAGATGCTCTACAGTGTTTGGAGAGATGGAAGGATGATGAACAACAGCTCAATCGTGCCTGATCTTGATGGAATCTTCAAACGCCATGGATGTGCATAAGCTCCAACAGTTCCAATTCAGCATGCAAACCTTGAAATCTTGCTTCAATCCAGCTCCAATATGATTGTGGATGATGATTCAATCGAGGAAATAGCAAAGGATTTGAAGAATTTTGCAGAAAAAGTGAGAGCAAAAATTTGTGAAACTTGGCGAATTGGATCTAGATCTGATTAGAATGAAATGTTAATTCTGTTTTCTGTTATGATTTGCAATATATACCATCTATTAAACATGTTTGCTAATCAAGATTAAGCCAAGCCAAAGAGATTAATGAAATGCAAGTGTTATGGCAAATTGGGATTCACCCTCATGTGCATGAAATGCATGCTACAGTGCACGAGTTTGTGCTCAATTCACTTCAAAATGTCATGTAGAAGCCAAATGCAATGCTTGGAAGTGCATACCATGCATAAATTTTGAATTGCAATTTTCCCTCCAAATTCACATACAATTCAAATGAAAAATGCCAAAATTTTGTGATCAAAATGCATGGTATGTGATGCATGTTTTAGATAGCTCATGTCAAAATAGAAATGTTACAAAAAGAACCACATCAATTGGCCTTTTGGAGTGAAAGTTATCCCCTTTTGAACTTCAAATTTCCTTGACCATGATTGATCCATAACTTTTCAACCATACATGAGAAATTCATGTTCTTGGACTTTTTAGAAATGGGAGAACAAGATCTTCAACTTTCATGTTGGACCAAATTTCATTTGAAGCTTTCTTAGTCATGTAATCTTGAGGAGAAGACCTTTCCATTTTTGGCAATTTGAAATTACAGGTCACTTACTATTTTTGGAAACTTTTCATCTGACCTCAAATTCTTCATTGTTGATGCTTGCAATGTCAAATGAGACTTGTATGGACATGAATGAGGCCTCTCTAACCATCTCCCACCTTCAAATCCATGGTTGAATGCACAATTGACTTTGATTGACTTTCTAGGGTTTCAGATGAATTGCATCTTGACGGATGATCTCTGAACATCTTTGGCCAAACCACTTCAAAATGATCCCTAAGTCATATGAATTCAATGAACCAACCCTAGGGCTTTGCTTCAATAGGAAATGCACTTGCTTGCTTGCTTAACTGGATCTCCTGACCAGTCTTGATTGATGAACTGCACTAGGGCAATGGACAATGCAATGCTATGCAGTGGACAATGTTAATGTTAATGACCTATCATGAAAATGAATGTACAAAATGGGGGGGGTGCAAATTTGAGGTGCTACAGCTGCCCCTATTCAATCAACTGGGAACCCGAATGGATGAGAGCAACGACTGTCAGACCTTCAGGGTAAACAGGGATTGAATACCAAGAACCGTAGAAATTTGCACAACTGCGGGGATCCAACAGTAACTTCAACTGGGGATCTACTATTTATTGCTGGGGATTTTGGTTTTTTCTCTCTCAAGGGTACAGCCACATCCAGACATCGGAAGACGATGAATGGGAACAGAAATCACAACTAGACGTCAACGGACGACTAGGAAAAACTCGACGTTTATCGAAACCAACGGAGAGGTGACCAGACATCAACGGATGAATGACTGGAGAGAAATACAACCATACGTCAGCGGACGTAATGGGAAAAACTCAACGTTTACCAAAACCAACGGAGAGGTACTCTACTGGGGACGACCAGGAAAAACTCGACGTTTACCAAAACCAACGGAGAGGTGACCAGACATCAACGGATGAATGGTAAGACTCGACCAGACGTCAACGGACGAACGGGAGAAGCTCGACGTTTATCGACACCAACGGAGAAGGAGACATACATCAAAGGATGGTGGGAAAACTGAGATACAACTATTCGCCAACGGACGAATAGGAAAAACTCGACGTTTATCGAAACCAACGGAGAGGTAAACACTGGGGAAGAGACAACTAGACGTCAATGGACGACTAGGAAAAACTCGACGTTTATCGAAACCAACGGAGAGGTAGCTCACTGGGGAAGGGTACAACCATACGTCAACGGACGCATAGGAAAAACTCGACGTTTATCGAAACCAACGGAGAGGTAGCTCATTGGGGATCAAGGTCACGACAGGGAGCAGACAGGAAGGAACACCAAGGATGCCGGGTTGTAGGCATGAAAAAGGTGGCCGACCAAAACGCGAATTGGTTTGTGTTCCAAAACACTCATCATCCTGAAGAGGGCTAGAAAAGCAATCTTGTTAAAGGATGGACATTCGATTCTACAAGGAATACGAATCTTACTCAGTTGGGGAAGCAAACAAAGGGTTCAGCCAAAGAGCGCATGAGATATATCATCTATAGCCGTCAAAACGTAGATAATACACTCGCATGGAAGATTATCCTAACCGGGTTGTAGGTTGTTAAAGGATAGATCGACCGAAAACGTGAATTGGTGTGTGTTCCAAAACACTCAACATCCTGAAGAGAGCGAAAGCAAACTTGTTAGAGGATGGACATTCGATTCCACAAGGAATACGAATCTTACTCGACTGGGGAGGACAAAACTTCGACCCAAGAGTGCATGAGATATATTATCTATAGCCGTCAAAACGTAGATAACATACTCGCATGGAAGATTATCCATAACCGGATTAGAGGTTGTTAAATGGATAAATCAACCGACAAAGAAAGGCATCGGGATACCGAGACTAGGTAGGTAAGGATGACCGATCACAAGGGTAAACAACAAACATTACCGGCAAACGGTGAATGAAAGAGGACCCGCTGGGGATAAAGTTGCTTACTCGGAGCAAATATCTGCAAGGTGAAAGGAATATCAATACCGAAACTGGATAATGATAACCACAAAGAGGGGATTACATCTACCGGTTCGTAGGTAGAAAACCACGGAAAAGCAACCATCATCGACTAGGATGAGCACAAAGGTTGACTCCACAAAGGGGAGAACATGGAGTTTACATCTACTAGTTTGTAGGTAGAAGACCACAAAGATAGGACTTACAACTACCGGGTAGTAGGTAGAAGCCAACAAATTCCGCTGAGGATAAGATGAATGAGTGCCGGTTAGTGAGCAACTATTCACTTATACCACAGGGAAGCACAAGAGACAGCCACAAGGAAGCCAATTTAGGATCGACCCAAAAAGGCATACTGTATCAAGACTCATCCTATTGAGGAAAGAACTCAATAGGGAAAACCCATCCCATTATGTGTGGGGGAGGGAACGGAAACAACCCTCATCCACGAGGATACAACTCAGTGGGGAGTGCAGAAGGAACCGACAGACACTTTCTGCCTAAGGGGTCGACTCTATATGGGGAGATCGAACACACCCACATCTGCTAGGGGAAGATCTACTGGGGAGATCTATATCACCAATTAGCAGGAGACAACCATCAACAGATACACGGCAACAGCTGCAACATGAGTACCTGAATGTTATGATTATGCATGTATGCATTATGCATGATGAATGTATGATGAATGCTGACGAACATACATGCTCAACACACATAGGTCCAGGAATCAACCATCCGGTACTACCCTTTCAGAGGGAACGCCAAAGTCACCAGAGAGCAAAAGAAAGCCTGCTGGAGACTGGGACATCAGGGAACAACATCTTCCTGTAGGGGAGGAAGGCCACAAGAAGCTTCCGGAGGGATCATCAATCACAACCGGATGAAAGAGTTCAATATACAGGCAGACGCTGCCACAACAACAACTCATGCTGGAGATCAGAGATATCAAGAAGCAACCAGATCTCTGATGAGGATAGATAGGCATTGATAAAGCTCATCATGCTAACAACTTCGCTGAGGAATCTATCTGAGGGAATGCCGGATTACTGGGATGTCAATCCACCAAGTACCGAATCTTCCAAAGACAAACACCCATGCCCGGGAGAGGAGAAGACTGCTCTGCTGGAGAGACGAAAGTTGAAGTCTTCAATAAACACTCTGCTTGGGAACTGGCCCACAAAAGTATTCCAACAGCAACCTTGCTGCAGATGCCCCACAATAGGGCTTAAACAACACTCTACTGGGGATGCCCCACAATAGGGGCTAACAGAGACTTGGAGGAAGAATGATGCACTGCCGAGGACATGAAGATGAACAACTTCAACCAACACTGCACTGAGCAACCTCGCTGGGGAGAAACCATAAGAGGTTCTACAGGAAAAGAGACAGTTATGCTCGAGATACGAACAAATGTCTTACCTGTTGGTAATCATACCACCCTTGGGAGAGCACTGTGGATCTCCTAAGTATCCTTCCATCATTGTGAATGTTCACTTTGTTTAAGAACAATTTGTGAAAAATTTGTTTATTTTGAAAACAATGATACTTTATCAATTAAAACATGCAAAACATCTGTTGAGTTGAAACAAATAAGATTGCAAATAATCGGATAAAAGCTCAAACTGATGTGATGGAATGGTAGTCTGCAAATGGCAAGACTCCATAGATCTGTACAAGTTTGAAATTGGTGATATATATTGGAGAGGGCTACATTGAACATAATGACCTTTTCTCTACCATTCCGAATTTCGATGTATCCGGAGCTTCAGTCGACGACGAATCGAGAATCCCTGACGGATAACAGATGTAGAGCACAGTCTTGTCAGGATGCAATTACTTGCCAAATCCCTAATTTTTGCCTAGATTGCCCCAGTGTGGGGTGATCAATCTAGCGGGATGCAAATTCTTTTTTTCAATGTCTCTAACTTTTGCCTGGATCGTCCTTCCGGGTTTTCAATCCACCGAGACGCTCCTTTTTGCCTAAGTCGCCCTTTGGGGTGTTCGACTTAGCGAGCTATTTTGTTCTTTTTTTTTTAGGCGAAGTATTTCTTGACTGCATCAGAATTCACGGGACGAGTGAACTTCTCCATCCATTGTTGTAAGTGTCAAAGCATTGCCTGAAAAGGCTCTCTTGACAACATATGGACATTCATAGTTTGAGGTTCACTTGCCCCTAGAATCGGGCGCGAAAGACAAGACTTTCTTGAGCACAAGGTCACCTTCTCGGAACACACGAGGCTTGACCTTCTTATCGAATGCTTTCTTCACTCTCTGTTGATATAACTGACCATGACACATGACAGTTAATCTCTTCTTTTCGATCAGATTCTCTTGGTCGTAACGACTCTGAATCCATCCAGCATCAGTCAACTTGGGACTTTGAGGGTGCAATTTCTCTTTTGTTTCTTTCTTTCTTCTTTCTTTTGATTTGGATTTCTTTTGATTTTGCACCCTCCTCTTCTTTTTTTTTCTCTTTTTTTTAATGCCCCAGTTGGCTGTTCTGCTGATTCTCGAGATGCAGCTGAGTGATCTTCTTTTCTTGCTCAAGAAGTCGGGAAATCTCGTCAGGAATCCCTTCAACATCATCTTCTTCCGCTTCGAATACAGGGAACTCAAAATTGGGAGATGACGTCGGATCATTATGTTCAATGGGTTTAAGAAACAACCTGCATAATGATTTTGAGTATAAAAGCTTTTTGGAAATCAAACAAGACAATCGTTATGCAGATGAAAAGATTGCTTTTATTCTTGTTTTTAGGGTTTTTTGTGATCACCAATTTCATGCGAAAAAGCAAAAAGGGAAAACAAATGGAAAAACAAATGTTTTAACATGCTTTTATTTGAATGAAAATATCATTGCACAAAATGTTGCCAACAATGTCATCACTTCTCCTTTTGGCATGGGAGAAGGGTTTTTAAACAAAGTGATCATTACTCTAACTTATAAACAACTGTAGGAACGCCCACAGTGACCCAATTGCGACAGATCCCTCCAGGGACGACAAATGTCAGTATCCTTTGCATCAGCAGCTTCTGCTCTTGAACAAACCTCTTCGTTGAAGTCCTCAGAAGAAAAGCCACCGCCAGCTCGGGGCTTGTTATCTTCAAGCTTGATTACCACTGGGACCTAAGTCCTCGAAGCTCAGAATCCCTGATCTGACAAGGTCTTGCACCTTATTCTTCAACTGAAAGCAGCTTTCCACATCATGACCGGGAGCACCCGAATGATACACACAATGCTGATCAGGCCTATACCACCACCGGGGGTTGACGGGTATAGCCGGCGGGTCTCTGGGAGTAATCAAATTCCGCTTTATCAAAGAGGGATACAACTCTGCGTATGACATAGGGATCAGATCAAAAATGATCTTCTTCCTCTCAATACTTGTACTGGCTTGATTACCATTGTGAGGCTGGTAAGCCTGCTGCTGAGGACGATGTTGTTGATGCTGATATTGCTGAGCTGGCCTTCTCTGCTGTTGTTGAGGTGCTGGAATAGTCACAGCAGCAACCTGACGATACTGTCCTCTGTTCACATTCCTCCGACGGTGCACAACATTTGTTTCACTCTCTCCCCTTTTGGGTGCCCCAGAGGACGGCTTCTTAGAATTCGAAGAACTTGAAGAGCCAGGGTCTTGTATCTTTCCTGATTTAATGAGACCCTCAATCCTCTCCCCACAGACAACAACATCAGAAAAGCTACTGAACGGGCAACTCCCCATGCGGTCCATGAACACACCCTGCAAGGTCCCGATGAACATGTCAGTCAGCTCCCTCTCCAACATCGGAGGTTGTACTCTTGCGGCTAGCTCACGCCATCTCTAGGCGTACTCTTTGAAGTTCTCACCAGTCTTCTGACACAAGCTCTGCAGTTGGGTTCGGCTCGGCGCCATGTCCATGTTATGCTTGTACTGCCTCAGAAAGGCTTCACCCAGATCTTTCCAGCTTCTGACTGATTCTTTCTTCAGATCCATGTACCAGTCCAAAGATGCTCCGGACAAACTGTCTTGGAAAAAGTACATCCACATCTTCTCATCATCAGTATAAGCAGAGATCTTTCTGTAGTAAGCCTGCACATGAGTGCGAGGACAGGAAGTGCCATTGTACTTGTTGAACGAAGGTGCTTTGAATTTGTAAGGAATCCTCAACCCCTCTACCAGCCCCAGATTTGTAACGTCGAAACCCAGGGAATTCTGACATTCCATGGCTCTTATCTTCTCAGCAAGGGCGTCCACTTTACGATCTCTATCCTCAACTCTTCCAGCCACTTCATCATCTTCACTCAGCAGTGTGAACATGTCCTCTTGTCTATCAACAATAGGAGCTGGATGGCGAACATGAGCCCGGGTAGCTCTGGCATTGGCAGTCTCTGCAGCAAGAGGTTGTCCGTTAATTCTGACCCCCCTTAACTCTTCACCCACAACATAGTCATTGGCGGGAGCAGCAACATTAATATTCTCCTGAACAGGCACACCCACCGGCGACGCGCGGTTGGACTGCGAAATCACGGTCTCTTGTCTCTGAACCAAGGCTCGAAGCTCTTCTTGACCTTGCGCAACCCCTTGCATCATTGTCATAAACTGGGCCATGTTCGCCCTCATCTCAGCCAACTCTGTCTGAACCTGATCCATACTTCTCTGTTGATTGAGTCTGGTTGAATACCGATGCGGTCTTCGATCAGCTATCCTGCCTGACACAAGAACCAGAGTGAGAAGTCGCGAACAAGAACACCTGTTATGCAAAATGATATGAGTATGATGATAATGCATATGATGCACATGATATGTTCATTTCTCAGGCATTCAAGGAGCCTGATTCATCTTCAAAGGATGGCAACCTGCAACAAGAACAACACAGGAAGCACATGAACAATCATACACAAGAGCAATGAGTACAGAGTGAAACCCAACAACCTCATCTATATATGAGCAACATGGATCATACAACAATGTCAACAAAGATCCAGAGTAAACCAAAGTACAACAATGAATCCCACCCAACAAGCCTGGGGGTGATTCTCAACATAAACATCAGGAATATAAGCTAAGACAAACGACTTCCAGGAATGAGCGTCTTCAAGTAGTGACACTGGTCTATCAACAGGTCACACTCCGAACATTCTGGCAAGGGAGTGATCTTCTCCTTCAACTGTCTTCTAAGCTCTACAACTTCTCCTCCAAGTTGATTCTCTGATGCAAGTCTCTGGTCGACTTCCTTCTTCAACTGGATATCTTTGTCTCTGAGTTGCTTCTCCAAGTCTCTGATCTTCTTCAGATAACTGGCTTCCGCTCTCTACAATCTCAAACACTCTCGGTGCTCTGCATTCAGCAAGTTCTCCATCTCTTCATAAGATCTCTTCTTGCTTCTTACTCCACCAACATCTACACTCTGGATATCTTTGAGTTGATGAGTCAGGTTCAACCTATCAGCTTTGGCTTGGTACAACTCTATCTGGGCATCTTGCTCTTTCTCCTTCAAACGGCGATTCTCCATCAGGGCTTGCTTGTACTGCTCAGCGGGTACACTATCAGCAAGGATCAAAGGTGGTTGCACTTGCAACAGATTCATCCTATCGTAGGGCAACAACAAAGTTTCCACTCTCTTCTTAACCCACTCAGTGTAGTCAGGCATAGCAATGGCAAACTTCCTCCCTAGAACAGATCCATTCTTAACACCAATAGACTTCCAAGCTCTTCCTATTTGCTCCAATCTAATAGGGTCGCTTCGCTTCTCAAAATACACACTCTCAGCTATCTCAGCTTCAAGTGGTCTTCCACTCATCACGAACCCCAACTGGCGAAGAGAAAGAACCGGGTTGTAATTGATGCAACCCTTAGTCCCCACAAGTGGCACATTCCGGAATTCTCCACAACTCATAATAACATCACGCACATCCATCCGATATGACTGCCATCTGATATCATATGAAGTAAGAGACATAACCCTCTGAGTCCACCTAAGAGTGCTCTGAGCATCCACGAAAGGTCTACTGACTGGAAGGAGAGACAAGAACCATCTGAGCAATAGTGGGAGACAACATCTGATAGCTCCACCCTTACCATGCCTACTGTGGATAGCATAATAAGTGTCAGCTAACAGAGTAGGAACTGGATTTCCTCCAAGAAAGATGGTGACTGCAGCATAGTCCACAAAGTTGGGTATACTTGGGAACAAGACAATCCCATAGATCATGATAGCCAACTGAGCATGAAAAGCTTCCCAATTCCCCTTCCCTGCTTCTTCTCTGGCAATCCTCAACAGAAACTTCAAAGGCAACCCTACAACATCCCCACTGGACCTCCAACTATCACCGACTTCTTTGACACCCAAATGGAGAGCTCTAGCAACAACTCTGAAATCAACCTCATTAGGCACGTCCAAGAAAGGAACCTGATACCGGACAGAAACATTCAACAGAATGGAGTACTCCTCAAGAGTAGGCGCCAACTGATAATCCTGAAATGTGAAGCAACGGAGCTCTGGGTCGTAGAACTGAAGAAGAGTCTGCAACGACACTGGATCAACTACCATCTTCAACGGTGTCAGAATATCCCCATACTGATCAACAAACCCCTTCTGATTACCACTGGTCACAAAGTTGCTCAACTCTATCAGAGACGTCAAAGGCTCACGGTGAAAGCTATAGGAACAAGTCTTCCGCTTCGGCTATGGGACTGTTGCCATCTCTATCAGTGAACAGACTCTGGAATGTACCTGAGAAATGATATGCATGCAGATATTAGCTTTTTCTTTTCTTTTTCCTTTTTCTATCATTTTTTTTTGCATTTCTTTTGAAAATAAACATGCTATGATGCAAATGATGCAAACAAGACTGGCAGGCTGTGCATCTCGGAACACAGGATCAAAGCTTCGGCTAGAAATCGGAACCACAATTCATCTGAAACCCAAAGTCATCTGAACCCAATCTGAGGAACCAAGTCATCAACAGGACCACAAGTCACCACCTGTACCTGTAATAATGATCATTCCCTCCCCACTCACGGGTGTCATCTAGGCCAGGGTAAGGTCGAGAGAAACGCAGCATAAATAACCTTTCGCAGAATATCATCATATACACACCCGAAGTATGTAACGATAATATCCCACCAGGGTCTGAACTGCTCGTGATATCAATGTTCCGCTAAGTGGCGCATACCACCCGCTTCCCATGAATCACTCTATTCATAGGTTTCCTAGATTTCACTCATAGCCTGGGTATTGGGCCTTTTACCTTGAGTAACTCCCACCCCCAACAGAGAAACACAGCACAGCCAGCACAGATGAATATGAATGAATGCAAATATTAATGCATACATAAATGCAAACAATGAATAAATGAATGCAATAAATAACAGCAAACAGCAACCAAAACCCTAACCTAGAGAGCGCTAGGAGAGACTCGCTTAGGGAAGATGGACCAGCAAGAGGTCAACTTCTCTAGTCCCCAGCAGAGTCGCCAGCTGTCGCATTACGCGAAAAACCGGCGGGAAAACAAAACAACAGAGCCGCCACCGTGCGTTATTTATCCCAAAAGAGGGAAAGGAAACGCTCGAAGTAAACCTGGAAAAGACATGGTCTCGCGACCAAAGAGAATGGGATCGGGAGTAGGTTATGCGAAGGGAAGGTATTAGCACCCCTACGCATCCGTCGTACTCGACGGGATCCACGCACAAAAGGAAGGAAAATGGTTGCTAAACGCTGCTCACAAACAAACACACTGGCTGAAAGAGACACAAGAAAACAAATGAAACTAACTCGGCAGGATATCGCATCCTGAGCCTACGTAGTCTGTCAGGCACAGACATCAGAGTCGACGTAGTTCGGACTAGGGAAACATGCTCGCTAGGATGTCGCATCCTATGCATACGTATCTTCTCGGACTAAAGAAGAATCAGAGCACTCGTAGCTCGGCTCACGCACGCCAAACAAAACCACACAGGAAATCGACTGCCAATCGCTGGACTTACGTCAAACTCCACACAAAAACAGGCAAACATGGAAACCGAATGCCAATCGCTGGGCTTACATCAGACTCCGAACCAACAAACGCACACACGCAAGAAACCAACTGCCAATCGCTGGACTTACGTCAGACTCCAACAAAGAAACTGGAAACCGAATGCCAATCGCTGGACTTACATCGGACTCCAACCAGAAAAAGAGAAACAACTCACACAAACAAAACAAAAAGGCGCCCGGAGAGATCTGCTCATCTCCTGCCTACGTACCTCATCTGGTATGAGGATCAGGGCGACGTAGTTCCCCTACGCAGGGACAAAGGACTAGCCTAACCAGATACAAAGGGAGACACAACTAGGGAGACTACGACTCGAGCCTAGATGTTATCATGCAAATCATCCCTAAGTTAAGGTTGCTATCTAACTTGCATAGGGAGCAAGCTATCCTATACAGCACAGGCAAAGCAAACAATCACACAAATAACACACACTATATACAAACAAAGTGGGCTCACACAAGGGTTAGGCTGTGAAACACAAGCCATCTGGAATCGGGTGATGTTAGCTCTTAACCCTAACATTGAGAGTTAGGGTGAAGCAGATGAAATAGGAAGTGAAGATAAGACTTCACAGCTCTTATCCCTGGCCTGGGAGAGCTTTTAGACAGATGAAAGTGTGGGTTCAGAAAGTTGGAACCCTTCTACACTTATGACTGACTCAACATAGATCTTGGGCTATTATCCACAATGCATCAACACAAGGTGTGTGAGCAAAGGGATGACTCAACAGAATAGCAGGAGATGGATTGCACATCTCTTTTATCTGCCAATTGCCTTATCAAAGGTCTTTTCCTGCTTGGGGACAAAAATAAACAATCACAAACATTGCCTCTTAAGGAGGACTTCAGATAGGTGCCTGACCAAATAACAGGCCAGGTCTTCCAGACTACATGGAGTTAGAGACATTATACCTCAATGCTCAAGCTATCAAGCAAAGCAAAAGCAAGTTCACAATGAACTATAGCAACTAAGGTACCTGAAAAAAATCTAACTCAGTTAGTACACAACTCAACAAAGTCAAACAGACAAGTCAATAGTCAACTGTACATAAACAGACAGACAAGCATCAATGCACCAAAGCAAAGCACAAGCTCGACTCAAAGGAGCTAATCCACCTACAAAACAACTTAATGTTAATCAATATCAATCAAATGTCAATCCAAATGAGCAAATGAATCAAACTCCTCAAGGCCATATGCTTCTTGTCCTGAAAACACAACTCAAACATAAGCACTAACCACTAGGACAGGGCCTAGGGTCAAAGAGGGAGAAATAATTCAAAACAGAACATGAAAATTGACAAGAATCAAGCTTAATCAATCAAGAACAATATCCAAGTGGTCTCATATCAATAGCATCAACCAATTTTATTTCACAAAGCACATAAGGCAAAGCATGCAAGTTTAAAGCTCATTGAAGCAAACAGAATGAACCAATCCACATCAACTCAAAAATGATTCAATAAATCTCAAGAAAAATCATGGCTAAACAGCACACATCACATGGTCATCACACCAAAATTCAAGGCATTTGGACAAGTTTAAGCATAGCAAATAAATTCCATAAGGCAAGGTATGCACAAACAAGCTCAAACAATGTACAAATTGATGCATCAAGTTCACACAAGCCTAAAACAGAATCCATACATGATAAATGTCTCAAACCAAAGCCACAACAAACTTCAAAGTGTCTAGAACACATGTGCAAAATTTCAGGTTCATAGGATACACAACCAGCATTTCACAAATCATCTAAATTCATGACTATCCAAAAAGTCCAAACATGACCAATCATAAAGTAAAATCTCAAACAAATTGGAAATGCACGAAACAATTCTACAAAAATTCACAAGCAATCCTAACATCCAGAAGTATCAACATGCAAAAAATCAGATTAATTGGCATTGAAATGGCATGGCAAATAAAATCAGAAAGTCAAGCAAGCAAAGGTGTGACACAAATTGTCACACCTACATTCAACATATCATATCTCATCAACCAGGAATGGGAAAAATGCAAACTATATACCAAAATGTTCATTGAGATGTCTATTTTAAGCACACAAAATGTCAAGAGTGTTGGATAAAATCTCATCATTTCACAATCAAAATGGCAAGGCATGTCAAGAAAACACATGTATACACAATCCCTAACCAAAATAAAAATCCATGCGTGCACAATTTCTGAAAAAATCATCAAAAAAAAAATAGAGATCATGATGAAAACAATGAAAAAAACCTCATCTCGTTTGGATTAATATTCAGTGAGTTATGAATTTTGTAAGTGAGTGAAAAAATAAAAAATCATGGAAGCATAAGGTGAAAAAAATGCAAAGGCAAAATATGAAAATGCTGGAATGGGGAATCTATCCGCGTTACAATTTAAATCTGGCGCTACTTCATGAAACGCTTCGTTTCATTAAAAGTACGTGGCAATGTGAAGCAATCGTGACCAATCAAATAGCCAGGCAATGTACACGGTGGACCAGTGCATGGTGACAAACAGGAAAACACATGCAATATGCGCGCAAGAAGATCAAACCGAATCTGGAAATCAAAAACCCTAGAACATTCAACAAGTTCATCGTGTTCTTCATCATCAAGAACACTTATGCACAGAAAATCACCAAATGCATATCAATGGATTCGTCTTCTAACATACATTACATATCCAAGCTCAATTTGATCTAAATCAACACACATCAAAAGATTTATGCGCATGAAGTTTCACTCATCAAACTTACAATCAACATAACTACCTCAATACTCAATGAAAATCCGTGATCTAAAGCTCATTATAACCAGCATTAGAGGATCTACAAGATGCACATGATTATTTCAAGAATTGGAGCATACGAAATCTGACCTCAATGATGCAACAGAAGTGAAATCGTGCTTCTCAGGTCCTGGCAAGGTGAAACAGATGCTCTACAGTGTTTGGAGAGATGGAAGGATGATGAACAACAGCTCAATCGTGCCTGATCTTGATGGAATCTTCAAACTCCATGGATGTGCATAAGCTCCAACAGTTCCAATTCAGCATGCAAACCTTGAAATCTTGCTTCAATCCAGCTCCAATATGATTGTGGATGATGATTCAATCGAGGAAATAGCAAAGGATTTGAAGAATTTTGCAGAAAAAGTGAGAGCAAAAATTTGTGAAACTTGGCGAATTGGATCTAGATCTGATTAGAATGAAATGTTAATTCTGTTTTCTGTTATGATTTGCAATATATACCATCTGTTAAACATGTTTGCTAATCAAGATTAAGCCAAGCCAAAGAGATTAATGAAATGCAAGTGTTATGGCAAATTGGGAATTCACCCTCATGTGCATGAAATGCATGCTACAGTGCACGAGTTTGTGCTCAATTCACTTCAAAATGTCATGTAGAAGCCAAATGCAATGCTTGGAAGTGCATACCATGCATAAATTTTGAATTGCAATTTTCCCTCTAAATTCACATACAATTCAAATGAAAAATGCCAAAATTTTGTGATCAAAATGCATGGTATGTGATGCATGTTTTGGATAGCTCATGTCAAAATAGAAATGTTACAAAAAGAACCACATCAATTGGTCTTTTGGAGTGAAAGTTATCCCCTTTTGAACTTCAAATTTCCTTGACCATGATTGATCCATAACTTTTCAACCATACATGAGAAATTCATGTTCTTGGACTTTTTGGAAATGGGAGAACAAGATCTTCAACTTTCATGTTGGACCAAATTTCATTTGAAGCTTGCTTAGTCATGTAATCTTGAGGAGAAGACCTTTCCATTTTTGGCAATTTGAAATTACAGGTCACTTACTATTTTTGGAAACTTTTCATCTGACCTCAAATTCTTCATTGTTGATGCTTGCAGTGTCAAATGAGACTTGTATGGACATGAATGAGGCCTCTCTAACCATCTCCCACCTTCAAATCCATGGTTGAATGCACAGTTGACTTTGATTGACTTTCTAGGGTTTCAGATGAATTGCATCTTGACTGATGATCTCTGAACATCCAACCTTTGGCCAAACCACTTCAAAATGATCCCTAGGTCATATGAATTCAATGAACCAACCCTAGGGCTTTGCTTCAATAGGAAATGCACTTGCTTGCTTGCTTAACTGGATCTCCTGACCAGTCTTGACTGATGAACTGCACTAGGGCAATGGACAATGCAATGCTATGCAGTGGAAAATGTTAATGTTAATGACTTATCATGAAAATGAATGTACAAAATGGGGGGGGTGCAAATTTGAGGTGCTACACAAGTCTTCATAAATGCGAAGCCCTAATTTTCCTCTCAGGACTTCAAACTGATTTGCATCCAAGGCCTTTGTAAAAATATCAGCTAACTGCATCTCAGTAGCAACATGCTCTAAGGCTACAATCTTGTCCTCCACGAGTTCTCTAATAAAATGGTGGCGGATATCAATATGTTTTATCCTGCTGTGCTGAATAGGATTCTTTGAGATGTTTATAGCACTCAGGTTGTCACAGTACAATGTCATGACATCTTGCGTGACATTGTATTCAGTCAGCATTTGTTTCATCCACACCAGTTGAGAGCAACTACTTCCAGCTGCTATGTATTCAACTTCAGCAGTAGACAGAGAAACACAATTTTGCTTCTTACTAAACCATGATATTAAATTGTTCCCCAAGAAGAAGCATCCTCTTGATGTGCTTTTCCTATCATCAGTACTTCCAGCCCAATCAACATCACAATATCCAGACATCACAGATTCAGATCCATGAGTGTATAGCATCCCATAGTCGCAAGTGTCATTGACATATTTCAGGATCCTTTTCACTTGGTTTATATGGTTCATCTTTGGTTCAACTTGATATCTAACACAAACACCTACAGCGAAGGCAATGTCAGGTCTGCTTGCTGTAAGATATAACAAACTTCCTATCATGCTTATGTAGAGACTTTGATCCATACTGACACCATTTTCATCTTTAGACACTTTCAGATGAGTAGGAGTAGGTGTCCTCTTGTGGCTTACATTCTCCATGCCAAACTTCTTAACAATATTCTTGGCATATTTACTTTGAGATATAAAGATAGAATCTTCCATCTGCTTGACTTGCAGACCAAGAAAATAGGTTAGTTCCCCAACAAGGCTCATTTCAAATTCAGATTGCATTTGTTGAACCATTTTACTTGACATCCCACCAAACACAATATCATCCACATAGATCTGAGCAACCATGAGCTTTCCTCCTTCATCTTTGACAAATAAATTCTTATCAATGCCTCCTTTTCTGTATCCATTGTCAATGAGAAACACTGTGAGTCTCTCATACCAAGCTCTAGGAGCTTGTTTCAACCCATAAAGAGCTTTCCTCAACTTATACACATGCTTTGGAAGATTTGGGTCTGTGAATCCCTTTGGTTGTTCAACATATACTTCCTCATTCAAGTAGCCATTTAAGAAGGCACTTTTCACATCCATTTGGAACAGTTTAAACTTCAAAATACATGCCACTCCTAGCAATAATCTAATGGACTCCAGGCGAGCTACAGGAGCAAATGTTTCATCAAAGTCAACTCCTTCAACTTGAGTGTATCCTTGTGCTACTAATCTTGCTTTATTTCTAGTAACCATACCTTTTTCATCAGATTTATTCTTGTAAATCCACTTTGTTCCCATAACATTTATTCCTTCAGGTCTTGGAATCAATTCCCATACTTTATTTCTCTTGAATTGGCCTAACTCTTCCTGCATGGCATTGATCCAGAATTCATCAGTTAAGACTTCTTTAACATTCTTAGGCTCAATCTTGGACACAAAACAGGCGCGTGAGATCACTTACCTTGATCTAGTGGTGACCCCTTTATTTGGGTCTCCTATAATGAGATCTTTAGGATGATCCTTCTGAATTCTGATAGAGGGTCCCTTATTAACTTTATCAGCTTCAGGTTCAGCTTGAGTGGACTCACTCTCACTACTTTTGTCCAGGAGATCAACTGGAGCATCATTCAGAAATGTTTCAACATCGTTTGTGATATCAGTCTCTTGATCATCAACAACAACATTGATAGACTCCATTATAACTTTTGTTCTGGAATTAAACACTCTAAAGGCTCTGCTGTTTGTTGAGTAGCCCAGAAATATTCCTTCATCACTCTTGGGGTCCATTTTCCTTCTTTGTTCACGATCAACCAGGATATAACATTTACTACCAAACACATGGAAGTATTTGACAGTAGGTCTTCTTCCCTTCCAGACTTCATATAAAGTGGTTGAGGTCCTTTTTCTCAATGTTACTCTGTTGTGAACATAACATGCCGTGTTCATAGCTTCGGCCCATAAGTGGTACGGAAACTTCTTAGCATGAATCATAGCTCTAGTAGATTCTTGGAGAGTTCTATTTTTCCTTTCCACCACACCATTTTGCTGAGGGGTAATGGGAGAAAAGAACTCATGACCAATCCCTTCAAATGAACAAAATTCAGCAAATTTACTGTTCTCAAATTCTTTCCCATGATCACTTCTGATTCTGATAACATGACTTTCTCTTTCTCTTTGAAGTCTTTGGCAAAGGTCTTTGAACACATCAAACACATCATATTTTTCCCTTATAAAATTCACCCAGGTATATCTGTAGAAGTCGTCCACCACAACATAAGCATACCTTTTCCCACCAAGACTTTCCACCTGCATAGGTCCCATCAAGTCCATGTGGAGAAGTTCCAGCACTCTAGATGTGGTGTCATGTTTGATCTTTTGATGTGACATCTTTGTCTGCTTTCCAATCTGACATTCACCACATACTCTTCCTTCTTAAATCTTTAATTTTGGGATTCCTCTAACAGCTTCAGCTGATATGATCCTCTTCATTCCTTTAAGATGCAGATGACCCAGTTTTTGATGCCATAGTTTTACTTCTTCTGCTTTAGCTAGAGCACATATTGATGAATAACTAGTTTCTTGAGAAATCCACATATAGCAGTTGTCCATAGATCTGACTCCTCTCATGAACACCTCATTTTTTGCATTAGTAATCAAGAATTAGGTTTTTGTGAAGTTCACATTTAGACCTTGATCACATAGTTGACTGATGCTGATCAGGTTTGCAATCAATCCTTTAACAAGCAGCAAATTATCAAGGTTAGGAACTCCAGGGCAGTTCAGCTTTCCAATCCCCTTGATTTCACCCTTTGCTCCATCACCAAAAGTTACATAGCTGGTGACATGGGATTGAAGGTCAACCAACAGATTTTTGTTTCCAGTCATGTGTCTGGAGCATCCACTATCAAAGTACCAATCTTCTTTGGCTGAGACTCTGAAGGAAGTGTGAGCTATCAAGTTAGTAGCACCAGTCCTAGGAACCCACTATTTTCTGTTAGCAGGGATGTGTTGTTTGGGTCTAGGTTGATGAGTAGGACTAGGATAACCATACAACCTAAAGCAGAATAGTTTTATGTGACCAAATTTCCAACAGTAATGACATCTCCATCTTTGGTGTTTTCCTTTATGTTGTCTTTCCTTGTGATGTTGAGACACCTGATGTGACATCTTTGGTTTGCTACCAGTGGGACTACAGTCAGGAGAGGATTCATTGAACCCAAGGCCAGTCATGTCTCCTGCCATCTTTCTAGCCTGGAGGATTTTGTCTAAGGTGTCAGATCCACTGTTTAACATTCTGACATACTTTATCATCTCATCTAGTTTGGAATTCAGGAACACAACTTCAATCTTCAACTTAGAGATGGTTTCTAAGTGTTCTGTCCTCTCAGTCTCTAGTTGAGTTATCAGTTTCTTCTTATTCTCCACTTGCTGAAACACTTTTTCACTTCTGAAACACAACTTCCTGTAAGAAGTAGCTAATTCATCAAAGGTCAATTCATTATCACTGGAGTCTTCATCAGGTTCCCATCTCCCAGTCAAGGCAGTCACAAGATTGGCAGATTCTCCTTCTGTTTCACTTTCAGAATTATCATCAGACCAAGTAGCAGCAAGACTCTTCTTCTGTTTCTTGAGATAGGTCCCACATTCAGTTCTAATGTGGCCATACCCTTCACATTCATGGCACTGAATTCCTTTGCCCTGTCTGGATTTTTCTTCAGATTTTGTTCTTCTTCCAGCATCATTGGGCCTACTGATGTCCAATGAGTTGTTCTTGACATTAGACTTTGACCTCGCATCCATCCTCTTCAGGATTTTGTTGAATTGTCTTCCAAGTAGCGCTAAATCATTTGCCATATCTTCATCAGTATCCTGACTACTTTCTTCCTTTTTATATTCAATGTTTGACACAAAGGCTATGCTTTTGACTTTCTTTTCAGATCCATCACTCATTCCCAACTCAAATGTTTGGAGGGATCCAATTAGCTCATCCACTCTCATCTTGCAGATATCTTGAGATTCTTCTATGGCTGTCACTTTCATGGCAAATCTCTTGGGAAGTGATCTGAGAGTTTTCCTCACAAGCTTTTCATCTGACATCTTCTTACCCAGGGCTTCTGAGGCATTAGCAATTTCAAGGATATTCATATGGAAGTCATGAATACTTTCATCTTCTTTCATTCTCAAATTCTCAAACTTTGTAGTAAGCAGTTGCAATCTAGACATCTTCATTCTAGAGGTACCTTCATGAGTGGTTTTGAGAATATTCCAAGCATCTTTAGCCACCTCACAATTGTTCACCAGTCTAAAGATGTTCTTATCAACCCCATTGAATATAGCATTCAATGCTTTAGAGTTTCCAAGAGCTAGTTCATCCTCATCCTTGGTTCATTCTTCCTCAGGCTTCTTATCAGTTGTAACTTCTTCATCCTTTGTAGTGAAGGGGTGTTCCCAGCCTGTTAGAACAGCCTTCCAAGCCTTATTATCCAACGATTTCAGGAAGGCTACCATCCGAGGTTTCCAGTAGTCATAGTTAGATCCATCCAGAATTGATGGTCTGTGCACGGATCCTCCGTCTCTATCCATAGTACCAGAAAGTAACGTCCTAAGATCTCACCCAGAACCAAAGCAGGACGCCTGCTCTGATACCAATTGAAATTCTAGTATCAGATATGAGATGTCGAAGGTAATGTCACGACACTAATATCTGAACAACAAGTGAAATATAAACAAGATAAAAACAGAGTAACAATTTAAACAGCGACACAAGCAATTGTTGACCCAGTTCGGTGCAAACTCACCTACGTTTGGGGGCTACCAAGCCAGGAAGGAAATCCACTAAACAAAATTAGTTCAAAGACTCTCAGTAAACAACTTTAAGTTACAGTCTTTTCACCTAATCTCTACCCGTGTGACTTCTATCTAAGAACTCTTAGATATGAGACCATACTCACTCCCCCTCAATCACAACAGTGATATAAGAACAAATACAAAAAGAAAGAAGACACACTTCAAGGACACATACTTGATCTTGCTTAAAAGCTTTAACCAAGTAAACAAATACACTCGTACTTCAAAGCTTAGAGTGGACAAATTACAACACAAAACTCAATCTAATTCATACATCAACAAGATGAATGAATGGCTCACAATTCACAAGCTCACACAAGACTAAAACCCTAAAACTCTCCCACTTCATCGTTCGTATCTTGTGTGTATAAAACATGTTTTACATGGCCTTTAAATAGAAGCTTTTTAAATGGGCCCGGGCAGCATGAAACCCTAATTCTATTTTAATTGTGTATTTCCTAAGAAACAACAACTAATCATTCCTTTTTGGAAAATAAAACATTATGGTTTTATATAGAATTACTCCTTGAATAGCGCATGCAATCTTCACATAAGCACACAAAGATTTACATGAAAAGTGCAACAACAAAACACATAACATTCAGAATGAATGTTCTGTATGCACATGTCTTAACATCGGATCTGACATCTTGACTAAATCCTGCGCACCCATATTTAAACATCCTGCAGGAAGCTGATATCACATTTCAAGACAACACGCATGACATCTTGTGATAACACTAAGTTTTACCAAAATTGATGCCAACACATAGAACCAACACATATGATCTCTTAAAAACTGGTGTCGGATCTCAATGTGTTTGGTTTGTGAATGTAGTATCAGGTTCTTAGTAAGACCTATAACAATAATACTATCGCACTTAATCTGAACGCAACCAAGTTTTAAATCATAGTTCAATAACTATTGCTTAACCATAAGATTTATGCACAACAAATACAAGCGGCTACATATTCAGCCTTGACGGTAGAAAGAGCAATGATATGTTGCTTCTTACTATGCCAAGAAACTAAGCAACTTCCAAATAAGTGACAGGTATCACTAGTACACTTCCTATCCGACGTACACCCTGCAAAATCGGAATTTGAATAGCCTACTAAGCTAAAACCACTTCCTTTAGGATACCAAATACCATGATTGAAGGTTCCGTTAAGATATCTCAAAATAAATTTAACGGTCTTAAAATGGGAATCCTTATGCGATGCTTGATATCTAGCACACATGCACACACTAAGTATGATATATGACCTACTTGCGGTCAAATAGAGTAAGGACCCGATTATACCTCTATATCTGGTTACGTCGAAATCCACTCCTCTTTTATCTTTATCAATAAGCACAATTGAAGCCATTACTGTTGAGATAGTCTTTGAATCTTTCATATCGAACTTCTTGAGAAGATCTAGACAATACTTCATTTTACTTATAAAAGTGCCTTCTTCGCCTTGCTTGATTTTCAATCCCAAGAAGTATGTTAACCTTACCATAAGTGACATCTTAAACTCCTCATGCATCAAACTAGCAAATTCTCAACAAAGAGACTCATTAGTATACCCAAAAATGATATCATCTACATAAATTTGAACTAAGAGAATATATTTTTCCTTATGCCTTATAAACAAAGTGGTGTCGACTTTCCCATGATTGAACCCTTGTTTGATAAAAAAAATCCACTCAATCTCTCATACCAAGCTCTAGGAGCTTGTTTGAGACCATAAATGGCTCTTTTTAGCTTAAAAATATGATTAGGATTATCGTGATCCTCAAAATACGGAGGTTATAAGATGTACACCTCTTTGTTATATGACCATTTAGAAAAGTATACTTAACTTCCATTGCTAATGCTTAAAGTCTAGGTAGCAAACGAACGCCAAAAGGAGTCTAATAGCTTCAAGACAGGCTACAAGAGCATAAGTATCCTCATAGTCTATTCCTTCAACTCGATTATATCCTTTTGCCACTAACCTAGCTTTATTTATATTAATTACACCATTTCATACATCTTGTTCCTAAATACCCATCTTGTGCCTATGACAGTTTTATCAACCAGATGCGAAACAAGGTCCCTAACTTCACTTCATTTAAATTGGATTAGTTCTTCTTGCATAGCAAGCAACCATGCATCGTCAAGAAAGTCATAAGATATATATTTAGGTTCAATCTCAGAAATGAAATAAAAGTACTTATAGAAATTGTTAACCTGTGATCTAGTACTTACTCCCCTTTTGATGTCTCCCAGGATTTGATCTTATAAATGATCCTTTTCGATTATCCAATCTCGAGGCATCTGGTTCGAGGTCTCTTATTTTTCATCCTCATATAATATTTCCTCTTTATCTTCTATAATGTCTTTATCCTTTATTGTTGGATCCGGGTCCTCTTTAAAACTTTCATTTTTGATCAAGCTTTCCGTTATCACACCTGAAACATCAGAACAGATACCCTTCCCCGAATTTTGGGGTGAGGACTCATCAAAAGCAACATGAATTAAGTCTTCTATAGAAGCAGTTCTATGATTATAAACCCTATAAGCTTTACTCGTAGATGAGTATGCTAAGAATATACCTTCATTAGATTTTGCATTGAATTTACCAAGGTTATCTTTTCCATTATTAAAAATAAAGCATTTGTAACCGAAAATTCAAAAATATGAAATATTAGGTTTTATACCCTTAAGTATCTCATAGGGTGTCTTCTCTAGGATGGATTTAATGATCACACTGTTTAAGACGTGGCATACAGTGTTAATCGCATCCGCCCAAAAATACTTAGGTAAGCTTATTTCATTTATCATAGTATGGCCTAGTTCTTCCAAAGCACAATTTTTACGCTCTACAACATCATTTTGTTGTGGAGTTTTCGAACATGAGAAATTGTGAGCAGAACCATTTTCGATGCAAAAGTTTTGAAAGTGATTGTTAACGAATTCCCCACCATGATCACTACAAAGAGTGATAATTTTAAAACCAAAAACATTTTGACCAACCTTAGAAAAGTCAACAAAAGCTTTAAAAGTATCATCCTTATGGGCTAAAAATAACATCCACATAAATCTAGAGTAGTCGTCAACAATCACAAATTCGTAATAGTTGCCTCCTATATTTCTTGCATGCAAAGGGCTAAAAAAAACTAAATGGAGAAGCTCAAGAAGTTATGATGTCGAAACGACCTTCTTCAATTTAAAAGAAACTCTTATTTGCTTTCCCATTTGGCAAGCATCACACTATTTGTCTTTTAAAAACTTTATTTTAGGAAGACCAACTACTATATTTTTGGATGCTATTTTATTTAGCAAGTCAAAATTCACATGGCTTAAACGTCTATTCCATAACCAAGAATCTTCATTCTTAGCTACTAAACACTTAGTCCCATGCATCGACACGTCATCTAGATCAAGTATATAGACACTTTCAATACTAGAACCCTTAAACACAAGGTCCTTACTAGTCTTATACTCAATTACACAACTAAGAGTATCGAAAACAATAGAATACCCTTTGTCACATAATTGACTAATACTTACTAAGTTGTGTTTAATCCCTTTTACTAAAAGCACATTTTCAATGCTAATTATGGAGGGATTTCTCACAATACCTTCAACAAGAATTTTACCTTTTCGTATTGTCTCCATACGTGACGTGATCACTTTCCTTCTCATCAAACTTGATGAACTTGGAAGCATCTCCTATCACATATCTTGAACATCCGCTATCTAGAAACCATAATCTTTTTGCAGAGGCAAGCTTTTCCCGTGACAAATCAAATAGGACCATAACTAGTGGGTCCTTTAGGGTTAGTTGAGTTACATTTAGGAACCCATTTCATTTTACCATTGGGAAATTGAATGTTCCTAACATGAAAAAGAAGCCTAAGGTGACCCTTATCTCCATAATAATGGAAAATAACTTTAGATTAAATGCTTCTTCTATTTCTCCTAGTGGCATGAGGGTTTTTCTTTAAAACCTTCCCTCTCTCACTCGAAGAACTAGAACAAGTATCAGATAGTGAGGCAACATGTGTTAATTGTCCCTCAGGAGTTTCAATTTCAAGTTTTAAAATTGGACACTTAACACATTCCGCAACTTCTATATTTTCAACTAAAGCATCTAAAACATTATAACTCTCATCCATAAGAGATGTATGATCTTCCTTAAGAAAAACTAAAGCATGATTAAGATTATTTATCTCTTTTTCAAGTGTTGAAATCATTTCTTTTTGGAGAAAATTTTCTTAAATTCTTTTATGGAATCATCATACATGTCATTGAACGCATTCGAAAATTCACTATAAGTATACTAATTCCCATAATTATAATTATATACCTTTGAAGTTCCACCTTTCTTACATGCCATCAAGAAAAAGTTGGCACACTCATCATCTGAACTCGGTCAGGAATCCAAGGAGGGACTCTCAACCTCTTCTTCCCACGCGATGTAAGCTCTATAACCTTTGGAATATTTCCCTTTCATCTTATATAAAGCCTTGTCTTTACTTTTATGATGTTTGGTGAGATTTGGATAGATGGTCCTATAGTGTCCCAATTTACCACATTCGTAACACGTGATCTCATAATCTTATTTCTTGTTATCCTTCGTGGGTGGATGGGTATTTTTGAAATTCACTAGACCTTTATCGGCATGCTTGAGCTTGTTTCTCTTAAGATATCTATTGTAGTGTCTGACAAATGAACCCATTTCTTCCTTTTTGGAAACTCCTGCGTCAAAATTATCACTTTCTTCCTTTGCCTTTTTCTATGTAGAATATGAAGCTTTCAAAGAAAGATATCATTTCTCTTATTTATTGTTCTCTTTCTTTTTCGACTTTACTTCACTATCGACGAGTCGTTTCAGCTCATTCTCATGCTCGACTAACTTCCCAAATAGTTCTGTAATATCCAAAGTACTAAGATCATTTTCTTCTTTTATAGCAGTGACTTTTGGATGCCACTCCATGTACATGGATATCAATATTTTATTAGTACAATCTTTATTGGAAAAGGTTTCACCCGAGTCTTGCAATTTGTTGATTAAATAGAGGAATCTAGTTTGCATGGAATCCATGGATCCTTTGGGTTCCATATGAAATAGTTCAAACTCCTCATTGAACATATTGATTTTAGAATCATTGACGTCCTACATTCCCTCATAGAGACTTTGGAGAGCATCCCATATACCTCTAGCACTCGTATGATTTGCAATCAAATAAAACACTTTAGCACTAAGTGTAGAAATAAGCATGTTCCTAACTTTCAAATAATATGAAAACTTTTTGGTTTCAACGTCATCCCAATATTTTGGATGTTTAACAATGTCGTCATTACCCTTGGGAATAAATGGTCCCTCGGTGACGATACATCATATATTTTTGTCAACTGATAACAATTGTATATACATGATCGATTTTAATAAGTATAATTTTCACATTTGAAACTTGTGCTCTATTACACACTCCCTTAGGATCATCATCTTCTGACATATTCACAAACTTTTGGATGTAGATTAGACATAATCAAAAGACCAGCTCTTGATGCCAATTGTTGCGTGTGAATATAGAAGTTGAAAAATGGTCTATAGGGGGATGAATAGACCCAAATTAAAATTCAAGCGCCGTTTTCTAAAATCAGAGTATTTTCAAAAATGAGTTGCGAGGGAAAGGTTTGATGCAAAAATGAAAATTATATAGTTTGAATATTGATCAAGTCAACACAAATCGTTTCACAAATATCAAAGATTATAATGATGAAATACCTAGTATAAATTGATTCAATTACGTAATGCACGAGAAGTGTTTACACAACGATTCAATCGATGGAGTTCTGAGTTCAATTCGTTTTCAGATTATTAATCACAATACTAGCTTAACTAATTATCCAATTCCAACAAAACCTAAAGCTTACATAATAAATTGCTATCAATGAAAAATAATATAATACAACGAAATTGAAAAACCTAAGCATGCAATCACTACTAGATTAAATGCAAAAGTAATATATATATATATATATATATATATATATATATATATATATATATATATATATATATATATATATATATATATATATATATATATATATATATATATATATAGAGAGAGAGAGAGAGAGAGAGAGAGAGAGAGAGAGAGAGAGAGAGAGAGAGAGAGAGAGAGAGAGAGAGAGAGAGAGAGAGAGAGAGAGATGACAGTGAGATTTCTAGTGCTTCGGCGTTCGTGCTCACTTTGCCTACGTGCACTTTTCAATGGTTTCTAATTGGAACCTGCATAATTTCTTGTTATTTGAAAAATATTTCTAAGAGTTCAGACACTCACCAATCGACAATACAACTGATAAAATAAATCTCTTATTTGGATATTGACTTGTATACAACACACTTTCCAAACTCTTCTACATAATCTTTACTTGAATTACGTTTCATGAATATTCCAATATCACCAATTTTGCTCAAAGTCTTCACGTGTAACTATCAACCCCTTGAATCTATCGATTCCTTGAGCAGTGAAATTGTCCAAAGATGTGAGAATAATTCCACCTTATCTGTAGTCTTCCACACAATCACTATTAATGCAATCTTGGAGAGAATAACCTACTTCTTATCAATAGAATTTATCACCACCATTGACAATCACCTCAATCTTGTTAACAACCTGAAAAACTTAACAAGATCTCAAAAAACTATTAGTTTCAAGGACGCACTTCCTTCAATCAATTATAGAACTCTCGTTATCAAGATCTAAACTAAATTGAAGTTAAAGATGCAAGAATTTCGTTGCAAGACTTTGAAGACTCAAAATAGAGGAAATTGATTTTTTACTAAAATCACCCTGAAAAATATGATCAGAATGATAGATGACCTAATGAGTGATGATGACAAAAAGATTTATATGTGCTTGAGATTAAGAACACAAAATAATTGAAAATGTCAGTTAGATTTGAATCACGGGCAATCTATAATTTGAATCAAATGAGTAAATGTAGTGGAATAAAAGAATAACAAAATTTTGAAAAATCCGCCAGTTGATTTGAATCATGGAAAGGGTGATTCGAGTGATGAATGTTGTGATTTGAATCATGTGCAAAAAGTTGAATCGAATCAAATTCCACAACCCTGGCAGAGAAAACATTGAAAAAGAGAGTGATTCGAATCATGTACAAAGTTTGATTCGAATCAAATCAAACAGAATTGGTCACCATGAAAATGATTTAGATCAAGTGCAATTTTTTATTTGAAACAAATGACTGGTTTTGCTTCTGGCCAATTTGATCAGAATCAAAAATTGTGTGTAAACATAATGATTCGAAACAAACATGTAAAATCTCAATTTTTCAAAATTTTAAAGGCTCTTTGATATTTTACTTTGAACCAAACTTAAACCAAAAACATAAAATGTTTTCATTCGACTTAAACATTTAATTGATCAAAGAACATCATGATCAAGATCAAGATCAAATATAACCAAAGTTTTATGTATGCTAAAAACGAATCTTTTCAAACTTGATTCTGAGAAGTGAAATCATGAAGGAGACTCAATAAATTGAAATAAAATTAAAGATGAAAGCGATAAGACAAGCAACAAATTAACAAGATATATATACTCCCCTGAGTGAAGTAGGGATATGCAACTACACGAACTGCCACACTTTGAGCTTCATGGATGCGAACTCGAGGTACAACTAGATTAAGATGGATCCATTGGACGCGCCCAAAAACAACCTTCATGTCGAATCATGGCAACTACTACTATAATGTCATGTCTTTCGGCCTTAAGAATGCTGGAGCATACTACTAACAACTCATAAATGTTGCATTTGCCCACCAGAGGCACCGAGACATGCTATCAAAATATCGAGAAGCTAGCGTTAGATGTCGTCATTTATGTGAGGAAGTTGAGACCATACTCTCAGGGTCACAAGATCCTGGTAGAAGACAACTACCTCGTGTGAAAATTCTTGAAAGGGTCTGATCTAACATGTAAGATGGTATCCTGGGCGGTGAAAATATCAAAATACGACATCCAATATGTCCCAAGGGGGGATGGGGCATCAAGTCATAAGCTTTGTCAGATTTTATGGCAGAATTTCAACTCGTCTATAAAGGAAGGGACACTCTTGAAATGGGCGCTATATGTAGATGATGCCTCCAAAATAAAAAGGAGGATTTCCAAGATAATCCTAGAAGGATCTGGTGACATACTCATCAAGTAAGCCTTAAAATTCGAGTTCACCGCCAACAATAACCAGACGTAGTACGATGCTTTCACCATCAGAATGATCCTCACCTAAGAAATATGAGCCTCCAGATTGAATTCCAAAAGCGACTCCTAAATGGTCGCCAACCAAGTCTCTGGACAATACAAAAGGTACATAACCTATACTCTCATTTTCCTTATTTAAAATAGAGCATATCTCCCACAAACAAAAATTCAGAGTTGACATTTTGTTCAAGATAGCCACATCAAAACGATGGGGTTTAATATAATAGTTATCTAGGAGACCCCTATAATAGAGGTAGATGAGGGGTAATCCCTGGAAGTTATCCCATAATCTAGCTAGATATCACCCATATTGCATTATCTATAGACTGGCAAACTTTCACTATGTTGTACCCCAAAATTTACCCTCCCTTTTCTTACCTATTCATCCAATCACTTTAGCAGGAGATCACTTGCATACATTCATAATTCATCCACATGCATCATTTATCATGGATTCAGAAGAAACTTGGGCTTATAAAGCTAGGGTTTGGATACCAAAGCTCAAAGGCATGGTCTAACCATATCATCAACATGAGGGATGTGAAACCCTAATGATGGTGGTGAAGGCTTGAATTCAACAAAGGCGTGACCAGACAATCTAGGGCCTTCAAAGCCCTAATTCCTTAAGGCATGATCTCATGGAGCTTCCCCAAGCCTTTATTTTGGTCTCCAAAGCCCTAATCAGAAGATGGTGAATTAGATGAACTTAGTGGCCTCACTGTGCATTCATGACCCCTCAATCTTCACACATTATCAATGTGCTTGACCTAACCTCTTTTGGGTTTATAGGAGCATTGGTCTTGGTCCAAAGTCATGGTGCTATTCATATGGTTGTGGATACATTTGTAGTCTTGGTCATCTAAACAACCAAACTCCTTATGTTTCAAGCCACTTGCTAGTCATGCCATTGGTTCATGGATGTTATATCAAAACCCTAACCTTATGGTCTCATTTCATGGACTTATTCACATACATTATCAGTCAAATTATCTTCTTTTCAAAAAGTCAAACATTCAAGTCATGATTAAAGCAATTGTGAAACCAATTTCCAATCATTTTTCAAACCATTTCAATCAATTCCATGTCATTTTAAACCATTACACGTGATTCTACACAAGAAAATACAAGGTTTGACATTTTGACCAATTGTTGACTTTGGTCAACAGTTGACTTTTTGGTCAACTTTGACCAAAGTCAACCCAAAATCCAAAAGCCCTAAATTTCACCATAATCATTAATCCATTGTCCATTTACAAACAAAATGCCAAGAAAATGAGTTTTGGACCAATTGTTGACTTTGATCAATAGTTGACTTTTTGGTCAACTTTGACCAAAGTCAACCCTAAAATTCTAAAACCCTAATTTCCCAAACTTGGACCTAATCCCATGTTACTTTGTCTTGATTCATCATCCAATAGCCATGTTGGTTGTGCTTTCACCTTGTTTCTTCATTCACAAGTAACCTTGCAAATGCCTTGACCACTGTCATAAACCTATAAAACACAAATCATGAGTATTGCAGCACAAGACCCAACCCTGCAATCAGTCAATGAACATTCACACAACCCCATAAACAATTGCCTAAAGTGCCTAGAGGGCCAATCGACCCAAAGTCCAGCAAGAAGGAGAAGCTCACCATGGTTGTAAGCATGAGCCTTTGTCCTGCCTTGCTTGCTGTTGCACAACCCCTACAAAATCCACACATCATGTTATCATCTTCATTATGCCAACAATACACCATCCAAAAATCCTGCAACCTCATTCAATCAGGCCCTACATATGCAGCCTCTTCATCATGTTGCAACATGGCATGCGTCCATCCAACATGACAACAAGCAAGAAGCAAACACCAATGTAAATCACCACCTGCAGGAACATCAGATTCCAACAAACAAAGAAGTTCCAAAATCTCAGACCTGTTACATGACCAAGGCACAATCTGCAACCAACAAAACATAGCAATATACCTGTGGGAACACTATGCTGTGCAAAACCAGACCAAGGTTGAACTTAGGCGAATGGAAATACATGAATAAGGTGTGCTGCAGAATTGAGCAACATATAGTGCAAGGTACATCAACCTGGTTACACCATGAGGCAAACTGTGACCTGTTACCAACACCATCAATCCAACACCATGTACTACATGAATGACCAATGAGGCATAAATACATCAGTTGACACTCTTGACCCTCCAGCAGGGACCCCATTTCCATTCTTTTCACATCCAATAGCAAACCCTACATCACAACATGAAAATATAATGATTAGAAACATGACCACAACACAATCTTGCCAAGGCCAAATGCAACCACCAAAGTCCTGCAGTTGGCCTGGAAAAGTGGAAGAAGTTGTGTGCAACATAAGTTGCTAACCTGTTTCATTCACACATGGCCCTGTGACCATACTGCTCACCCACTTTCTCCACACTCCAGTCAGGCTTGCAAATAGTTCTTGCAACAGGGCAACGTACCAAGTCCTGCATCAAGCCAGGGCATCATGCTATCCAACCTGCAATCCTCACAACAGCAATGCCACATAAGGTAATTCTTTGAAGCAAAAGTAGGGTAGGCTGTCTGATAATGCAATTATCCTGCATAAGACCTAACACACACCCAAGGTCAAATACAGACCTTAGCCACCCTACTGCACCAAGCCAAAAGGCAAATCTCAACCATGTTGCAAATTGGCCCTGATGGAAACCAATGCCTAGCCTCATGTGCAGAATCACAACACCCTGCAGCCTATACAACACCTGACCACAACCCTGCAGTGAGTATACACCAGCACCCCATAATTTTGCCAGCACCATGGTCAAACATTAACCTTAATAGCAATTCTGCAATGAATAGTGTGGCACAAAACAGGGTCAACATAAAGGCAATAATCACATGAACCAATTACAGAATCCTCTTGCAACATTGGGAAAACCACATCATTGCAAAATTCAATTGACAATTGCAACATCCAACCAATGCTAGTTGACCAACCACGACCTACTAACATACCTTGGTACAAAACCTTAACAGGGAGTTAACATGGTAAATGTCCAAACACTCTTGCATCAAACCAAGACAACACAAACTACAGCAAACATCAACCATAGCCATAAATCTGCATCAACATGAATAGAAGCAGATCAAATGTGAACACATAAACCATTGCAATATAGCAGGGGAGGTACCAACAATTCATACTAACAAGCTAACATACCAATCCCAAAAGCACAAGTGCTAACAACAATGAACATCCCAAGCAAGCATCTCACAATCCATGACCAAGTTGTACCATGAGTGTGGTTCAATGAGTATGCTCAAAGCCCGTAGTGAATAACATGAACCATTTATAGTGAAATCAGTGGGGGTTATATGAAAGACAAAAGGAAATTAGATACACATGTTTGAGCTTGCAAGGCATTGGTAAACATAATATAACTTTGCTCATAAATCACTAACATTCGAGCCAAGCCAAAGTCATTTAAATCCACCTGCAACTTGGATAGTAAGTCACCAAAATCATTCCAACATGAATACAACCTAAGTCTAACTAACAACAACCAGTCAAAACCCTTTTCACTTATCAATTAACCAACTTAACTAACTGAGTTTGCTGTCAACTCAGTGAGTCATCCCTAACTAACTCCAAGCCACCCTCAACTAATTCCTAACCTCATTCCAAGCCTAATCTAAATCCAAACCTAAGCCCTATTTAAGCAAGACATGGCTCTCATTTTCAGGACCTTGGAAACATTGTGTAATTTTGTGCAAACACTCTCTGCAATCTCTTCCCTCACCCTCACCAGAGCTCTATTTCTCTCTCAAAAAAGCCATTGAAGCTTCACATCGAAGCTTTAATTTCACTTGAGATAAGCCATACTGTTCATAATTTCCACTATTCTAAGCCAGAAAAAAGAAGAAAGAGACGAAGCGAGGAGAAGAAGAAGGAATCAAGGTGAGAAAACTCACCGACAAATTATTCCGATCGTCTTCTCCTGTATGTAATTTATGTTTCAGTTGCGTTTTCTTGCTTTGAGCTCACCAATTGGTAGCATTTGGGATAGGGAGTAGAAGCCCCATGGTTGTGAGGTTTGGTTTGCACCATATGTTGTTTAATTTAGCTTGTAGACTTTAGGGTTCTTCCCTTTAGAGGCGCGATTTGGCCAGTGCAAGGAGCGTTCCTCCAATTCATGTCCATTTTCATGTTCAACCTGACTCGGTGTTTCGATTGAGGTAGGATTTAGGACCTTAAGATAACACTGACATCGTTGATAGATGCCGGTGCAACGAACCAAGGTGGAGAGTGGTGGTAAGCGAGCGCGCGTTTTGAGTGAGTTTGAACTCTGTTGACTTGGACAAATCAACAAAGATGAGGATTAGGCTCATCCAACAAGGCCCATGGTGCTTTACTCTCCATACACCATTTTCTCTAGTGCACCCTCCAAAGATTTATGAAGAAAGTGGATTTGGGCTTCGCCGGGCCCATTGACATATTTTGTTGATTTACCACATTCCTGCTAACACACCCATTATTTGGAACGTTTGTTGCAGCATTGAGCTCAAACGACCCATTTCCAATTTCGTTGCGTGCACCCCATTGTTTTTGGATTTCTCTGGCTGTACAAAAACCAGTGATTGGCTCAGCTGGCAGCCCATTAATCTGAATTCAAATCACACCCCATTTAACAATTACACCCCCTTTTCTAATTTTATTTGTTTTCTTTGATTTTCTTTTATTGTTTTGCATTTTTATTAGGATAATTAGATTGTTGGTTTAATTAGGTTAATAAATCTTGATTTTAGGATTTAATTATCATATTAGGATTTAATTAGAATTTTCATTAGAATTAATTAGGACTTTTAATTAGAATTAGGGTTTTAGTTAGAATTTTCTATTAAGAACAATTTAGATTTGATTCAATTGAGAATCATGACAATTTTCAACATTAGGTTAAGATCATTAGGAGTTAATCAACTTTGGACCATAAAATTTGACATATTTTTGCAATTGACCAATTTGCCCTTATGGGCATATTTTTGGTATTTTTATGGTAGAATGGTATGATCCCTTTAGAATTAGAATGTGACATAGAAATTAATCATTTTCTTACAATTTTAGGACTTAACATTGAATTTTAATCAATATTTTAACCAATTTGCACATGCTCCCTTAGGACTCCTAACTTAGAATTTCCAATCAATTTCTAATGCATGATCCCTTAGGATAGATTCTAACAATTACTAACTTTGATTAGGTCTAAACCTAGTTCCCTAAAAACAAAAAAAAAACCATGATTAAATTGATCAAAAGCAATTTTGATTGATTAAATCCTTTGAACTCGTATAATCCCACAGTCTAAATTGAGTGACCAAAAGACCCATGGTCACTTAATAATACTTTTCTTCTAAGCTGTGGAGCTCAAGGCCTTAAGACAGGATCTTCAATCAAGGCATCTTCAGTCATACCAAGCAGCGAATTATTCAACCACATCAAAGGTGGAAACTACAAGAACTTGTTAAATCAAAGTTAGAAAAGTGTGACACGGACCTTAAGCAATGGAGAGGGAGTGGGACTAGAGTATTCCTACCCCCATTCTGAGTATCTTTGGGGATGGGATGTATGACCCAACTGATAACACTAAAATTTACGTATTTTCGACTCCGATTTCACATGCATTCTAGTTGTTTTATTGTCATTTTGTTGTGTTATTACTGTGTTTTCCTTTGTTTTCAGGTTTTTACTTTAATCGGAGCCCCGATCGAGAAAAGGAGTGAAAAAGAGCTAAAAACCCTAAAATTCAGCTTTTTGTGCTTATGGCCTACCCCATGGCGGGCGCCACAGACCAAGCCATGACGTGTCCAAGTCCAACTTCCTCAACTCCCACGTTTCCCCACTACATCCACTAAGGCGCCCCACTTTGTGCTTGTGGCGGGCGCCATAAGAAGGAAACGGTTTCCTCTATTTTCAAGTTGAAGGGCATCCAAGTCAATTCCACTTTTTTTATTTGCTTATAAATAGAAACGCGAATTCAGTTTTACAATCATCCAAACTTAGAGCAGAGGCCAACTCAAAAGCAACTTTGTTTTACTTAGGCATATATTCAGTATTTTATAGTGGTAATCGCTTCGCATTGGAGTGTTACCACAATTGTGTCATCAAGTCTGTGATAGAGTCTGTAATCGAGTTTGGAGCACTTTGGAAGGAAGTTAATCCTGCCGCCATTTTCTTTTCCGCATTGCAATTTACTCAGCCCTCCGATTGGAGCAGGTTTTTATTACTCGCCTTTACTTTATTTATTTCCCGCACTCGCCTTTACTTTATTTATTTCCTCGCACTCGCCTTTACTTTATTTATTTCCTCGCACTCGCTTTACTTTTATTTATTTCCTCGCACTCGCTTTAAATTATTTATTTCCTCGCACTCGCACTACTTTTATTTACTTTCCGCACTCGCACTACTTTTATTTACTTTCCGCACTCGCACTACTTTTATTTACTTTAATGCACTTTTACTTTACCATGTCTAACTAAATTTATAAGGTTAGAATGTAAGGATCGTAATTAAACCAGTAATCCGTACAATTGTTCGTAGAAATACTTAAAGGGCTATTTTAACTTTCAACTTAAGTTTTCCCGCACTTCAATTCCGTTGGGTAAGATCGAAAGCCGTCCAACGTCTTTATAAACTTAATTGTTTTTAACTATTTCAAAAACAGCGAAAGCGCTTTGTTTAGTTCATTAGGAGTTTTTAACATTAAGAAGAAAAGAGATTTTAAAACTATTTTCGGACGCGTTTATAAGTTTAGAGTCTGGTTCGTAAGAACCTCTTTTGGTTAAGAAGTCCAGGTTATAATACTTTTCAACTTAGTCAAGAGACTATACTTCTTAAAAATAGGTTTACTACTCTAACGCAATGCACACCTTTTTATAAGTGACAATAAGAGGGTTTGATTAGGGAGTACAACTCGGTTCTGAATACGCGAAAGCGACAGTTCCGTTTAAATTAGTTCTTTTCAAAGTAGGAAACATTGCCCATAAGTAGCTCTATTAGCAAGTACTTGGATTATCCATTGATTACGTGAATTGCATTCGACCCTGTCTTTATCAATTATAAATCTATTTCAACACTTTACTTTTCATTGCACACTACAAAAACAGTTATTTTGACTGCCTTTGATAAACACCATAACAACAGATAACGATAGCTTGACACTTGGTCTCTGTGGATTCGACAATCTTTTATATTACTCTGACGCATTTGTATACTTGCGAAAAGCACGCATCAAGTTTTTGGTGCCGTTGCCGGGGACCAATTTCGTCAAATTTTATTTTCCTGTTGTTATATCGTTTAGACTTAGGTTATTTTCCGCCGGTCAATGCGAAGAACTCGCAGTACCGGAAGTTTAAGCTTAGTATACCCTCTGGCGGAACCTGAACGTTACGCTCGCGCACGTTTATTCTTTCATAGAATTAAGAGAGCTATGGCCGAAGATCAAAACCAAAGACCTCTTAAGGACTTCGCTCAACCATCCAATGAAGAACCTAGTTCTAGTATAGTAAACCCAATCATCCCAGCCAATAATTTTGAACTTAAACCATCCCTGTTACAACTAGTGCAACCGAGACAATTCGCGGGTCTCGCTACCGAGAACCCTAACCAACATTTAAAAATATTTCTTCAATTAGCAGATACTTTCAAAACCAATGGAGCTTCTCCTGAGGCTATACGTTTAAGATTATTCCCTTTTTCCCTCAGAGATAAAGCCCTATCATGGTTAGATTCCCTTCCACCCAATTCCATTACGACTTGGGATAACCTTAGAAGAATTTTTCTTGCTAGATATTTTCCCCCGAGTAAGACCGCCGTTCTTCGAAACCATATAACTAGATTTACCCAAAACCAAGGAGAATCGCTGTTCGAAGCTTGGGAGAGATATAAAGAGTTGTTACGAGCATGCCCACATCATGGCTTAGAAAACTGGTTAATCATTCAAACCTTCTATAATGGACTTCATTATAACATAAAGATGACCATCGACGCTGCCGCAGACGGTGCTCTGATGAATAAACCTTACCCTGAAGCTAGTGCCCTCATCGAAGACATGGCCCAAAACCATCAATCATGGGGAGTCGAACGGGCGACAGTTGAGAAGAAGGAAGCCCAAGGAGGAGTGCATGAACTAAGCTCTATAGACATGATGCAGGCTAAAATGGACGCATTAGCCCTTAAAGTCGAGCATATGTACACGAACTCGAACACTGTAGCCGCAGTTTCGTCGGATTGTGAGATATGTGGAACCCAAGGACACCAATTTGCAGAATGCAGTCTATTGAATGAAACCCACTCCGAGCAAGTGAACTACACCCAAGGGAACCCATACTCGAATACCTATAACCCTGGATAGAGGAATCACCCGAACTTCTCCTATAAAAACAATAACCCTATTCAAAATAATGCACCTCCGAGACCTAGTTATCAAGCCCCTAGATCAAATCAACCTATGCAACCTGTACCACCAAAGCCGAGCCTTGAGAAAATTATGGAAAATTTTATCACCGCTCAAACCCAACAAAACAAGGAGTTCATGAACCAAAACATTCATGTTAACGAATTGATTACTCAGTTAGGAACCAAGGTTGACCAAATAGTTACTCATACCAAGATGCTTGAAACCCAAATCTCTCAGGTAGCTTTAAACCAAGCCCCTCAGACTACACCTGGAGGACAATTCCCTGGACAACCTCAACAAAATTCGAGAGGACAAGCCAATGCCATTACCCTACAAAGTGGGAACGCTTATGATGAGCAACCAAACCCAAGATTGACTGAACCCGAAACTTCTAAGGAATGTACCAAACCCCCGGATGAAGTAAAGGAACCAGAGGAATCTGAAAACCAGGATGGTCGAGAGAAAGGAGAAGAATCTAAAGATAAAATTTACGTACCACCCCCACCATATAAACCACCTATACCATATCCCCAAAGACTCAAACAAACCCAGATCAATAAACAGTACCAAAAATTTATTAAAGTTATAGAAAAACTTCATGTAGAAATCCCTTTCACAGAAGCCATCACCCAAATACCTTCTTATGCAAAGTTTCTCAAAGACATCCTTACCAACAAACGTAGACTTGACGATCCGAAGCCTTTGGAATGTAATGCTATTTCCGAGGACAAATTAGCAAAGAAAGATAAGGATCCTGGAAATTTCTCCACTCCTTGCCTTTTGGGTAATCATGTCATCGATAAAGCTTTTCTAGACTTAGGAGCTAGTGTGAGTTTAATGCCTCTAGCAGTTTGTGAGAGGTTAAACTTAGGAGAATTACAACCCACTAAGATGTCACTTCAGTTAGCCGATAGATCTGTTAAATATCCGATAGGCATTTTAGAAGATGTTCCTGTTAGGATAAGTAAACTATTTATCCCTACTGATTTTGTCGTCATGGACATCAAAGAGGACAATGATATACCAATCCTTCTAGGTAGACCATTCTTATCGACTGCAGGAGCCATAATAGATGTCAAGAAAGGAAAGTTGACATTTGAGGTAGGTAACGAGAAAATAGAATTTATACTTTCGAAATTTCTTATGGCACCTGTGATGGGAGACTCGTGTTATGCCTTAGATATCATTGACGAATGTGTTAGAGAATTAGAACAAAAAGAAATTATAAAAACAATTAAGTTACCATCAACCCCCATAAAGGAAGATGATGACTTTAAAGAACCTTACATCGATGATAACCTTTACGGATGTTTATCCCTTACCCCAGATCCTATGCCATGCCCTAGGAAACCAACCTTAGAACTTAAGGAACTGCCTAAGAACCTGAGATATGAGTTCCTCGATGAAATGATGAACCGCCCAGTTATAGTCAGTGCTACCTTGAGCCAAGAGGAGACGAACCAACTTTTAGACGTTTTACGAAGATATCCCTCAGCCTTAGGATATAATATCTCTGACCTGAAAGGTATAAGCCCATCCATATGCATGCATCAGATTTCGCTAGAAGAAGATTCAAAACCCTCTAGGGAGCATCAGAGAAGAATAAACTCTATAATGAGTGATGTTGTTAAGAAGGAAGTTCTTAAGTTGCTTGAGGCAGGTATAATCTACCAGATCTCGGATAGTAAGTGGGTGAGCCCTGTGCATGTAGTACCTAAAAAGGGAGGCATCACAGTCGTGCAAAACGATAAAGGCGAACATGTAGCAAAACGTTTAGAAGGAGGATGACGGATGTGTATAGATTATAGAAAATTAAATAAAACAACTAGGAAGGACCATTTCCCTTTACCATTCATAGACCAGATGTTAGAGCGTTTAGCCAGACACTCTTACTTCTGCTATCTAGATGGATACTCTGGATTCTTCCAAATACCTATTCACCCCGAAGATCAAGAAAAAACTACCTTTACATGCCCTTATGGAACTTTTGCCTACAGACGAATGCCGTTCGGCCTCTGTAACGCCCCAACTACTTTCCAACGCTGCATGATGTCAATCTTCGTAGATTACCTAGATGGTATCATGGAAGTGTTTATGGATGATTTCTCGGTTTGGGGATTCGATTTCCACAATTGTCTCGCTAACCTTGAGAAAATCCTGGAGAGATGCGTGGAGGTGAACCTAGTGCTAAATTGGGAAAAATGTCATTTCATGGTGACCGAAGGAATAGTTTTAGGACATATAGTTTCCGAAAAAGGTATAGAGGTAGATAAAGCTAAAATAGAAGTTATAGAAAACCTAAAACCCCCAAAAACCATCAGAGAAGTCCGAAGCTTTCTTGGACACGCTGGATTCTATCGGTGTTTTATTAAGGACTTCTCTAAAATAACCAAACCTTTAACCGGACTTTTAATGAAAGATGCTGAATTCATTTTTGATGAAAAATGTAATGACGCATTTAATCTTTTAAAACAAGCATTAGTATCGGCACCCATTATGAAACCGCCCGATTGGTCGGAACCTTTTGAGATAATGTGCGATGCTAGTGATTATGCAGTTGGAGCCGTTCTAGGACAAAGAAAAGATAAAAAATTACATGCCATTTATTATGCCAGTAGAACCCTAGACGCTGCCTAACTTAATTACGCAACAACCGAAAAAGAATTACTCGTTGTAGTTTTCGCTATAGACAAATTTAGATCTTATCTAGTAGGAGCAAAAATTATTGTTTACACCGATCATGCTGCCGTTCGTTACCTATTAAGTAAAAAAGATGCCAAGCCCAGGTTACTCCGATGGATTCTATTACTACAAGAGTTTGATTTAGATATAAGAGATAAAAAAGGCACTGAAAATGTAGTAGCCGATCACCTTTCTAGGCTAGAACATCTAAAACCTAAACTAGTACCCATAAACGATGATTTCGCCTATGATAGACTGATCGCCAGAGTAGAAACCATTGAAGATAATAACTTAGATCCTTATGAGCATTCCCAAAATTCCTTAGCAATAAGTAACGTACCCTGGTATGCAGATTTCGTTAATTACCTAGCTGCTAATATAGTACCCCCTGATCTTGACTACCACCGCAAGAAGAAATTCTTCCACGATGTGAGAAACTTCTATTGGGACGAACCGCTCCTTTTCAAAAGGAGTAAAGATGGCATTTTTTGCCGTTGCGTTCCAGAAGAAGAGGTAAATAATATTATCGAGCATTGTCATTCTGCACCTTATGGTTGACATGCGAGCACCTCTAAGACATACGCCAAGATTCTTTAAGCTGGCCTATTCTGGCCTACCATGTGGCGTGATGTCTATGCTTTCATTGTCAAGTGTGATAGATGCCAATGCACTGGAAACATTTCAAGACGTGATGAAATGCCCTTAAGAAACATTCAGGAAGTAGAACTCTTCGACGTATGGGGTATAGATTTCATGGGACCCTTTCCACCATCCTTAGGAAATAGGTATATCTTAGTAGCTGTAGACTATGTGTCTAAGTGGATTGAAGCTATAGCTGCACCCACAAACGACACTAGGGTAGTAATCAAATTATTTAAAAACTATATATTCCCTAGATTTGGAACACCACGTTTAGTCATAAGCGATGGAGGATCACACTTTATATCGAGAATATTTGACAAACTTTTAAGAAAATATGGAGTTAGGCATAGAGTAGCAACTCCATACCACCCACAGACTAGTGGCCAAGTAGAAGTATCTAATAGGGAGATAAAACAAATCCTAGAGAAAACTGTTTCTATTTCTAGGAGAGACTGGTCTCAGAAGCTTCAAGAAGCATTATGGGCCTATAGAACCGCTTTCAAAACCCCTATAGGAACTACTCCTTACCAACTACTCTATGGAAAATCCTGTCACTTACCATTCGAGTTAGAGCATAAAGCCTATTGGGCCATTAAAACTTTGAATTTAGACTACCTAGCCGTTGGAGAAAAGCGTACCCTAGACATTCATAAATTAGAAGAACTTATGCAATCTGCCTACGAGAATGCAAAAATATATAAAGAGAGGACAAAAGCCTATTACGACAAAAGAATAGTAAAGAAAAACTTCAACGTAGGTGATTCTGTTCTCCTTTTCAACACTAGGTTACGACTCTTCCCTGGAAAGCTACGTTCAAGATGGACTGGTCCTTTCGAAGTATCCAAGATTCTGAGATCCGGAGCCGTAGAAATCAAGAACCAAACCTGTATCCCATTCATTGTAAATGGACAAAGACTGAAGCTCTACGAAGGAGGAGACATTCCAACATACTACTCAAGCCACACCCTGATTGATCCACCAATTCCTACTACTACAGGTGTATAAATTCTAACCGTCAAGCTAATGACGTTAAACAAGCGCTGCGTGGGAGGCAACCCATGGTTTTTCTTTTCATTTTATTTCTTTTTTTTTCGCATTTATTTACATTTATTTTTATTTTTATTTTATTTTGCATTGAGACTAAGATTTGAATGGTTTGTATTTTCAGGATCACTTTTCTAACTTTTACAGGATGCAGGGTTTTGATGACATGCATGTTGCCTATAGAGATAATGCTCAAAGGGAGCGCTACATTGCTTTGTATCAGCGCCCTATGGCGCCCACACGTTATCCTAATCAGCACTGTATGGAGGCACTGGGTATCGAGCATAGTATCCGATTCCTTAGCCACCAGCTCCACTGGGACGAATTTGCTGATGACTTGAATAACACATATAGGAACCTGACTTTGGAATTCCTGAGTTCATTCGACTATGACCCATATTCTGGACCAGATGGGTATGCTGCTTTCAGACTTTTTGGAGTTGAGTACTCCTTCAGCCAGAAAGAGTTCGACGACTTATTGGGTTTCCAGACTACCCCTGATGCTATCCCGGAGACACCTTGGGATATTTTCTGGGTAAGGAGGTGGAGAAGTTTTGGAGTGATATATCAGGTGGCGGAAGCCAGGATCCATCTACACAGTTATCTTATGTCATACATAACCCAACCTTCAGATATTTTCAGATGATATTAGCACATTCCTTCTTGGGAAGACAGGATGCAGAGACACTACTGAGTGAAGAGGAGATCTTCCTATTATTTTGCGCATCCCAGTCTCGCCCAGTAGCATGTGGGAACTTTTTATTGAATAATCTCAGCGGTATCTCTAGATCCACCGAAGGAGTCATCCATGTTGGTGGAATCATCACACAGATTGCAGTCGCTTTGGGTCTGTCTCGCAAGCTGTCACATCTTCGGATCTACTGTGGATACACTACCATGGACATCGACTTCTGTTTGACCAGAGGATTGATGAGGAGAGCCTCTTTCCACCCATGTCAGTTCCGATTTCTAGTCGACAGTGAGGCTATCCATTACTTCACATTGCCAGACCCTATGATGACCAATGTGCATGATCCAACGAATTGGAGTTATGCTCTAGAGGGCCAGTGAGAGACCGTCGAGGCACCGAGATCACCACCTGTTGCTGAATACACGCCTACACCACCATCTCCTAGAATCACTGTTTTCTCTAATAATCATTCATTGCAGACACCCGACATACGCACCCAGATTGCTGAGTGCCGTAGAGAGATTGCAGAGCTTAGACAGGAAGTGACGGACCTAACTTTACAGATAGGAGTGTCTGATCTCACCCATACTACTGAAACCGATTGTCTATATCAGGAGATCGCAGAGCTCAGGCAGGAGATAACTGTGCTCCGTGGATCCACTCAGGCAGACGACACCCCTACTACCTGATCTCACCATTTCATTTCATTTTTATTTCTCTTTTATATTTATCGTATTTCCATTGCTCATTATTATCGCATTTGAATATTATATAAACTACTATACATTAGTATTTCTATTTTTATCTATATATGTTTTACAACCACCAAAACCCATTTTTTTCACCTTGGAAAAAGCCCTTGAACCCACAAAAAGCTCATACTTTCCTAACCATCATACCACACAAATCATTAATCCACTTTCCATTTTCGATTTCATCCGCCGGATTTTGTAAAAATCCAACCTTTTCACCAACCACTTCATCTTCTTCATCCACTTTTCAAGAGCATTCAAATGGAGTTCAACGGATTCATTCTTCGAGGAGGGAAACCAGGGGAGAGACAAAGAAAAATCATTAAACGGTTGCAAAATCGGGAAATTCTCCCGACAAGGTATGTTGACGAAAATTGTCTCTATACTTTAGGCATCCATCATAGCATTTTCCATTTATTAGACAACTTAGGTTTGCATAATTTCTTTATCAACAAAGAACCCACCTATGAGCGGTTGACAATCGAATTTTTAAGTTCCTTAATTTATATTGTCAACCCTAACACTGCTAGCATAGTTGGTACTGTCAAATTTAGAATGTTTGCTGTTGAATACCAATTCAGTACCGATGAACTAGCCAGCTTGTTAGGGATCCCTCATGGGGAAGGTGCTATTTGTGAGGCCCCTTTGGATTCCGAATGGTCTGTTGAGGTATTTTCCTTCTCGGTTCCGTTTATGCTCGCCCATATGATTTTAACTCTGAATAAGGCGGGACCGATTTCTTTTGGTGGTCTGATTATGTCTATTGCTCGGGCACTCAACCTGAACAATGAGATGGCTACCCTAGACCCCTTACCTCCTCGCACAATTAACTTAAAATTTCTGAGAGACATGAAATTGTGCCGTTCAAGGAGAGAATGAGGTTATACACTTATGGTTCATGGTGTAGCCATCCCATCTATTATTCTACCTTGCACTAGACGTACAGATATACGTGATGAGAGAAATTGGACCTACGATTTAGATGCTCCACCTGTTTTGGGTCCTCTTCCTCCTAACATTCCTGAAGAGGAGGGACCAGACACTAATGATGAATATGATCGGAGAGAGAGATCTCCCGTACCACATGTGTCCCCCCATCATCCTTCACCACCACACACCGCACCATCTTCTTCTTCTGCAGGTACCACTCCTGGCTTCTATATTACAGAGGAGATGTGGCGAGACCACATGGCTAGAGAGCAGAGGCAGGATGACCTACTCTCTACCATCCAACAACAAATGACGGATAACATGCGCTTCATGCAAGAGTCACAACGAAGGACAGACAGGTCCTACGACACTGTTCTACAGTCCTTACAAGTGATCACCGATACACAAGCCCGTCAGCAACAATACAACCAGCGACACATGACACTCATCGAAGCTACTCAGGGTTCCATTATAGGTAACCTTCGAGACGTGAGGACCGCTCAGGATGCCCTGCAGGCGAGGATGGATCAGAGAGACCGTCGTCGTACCCGATCCCGTCGTCCACCTCAGGATGGCGATGGCACTAGTGGTCAGCAATAGGTTGCCAGGTAACCCTTCCTTATCTTATTTCGAAACATTGGGGACAATGTTCGATTTAAGTGTGGGAGGAGCATTTATCGTTTTCCTTTTATCTTCAGTTTTATTTGCTGTTTTTTTAGATAGTTTATTTATTGTTATTTCCTTTTAGTTGTTTAATTTTCTTTTTTTTTAGTATAATGCATGAGTCTGACGAGTCACCGAATATAGTAAATCTTTAGTACAATCCTACCTCCCCATACCTTTAGCCCCACCAAAATTTTTTGCAAAAAGAAAATAGTGTTATTTCGAAAGTTTTCAGGTTTTAAGGACATGTTTTGAGTAAGGATGCGGTGACTTGGGAGAACTTTGCGAAACATCAGTATCTGTTTTAGCACCATAAGCTTCGTAAATATAGGAATCATTCCCGAAACCCCATATACCATGGCCTTAATCATCATTTCCGTATAAGTCCTCAGTAGTTTATCCTAGCAGTTAGCTCCGGCCTACGCATCCTCTACGTAGGGGACCGATGCAAATAAGTGAATGATCCAGAAAAACAAAAAAATAAAATAAAGCAAAAAGGCAACTCCGGTATAGGTGACCCTCACAAAGTCGTTTAAACCAAAGGATTGTAAAAAATTGCTACAAAAAGAAAAAGAAAAAGAAAAAGAAAAGCAGTACCCACTGCCAGTTGGTTCAGAGGTATCTGGCACTGAACTCGGTAGGGCGTATTACAATCCGATCCCCCACAACTACAGTTGGGTCCAATAAAAGGGTTTACACATGTTTATGTGCCAGAAACCCCAAGCTCTGATCATAATCACTAACATGCCACTCTACTATGAAGCATGTACGGATAACGGGCTTAATGTGATTGCGCCTGAATGAAAAGGACACAAAAGAGATGAAGAGGCAAGCCTAGGTATTGTGGGATAATATGGGTTGGTTAATATAGGAATGGAGTTTATGTCCGTATTCACGGATTAGTGTCATCATCATACCCTTAGTTCACTTAGTTAGTACCTATCACTGCATCCCGACTTGAACTTAGAATTTCTACCTGAAGCACTCGTTTACACCAGTTTTTCTTTCATGAGCTTTATAATGTTTTGCTTGAGGACAAGCAAAGGTTTAAGTGTGGGAGAGTTTGATAACACTAAAATTTACGTATTTTCGACTCCGATTTCACATGCATTCTAGTTGTTTTATTGTCATTTTGTTGTGTTATTACTGTGTTTTCCTTTGTTTTCAGGTTTTTACTTTAATCGGAGCCCCGATCGAGAAAAGGAGTGAAAAAGAGCTAAAAACCCTAAAATTCAGCATTTTGTGCTTATGGCCTACCCCATGGCGGGCGCCACAGACCAAGCCATGACGTGTCCAAGTACAACTTCCTCAACTCCCACGTTTCCCCACTACATCCACTAAGGCGCCCCACTTTGTGCTTGTGGCGGGCGCCACAAGAAGGAAACGGTTTCCTCTATTTTCAAGTTGAAGGGCATCCAAGTCAATTCCACTTTTTTTATTTGCTTATAAATAGAAACGCGAATTCAGTTTTACAATCATCCAAACTTAGAGCAGAGGCAAACTCAGAAGCAACTTTGTTTCACTTAGGCATATATTCAGTATTTTATAGTGGTAATCGCTTCGCATTGGAGTGTTACCACAATCGTGTCATCAAGTCTGTGATAGAGTCTGTAATCGAGTTTGGAGCACTTTGGAAGGAAGTTAATCCTGCCGCCATTTTCTTTTCCGCATTGCAATATACTCAGCCCTCCGATTGGAGCAGGTTTTTATTACTCGCCTTTACTTTATTTATTTCCCGCACTCGCCTTTACTTTATTTATTTCCCGCACTCGCCTTTACTTTATTTATTTCCTCGCACTCGCTTTTACTTTATTTATTTCCTCGCACTCGCTTTACTTTTATTTATTTCCTCGCACTCGCTTTAAATTATTTATTTTCTCGCACTCGCACTACTTTTATTTACTTTCCGCACTCGCACTACTTTTATTTACTTTAATGCACTTTTACTTTACCATGTCTAACTAAATTTATAAGGTTAGAATGTAAGGATCGTAATTAAACCAGTAATCCGTACAATTGTTCGTAGAAATACTTAAAGGGCTATTTTAACTTTCAACTTAAGTTTTCCCGCACTTCAATTCCGTTGGGTAAGATCGAAAGCCGTCCAACGTCTTTATAAACTTAATTGTTTTTAACTATTTCAAAAACAGCGAAAGCGCTTTGTTTAGTTCATTAGGAGTTTTTAACATTAAGAAGAAAAGAGATTTTAAAACTATTTTCGGACGCGTTTATAAGTTTAGAGTCTGGTTCGTAAGAACCTCTTTTGGTTAAGAAGTCTAGGTTATAATACTTTTCAACTTAGTCAAGATACTATATTTCTTAAAAATAGGTTTACTACTCTAACGCAATGCGCGCCTTTTTATAAGTGACAATAAGAGGGTTTGATTAGGGAGTACAACTCGGTTCTGAATACGCGAAAGCGACAGTTCCTGTTAAATTAGTTCTTTTCAAAGTAGGAAACATTGCCCATAAGTAGCTCTATTAGCAAGTACTTGGATTATCCATTGATTACGTGAATTGCATTCGACCCTGTCTTTATCAATTATAAATCTATTTCAACACTTTACTTTTCATTGCACACTACAAAGACACTTATTTTGACTGCCTTTGATAAACACCATAACAACAGATAACGATAGCTTGACACTTGGTCTCTGTGGATTCGACAATCTTTTATATTACTCTGACGCGTTCGTATACTTGCGAAAAGCACGCATCACCAACGCTCATCGTATTCGCCTCTATTCATAGACTTTAGCATAATTCTAATCATACGATTGACAAGTATCTCCTCACAAAGCAAAAACAACAAAAGCAAGAACTACAATCAACAACTTATCAATCATGAATCAAGTTGTACGATACGAGCCTTAAGTAATAGAGAAGGAGTGGGACTGGATTATTCCTACCCCCTGTAAGACCCCAATTTTGACCCTAAGACCCCTCATGAAATTGCATCATAAGCATTAGCGTTGGGATCATGTCTTGGCATCCTCCTTACCCCTTTTTCATTGGGTTTGATTGTGGGAGAGATCACCCAACACTTAGTGATTATATCATACTTGTATTTTATCATTTCACTAACCAAAATACCAAAAATATGTCTTTGCATCTATCTAACTCTTATTGTAGGTAGGGACATGATCTCCTTGATTTATTGATCACATCTAGGGTTTGAGACCCTCATGAACAAAGAGCACCATCAAGAATTGATTCAAGAATGGTTATGAGCATAATGTATGAGTCCCAATTGTTTCTACATGTTATATTGATCAAGTTTGCTTCAAGAGTTTGAGGGTGATTTGCCTTGGAAACCCTAGTTTGACTGGGTATCCTGAGTAACTTCTCCAACAAGCTATCTCACCAATTGATCAAATTTCTCAATGGACACTTTAAAACTCATCATCTTATGCATATATGATCTACCATGAGCAAAGAAAGTCAAGAGAATTGGAAATTAGCAAGTTGGTTGATGGAGGTTGGCCAGATGAATTTATCTGATCAAAACTGGGTCTCCCTAGACCCTATCTCCTATAATTTTCACCATATGAAAATGATTCCAAGAGAAAACTTACTATAAATGACATTATAAACAACTTTCATCTTGAGATCTAGAGCTAGTTTTTCTTGGAAAATCATTTTCTATGTTGAAACATTATAGGTCATTTTGTCTAAACCCTAATTTGAAAGTCAACTTCCCAAGGCCATAACTTGCTCAATCTTATGAGATGAAAGATTTACAAGTTGCAAAATTAAATTCAATGTGTCTACTTCAACTTTTATGTTTAGAGTGGGAGCTAATTCAACTTATTTGCACATGTGATATGAGGCTACATTATAGGTCACTTTTGACCTATACCATTGATCAAGTGATTTTGTCAAACTTCAAAAATGCATAACTCTATCATTTCAAATCCAAATGAAGACACTTTTTCTCATTTTAAGCTCCCATAAAAAGTCAAGCAAGGTGGAATATTGAGACATATGGCTTGACACTTAGAAAATTTTCAATATGTCAAATTTTTCCAAACTTCCACCTCAAATATCTCCAAGTTCCAAGCTCCAAATGAAAAAGTGTTCAACATTAAACTTGTTCCTCTTGATCTCAACTTTCCAAAGAGCTAAAATGCATGCATTTTGGATGAGAAATGCATAGGTCGCGCATGGCTTAAACAGGCTGGTATCATGTGTCATGGATCAAACTTCAAACAACAATGCTCAATTGCCTTGCAATCTAATCACCTCCAATGCATCTGAACTTCATTATGGACTTTTGAACAATCATTTGATGGGCCTATGCGCGCCCATGCAGCTTGCTTACATCATTTTGCCAATTTTGGAAACTTGAAGGAGTGTGCAATTATCATTTGAATTCTCTATAAATTGAAGCTCAATTACTCAGAATCAACATACACACTGCGCAAGCTTTGATTCCCCACAGAAAACCCTTCATACCAAGAGGATAAACCTGAGAAATTCTTTTAAATTTGAGCTTGAATCTCCACTGTTTTGGAATTCAATTCTCCAGGAGTCCTTTGATTCTAAACCATTCCATTCCTCTTCGGCAAGCAATTGGAGTAAAGCAAAGCACGATTCAGATCAAGATCTAGCAAGCTCAGACCTCCATTGAAGGTATTTTACAGAAAATTTGATCTCTTCGATTCTCCTTATTTCTTGCTCAATTCTCTTGATTATTGTGTTGGCTGAAGCTCTACCAATGTAGGCAAGGTGTTTGAGTTGTTTTGATGCTGAATTGAAGCAACTCAGATCATGAACCTCATTTTTCAATTCCGCATATCTCTCAATATAGCCGGAATTGGAAGAAATGGAGGTGATATTCATGCTCAGTGATGTTTTCTCTTTAAAATCATGTCCCTGTTTGAAATTTTGGTGATGGTTGATGATGACCAGTCCGACGAAGCTCGCCGGAGAAGACAACCGGAGCTCTGGGTCCGGTGATGATGTGTTTGAGGTCTAGACCGTGTGATCCAACTCCTGTGTTCTAATCTTAGCCGTGCATTGTGATTACCAAGTTTACAGCGCAGTGGACTCGTGCATTTGTGGAACACGCGCCGTGGATCATCAGATCTGCCACCTCAATTAATGAGGGAGATCTGATGGTCCACATATTTTTGCAATTTCTGATTTTCCTTTTTATTTCATTTTCTTCAATAATTCATATTAAATTCAATATTGATCCAAAAAATATGGGGCTTTCACCAAAAAATTTCAAATATTTTTCTCTTTCATATTCTGAATTAAAATTATTTTTTGGATCATTATTAATATTTTTCATGAATTAATTGATTTTTCATTTGTTTTTAATTGTTTAAAAATATTTTTAAGTGTCCAAAAATTATGAATTTTTTTATCCAAGGTCCTTTGACCTTGTTTGACCTATGATAAATCACATGGTCATTTATTTGGTGTTATGATGTGATTTTAGGATTTGGACAAAACATATTTGAATTTAATGCATTATTTTAATACTTTTAATTGAATAAATGCCATTTTAATTGTGTTGACCATTTGGATTGACTTATTTGAGTTTCTCATTTGTTGTTGGGCCTTGGCCAAGGTTGATTTGACTTTGTCAAGTTAATATTATTGGATTTAGGGGATTGATGGAATGTACATTCCATCTCCCAAAATGAATGAATAATATTAATTTGGTAAAAGTCCTCCTTTGACCAATTTGTGATCTCATTCATCCTCTTCCCTCTTCATCAAATTCCCCTTCGTCATCCATTCATTTTCAATTGGCCAATGACATCTCAAAGTCCTAATGCTAGTTGGTTGAAAGATTAACATGATTATGGATGAGATTAGGCCACACCTTTGCATATTTTTGTGTGTGGTAGGTTTAATGAGCATAGTTTTTAATAATATGTCTCCAACATGCATTAACACCAAAAGTTTATTGCCCGACCTCAAATAGTTGTGACTTCTACATAAGTCCAATTACGATTGCTTAACATAGCGCTAAATTTGTGACACAAAAGGCATAAGCATTCTAGTTAGTGAGATTGTAAGTCTCCCCTCTTCCATGGTATTGTATGGAAGCTTGGCCTTCTTTCCTTCCTTTGGAAGATGTTTTAGTTCAAGGATCCATGCTTGTGGAAATTGGGTTGAGTGTTCTCCAAAGAATGTTTTGAAATCAAAAAGCAAACAAAACTAACCATTGACTTACTAACCATTAACTTTTACTTTCAAGCTTTTACTTTTAATGCAATTTACTTTTATTGTTCTATTATCATTTGTCATTGTACATATCATTCTAATTGTTTATGTTTATGCAATTTTCACTTTGTCCACTTGGACCATATTGTGTGATATACTTTGTTGTCTTGTTTGTTTGTTTGGTCTTTGACCACTAATGCACATAATAATAACAAAAACCCTAAAAGACTTTTAAGTGGACTGTTGTTTGATCTTCCCAATTGGACTTAGAACTTAGGCAACATTCCTTTGCTAATGGACTTGGCCAATGCCAATTTGTTGAAGAACCAAGAACTTGCAAGTTTGAATTTATGTGATACATCATTCTAGACCTCTCCAGATTCATCTGCAACATGATCATTGTTAAGCTGTCATGTTGAACCTGTGACTTGTGGAATTCATCTGCTACATAGGCCATTTTGAAGAAGATCATGAAGTGGATAAGCTTGGATGAGGCCATCTTTATTTGATGCCTTTGCTCTTCAAGATTGATATAATTGTGCATTTGTGTGTTTGCTTGATTCTAAAAAAGTCCAAGGGAATTTTGGGTTTCTATTGACATACTTGTCTATTGGATTGCTCCCATTTGGTCAGATCTTTTCAACTTTAAACTTTTAAATTTTTGTGCATAGGGTAATCTCTTCATCTTCTCCCCATTTCTTTAATTTCAAAATCCCTCCCTCCATTTTAAAAATCTTCTTTGTGTGAACTATTTTTGCTCTAAACTTTGACCACTTTTGCAAAAGATAGAAACTTTGGCCTTATGCCATTGCATTTTCAAACTTATTTTTCTTAAATCAAAATTGTAAATGAACTTAACTATACTTGGCTTAAACTTTCAAAAAGCCAAAAAGAGCTAACTCATTCAAACCCTTTTTAGGCCTTTGTGCCTTTCAAACTTAAATTTTGTTAAATCCAACATACTCACTTTGAAATTTCTAGCACAAACTACGAGGTTTTAATCCCTCATTTTTATGTTGGTACATAGGCATAAGACCGAAGGTCTTGTCAAAAAAAAAATGTAATTAATCAATTCTGTTCTCATCCTCTTATTCTATTTATTTGTAAACATCACTTTGTACAAAATACATATGCACACAAAAAGGGCTCCCTAGGAGTACCTAGGACACTTTGGGTGCTAACACCTTCCCTCTGTGTAACCAACCCCTTTACCTGCGATCTCTGATTTTTATTAGTTTTTATTTGAAAACTTCATACTAATTGGGTTTTGTTCGTACTTTTCCCCTTTTCCCTTGGAAACAATAAAAGTGCGGTGGCGACTCTTGTTAATTGATCTTTAGCTTGTCAATAGCTTAATGATCATGAATTCCCCGCTACACCCTCATTCTGAGTATCTTTGGGTATGGGACGTATGACCCAACGCTCATCGTATTCACCTCTATTCATAGACTTTAGTGCAATTAGAATCAAACGATTTATAAGGTCTTATTCTGCAAGAAACAACTATAAAGACTCTTCTCTCTTCACTTGAAGTTTAAGACGAGAGTTACACGCCACAAGCCTTAAGTGGTAAAGAAGGAATGAGTTTGGAGATTTCCTACACTCATTCTGGATATCTTTGGGTGCGAGACATTTGACTCGTTTCTTATCGTATCCACCTTTACCCATAGACTTTAGTGTGATTTTCATCTAGTAACTATCAAGTCTATCCATTCTTCATTCTATTCAACTCTCAATCATTCCATTTCTAATCATTTAAATCTCAATCATCCATTATTTCTTGCCTCTAATCAATTTCTTTTCAGCATTAGTGGGTTGAACTACGAAAGCTCTGATTTCCTTATTGCACTATAAGGGTACGTAGGCAGGAGAACCCAGTTTCTTCGTGAGCTATCCTATTTATCAATCGATCATTCTCAATTAATTCAATAAATACCATCTTTTTGAGATCAATCATACTTCTCCTTGGACTCCTTGTCTATCCTTTTAGGATGTCCTGATGACAGTCCATCTCTTCATCCTAGAGTTGTTTGGGCAAACAACCCCAAACACTTAATTCAGTTTCTTTTTGGCTTTACCTTATAGTGGCGGCCTGATGGTCCATGTATTGGTAAATGCCTACCTTGCTATTTGATTAAGAGTTTATCCTCCTCTTGGATTCAAGATACTATCCTGATTTGATCACAAATTATTGATTCCCCAGCAAGTGATTCCTTGCACTTCAGTACTGCAATCCTTCCTTGAAGTTGTGTTTGTCTTGTGAGTCCCCATTGCTTAGACAAATCTCTCTCTCTCCCTCTCTCTCTCTCTCTCTCTCTCTCTATATATATATATATATATATATATATATATATATATATATATATATATATATATATATATATATATATATATATATATATATATATATATATATATATATTCTCGTGGTTCTGAACTATGATTGCTCTGACTTTCTCATTGCATAATGAGAATACGTAGGCACGAGGATGTGAATCCTTGGCGAGCATACTTCTAATTATTCGTATTTCTCCTTAGGGCATCACTCATATCTTCCATAATTCATTATCTACCTTCGATCATAAATCGGTCACCCAGTGACATACTATCTTTTCGACATCGAAATATACATTCTTGGGAATTCCATACATCCTTTTAGGACACTTAATGTAGTCCGTCTTTCTACCTAGAGTTGTTTGGGGGTAACAACCCCAAACACTTAATTCCTTCCTTTTTAGATAACACCCTGTAGCGGTTAAAAGTTGTTTCCTTCTATGGTAGAAATCTCGTTTCTCTTATGGATTCCAATACAATTTCAGCTTTCGGTTTCAAACAATACTTCTTCAGTCATTTATTTTCAAATACCCAATTCTGTGACTTCAGTCACTTTATTCCGTTCATCCCATGATACATTCATATTCTACCTTCCTTCACTTCACGTGATATACCTATCCTTTGATCCAAATACATTATACCTTTTTACTCCATCTTATACCTCCTTGTGAACCTAGAGATGTTTGGCCCTTAACCCAAACACCTAATTCATTCCTTTTTCGGTTGTTCCATTACAGTGATACAAGCGCCGTAGGACCTCACTTGTTGGTTCATACCTGTTTAGTTTTGGGTTCACGTCTTTTCCCCTTTTGTTGGAGTTCAAACAACATTATCCTTTGGTTTAGACCATATTCAATCACAATTCTTTTTATCTCCCACCACTAGTTCTTCGAACTACGGAGCTCTGAATTCCTCATTGCACTATGAGGATACGTAGGCATGAGGGCCCTAATCCTTACCGAGCACTCTATCTATTTATTTTCCTCTCTCCCCATTCTTTGTGAGTAATCTTTAGATAACACCTATTCAAGCGAGAACAATCAAAACGGTTACCATGGAGTACCATGGATGTTTGGGGTGCTAATACCTTCCCCTTGTATAACCGACTTCCTTACCCAGTATATCTCTTTCCCCGGGTTTTATCGATGTTTTCCCTTCCCTTTGGGGATAAATAAAGTTCGATGGCGACTCTGTTGTATGTTCGAGCATGCGATACGTTCGAGTATATTTCCGCTAGCTTCAGCTGGCGACTCTGTTGGGGACACTTTGCTACTTGGAGTGCTTCCTAGTCTCTAAAAGGAGTCGAGCCTAGTTTAGGTTATTCCCTCGCTAGTTTTAGGTGCTTATCTTTATAGATTTACTCGCTTTTATTTATCGCGTTTCTTATTCGCTTTATATTATGGATATATTTATTGTGCTGTTGTTGGGATGAGTTAGATTACATGAGAGAAAAGCTTTGTAACCGAGGTTAGTATACACATAGGTTAGACTTGTAGATAGTCGTGTACACCTGTGTTTCGTGTGTTGGGTTGTCACGAGAGCAACACCCAAACTATATTCACTTGGAAGTACTTTTGTCCTGTGAGTATTCACTACGGCAGGGTATTTCCATTTCGAGTTGATGACTCTGGGAGACCTTCTAGGAACCACCTTGGAGCATAGTCCACACCTGTGAGGGGGATATCGGTTTTTATTGCAGGAAACCATATACTCTACCTACCTTGATACTCATATTACGTCGAAACCTTTGAACTTGCAACATGTGGCACTTACAAATTATTCAGAATTTGCCAGATTTTTGAACACATATGAATTATATCATCTCATCATTTCATTATCATTCATCATGACCAAATTTTTGCATATGCATGCCTTTTCTAGGAATACAAGAGTCCAATTTGTTTACCAAGCATTCAAAGTGAAGCATCAATCCCGAGAGAAAGAACATCCACAATTACAAGTTTGTGGAACCTCAGTTGGCTGCATTTAGAGGACTTGGGGCACGTTTAGATCTAGGACACAAAGATGACTTCAAGGAGGCTTATGGTAACCTTATGGGCATTCTGAACACCGAAGTCAACATCATTGATGTGCACACTCTGGTGCAATTCTATGATTCCCCACTGAGATGCTTTACTTTCCAAGATTACCAGCTGGCACCTATATTGAAAGAGTACTCACATATTCTGGGTATTAGGATCAAGAACCAAGTGCCCTACATTCGCACTAAGGAACTTCATAAATATCAAGACCTTGCTGAAGCTCTACACATGGGAAAAAAAGGAAATAGAACTAAACCTGAAGCCTAAGGGTGGAATTCATGGCTTCACCTCTAAGTTTCTAGTAGATAAAGCTATTGCCTTCGCCGAAGCTGGGAGTTGGACGACCTTCAACGCTAATCTAACTTTACTTATCTATGGGATTGTATTGTTTCAGAATATGGAGGAATTCATAGACTTGGCTGCTATTCATATCTTCCTGACTCAGAATCCTATTCCTACTCTTCTCGCTGATACTTACTACTCCATCCATGTGAGGACTCAGAAGAAGAAAGGGACTATCGTCTGTTGTACCCCTTTGCTGTATAGATGGTTTAGTTCGCATCTACCCAGTAAAGGCCCTTTTGTTGAGAACAAAGATAACTTGAAGTGGTCCCAGCGGATCATGTCCTTAAAAGCCGAAGACATTTCTTGGTATTCTCGAGTTTACAATGGTGTCAAGCTCATCCTCAACTATGGGGGTTTTCTTAATGTACCTCTTCTTGGTACAAAAGGAGGAATCAACTACAACCCAAGGTTAGCATTGCGACAACTAGGATACCCTATGGTGGACAAACCTGATCTCAAAAGTGTAGAAGGTTTTGTCTTATATGAAGGGGTCGAAGAGTAAGAGTTGATCAAGAAGATTCTTAAGGCTTGGGGAGCAATTTGTCCTCAAGAAAGAGCAAAGATGGGTAAGAAGAATTACATCGCCAAGGAAGCTTACTGTAAGACCCCAATTTTGTCCCTAAGATCCCTCATGGCATCATATCATACCATATCATTGCCTCAAGGATCTTTGTGCACCTTTGCTTCCCTCCTAGTGGGTGGGTTATCTTGTGAGTGTGGTTATTGATCACCAAGCATGTTTTGCATTTGTATATCATTGCTTTTCATCTGTCTATTAACCAAAAGTACAAAAATATTGTCATCTAACCATGTTACTTGCAGATGAAGCAAGCTAGGTCAAAACAGTCAAATCATTCATTGAACAGTGGATGGTGGCCATTCTTGAAGAATTTGGGCACCATGATCATTCATCAAGAGTTCATATGAGTTGTGACATCATTTTGAATCAAGATCTCAAGTGGTAGGGGCTTGGAATTCATCAGAACATGGTTCAGTCAACCAAAACCCTAGCAAAGTCAACTGTGGTCAACTGTGCATTTAATCAGTGATTTGATGGTGGGAATTGGTTTGAGAGGTCTCATTCATGTCCATATAAGCCTCATATAACATGTCAAACATCATCAGTGAAGGATTGGAGGTCAGACAAAAAGTTTCCAAAAATAGTAAGTTGACCTGTAATTGGAATTTGCCAAAAATGGAAAGTTCTTCTCCTCAAAATTACTTCATCATACAAGCTTCAAATGAATTTTTGTCCAACATGAAAGTTGAAGATCTTGTTCTCCCATTTCCAAAAAGTCCAAGAACACTCATTTCTCATGTGTGGTTGGCAAGTTATGGTCAAATCATTCTCAAGAATTTTTGAACTTTAAAGTGAGATAACTTCCAAACCATTTGGCCAAATTGAGTGAGGTTTTTTGCTACAAGTCACATTTGACATGCTCTATCCAAATCCTTCATCACATTTCACCAAAAATCATCCAATCAAAATGGCCTTTTTCAAGTGCATTGAATTAAAAAAGGGAGAGGTGAAAAATTGACTTTCAAATTAAGCCTTGCCTACACTTTCTACCAATTGCAAATGATTAAAAACCAAATTTGGGATGTGTTTAGGCCCATTTTTGCACTGTAGCATGCCGTGCACATGCAACTTGAGTGTTTTTACCAATTGACCAAAACACCTTCATTTAAGCTAATCTCATTTACCATTCCATTAACCAAGCTTAAGCATTGTTAATCAAGAGTATATATTGCACATTTCAGACTGAAAACCCTAGCCACAATTTACAAAAACTCAGATCCAAATTTTTTCTCTCAAAAAAAACTCTCAATTCTTCACTTGCTTTTTTCTGGAAAAATTGCCAAAGAACTCGTGCCTTGGTTCATTGATTCATCATCTACCAACATTTTTGAAGCTTCTGCAAGCATCATTTCGCAGCTGTTGAACTGTTTTCCAACACTGTTCCATTGAACCTCATCCATGGCAGTTGAACTTTGGAGCACGATTGAGTAAGAGTGAGCTAGAACCATCCTTCCATTCACCTCCTGGAGCATCATTGAGCTACTGTTTCAACAATACACGGCCAAAGAACCACGAATCAACACTGTTCTTCAAATCAGGTAAATTTTCGAACCTTGCCAATAGTGAAATCATGATATGCTTATTAAAGATCTTTCCATGCTGGTTGTAATGAGCTTTGAATCGTGGAATATGGTTGAGTATTAAGAGAGATACGCTGTTTTAAAGTTTGGTTATCAAATGTTGTGTTGTTTATTTCTTCCATGATAGTTTGAATTAGGTTAAATGATTGTTGTTTTGATGATGTACATGATGAGGTGAACACAATGGTATAACGATTGTTGATTTTGGTTACAATTTGTTCTTGCTGGAAAATCTGGAAAAAATGTTGAAGAACACGGTCAAAACCCTAATATTTTCGTGCCAAACCCGTGTTTGATCTGCTGGACCTCGCTTTGCATGTGATTTTCACGTTTTTCCTCCATGAAGCCAATCGCTGGCTGCCACGCCCTTAAGTGAAACGCGGCGTTTCACTTAAGTGGCTTCGTAATTACAAGTTTGCCACTGCAGATATTTAATTCATTTATATCATTTTCTTTTTTCAATTTTAATTTCATTTTGATCTTCAATCTTAGAAAATTCATAACTCTTCCAATACTTGTCCAAATAATATGGGATTTTTTGTGAAATGCTCCTCTTGATCTCTAGTTTTTTATGGTGTTTTTTCCAGAAATTATGTACGTGTAGATTTTAAAAATGCCTAGGGTTTGTTCATGTGTGTCCATTTTGTGTATGCCTTGCCATTTTGCTTATGAAATGATGATACTTAATCCAATGCCTCTGAAATTTTTTATGCTTAAACAAGACATGTTCATGGTGATTTTGGTATAGAGTTTGTGATTTTATCATTGCTGGTTGATGAGATATGATTTTTTGAATAGAGGTGTGACAATTTGTGTCACACCATTCATGTCCAACTTCATGATTTTAATTACCATGCTTATTGAACTCAAAATGGTCTAGAATTTTGCATGAATATACTTGTAGATGTTGAGAATACATGTGAATTTTTCTGGAATTATTGATGGCATTTCCTATTTGATTGGAATTTTCTCCCCTGTTTGGTCATTTGTTGATTTTTTGTGACACATGTTTGTATTTGGTTTGTGAAATTCTAATGCTTAATTGGATGGGTGTGAAATTTGGCATGAGTAGTGTAGACATCTTGAGGTTTATCATGGTTTTAGTCCCATTCATTTATCATGTTTTGTTTCTGTTTTATGATTAATTGAAGTTGGTGCATGTTTTGATGCTTTGTATGAGTTTGCTTGAACTTGCTTTGACTTTCTGATTTTCATTGGCCTACTTCCTTGATCCAAATGAGCTGAAATTTGGTATGCTTATCATGTTATGGATGATGTTTGATCATGAATTATTTGAGGATTTATTGAAATGTTTGTGACTGGATTTGAGTGGAGTCTTTCTGTTGACTTCTTTGAGGTTCTATATGACATGCTTTGACCTAATTTGTTTGTGAAATGATAATGATGAATGATATGAATGTGAAACCACTTGGGTTTGTTTCTTAATTGTTTGAACTTGATTTTGGATAGCTTTCACTTGCTGTTTTGGATTTTTTATCTCCTTTTGACCCTAGGCTTGTCCTAGTGGTCTTGTTGCTCATGTTTGAGTTTGGTTTTTCAGGTTAAGAAGCAAATGCTTTAAGGAGATCAATGCAAGTTGATTGAGTTTGATTGATTATCATGAACTAATTTGTTTGTTTTGTAGGATGCTTAGCTCATATTCTTTGAGCTTTGTGCTTTGCACATGGGATTGTTTGTGTTGACTGTTGATCCTTATCTTATATTGGTTTTGAATTTGAGTTGTATACTGATTATGTTTGATTGGTTTCAAGTACCATTAGTTGCTATTAGTTCTTTGAGAACTTGCTTTGCTTTGCTTGATAGCATTTACATTGAGGTATAGCACCTTCTTCTTCATGTAGTCTGGAAGACCTGGCCTGTTACTTGGCCAGGCAACTGTCTGAAGTCCTCCTTAAGAGGCGATGTTTGTGCTTGTTTACTTTTGTCCCAAGCAGGAAAAGTCCTTTGAATAAGGCAATTGGTAGAACCCAAGAGATATGTAACCTATCTCCTACTATTCTGTGTGTCACTCACCTTGCTCACACCACATGTGTTGATGCATAGTGAGTAAAAGCCCAAGATCTATCGAGTCAATAACTTGTGGAGAGAGTTCCATCTTTATGAACTCCCACACCTTCTGATATTCAATGCTCTCCCTGACCAGGGATAAGAGTCATGAGGCACACCCCTCATATCCTTTCATCTGCTTCACCTTGGCTCTCAATGTCAAGGTTAAGAGCACCATTAACCCTATTCCAGTTGGCTTCAATGCCTAACCCTTTGTATGAGCCTAATTGTTTGGTTATAGAGTGTGCTAATTGACTTTGGTTGATTGATTACTTAGTTCATTTGTACATGTCTGCTTGTATGCTTTGTGCATTTATCATCATTAATTGCTCATTAGTGCATGATCATTTCATTTGTCTTTGTGACATATCTTTGTTGTTTGCCCATTGAGGACAATTGTAAGACCATTCATTGGCCATTGTTCCTATGATATGGAAGTGAGTATAAGACCATTTCATTGGCCACTCACCTTCTCTTTGCTTGATGCATTTGTTTGTTGTATGTGAGGATGCAATTGTAAGTCCATGTAATTTGGCGTTTGTTTTCCTATGATCATATGTTGGAGGTTAGAGTAAGCCCAGATAGATTGGCATCTGACGTCCATGTCTTTGTTGTGTTTTGTTGGAGATTGGTATAAGCCCAGATAGATTGGCATCCGGTATCCACTTTTTATTTCTTTGTTGAGGAGATTGGTATAAGTCCATAGAGTGGCCTCTGATATCCAGTTTTGTTTTAGGAGATTGGTATAAGTCCAGTGATTGGCATCCGGTATCCGCTTTTGTTGACTTTCTTCTTTTGTTTGCTTATTGCGTTATTACTCATTGCCTATTCCAAAGGACACACTTGAATCATCTTCTATATGATTTCAAGAGGTGAACCTTCTAGGAAGTTTTACACTCCATCTTCATCCATTCATCCCTCTTGTCCTAAACCTTTTCACACATTGCTTTCAAAACTTGAGATAAATATTGTGCAAACATCTTCATGCTTTCAAATTAGAAACCTGGACCCTAAGTCCTTGACTTTTCAAACTCCATTTCATAATACTTCTTTTGAATCAATCTTAATCATACTTTGACCCTCCTTTTGTGAATAATCATAATCAATTAACTTCACCCATTCAATTGTTTTGTGGCTTTGTCCATTCTTGTTAAGTTTTCATACATTAGCCATAGGTTTGATTTATCCTAGTTGGTTGATGTTAATCTCACCTATTTGTCCTTAGTTGATTGAATTGTAAGTCTTCCTTGCTTATTATAGGGTTAACCCCTCACTAGCAAGTTGAAGCTTTTCTCACATGGTGGACTCGTTGTTTCATAAGGTTGAGTTTTCTCCCGTGGATAACGTAAGACCTTAGGGCTTGTGTTTAAAATTGAATCCACTAACTTTTGGAAATCTTTTAGCCGAACTACGGCGTTTTGATCCTTACCTTTGATGGAAGGTACGTAGGCAACGGGTTCATCCGTTCAAACACAAAATAATAAACTTGTATATTCTTTTCTCATCATCCCATTCATGTTTGCACAATATGTCAAAACAAATAACATTTTTATACAACAAGTGTGAAAAGGGCTCCCTAGGAGTACCTAGGACGTGATGGGTGCCTAACACCTTCCCATTGCGTAATTTACCCCTTACCCAGACTCTCTGATCTTTTCATTAGTTTTCTATGTGTAAAACTTCTTGCTTTTGTTCGCTTTTTAGCCAATCCTTTGGATAAATAAAAGTGCGGTGGCGACTCGATTCATTGTATACTTTGCTTATGGTTTAATCAATAAATCATATAGCGACGAATACACCGCTACAGAAAAGTGGCAACTCTGCTGGGGAGGAATATCCTTGGTGGTATTGCCTACTTTTCACCCTTGTTGTGTGATATATTGTTATTTGTTATATGACATATTTTGTACAATTTGGGATAACTGTATTGATTGTAATGTTTGAATTGCTTGATATACAATTGCTGTTTGCTTTGGTGATCTCTGTGAGATGAGTTCTATACCCGAACTCGAGTGCACTCTAGGATAGGAGAATGGCATAGTCTTGTTGACTGGTGTGGAGTATTCCTTAGCCAGTTGACTTGCGAGTCCATTCACTTGGTGGAGGTCATGTTGGATTAATAATGTCACACAAGTTATTTGTGGTTAGGCATTATTCTTTCAATCATGTGCCGCAGAAGCCAAGGACCGTAGTTTACCAAACCCATCTTGGCCTATTTTTTAGGACGTAGTGCGGAGGTCGTTCAGATGTAAGTTCTGATGCGATTGTTACGCGATACTACACTCATAAGAGTTTCTCTTGAGAATATTTTTGGAATACGAGTATTCGTTCCTCCGATAATATTCGAAAGATGGAACGATGATTATGGGAACCTCTGGTAGAACATGTCTGGCAGGTTTAAACCCTAGTACACTCCCTTTGGGTGGTTCTTAACCGAGACTCCATGCTCGTGACTCTCAACAAACCCGTGATTCGTGGTTGAGTCGTTCAGACAACCTTAATATCAATGGAACCTGGGCGTTGATCAGGTATAAAACCTAAATCCCCCAAAATGGATGGTTGATATTAAGGATGTTCGAGCCGGTTCATGTACCGTTAATATCAATGGAACTTGGGTGTCGATAAGGTGAAAACCTAAATCCACCAAAATGGATGATTGATATTAGGGATACAATGAGCTTTCCCATGACCTTTGTTTGGTGTGACTTGTTTGATCCTTGAGTGTGATTGTTGCATTCATGCATTCATCTGCACTTCATGTCATCAAAAAAAAAAAAAAATTTTCAAGGAACTTAAAAGGGTTTATTTGCAAAATTTTCAGACATGGAAAGACCAAAAAGGCATACAAAGAAGTATAGCTTTAGACAGCCTGATGTAAAAGAGTTAAGGAATCTGACATCTTATGTATTAGATCCCTTGGGTTTCAAAGCTCGCTATGGGAAGCTTCTGCCTCTGCTGACTACTCAGGTGGATGAAGGGTTGATGAGTACTCTAGCCCAGTTTTATGATCCTCTGTATCATTGCTTCTCATTTTCGGACTTCCAGCTGTTGCCAACTTTGGAGGAGTATTCTCATCTCATTGGGATTCCGATTCTGGATCAGGTGCCGTTCAGTGGCCTAGAGAGTATTCCGACTGCTCGAGAGATTGCGAGTTTATTGCACATAGATGAAGATTTGATTAGGGCTAATCTGACTACCAAAGGCGGAATTCAGGGTTTTCCTTCCGAGTTCCTCATTGCTCAAGCTACCTTTTATGGGAAGGCCATGAGTGAGGATGCCTTTGAGGCTTTGTTTGTGCTGCTCATCTATGGATTGGTGTTGTTTCCCAACTTCGACAAGTTCGTGGACATGAACGCCATTAGGATCTTCTCAGTTCTTAATCCCGTTCCGACTTTGTTGGGCGATGCCTATGTCTCTTTGCATCTGAGGAACGCAAAGGGTGGAGGAGTTATTGTCTGCTGTCTACCCCTGCTATACAAGTGGTTTATTTCGCACTTGCCGCAGACAGTTGCTTTCAAGGAGAACAAGGGATGTCTACGGTGGTCTCAGAGACTTATGTCTCTCACTAATGATGATATCACTTGGTATGATCGCGTGTATGATACCGTCCAGATCATTGACTATTGTGGTGAATTCCCTAATGTGCCTCTTCTTGGCACATGTGGTGGGATCAGCTACAATCCTATTCTCGCACGACGTCAGCTTGGGTTCCCCCTAAAGGATAAACCTCATAACATTCTGTTAGAAGGTGTGTTCTTCCAGGAGGGTAAAGATCCCCAAGGCCTGAAAGCCAGATTTGTCCGTGCTTGGCGCAGTATTCACAAGAAGAGTAGGAACGAGTTGGGTCCAAAGAACTGCATTGCTTTGGAGCCATACACCTCTTGGGTCAGACAGAGAGCTGCCGTGTACTTGATGCCATATGATCATCCGAGACCTACACCGTTGGATGTGGCTGGGCCTTCAACCCTCCCTACCCAACGTGTAGAGGAGTTGAGAGAAGAAGACCTTTCACGTGCTTGGATCCGTGAAAGAGAAGAATTGCTTCAGCAGCTTAAGGAGAAGGACGCTATGATTGAGTTCCTCGAGCATCGAGTGATCGACGATCCGAACGACACTTGGACCTCTCTGCTTCCTCAGTCTTCCAAATTCTGGAAGAGGAAGTATGATCGACTTGCAAAGGAGAAAGCAGACATGGAAGCGGCCTATGAGAGAGAGATCAAGAAGCTGTGTACTTCTCGTCTTCCAGCATCCCGAGCTTCTAGGGATCCATAGGATGTTTATTTCCCTTTTCTCTTTGTAATGATCAAAAATGCTGTACTTCTTTGTCTCGATATATTGAATGAAATATTTTCCATGAGAAATTAAAATGCTTTAACTATTCAAAATATTGCAAATAATACCCTAAGGGTTCCTTGAAAATAAACAAAGCATCTGCACAAGCATTTCATGCATCATTTTTGCATAAGCAGGTACCCTTTGTTTCTGGTCTTCTTGTCCTAACTCTGTGTTCTTCATTTATTTTGAAGACAAGCTGACTCACCGGTATTATACTCGAGTCAATTCTGCAAGAGTTATGGAGCAGCTAGAACAAGAGAACAGAGAACTGAAAGAAGAGGTCGCCAGACTTGGCGCTTTGATGGAGCAACTCCTCGCTGCTCAAAATCAACCTGCTCAACCGCCTGCAACCCCTACCCAGAGGACGGTCATCTCAGAGGTCGTCGCTTCGACTGTGCCAGTCAGTGCTCATCAGGTGCCCAATGCTATGCCAGCCGGGTTCCCTTGGGGAATGCCTCCAGGTTTTATGCCTGATCGGCCTGCTCCAACTTTTGCTCATATGCCGGCATCTAGCCCGGTCCCTGTTGCCGCTCCTCCTGTCGTGCATACCATGCCAAGGGTAGACGACACCATCTATCACTCCGAGCCGTCTGAGGGCCCGGACGTTTATGAAAAGATGGACGCCATGAACGACCAATTCCTTGAGCTGAGAAAGGAATTGAGGACTCTTCGAGGTAAAGATTTGTTCGGCAAGTCTGCTGCCGAGTTGTGCCTTGTTCCCGTGTGAAGATACCGATTAAATTCAAAGTACCTGACTTTGAAAAGTATAAAGGGAACACCTGTCCACTCGCTCACCTGGTCATGTACGCCAGGAAGATGTCTACCCAGACTGATAATGATCAGCTTTGATTCATTATTTCAAGACAGTCTGTCCGGTGCTGCGCTCAGATGGTACATGAGCTTGGACAGTGCCAATATCAGATCCTTCAACGACCTTGGCGAAGCCTTCGTCAAGCAGTATAAGTATAACGTCGATATGGCGCCTGACCGAGATCAACTCAGGTCCATGTCGCAGAAGGACAAGGAAACCTTCAAGGAGTACGCCCAGAGGTGGCGAGAGCTGGCAGCTCAGATTACTCCACCGCTAGAGGAGAAAGAAATGACCAAGATCTTTTTGAAGACTCTTGGCTCATTCTATTATGAGCGGATGGTAGCAAGCGCTCCCTCTGATTTCACCGAGATGGTGAACATGGGGATGCGTCTTGAGGAAGGTGTCCGTGAAGGACGATTGGCGAAAGATGAGAGCTCTTCTTCTAAACGATATGGGGAGTTTAAAAGGAAGGACGGGGAAGCACATGATGTGCAATCCCATCCCAAGCACAGAAGACCCTCTGTTCAGAGGAAGCCTGCACGTCGTGCCGGTCATCAGCACCAGGTGGCTCATATAGCACCTGTCTTTAAAGACAATGCTCAGCAACATCAGCAGTATCAACATCAACAACAATATCAACAACCTCAGTACCAACAACAACATCGTCCACAGCAACAGGCTTACCAGCCTCGTGGAAGTACAACCAATCAAGCTAACTTGAATTATGATAGGAAGAAGATCAGCTTCGATCCAATTCCTATGTCATATGCAGAGCTTTATCCTTCCTTGTTGGAAAGGAAATTGGTTTCTCCCAGGGATCCTCCTGCCATTCCTGCAAATCCACAATGGTGGTACAAACCAGATCAGCATTGTGTTTACCATTCTGGTGCTCCGGGTCATAACATTGAGAATTGCTACCCACTCAAGACTAAGGTTCAAGACCTTATGAGATGTGGAATCTTGAGTTTTGAAGATTCAGGCCCGAATGTCACCAAGAACCCATTGCCTGCGCATGGGAAATCGGTTAATATGGTTCAGGAATGCCTTGGGAAGTACAAGGTCATATATGTAAGCCACATTAGACAGTCGTTGGTTGAATTACATCGTTTGCTGTGTCAGTACAGCTACTTAGAGCATAACCACGACAAGTGCCGCGTCTGCTCGGTTAACCGCTTGGGTTGCAACCAGGTACGCCGAGAACTCCAAAAGTTGTTGGATGAGGGTACCATTGAGATTCTGCAGAATCGCAACATTGATGAAGACGAGCCTGAGGTGAATGTTATTTCACCAGTGTTCAAATTACCTGAGCCTGTTGTTATCCGCTATGATAGCAGCAAGCCGAAGGCTTCCCCTTCTTTGGTCATTAAACCTGCAGGCCCTGTGCCCTATTCCTCTGACCGAGCTGTGCCGTTCAGATATAACCCTGTTGCTGTGCAAGATGGGGTAGAAGTGCCTTTACCTTCAACTTCCGTGACCAACATCGCTGATGTAAGTGGGTTGACCCGAAGTGGTCGTGTGTTTTCTGCGCCTCCTAAGGCTGTTGCTTCTGATACTGTTGAGCGTCCTTGGGACAGCTGTGAATATTCAGAATCAGGCACGTGATGTTGCCAAACCATCCTCCTCTGTACAAAAAACTCCCGTTTCTTCAGTTGGCCCGAGTGGCATTGTAGATGAAGAATCTGATGAGATGCTGAGGCTCATCAGAAAGAGTGAGTACAACGTTGTAGACCAGCTTCTACAAACGCCATCCAAGATTTCCATTCTTTCTCTGCTGCTGAATTCAGAACCCCATAGGGAGGCTCTGCAGAAAGTCTTGGATCTGGCGTATGTTGATCACGACGTCACCATTGAGCAATTTGATAGTATTGTTGCAAACATTACCGCTTGCAACACTTTGAGCTTTTGTGACGCTGATCTCCCTGAGGAGGGAAGAGACCACAACATGGCTTTACATATCTCCATGAATTGCAAATCTGATGCAATGTCCAATGTGCTGGTGGACACTGGATCTTCTTTAAATGTATTGCCAAAACCACACTCTCCAGATTGTCATATCAAGGTCCTCCTATGAGGCAGAGTGGGGTTGTTGTGAAAGCATTCGATGGGTCGCGTAAGACAGTGATTGGGGAAGTTGATCTCCCAATCAAAATTGGACCAAGTGATTTCCAAGTTACCTTCCAGGTAATGGATATCCACCCATCTTATAGCTGTCTCTTAGGCAGACCATGGATTCACGAGGCTGGCGCCGTGACATCCACCCTACACCAGAAGTTGAAATTTGTCAAAAATAAGAAATTGGTTGTAGTAGGGGAAGAAAAGGCTCTCCTGGTTAGCCATGTCTTCTTTCTCGTATATTGACGCTGAGGATGAAGTTGGAACGCCATTCCAAGCTTTATCTATTGATGAACCAATCGAGAAGAAGTCTCCTTCATTCACTTCCTACCGTGATGCGAAGCTGGCCATTGAATGTGGTGCAGTTGCTGGTTTAGGGAAGGTGATTGAACTTGAAGACAATAGATCCCGGGCTGGCATTGGCTACTGTTCTGGGGCATGTAATGAGCAAGGTTTGTTCACGAGTGGAGGATTCATCCATGCTGATCAACCTGAGGAGGAAGCTGCTGCTATCTTGGAAGAGGATGCAGAAGACGTGAACAACTTCGTTATTCCTGGTGGTGTCTGCCACAATTGGGTCGCTGTAGATGTTCCTACGGTCATCCATAGATCAGAGTAATTGTTCACTTTGTTTGAAACCCTTCTCCCATGCCAAAAGGAGAAGTGATGACATTGTTGGCAAAGCATATATACAATGATGTTTTCATTCAATTAATGCATTGTTAAACATTTGTTTTTCCTTTTGTTTTCACTTTTTGCTTTTTTATGAAATCAGTGATCACAAAAAACCCATAAAAACAAGAATAAAAACAATCTTTTTCATCTGCATAATGGTTTGTTTGTTTAAATTCTGAAGTTTTTCATTAACCAAAATCATTATGCAGGTTGATCCTAAAACCCATTGAACATAATGATCCAACGCCATCTCCCAATTTTGAATTCCCTGTATTTGAGGCAGAGGAAGATGACGTTGAGGGGATTCCTGATGAGATTACCCGTCTCCTTGAGCACGAAGAGAAGATCATTCAGCCGCATCTCGAAGACTTGGAAACAGTCAACTTGGGGTCTGAGGATTGTGTTCGCCTGGTGAAGATTGGGGCACTTCTTGAAGGGTCTGTCAAGGAAGATTTGATCAGTTTGCTACGAGAATATTCAGATATCTTTGCTTGGTCCTATGAAGACATGCCGGGTTTAGATACAGATATTGTGCAACATTTCCTGCCTTTAAAGCCTGAGTGCGTGCCTGTGAAGCAGAAGCTCAGAAGAACTCATCCAGATATGGCAGTGAAGATCAAAGAGGAAGTTCAGAAGCAAATTGATGCGGGGTTTCTGGTGACTTCTACATATCCTCAATGGGTGGCCAATATTGTGCCTGTTCCTAAGAAGGACGGAAAAGTCCGTATGTGCGTTGATTATAGAGATTTGAACAAAGCTAGTCCGAAAGATGATTTTCCTCTACCACACATTGATATGTTGGTAGACAATACAGCTAAATTCAAAGTCTTTTCGTTTATGGACGGATTTTCCGGATATAATCAAATCAAGATGGCACCAGAGGATATGGAGAAGACAACATTCATCACACCTTGGGGAACATTCTGTTATCGAGTGATGCCCTTCGGTTTGAAGAACGCCGGAGCCACGTATCAACGAGCTATGACTACCTTGTTTCATGATATGATGCACAAGGAGATAGAGGTCTATGTTGATGATATGATTGCTAAGTCCCGAACGGAAGTTGAGCATGTTGAGCATTTGTTGAAGCTTTTTCAGCGTTTGAGGAAGTTTAAACTTCGCCTGAATCCGAACAAATGTACATTTGGAGTCCGTTCTGGCAAATTGTTGGGTTTTGTGGTAAGTGAAAGAGGTATTGAGGTTGATCCTGCAAAGGTCAAAGCAATACAAGAGATGCCTGCACCCAAAACTGAGAAGCAAGTCCGAGGTTTTCTTGGCCGCTTGAATTACATTTCCAGATTTATATCCCACATGACTGCCACATGTGCGCCGATATTCAAGCTCCTTCGGAAAGATCAGTCTCATGATTGGACCGAGGATTGCCAGAAAGCTTTCGACAGTATCAAAGAATATCTGTCTGAACCTCCGATATTGTCTCCGCCTGTGGAAGGAAGACCTCTGATTATGTATTTGACAGTTCTTGAAGACTCGATGGGTTGTGTACTCGGTCAACAAGATGAATCGGGAAGAAGGAATTGCTATATACTACCTCAGTAAGAAGTTTACTGATTGTGAGTCTCGGTACTCTATGCTTGAGAAGACGTGCTGTGCTTTGGCTTGGGCTGCTAAGCGTTTGCGCCAGTACATGATAAATCATACAACTTGGTTGATATCCAGAATGGATCCAATTAAGTATATCTTCGAGAAGCCTGCTTTAACTGGGAGGATTGCCCGTTGGCAGATGTTGTTGTCTGAGTATGATATTGAGTATCGAGCTCAGAAAGCTATCAAAGGTAGTATCTTGGCTGACCATTTAGCGCACCAGCCGATTGAAGATCATCAGTCTGTTCAGTATGACTTCCCTGATGAGGAAATTCTGTATTTGAAGATGAAAGATTGCGATGAGCCTACACTTGATGAAGGTCCGGAACCTGGTTCCAGATGGACGATGGTGTTTGATGGCGCTGTTAATCAATATGGAAATGGAATTGGGGCAGTGATCATTACTCCTCAAGGTTCACACATTCCGTTTACAGCAAGGCTAACTTTCAAATGCACGAATAATATGGCGGAGTATGAAGCCTGTATTATGGGACTTGAAGAATGCATTGATTTGAGAATCAAGCATCTTGATGTGTATGGTGATTCAGCCCTGGTTGTTAATCAGATCAAGGGAGAATGGGAGACGAATCAACCTGGTCTCATTCTGTACAGAGATTATGCAAGGAGAATTTCAACATTCTTCACAGAAGTTGAATTTTATCACATTCCTCGAGAGGATAATCGGATGGCAGATGCTCTTGCTACGCTTGCTTCCATGATTGTGGTCAGACGGTGGAATGATGTCCCCAATATTACTGTGATGCGCTTGGACAGACCAGCTCACATATTTGCAATCGAAGAAGTGAAAGATGACAAGCCTTGGTATTTTGATATCAAGAATTTCCTCCAGAACCAGGTCTACCCGCCTGGGGCATCTGTGAAAGATAGGAAAACTTTGAGAAGGTTGTCAGGCAGTTTCTACCTCAGTGGTGAAGTGCTGTATAAGAGAAATTTTGATATGGTTTTGCTCAGATGCGTGGATAGACACGAAGCAAACCTGTTGATGACTGAGGTCCATGAGGGTTCATTTGGTACTCATTCCAATGGACATGCCATGGCTAAGAAGATGTTGAGAGCAGGCTACTATTGGCTGACAATGGAGTCTGACTGTTGCAAGTATGTGAAGAAATGTCACAAGTGTCAAATTTATGCGGATAAGATTCATATTCCTCCGACACTTCTGAATGTGATTTCATCACCATGGCCTTTCTCTATGTGGGGAATCGACATGATCGGCATGATTGAGCCGAAAGCGTCCAACGGACACCGGTTTATTCTCGTAGCAATTGATTACTTCACCAAATGGGTTGAAGCCGCTTCGTACGCGAATGTAACCAGGCAGGTGGTTGTGAAGTTTATCAAGAACCAGCTGATTTGCCGTTATGGTGTGCCAGAGAGGATCATTACTGATAATGGATCTAATCTGAATAACAAGATGATGGATGAGTTGTGCGCTGAATTCAAGATTGCACACCATAATTCCTCTCCCTACAGACCTAAGATGAATGGGGCTGTTGAAGCTGCTAATAAGAATATCAAGAAGATTATCCAGAAGATGACTGTCACGTACAAAGATTGGCATGAGATGCTGCCATTTGCTTTGCATGGATATCGTACGTCTGTACGCACTTCAACAGGGGCAACCCCTTTCTCTCTTGTTTATGGCATGGAAGCTGTTCTCCCAGTAGAGGTGGAGATCCCATCAATGAGAGTCTTGATGGAAGCCAAGTTGACTGATGCTGAATGGATTCAGAGTCGTTATGACCAATTGAATTTGATTGAAGAGAAGCGATTAACTGCCATGTGTCATGGTCAGTTATATCAGCAGAGAATGAAGAAAGCATTCGATAAGAAGGTCAAGCCTCGTGTGTTCCGAGAAGGTGACCTCGTGCTCAAGAAAGTCTTGTCTTTCGCGCCCGATTCCAGGGGCAAGTGGACTCCAAACTACGAGGGTCCATATGTTGTTAAGAGAGCCTTTTCAGGCGGAGCTTTGATGCTTACAACAATGGATGGGGAGGATTTCACTCGTCCTGTGAATTCAGATGCAGTCAAGAAATACTTTGCCTAGAAAAAAAGTATATGCAAAAGAAAAAACAGAATAGCTCGCTAAGTTGAAAACCCGAAAGGGCGGCTTAGGCAAAAATGAGCGTCTCGGTGGAGAACCCGCAAGGGTAATCCAGGCAAAAATTAGAGACTTGAAAAAAAGAATATTTGCATCCCGCTAGATTGAGTACCTCACCCTGGGGCAATCTAGGCAAAAATTAGGGATTTGGCAAGTAACTGCATCCTGACAAGACTTTCTGTTCCACAGCTGTCATTTCGTCAGAGGATTCTCGATTCGTCGTCAAACTGAAGCTTCGAATACATCGAGATTCAAATTGGTAGAGAAAGGATCATTATGTTCAATGTAGCCCTCTTCCAATATATATCACTGATTTCAAATTTGTACAGATCTATGGAGTCTTGCCATTTGCAGGCTACCATTCCATCAAATGAATTTGAGCTTTTATCCAATTATTTGCACTCTTATTTGTTTCAATTCAACAAATGTTTTGCATGTTTTAATTGATAAAATATCATTGTTTTTTAACAAATCAAATTTTCAAAATTTGCTGTTTTAAACAAAGTGAATATCCATAAGATGAAAGGATACTCAAGAATATCTCAGTGCTCTCCCAAGGGTGGCATGATCTCCAACAGGTAAGACATTTGGTTCATATTCCTGGTTTGGTTGTATCTTCTTTCTCCAGATCTTGTGATGGGGTTGTTCCCCAGCATAGTTGCAAGCAAAGTGTTGTTGAAGACTCAGTTTTCTCCAGCAGCAGTTTTCCCCAGTAGAGTTGCTTATGCAGTTGGATTCTACTTGGATGATGTTGTTCTCCCAGTGGGTTGTTCCCCGGAGTTTGTTTGGAGTTACAAAGCTCTTTGTTTCTTAGTTGATGCTGAGATCCCCTGCGGATCTTCGAGATTTTCTCTTGTTCCCCAACAGATTCGTCTTGGTGGCTGTTTTGCCCGTTATGACTTTCTGTATCCTGATTGGGTTGTTTGCTGATCCATCACTCAGAGATTTGGTGTTTCCTGATATCTTTGAGCCTCTGCTTCCCCAGCAGTACCCATAGATCTATGCTTTATGGCATATAGATCTCCGCAGATTGGCTTTCCAGTTGGTTCTCCCCTGGAAGTATAGTACCGGGCGTTTGATTCCTGGACCTGTTCGTGTTAGATATGTCTGTTTTGTCAGCATTCATCAAACATAAATCACGCATATTCATGCATATTCATAAACATTCAGATATTCATGTTGCATTTTTGCCATATATCTTTCGTTTGTTGTTCCTTGCTATGGTGGTGCAGATCCCTAATAGATCTCCCTAGCAGATGTCGGGTGTTAAATCTCTCCATATAGAGTCAGCCCCATAAGCAGAAAATGTCTGTTGTCTTTCCTTCTGCAGTTCCCCACTGAGATATATCCTCGTGGATGACGGTTTCTTCCGTTTCCTCCCAACATATATATTGGGATGGATTTTCCTATTTGAGTTACATCCTCATTAGGACGTGTCTTGATTCAGTCTGTCTTCTCGGAGTGATCCCGAATTGGCGTTTTGTCAACTGTCTTGTGCTTCCCAGTGGGTTGTTCCCCAACGGAGTTTTTCGGGCCTCTACCCTTATACCGGTAGTTGTAAGTCCTATTTTCTTTGCCCTTTCAGCGGAATTGGTGGTTATATACCTTTTATTCCTCGGCAAGATTTTTTGGTTTTCTACCCCGTATTCGGTAGATGTAAACCCTAATTCATAGTTATCCCCACCAGAGTTTGGCTATTACTCCGTATTCGGTAGTTGTAAGTCCTATCTCTTTTTCCCTAACAGAGGTAACCTTTGTGGTTCGTTCTGGTTGTTGGTGGATTGTGTGCTGTTCTGGCCCCATCCCCAGTTGAGTCTGTGGTCTTCTACCCCGTATTTGGTAGCTGTAAATCCCAGGTGTTGATTCTTTCTCCTCAGCGGAGTTTGTGCCTTGTGGTACAGTTGGATAATTGCCGGATGCTTGCAATTCATCCCCAGCGGGTCTCCTTTCATTCACCCTTGTGTTGGTAATGTTGTTGTTCCCTTTGGTTGGTCATCATTATATACCTAGTTTGGTATCCCGATGCCTTTCTTTTCGGTTGATTTATCCTTTATTAACCCAGTAACCGGTTGTGGATAATCTTCCATGCGAGTATGTTATTCACGGTCTGCCGGTAATGAATAATATATCTCATGCACTCTTCAGTCGAAGCCTTTTGTGTTTCCCTAGTCGAGTAAGATTCGTATTTCCCTTTGCGGAATCGAATATTCTTTGTTGTTGGATAATTGCCGGATGCTTGCAATTTATCCCTTTGAGTTGTCTTTCGTTTACCCGGATGCTTGGTATCGATTGTCTCTCTTTTTGGTTAGTCACCTATTATATACTTCGGTATCTCTGGTGTCTTTTCCTTTTGAGTATATTATTCACGGTCTGCCGGTAATGAATAATATGTCTCAAGCGCTCTTTAGTTGGAATCCTTTGTTGATTTTCCCCAGCTGAGCAAGATTCGTATTCTTTGTAGAATCGAATATCCATCCTTTAACCAGTTTGTGTTTCAGATGATGTGTGTTTTGGCATATATACCAATTCACGTGTTCGGTAGATCACCTATTATATGCTTCGGTATCTCTGGTGTTTCTTACCATGCGAGTTTATTATCTACGTTCTGACGGTAATAGATAATATATCTCATGCGAGTATTCTTATCCACGGTCTGCCGGTAATGGATATTATATCTCATGCACTCTTTGGGTTTGTGTCCCCAGTTGAGTAAGGTTCGTTTTCCCGTTGTGGATTCGGATGTCCATCCTGTAAGTCGATTTGCTTTTTCAAGCCCTCCTTTCGGATGAAGAGTGTTTTGGCATATATACCAATTCACGCTTTGGTCGGTCACCTATTATGTACCTCGGTATCCCTGGTGTTCCTTCCTTTCTGCTCCCTATTATGACTTTGGTCCCTTGTGGAGTCAGATCTTCCTGAGTTTATGTACCTTTTCCAGGTCTTTCTCAGACGTTTGGTTGATTGATATCTCTCACCCTTATACCGGTCTTAGATATTCATTCTTCCTGAGTTTGTTACCCTTATACCGGTAACACTTCAATTTCTTTGGTGCTTCCTCAGTGGAGTTTCCTATTGCTTCTTCCCAGGAGTCAGCCTGTGTCTTTCTAATGGACGTTTGGGCTTTTGGAATTTTCTTTTCCCCAGTGTGAGTCCTTCACTCCCCAGTGAGGTCTCCAGTCTGATTTCTGTTATTACCCTAATCAGAGTCGTGTCTTGTTCACGCTGTGTCAGTTTTATTTTTCCCCAACTTGAAGTCGTGTCCTGCTCACGCATTCTCTTTCTTTTAGTATCCCCAACAAGAGTCCTGTTAGAGTCTCTGTTCCTGGTGAGTGCATTACTCCGATGGATCGTCTTTTCTTCTGTGTGAATTATATTCCCCACAGAGTTTGTGTCTTTTGCATGCATACATTTGCATCATGAGGTCTCTTAGGGACCAAAATTTGTCTCATTACTGTTATTTAAGCCCATTCTACCGCGTCGAGATGAAGATTTCTAAACTTCACTTCTCCGGCTAGAATGACCTTAAATAGGGGCATCTGTAAGACCCCAATTTTGTCCCTAAGATCCCTCATGGCATCATATCATACCATATCATTGCCTCAAGGATCTTTGTGCACCTTTGCTTCCCTCCTAGTGGGTGGGTTATCTTGTGAGTGTGGTTATTGATCACCAAGCATGTTTTGCATTTGTATATCATTGCTTTTCATCTGTCTATTAACCAAAAGTACAAAAATATTGTCATCTAACCATGTTACTTGCAGATGAAGCAAGCTAGGTCAAAACAGTCAAATCATTCATTGAACAGTGGATGGTGGCCATTCTTGAAGAATTTGGGCACCATGATCATTCATCAAGAGTTCATATGAGTTGTGACATCATTTTGAATCAAGATCTCAAGTGGTAGGGGCTTGGAATTCATCAGAACATGGTTCAGTCAACCAAAACCCTAGCAAAGTCAACTGTGGTCAACTGTGCATTTAATCAGTGATTTGATGGTGGGAATTGGTTTGAGAGGTCTCATTCATGTCCATATAAGCCTCATATAACATGTCAAACATCATCAGTGAAGGATTGGAGGTCAGACAAAAAGTTTCCAAAAATAGTAAGTTGACCTGTAATTGGAATTTGCCAAAAATGGAAAGTTCTTCTCCTCAAAATTACTTCATCATACAAGCTTCAAATGAATTTTTGTCCAACATGAAAGTTGAAGATCTTGTTCTCCCATTTCCAAAAAGTCCAAGAACACTCATTTCTCATGTGTGGTTGGCAAGTTATGGTCAAATCATTCTCAAGAATTTTTGAACTTCAAAGTGAGATAACTTCCAAACCATTTGGCCAAATTGAGTGAGGTTTTTTGCTACAAGTCACATTTGACATGCTCTATCCAAATCCTTCATCACATTTCACCAAAAATCATCCAATCAAAATGGCCTTTTTCAAGTGCATTGAATTAAAAAAGGGAGAGGTGAAAAATTGACTTTCAAATTAAGCCTTGCCTACACTTTCTACCAATTGCAAATGATTAAAAACCAAATTTGGGATGTGTTTAGGCCCATTTTCGCACTGTAGCATGCCATGCACATGCAACTTGAGTGTTTTTACCAATTGACCAAAACACCTTCATTTAAGCTAATCTCATTTACCATTCCATTAACCAAGCTTAGGCATTGTTAATCAAGAGTATATATTGCACATTTCAGACTGAAAACCCTAGCCACAATTTACAAAAACTCAGATCCAAATTTTTTCTCTCAAAAAAAACTCTCAATTCTTCACTTGCTTTTTTCTGGAAAAATTGCCAAAGAACTCGTGCCTTGGTTCATTGATTCATCATCTACCAACATTTTTGAAGCTTCTGCAAGCATCATTTCGCAGCTGTTGAACTGTTTTCCAACACTGTTCCATTGAACCTCATCCATGGCAGTTGAACTTTGGAGCACGATTGAGTAAGAGTGAGCTAGAACCATCCTTCCATTCACCTCCTGGAGCATCATTGAGCTACTGTTTCAACAATACACGGCCAAAGAACCACGAATCAACACTGTTCTTCAAATCAGGTAAATTTTCGAACCTTGCCAATAGTGAAATCATGATATGCTTATTAAAGATCTTTCCATGCTGGTTGTAATGAGCTTTGAATCGTGGAATATGGTTGAGTATTAAGAGAGATACGCTGTTTTAAAGTTTGGTTATCAAATGTTGTGTTGTTTATTTCTTCCATGATAGTTTGAATTAGGTTAAATGATTGTTGTTTTGATGATGTACATGATGAGGTGAACACAATGGTATAACGATTGTTGATTTTGGTTACAATTTGTTCTTGCTGGAAAATCTGGAAAAAATGTTGAAGAACACGGTCAAAACCCTAATATTTTCGTGCCAAACCCGTGTTTGATCTGCTGGACCTCGCTTTGCATGTGATTTTCACGTTTTTCCTCCATGAAGCCAATCGCTGGCTGCCACGCCCTTAAGTGAAACGCGGCGTTTCACTTAAGTGGCTTCGTAATTACAAGTTTGCCACTGCAGATATTTAATTCATTTATATCATTTTCTTTTTTCAATTTTAATTTCATTTTGATCTTCAATCTTAGAAAATTCATAACTCTTCCAATACTTGTCCAAATAATATGGGATTTTTTGTGAAATGCTCCTCTTGATCTCTAGTTTTTTATGGTGTTTTTTCCAAAAATTATGCACGTGTAGATTTTAAAAATGCCTAGGGTTTGTTCATGTGTGTCCATTTTGTGTATGCCTTGCCATTTTGCTTATGAAATGATGATACTTAATCCAATGCCTCTGAAATTTTTTATGCTTAAACAAGACATGTTCATGGTGATTTTGGTATAGAGTTTGTGATTTTATCATTGCTTGTTGATGAGATATGATTTTTTGAATAGAGGTGTGACAATTTGTGTCACACCATTCATGTCCAACTTCATGATTTTAATTACCATGCTTATTGAACTCAAAATGGTCTAGAATTTTGCATGAATATACTTATAGATGTTGAGAATACATGTGAATTTTTCTGGAATTATTGATGGCATTTCCTATTTGATTGGAATTTTCTCCCCTGTTTGGTCATTTGTTGATTTTTTGTGACACATGTTTGTATTTGGTTTGTGAAATTCTAATGCTTAATTGGATGGGTGTGAAATTTGGCATGAGTAGTGTAGACATCTTGAGGTTTATCATGGTTTTAGTCCCATTCATTTATCATGTTTTGTTTCTGTTTTATGATTAATTGAAGTTGGTGCATGTTTTGATGCTTTGTATGAGTTTGCTTGAACTTGCTTTGACTTTCTGATTTTCATTGGCCTACTTCCCTTGATCCAAATGAGCTGAAATTTGGTATGCTTATCATGTTATGGATGATGTTTGATCATGAATTATTTGAGGATTTATTGAAATGTTTGTGACTGGATTTGAGTGGAGTCTTTCTGTTGACTTCTTTGAGGTTCTATATGACATGCTTTGACCTAATTTGTTTGTGAAATGATAATGATGAATGATATGAATGTGAAACCACTTGGGTTTGTTTCTTAATTGTTTGAACTTGATTTTGGATAGCTTTCACTTGCTGTTTTGGATTTTTTATCTCCTTTTGACCCTAGGCTTGTCCTAGTGGTCTTGTTGCTCATGTTTGAGTTTGGTTTTTCAGGTTAAGAAGCAAATGCTTTAAGGAGATCAATGCAAGTTGATTGAGTTTGATTGATTATCATGAACTAATTTGTTTGTTTTGTAGGATGCTTAGCTCATATTCTTTGAGCTTTGTGCTTTGCACATGGGATTGTTTGTGTTGACTGTTGATCCTTATCTTATATTGGTTTTGAATTTGAGTTGCATACTGATTATGTTTGATTGGTTTCAAGTACCATTAGTTGCTATTAGTTCTTTGAGAACTTGCTTTGCTTTGCTTGATAGCATTTACATTGAGGTATAGCACCTTCTTCTTCATGTAGTCTGGAAGACCTGGCCTGTTACTTGGCCAGGCAACTGTCTGAAGTCCTCCTTAAGAGGCGATGTTTGTGCTTGTTTACTTTTGTCCCAAGCAGGAAAAGTCCTTTGAATAAGGCAATTGGTAGAACCCAAGAGATATGTAACCTATCTCCTACTATTCTGTGTGTCACTCACCTTGCTCACACCACATGTGTTGATGCATAGTGAGTAAAAGCCCAAGATCTATCGAGTCAATAACTTGTGGAGAGAGTTCCATCTTTATGAACTCCCACACCTTCTGATATTCAATGCTCTCCCTGACCAGGGATAAGAGTCATGAGGCACACCCCTCATATCCTTTCATCTGCTTCACCTTGGCTCTGAATGTCAAGGTTAAGAGCACCATTAACCCTATTCCAGTTGGCTTCAATGCCTAACCCTTTGTATGAGCCTAATTGTTTGGTTATAGAGTGTGCTAATTGACTTTGGTTGATTGATTACTTAGTTCATTTGTACATGTCTGCTTGTATGCTTTGTGCATTTATCATCATTACTTGCTCATTAGTGCATGATCATTTCATTTGTCTTTGTGACATATCTTTGTTGTTTGCCCATTGAGGACAATTGTAAGACCATTCATTGGCCATTGTTCCTATGATATGGAAGTGAGTATAAGACCATTTCATTGGCCATTCACCTTCTCTTTGCTTGATGCATTTGTTTGTTGTATGTGAGGATGCAATTGTAAGTCCATGTAATTTGGCGTTTGTTTTCCTATGATCATATGTTGGAGGTTAGAGTAAGCCCAGATAGATTGGCATCTGACGTCCATGTCTTGTTGTGTTTTGTTGGAGATTGGTATAAGCCCAGATAGATTGGCATCCGATATCCACTTTTTATGTCTTTGTTGAGGAGATTGGTATAAGTCCATAGAGTGGCCTCTGATATCCAGTTTTGCTTTAGGAGATTGGTATAAGTCCAGTGATTGGCATCCGGTATCCGCTTTTGTTGACTTTCTTCTTTTGTTTGCTTATTGCGTTATTACTCATTGCCTATTCCAAAGGACACACTTGAATCATCTTCTATATGATTTCAAGAGGTGAACCCTTCTAGGAAGTTTTACACTCCATCTTCATCCATTCATCCCTCTTTGTCCTAAACCTTTTCACACATTGCTTTCAAAACTTGAGATAAATATTGTGCAAACATCTTCATGCTTTCAAATTAGAAACCTGGACCCTATGTCCTTGACTTTTCAAACCCCATTTCATAATACTTCTTTTGAATCAATTTTAATCATACTTTGACCCTCATTTTGTGAATAATCATAATCAATTAACTTCACCCATTCAATTGTTTTGTGGCTTTGTCCATTCTTGTTAAGTTTTCATACACTAGCCATAGGTTTGATTTATCCTAGTTGGTTGATGTTAATCTCACCTGTTTGTCCTTAGTTGATTGAATTGTAAGTCTTCCTTGCTTATTATAGGGTTAACCCCTCATTAGCAAGTTGAAGCTTTTCTCACATGGTGGACTCGTTGTTTCATAAGGTTGAGTTTTCTCCTGTGGATAACGTAAGACCTTAGGGCTTGTGTTTAAAATTGAATCCACTAACTTTTGGAAATCTTTTAGCCGAACTACGGCGTTTTGATCCTTTACCTTTCATGGAAAGGTACGTAGGCAACGGGTTCATCCGTTCAAACACAAAAATAATTAACTTGTATATTCTTTTCTCATCATCCCATTCATGTTTGCACAATATGTCAAAACAAATAAACATTTTTATACAACAAGTGTGAAAAGGGCTCCCTAGGAGTACCTAGGACGTGATGGGTGCCTAACACCTTCCCATTGCGTAATTTACCCCTTACCCAGACTCTCTGATCTTTTCATTAGTTTTCTATGTGTAAAACTTCTTAGGCTTTTGTTCGCTTTTTAGCCAATCCTTTGGATAAATAAAAGTGCGGTGGCGACTCGATTCATTGTATACTTTGCTTATGGTTTAATCAATAAATCATATAGCGACGAATACACCGCTACACTTACACCAGTTGGGTCAAAAGCAGAGTTAGTGAGATTTTGTTGTCGTTCCCGCCTGAACCGTCCATGAACGTCCAACCTCTTGAACCAGTGAACTATCCAAATTCTGAAGTCGATGAATTGAAGAAGGTTATCAAGACACTAGAGAAAGAGAATGCTGATCTCAAATCTAGGCTTGGTAAGATCTCATTGGAGAAGGAAACCTTGAAGTTCTATCTGAATCAGAAGAGAGACCGAGTTCGTCAAGCAGATGATAAAGTACAAACAGAGGTATTCAAAAGACTCAAAGTGGGTGACACCCTCAAAGGGACTTATGCCAGCCTGACAGCCAAAAAGAAGCAATTAGCCGAAGCTTAATAGCGAACCAACAAATCGGAACTTGAACACATGGAACAAATCAAGAAACTCCAAAGTCTGCTAGAAGCTTGTAAGAAAGAGTTGAAGGATGAGAAAAACCGCACCAAACAGCTAGAAGTCACCCTTCGCCAAAATCAGTACGAGTTGAACCAGAGACTAGAAGAGACTCGAGAGCTAAAAGGCCATCACATAAAAATCTGGAAGACACCAACACACAAGTGAACAAGCATCCTGAAGACCTCTCCAACCGAGGGAAGACAGTTGTGAACAACGTTCCAAGCGAACCAAATCACAACTTACCACCTGGAAGGAGTGCAATATTGGGAAAGTGGGGCGCCTGCCTGTCCCCAAAATCTCAGACTTACTATGAAGAGCTGTTATCAAATTGCTTATAGTTGCTTGTAATTCACTAGGTGGAGGTCTGATATGACCAATATACTTTTGTAGCCCGATGGGCATTTCCTTGTTGTACTTGTATTCCATTTTCTCAACATTTGAATAAAAGAGTTTCTCGGTTATTCGCTTCATAAACTATCTCTCTTTATGCTTTGTATTTGCTTGTGTTAAATAAACAAACTCGCGGATTCCTTGGAACTGTTTTCCTTTACAAAATAAATAAATAAATAAAAAATAAAATAAATGCACATACCAAATCTTTTTGCATATATACATGCATCCACGCATTTATTTGCCAAAAGCCGCCAGAAAACAAAATGCTTACACTCGCCGTTTTTCCACAGCAACAACGACGACTCGTTATCAATACTACACACATTCCAACAAAACAAAGATCATGGACGAATACGAAGCCGACAATGCTGCTGTTCGCGAGTTCCTTGCCCAGATGCAAGGCGAAATGAACTTTTTCAGGGGGAACATGGAGATTATCCTCGAGATTCTCCAGTCTCAGAGGAACCCTACCTCTACTGCTACCAATGTCACCCATGCTACTGGGGTGACCATTCCTACTGCTGCTGCTGGCACTACCGTTGATACTTCAGAGGAATCTATTATGCCCAACTCGACGAACCGTTAGATGGTCCCTATGGACTCTGCTAGGCTTGCTGCTGCCTACCCATGGGGAATGCCCCCACATCTAGCTGTCAGTCTTGCCAGTGAGGGGGCTTTCTTCCCTCACCCGACCCTCTCTGCTGTTGATGCTGCTGGAAACGATGGTTTCCCGTGGGCTCTCCCCACTGTTCAAACTACTCCAGTCGATACTGCTGATCCGGATAACAACCAAGGTCAGGTTCCTGAGACACTTATGATGCCGAAGATGACTACCAAGGCCCGCGCCTCCATTTTCAGATTCCCACTCAAATCGCTCAAGCTGCAAGCGCCAGTCAAGTCCCGAATTTTCCTTTCGATTATCCTTGGGCGACCTCCATGCCCATGCTGACATACCCTGCACTCCAGCACGTGGAGACAGGGGCACCTCATGCCCCTAATGCCCAAGCTGGAGGGCAATACCCTTAGACAACTCATGCTGCTCAGACTGTGCCATCCGATTTCTCTTACCCACCTCAGATGTGGTTCACCCCGAATATGCCTGCACCATCTGCTAAACTTTCCGACCGGCCAGTCAGGTCGCTCCTCCCGCTGTTGATCCAGTTTCGACCTGCAAATTATCAGCTCTTGGACGACAGAATAAGGGCCATCAAGGGTTTCTCCGCCTTCGGTAAAGACGCCTGAGACCTCTGCTTGGTTCCAAACGTGGTACTACCTCAGAAATTCAAGGTGTTTGACCTTCCGAAGTACAAGGGCCTCGGCTGTCCCCACAATCACATCACCATGCACTGCAGGAAAATGGCCTCATACATTGATAATGACAACCTCCTGATCCATTGCTTCCAAGATAGCCTGTCTAGGGCTTCCTTGGATTGGTACATAGGTTTAAAGCGTTTAAAGACCTGGTCATGGAGGGATCTCTCAGAGGCACTCTTGAAACAATATAAGTACAACCTTGACATGGCTCCGACGAGGCTTGAACTATAGAATCAGTCTCAAAGATCTAATGAAACCTTCAAGGAATATGCTCAACATTGGCGCGAAATGGCGTCTAGGGTTCGGTCAGTATTATATGACAACAAATTAGTAGATGTCTTCATGGGTATACTGCAAGGGTTGTATTTTGAGAAGATGATCGATAGTTCGTCAACAAATTTTGCTAATATGGTAACCATTGGGGAACGTGTTGAGAGTCGGCCGAAATCATGGAAAATCACAGACACGACCGCACAACAGACAACCAACAAGAGGCCGCATAGGGGCTTCGCTAAAAAGAAGGAGGGGGAAGCAAACGTTGTGGCGGTGAAGGCTCTCACCCGATATCAATTTCCGATGGCCCCTATGACATATTACCCTTATACGTACGTCGTCGCGACTCAATATCAGCAACCGCCGTTCCAGTACTAACCGCATAAAGGTAATCAACAATCAACACCCGCTCAGAAAAATCCGAAACAATAATACAACCGTGATAACAAAGAACAAAATCGAGGTCAGAACAACAGAAACAATTTTGGTAATCGACCCCAATATGACAAGATTCCGGTGCCGTATTCCGAACTGGTACTCTATTTGATTCATGTGAGGGCTATCATACCAAGAGAGATACCTGCGGCCACTCCTCCATTCCGCGCCAAGCACGATCCTAACACTTCATGCACTTATCATGCTGGATTCATAGGGAATTCTACAGAAGATTGTTGGGCATTCAAATACAAGATCCAAGATTTGATCAATCAAGACATCCTGACTTTATCTGAAGAAAAACCTAATGTAAAGACAAATCCTTTGCCGAATCACAATAGTGCAACAGTTAACACCGTGATTCAAGAGGAGAATACTGAATCTATACTAAGGGCCGAAGAAGTGAAGACTCCGATGTCCGTTGTGTTACAGAAACTTGAATAGTTCGGGTTTCTAGAAGGGGTACATGATGATTGTGCAGTATGCGAGTTTGATCCGGATAATTGCAACCAGCTGAGGGGTTGTGTACAAGAGCTGATGGATCAAGGGTTAATACAATTCTCCAAGTCTCAAGCAGCAGAAGAAGTGGCAGTAATTGAACCAATAACAATTGTGTATAGAAAAAAGAGGGTTGAAGCTCATCCCAAGAGGATTCAACCGATTCATTTCCGTGTTCCCACTCCGTTCCTATATCAGAATACCAAGGCAGTGCCTTGGAATTATGAGACTACAGCGTATTTAGGAGGAAAGGAAATTCGCATTCCTGACACAGAAATCATCAACATTGCTGGAGCGGGAGGCATGACTCGAAGTGGCCGTGTATTTTCTCCTAAATACACTCCTAGGATGTCTCCAGCACCCATGATTATCCCTCATAAGGAAAAGGTCATTCCTACTCCGACTCCGTAAGCAGGGGCAACCGTACCTGCCATCTCGACCGTGACAACTACTCTGGTGTTAACAAAGGTTATTGACAACAAAGTTGCCGAGTCTGAAACATCTAAGGGTAAAGGGCCGATGGTTGAGAAGGAAGATATTGAAGATCACAAGAAGAGTATCACTTTTGAGGAAAGCCAAGAATTCCTCAAATTTATCAAGAAAAGTGACTTCAAGATTGTTGACCAGTTGAATCAGACCCCCTCCAAAATATCAATTTTATCTTTGCTGTTGAGTTCTGAGGCTCATCGCAAAACGTTGCTGAAAGTTCTAAATACTGATCACGTGATGCAAGATATTACAGTCGATCAATTTGACGACGTGGTTGCCAATATCACCGCCAACAGGTACCTGTTGTAGCACCTCAAATTTGCACCCCCCATTTGTACATTCATTTCATTTTTAGGTCATTGACATTGCATTAACATTGCATAGTACCTTGCATTTCATCAGTCAAGACTAGCATCAGGAGAAGTCAACTGTGCAAGAGACCAAGCATTTCCATGAGATAAAGGCCTTATGGTTGTTCTAGAGAGCTTACATGACTCATGATTCATTTTGATGCAATTTGGCCAAGTGTTGAAGGTTCAAAGTCCACAATGCAGTTTCAGGTCATCTAGGACCCATAAAAGTCAACTGCAAAGTCAACTGAGGGCTAGGAGGTAGAGAGATGGTTTGAGACACTTCCTTCATGTCCCAAAGAAGTTCATTTGTCATTACAAATACTTATCTTGAAGAATTTGAGGTCAGATCAAAAGTTTCCAAAAATGGAAAGTGACCTGTAAATTGAAAGTTTCCAAAAATGGAAAGGTTTTGGTTCAAATTCAACTTGATCTTACATCATCAAGGAAGCTTCAAATGAATTTTTGTCCAACATGATAGTTGAATATCTCTCTCTCCCATTTCCAAAAAGTCCAAGATCATGAATTTATGATGTGTGGTTGAGGAGATAGGGTCAAATCATTGTCAAGTGTGCATGGGATTTCAAAAGGGCATAACTTTTGTTTCATAACTCCAAATTTGGTGCCTCTTTTTCTAAAACTCTTCTCTTGACATGAACTTTCCAAATCATTCATCACATTTCATAAAATCTCATCACATAATCATGTGATTTTTCAAGCCATTTTTGGAGGGAAATTCACAAATTTGAAATCTATGCATCATGGGAGCTTTCTACCATTGCCAATGTGTTTAAAAGATGATTTTGAGTGACTTTGATCAAGAAAATGTTACTGTTCACGTCCATTTGCTCCATGCACCATGCAAAATGTCATTTTTGGTCATAACACCTTATTTTGATTAATCACAACTAAACCATGCCTAATTTTAATTAGTATGTGATTAGTGAAGCATATAAATAGAAAAACCTAACAGAATTTCAGTTTAGCTTCATAAATTCTAGATCTAGATCTCAAAATTCTTTTTCCCTCCATTTTTTCTCCAAATCAAAACTTCAATTTCTTCCACATAGTGCATTGATTTTCTTCCATATTCTTGTTCACTGACCTTCATTTAGCATAGATCAAGCATTGGTTTGGAAGATTCGAGCAAGAATTGAGCACTTGAAGATCAAGAACATGATGATGGAGATTCAAATCTAAGCTAGATCCAAGCCATTCCAAGCTTCATTTTCAACTTCAGAGGTGTTAACAAGGTTGATAGAAGGGATTTGGATGCTTTTGGACACTTGAATCTACCACTGCCATTGTTGGAGCTTCAAGAGGTCACATTTTCGAACCTCCTAATTCATGATTTTATGTGCATAGAATTGTAGAGTTTTTCATGGTGAGAATGCTGATATAAATTTCGTGTGATTTGGTGCAATATTCATGAAGTTATGTGGAATTGAAAGTTTGTAGATCTAGAAAGTTTTCCTTCGATTCTTGAAATTCATGATGAATTAGTGTGAATTGTTTATGGATTCGTGTTCCTCGTTGCATAGGCTTCGTTTTGATATAAAATTTGTGAAATTTTGGGCACTTTGAAAAATTCTGGAAAAAACGCATGAACATTCATGCTGTTCTTCATCATCTTCATGAAGAAGATGAAGATCTTCGTGTTACGTCGGTTTTGCGTCCTTTGCGTCAGTTTGAACCGTCGCTAGCGTAGAACTAGGGCTCGCTGCCAAAACGGCAGCGTTTCATGGCCAGGCGCTCATTTCAAATTGCTACCAGGTTCGATTCCTGGTAGCAGCGTTTTTCAAATTATTTCACAATTATGCTTTTCCCTCCCTAATTTCATGTATGTGCCATTTTCATTTCATTTTTTTTCCTCCAACTTCCAAAATTCATAACTAATTGAAAAATGGCTCAATTAATTCCAAATTTTTGTAGCATGATACTATGTTTGTCTAGAACTTTTTGGTGGTAATTTCATGATTTTACACTTTCTGGATTTTGAATTGTGGTTGAGTATGTGAACGTGTGTACATTTGTGACCTTGCTCCATTCATCTTATCATAAAATGCTCAAAAACAATCCAAATGCCATGAAATTTTGCATGATTGTTCCTAACATGTTAATGGATGTTTTAGGCTTGGTTTGGTATTTTTCTCATTTACCATTTCTATTTTATGCATGTGTTAACTTGGTGTGACAATATGTGTCACATAATTTGATGATCAACTTGTGCAATTTTATTGCCATGCCAATGGAACTTGGATGCTTCTGATTTTTTGTATGATGATTGTTTGGGATGTATTGAATGTTCATAAATGTTTCCAGAATTATTTGAATCATTTCTGTTTTGATTTGGAGTTTTCATTCTCAATGTCCATTTGTGAGCTTTGAAATTGTCTTTGGCTTCTCTTGCACATGAAATGCCTTTGCTAGATGATTTTGTTTTGGTCCTTTTTAGGACATATTCATATGTGTTTGAAGTTGCATTGTGTTGAATATCAAGTTCTGTTTTGGATTTTTGATTCACTTTTGACCCTAGGCTTTGACCTAGTGGTTTGTTACTTACATTTGAGTTGTGAATTTCAGGTTCAAGTATACATCTCCATGGTTGATGTTGCTCCTTCATTTGAGCTTGATCATTTGTTGTTGTTGGCTAACATTTGCTGTTTTATAGGCCTTGATGATGGTTCACTTGTGTTTATGGCTTATGTGTTGCATATTGGGTTGTCTGTTTGATATTGACTGTTGACTATGGTCTGAATATTGTACTGATTGGTTTAGCTGTTTCCACAGGTACTTAAGTTGCTTTAAGTTCATTTGAACTTTGCTTTGCTTGCTTGTGGTTGGCATACCACTGAGGTATAATCCCTTGATCTTCATGTAGTCTGGAAGACCTGTCATGTTATGTTGGCAGGCACCTGTCTGAAGCCCTCCTTAAGAGGCAATGTTTGTGGTTGTTTAATTTTGTGCCAAGCAGGTAAAGTCCTCTTAAGAGGCAATTGGCAGATAAAAGGGATGTGCAATCCATCCCCTGCTATTCAGTTGTGTCATTCACTTTGCTCACACCATGTGTTGATGCAATTTGAATAAGAACCCAAGATCTTGTTGTGTCAGTCATCTGTGGATAAGAGTTCCTTCATTCTGAACTCCCACACTTTCTATTTGATTCAAGCTCTCCCAGGCCAGGGATAAGAGCTATGAGGCATAACCCTCATCTCCATTTCATCTGCTTCACCCTAACTCTCAATGTTAGGGTTAAGAGCTAATAACACCCTTTTCCAGTTGGCTTGTTTGTCAAGGTTGACATGACCCCTTGGCTAAAGCCCAGCCTTGTGTGAGCCAATTGTTTGCATATAGTGTGTGCTACTTGTGCTTGCTTTTGTGCTGTTTAGGCTAGCTTGCTTCCTGTGCAAGTTAGGATAGAGACCTCAACATAGGGATCGTATGCATGACAACTTCTAGACTCGAGTCGTAGTCTCCCTAGTAGCTTGTTATCTCCCTTGTCTCTGGTTAGATTAGAAGTTCTTTCCCTGTTAAGGGGAACTACGTCGCCCTGATCCTCATACCAGATGAGGTACGTAGGCAGGAGATGAGCTGATCTCTCCGGGCGCCCTTTTTCTTTTTCAACCCTTTGTGTATGTTTGGAGTCTGACGTAAGTCCAGCGATTGGCAGTTGGTTTCCTGTGTCTTGTTTGCTTGTTGGAGTCTGACGTAAGTCCAGGGATTGGCAGTCGGTTTCCTGTGTGTGTTTGTTGGGTCGGAGTCTGATGTAAGTCCATCGATTGGCATTCGGTTTCCATGTTTGCCTGTGTGTCTGGAGTTGGATGTAAGACCAACGATTGGCATTCTGTTTCCAGTTTGTGTGTTTTGTTTGGCGTGTGTTAGCCGAGCTACGAGTGCTCTGATTCTTTCTCTGGTTAGAGAAGATACGTATGCATAGGATGCGACATCCTAGCGAGCACGTTTCCCGTTCCCCCGAACTACGTCGACTCTGATGTTTGTGTCTGACAAACTACGTAGGCCCAGGATGCGATATCCTGCCGAGTCCTCTTCTTCCGTCTTTCATCTGTGTCTCCTTCCAGTGTGTGTGCAGTTTTGAGCAGTTTCTTTAGCAACCTTTCTTCTATTCTTTTTGAGCGTGGATCCCGTCGAGTACGACGGATGTGTAGGGGTGCTAATACCTTCCCTTCACATAACCGACTCCCGATCCTTGCATCTCTGGTCGCGAGACCATTCCTTTCCAGGTTTACTTCGAGCGTTTCCTTTCCCTCCTTTGGGATAAATAACGCACGGTGGCGGCTCTGTTTCTTTTCCCGCCGGTTTTTCGCGTAATGCGACACCTGTGATTTAATGAAGCAGAGCTATCCCCTGAGGGAAACACCCACAACAAAGCACTACACATTTCGGTCACATGTACTGACTCCCTTCTATCTCGAGTCCTTGTTGATATTGGATCTTCGCTTAATGTACTGCCAAAGTCTACATTGAGCCAATTACAGTTTAAGGGGCCTGAGATGAGGACTAGTGCATTGATCGTTAGAGCTTTTGACGGTTCCCAAAGGCAAGAAATTGGGGAGGTTGACTTGCCTATCGGTGTTGGACCCCACCAGTTCAGCATCATATTCCAAGTCATGGACATCAACCCAGCTTACAGTTATCTGTTGGGAAGACCGTGGATTCATGCTGCTGGGGCAGTCACTTCTACATTGCACCAGAGGCTGAAATACTTGATAGATGACAAACTGGTAATTATGTGTGGTGAAAAAGATTTGCTGGTCAGTGAACTCTCCTCCTTCAGATACGTTGAAACAGATGAAGGAATCGTCAAGGTACCGCTCCACTATTTAGAGTTTGAAGATGTCAGTTCCGCTACAGCCAACCACAACCAATCCTCCGCTACCATCCTGTCCTCAACAAAGTGTGCCAAGCAGACATTGGAGAAAGGCCCACTTCCCGGTTGGGGTAAGGTTGTCAATGTGGCAGAAAAGCGTGACAAATTTGGTATCGGTTATCACCCAACAACATGCAAGGCGAGCCCGAATAAAAAGAAATTCAACCTGGCCAAGTTCAGCAGCGCCGAATACCAAAACGAGCATACCGTGGCAGTTATTGAAGAGTCCAGGGGCAGCACGCCAGGGGCACTCAGCCTTGTTCGCAGATGTCCTCCAGGGTTCAGGCTTCCCAATTGGACGGCCACCATGTTCCCATGGTGTACTCGGAAAAAACGTAATGCATTTTATTTTCTCCATCCCTCGTCCTCGCCCGAGACGAGAGGATAGCTTGTAAGGGGCCCCATGTTTAAAAGTATTATGCGAATAAATAAAATGTACTTTTTGCATGCAAAACTTGTGTTCCCTTTCCTTTAGTTATTTCCCCTTTTCACTAAAAACAACGAAATGGAAAAAGATTTATTTTTTCCACTTTTTCAAAAAATCATACTAAAATAAGCTCATCATATGCAGAGCAAATAAAACCATTGATTACGACGTGGCTAAAATCAACTGTAAACCTGGATTTCCAATCAACCAAGCTGAAGACGACAGTGAGAAAGATTGTGAATTACCAACTGAACTAGCATGGCTCCTTGAGTACGAAGAGAAAGAGATTCAGTCGTACAAAGAACCAGTGGATGTCATTAACTTGGGTTCTGAAACTGACAAAAAAGAGGTAAAAGTTAGGGCATCTCTTGCCGAGCATGTACACTCCGAGTTGGTAGAGTTGTTGCGTGAATATGTTGACGTCTTCGCTTGGTCGTATCAAGATATGCCATGATTAGACACCAACATTGTTGAACATCACTTGCCACTCAAGCCTGAATGTCCTCCAGTCAAACAGAAGCTCAGAAGGACTAGACCCGATATGGAACTCAAGATCAAGGAAGAGGTTAAGAAACAACTAGACGCTGGCTTCTTAGCCATTTCTGAATATCCACAGTGGGTCTCTAATATCGTTCCAATTCCAAAGAAAGATGGTAAAGTCAGAATGTGTGTAGACTATTGAGACCTCAATAGAGCGAGCCCAAAGGATGACTTCCCTTTGCCTCATATTGATGTTTTTGTTGACAACACAACCCAATTCTCCATCTTTTCCTTCATGGATGGGTTCTCCGGGTACAATAAGATAAAGATGTCACCAGACGATATGGAGAAGACAACTTTTATCACGCCTTGGGGAACTTACTGCTACAAAGTCATGCTATTCGACTTGAAAAATGCATGGGCAACATATCAGCGCGCCATGGTAACCCTCTTGTTGGTGTAAGCCCTAGAGGCCAATACTTTTGGTACTTGTATCGAATTATTTATTAATAATAAAAGGCTTTTTCTTTATTACGTTTGTTTAATAAAGTCCCTAGAATAGCTAGTCTGTTTAATGTATCAAGTATGACTTAATCATGAGATCACATTAAACATAAGGACACTATTCTTAAAGTATCCGTAGTCGAGCTTTATTGTGAAGTGGGATAACATTAAAGCATTAAGACTATTATGTTTGTAGACTGATGATCACATCTCATGGATCATGGATAAAGAGTTATCAAGTCTTAAACATATGTATGAATATTAGGAGTAATATTTATACCGGATTGACCCGCTATGAGAATACTATATAGAAAGTTATGCAAAGTGTCATAAGTTATTCTCATGGTGATAATGGTGTATACCACTCTTCGACCTGAAACCACTATGGACCCTAGATGTAGAGTCGAGTGCTTTATTGCTGATCAAACATTGTCCGTAACTGGATAACCATAAAGACAGTTGATGGGTACTCCACGAAGCATGCTGAGGGACATGAGTGACCTAGATGGAATTTGCCCATCCTGTATAACAGGATAAATGTCTATGGGCCCAATATTGAACTGGACAAGGATGACACGGTCTATGCCTTGTGTTCAATATAGACATAAGGGCAAAAGGGTAATTATACACATAATTATTATCACAGAAGGTTTTGTCAGATCACATGACATTTTTGTGTCTTGGGTAGCAGTGATGTGTTGCTAGATACCGCTCACTGTTTATTATGTTAAATGCGTGATTTAATATAATTGCCAACGTCACGAAAACCTACAGGGTCACACACAAAGGACGGATTGATGAGAGATAGAGTAACTAAGGAATACCGTAAGGTACGGTGCCCTTAAGTGAATTATAGAACATCGTAAGGTACGGTGTACTTGAGTAGAATACGAAATATGGTAAGGTACCATGGGCTTAAGTGATTTTGGGCATATTATAAGATATGGGCCAAAATACACTTAAGTGGGCTTTTTAGCTTGAAGCCCACACAAGTGGTTCTATAAATAGAACCCTTGTGCAGAAGCATTGGTTACGGTTGCATTATTTTCGTTTTCTCTCTCTCTCTCTCTCTCTCTCTCTCTCTCTCTCTCTCTCTCTCATTCAAAGCCTTCATTCGTACCAGCTAGCACTGAGATTGAAGGAATCCGTTCGTGTGGACTGAGTAGAGACGTTGTCATCGTTCAACGTTCGTGATCGCTCTGTGGATATGCATCAAAGGTTTTGATCGTCACAAGAGATCTGCACCAAAGGTTTCAATCGTCACAAGAGGTAAATATTCTATCACTGATCATGACCATTCGTAAGGATCTCTAAAGGAGAAAATTTTAATTTCCGCTGCGTTTTGGATCGCAATTCTCCTTCACCTCTTCCACGACATGATTCATGGAGAGATTGAGGTTTATGTGGACGACATGATTGCCAAATCCCGAACTGAAGAAGATCACTTGGTAAACCTAAGGAAATTGTTTGTCAGACTCCGAAAGTTTAAACTGCGCTTGAATTCGGCTAAATGTACTTTTGGGGTCCGATCTAGTAAACTTTTAGGTTTCATAGTCAGTCAGAAAGGTATTGAGGTTGATCCCGAAAAAGTTCGAGCCATCCAAGAAATGCCAGCTCCCCGAACAGAAAAAGAATCCCGAGGCTTCCTTGGGCGACTTAACTACATCTCTAGATTCATATCTCACTTGATGGCTACCTGCGAATCGATATTCAAATTGTTGAGAAAAAACAAATCAATTGTATGGAACAACGATTGTCAAGCGACATTCGATAAAATAAAAAAGCACTTGCAGGAACCACCAATCTTGATACCACCGGTTACTGGTAGGCCTCTCATTATGTACCTCACGGTACTCGATGAATCCATGGGTTGCATTTTGGGTCAACACGACGACACAAGCAAGAAAGAACATGATATCTACTATCTCAGCAAGAAATTCACTAAATGTGAGACCTGATACTCAATTTTAGAGAAAACTTGTTGTGCTTTGACTTGGGCTGCTCGACGCCTGAGACAATATATGATTTGTCATACTACTTTATTGATAGCCAAGATGGATCTGATAAAGTATATATTCGAAAAGCCTGCTGTTACTGGTAGAATTGCCCGGTGGCAAATGTTGTTAACTGAGTATGATATACAGTATGTGACCCAGAAAGAAATAAAAGGGAGTGTTATGTCTGACTACCTTGCTCACCTGCCTGTCGAAGGTTATCAACCGCTGAAGTTTGACTTTCCAGATGAAGACATCATGTTTATCAGAGACTTCACTACGCCAGGCTTCGAGGTAAGCCCCAAACCAGGATTGCGATGGACGCTCGTGTTCGAAGGTGCTTCCAATGCTCGAGACCATGGCATAGGTGTTGTTATCACCTATCCAACTGGTTTCCACCTTCCGTTTACCGCTAGATTGTGTTTTGACTGCACCAACAATACGGCAGAATATGAGGCACGTATCTACGGTTTAGAGGAAGCAATAGACTTGAGGATCAAGATTCTTGAGATATTTGGTGATTCAACTCTGGTAATCAGTCAGGTGAAAGGCGATTGGGAGACTCGAGATAGCAAGTTGATACCTTATAAAGAGCATATCAGAAAACTGATACCCTATTTTGATGAAATCTCTTTTCATCATATTTCTAGGGAGGAAACTTAGTTAGCAGACACTCTAGCCACGTTGGCATCTATGTTCAAAGTCAAATGGAAGAATGAAGCACCGTCCATCCAAATTGACCACTTAGATGAACCAACACATTGTCTAGCAATTGAGGCCGATCCTGGCGATAAACCTTGGTTATATGACATAAAAACATTTATGGAGAAACAACAATATCCCGAGGGTATATCCATTACCGATAAGAAAGCTCTGAGAAGACTCTCTTCCAAGTTCTTCCTAAACGGCGATGTATTATACAAAAGAAATTTTGATTATGTATTGCTCAGATGCATGGACAGACACGAAGCTAGTACAATCATAAAGTCCATACATGAAGGCCGCGAGGGTGTACATGCAAAGGGTCCTGCTATGGCCAAGAAGATCCTTCGGGCTGGTTATCATTGGACAACAATGGAGGTTGATTGCTACAATTTTGTGAAAAGATGCCATAAGTGCCAGATATATGGTGACAAGACCTTTGTGCCACCAACTTCATTGAATATTCTGAATTCTCCATGGCCTTTTTCTATGCGGGGCATCGATATGATTGGGATGATAGAGCCCAAAGCTTCCAATGGACATCAATTCATCCTAGTCGCTATCGATTACTTCACGAAATGGGTCGAAGCTGCTTCATATGCTAATGTCACTCGACAAGTGGTTACCCGATTTATCAAGAAAGAGATAATCTGCCACTATGGGATACCTAGCAAGATCATCACTAACAATGCCAGTAACCTCAACAACAATATGATGAAGGAGTTGTGCGAAGAATTCAAGATCGAGCACCACAACTCTTCACCATACCAACCCAAGATGAATGGCGCCGTAGAAGCATCTAATAAGAATATCAAGAGAATCCTCCAGAAGATGGTCAAGACATACAAGGACTGACATAAGATGTTACCCTTTGCTTTGCACGGTTACAAAACCTCGACCCGCACATCCACCGGGGCAACTCCGTACTCTTTGGTATATGGGATGGAGGTTGTCTTACCGATTGAAGTCGAGATACCTTCACTCAGAGTCATCATGGAGGATGACCTCGATGAAGCTGAATGGATTCAATCACGGTATGACCAGCTGAATCTGATTGAAGAGAAGCGTTTGACGTCCGTCTGTCGTGGTCAGCTATACCAAAGACGTCTCAAATGAGCTTTTAACAAGAAGGTTCTTCCTCGCGAGTACCGCGCTGGAGAACTTGTGCTCAAAAGGTATTCTGCTATTCACTCAGACCCACGAGGAAAATGGACTCCCAACTATCAGGGAGCTTTCGTCGTTAAAAAGGTCTTCTCAGGTGGGACTCTAATCCTCACAACAATGGATGGGGAAGTTTTGCCTTCGCTAGTGAATGCAGACATAGTCAAAAAATATTATGCCTAAAACGAAACGATGAAAGCCCGCTAGATTAATCTCCGCAAGGTTGATCTAGGCAAAAATGGCTATCCCGATGGACCAAAAAATGAATTGTCCATGCAAAAGTTAGGGAACACATATGAAGCTCGCTGATTCGAAAACCCAAAAGGGAAGCTTAGGTAAAAAGGAGCATCCCGGTGGACGAAAAGAATTGAAATGTCCAGGCAGAAGTTAGGGATAAAGGCATTGACTATGACCCTTGATCCCATACGCTACAAGCTAGACCTCAGAGGGTCAAGGACCGATCCAATTACCGTCAGCCGAAGCAAGGTCTTGGGATTCAGATTTTATGGTAGACTAAGGACAATGTTATGATAAATGGAGAAAAATATACAAAGATATTTCCCATTTCTATTTTAGTTATTTTTTTCAAATTTTTGCGACATCCTCATTTAGGGTGTCTGTATCCTGGTACTCACCATATGTACAATTTCATATCCATCAAATTCAGTTATTCCAGCAAACGTTCCCTCCCCTTTCTTACCTATTCATCCAATCACCTGATCAGGAGATCACTTGCATACATTCATAATTCATCCACATGCATCATTTATCATGGATTCAGAAGAAACTTGGGTTTATAAAGCTAGGGTTTGGATATCAAAGCTTAAAGGCATGGTCTAACCATATCATCAACATGGGGGATGTGAAAACCTAATGATGGTGGTGAAGACTTGAATTCAACAAAGGCGTGACCAGACAATCTAGGGCCTTCAAAGCCCTAATTCCTTAAGGCATGATCTCATGGAGCTTCCCCAGGCCTTTATTTTGGTCTCCAAAGCCCTAATCAGGAGATGGTGAATCAGATGAACTTGGTGGCCTCACTGTGCATTCATGACCCCTTAATCTTCACACGTTATCAATGTGCTTGGCCTAACCTCTTTTGGGTTTATAGGAGCATTGATCTTGGTCCAAAGTCATGGTGATATTCATATGGTTGTGGATACATTTGTAGTCTTGGTCATCTAAACAACCAAACTCCTTGTGTTTCAAGCCACTTGCTAGTCATGCCATTGGCTCATGGATGTTATATCAAAACTCTAACCTTATTGTCTCATTTCATGGACTTATTCACACACATTATCAGTCAAATTATCTTCTTTTCAAAAAGTCAAACATTCAAGTCATGATTAAACCAATTGTGAAACCAATTTCCAATCATTTTTCAAACCATTTCAATCAATTCCATGTCATTTTAAACCATTACACGTGATTCTACACAAGAAAATACAAGGTTTGACATTTTGACCAATTGTTGACTTTGGTCAATAGTTGACTTTTTGGTCAACTTTGACCAAAGTCAACCCAAAATCCAAAAGCCCTAAATTTCACCATAATCATTAATCCATTGTCCATTTACAAACAAAATGCCAAGAAAATGAGTTTTGGACCAATTGTTGACTTTGGTCAATAGTTGACTTTTTGGTCAACTTTGACCAAAGTCAACCCTAAAATTCTAAAACCCTAATTTCCCAAACTTGGACCTAATCCCATGTTACTTTGTCTTGATTCATCATCCAATAGCCATGTTGGTTGTGCTTTCACCTTGTTTCTTCATTCACAAGTAACCTTGCAAATGCCTTGACCACTGTCACAAACCTACAAAAAACAAATCATGAGTACTGCAACACAAGACCCAACCCTGCAATCAGTCAATGAACATTCACACAACCCCATAAACAATTGCCTAAAGTGCCTAGAGGGCCAATCGACCCAAAGTCCAGCAAGAAGGAGAAACTCACCATGGTTGTAAGCATGAGCCTTTGTCATGCCTTGCTTGCTGTTGCACAACCCCTGCAAAATCCACACATCATGTTATCATCTTCATTATGCCAACAAGACACCGTGCAAAAATCCTGCAACCTCATTCAATCAGGCCCTACATATGTAGCCTCTTCATCATATTGCAACATGGCTTGCATCCATCTAACATGACAACAAGCAAGAAGCAAACACCAATGTAAATCACCACTTGCAGGAACATCAAATTCCAACAAACCAGGGAAGTTTCAAAATCTCAGACCTGTTACATGACCAAGGCACAATCTACAGCCAACAAAACCTAGCAACATACCTGTGGGAACACTATGTTGTGCAAAACCAGACCAAGGTTGAACTTAGGCGAATGGAAATACATGAATAAGGTGTGCTGCAGAATTGAGCAATATAGAGTGCAAGGTACATCAAACTGGTTATACCATGAGGCAAACTGTGACCTGTTACCAACACCATCAACCCAACACCATGTACTACATGAATGACCAATGAGGCACGAATACATCAGTTGACACTCTTGACCCTGCAGCAGGGACCCCATTTCCATTCTTTTCGCAGCCAATAGCAAACCCTACATCACAACATTACAATGTAATGATTAGAAACATGACAACAACACAATCTTGCCAAGGCAAAATGCAACCACCAAAGTCCTGCAGTTGGCCTGGAAAAGTGGAAGAAGTTGGGTACAACATAAGTTGCTAACCTATTTCATTCACACATGGCCCAGTGACCATACTGCTCATCCACTTTCTGCACACTCCAGTCAGGCTTGCAAGTAGTTCTTGCAACAGGGCAACGTACTAAGTCCTGCATCAAGCCAGGGCACTATGCTATCCAACCTGCAATCTTCACAACAGCAGTGCCACATAAGGCAATTCTTTGAAGCAGAAGTATGGTAGGTTGCATGATGCTGCAACTATCCTGCATAAGACCTAACACAAACCTAAGGCCAAATGCAGACCTTAGCCACCCTGCTGCACCAAGCCAAAAGGTAAATCTCAACCATGTTGCAAATTGGCCCTGATGGAAACCAATGCCTAGCCTCATGTGCAGAATCATAACACCCTGCAGCCTATAGAACATCAGACCACAACCCTGCAGTGAGTATACACTAATACCCCACAATTTTGTCAGCACCATGGTCAAGTATTAGCCTAAACAACAATTCTGAAATGAATAGTGTGGCATAAAAGATGGTCAACATAAAGGCAATAATCACATGAACCAATTGTAGAATCCTCCTGCAACATTGGGAAAACCATAGCATTGCATAATTCAATTGACAATTGCAACAACCAACCAATGCTAATTGACCAACCACGACCTACTAACATACCTTGGTACAAAATCTTAACAAGGAGTTAACATGGTAAATGTCCAAACACTCTTGCACCAAACCAAGACAACACAAACTACAACAAACATCAACCATAGCCATAAACCTGCATCAACATGAATATAAACAAATCAAATGTGAACACATAAACCATTGCAATATAGCAGGGAAGGTACCAACAGTTCATACTAACAAGCTTACATACCAATCCCATATTCACAAGTGCTAACAACAATGAACATCCCAAGCAAGCATCTCACAATCCATGACCAAGTTGTACCATGAGTGTGGTTCAATGAGTATTCTCAAAACCCACAGTGAATAACATGAACCATTTACAGTGAAACTAGTAGGGGTTATATGAAAGACCAAAGGAAATTAGATACACATGTTTGAGCTTGCAAGGCATTGGTAAACATAACATAACTTTGCTCATAAATCACTAACATTCGAGCCAAGCCAAAGTCATTTAAATCCACCTGCAACTTGGATAGCAAGTCACCAAAATCATTCCAACATGACTACAACCTAAGTCTAACTTACAACATTCAGTCAAAACCATTTTCACTCATCCATTAACCAACTTAACTAACTGAGTTAACTAACTGAGTTAACTAACTGAGTTTGCTGTCAACTCAGTGAGTCATCCCTAACTAACTCCAAGCCACCCTCAACTAATTCCTAACCTCCTCCAAAGCCTAATCTAAATCCAAACCTAAGCCCTATTTAAGCAAGTCATGGCTCTCATTTTCAGGACCTTGGAAACCTTGTGTAATTTTGTGCAAACACTCTCTACAATCTCTTCCATCACCCTCACCAGAGCTCTATTTCTCTCTCAAAAAAGCCATTGAAGCTTCACATTGAAGCTTCAATTTTGCTTGAGCTAAGTCGCACTATTCATAATTTCCACTGTTTTAAGCCAGAAAAAAGAAGAAAGAGACGAAGCGAGGAGAAGAAGAAGTAATCAAGGTCAGAAAACTCACCGACGAATTAGTCCAATCGTCTTCTCCGATATGTAATTTCCGTTTCAGTTGTGTTTTCTTGCTTTGAGCTCACCAATTGGTAGCATTTTGAATAGGGAGTAGAAGCCCCATGGTTGTGAGGTTTAGTTTGCACCATATGCTGTTTAATTTAACTTGTAGACTTTAGGGTTCTTCCCTTTAGAGGCGCGATTTGGCCAGTGCAAGGAGTGTTCCTCCAATTCATGTCCATTTTCATGTTCATCCTGACTCGGTGTTTCGATTGAGGTAGGATTTAGGACCTTAGGCTAACACCGGCGTCGGCGACGAACGCCGGTGCAACGAACCAAGGTAGAGAGTGGTGGTAAGCGAGCACGCGTTTTGAGTGAGTTTGAACTCTGTTGACTTGGACAAGTCAACAGAGATGAGGATTGGGCTCAGCCAACAAGGCCCATGGTGCTTTACTCTCCATACACCGTTTTCACTAGTGCACCCCCCAAAGATTTATGAAGAAAGCGGAATTGGGCTTCGTCGGGCCCATTGACATATTTTGTTGATTTACCACATTCCTGCTAACACACCCCTTGTTTGGAACATTTGTTGAAGCATTGGGCACAGACGGCCCATTTCCAATTTCGCTGCGTGCACCCACTTGTTTTTGGATTTCTCTGGCTGTACAAAAACCAGTATGGGCTCAGCTGGCAGCCCATTAATCTGAATTCAATTCACACCCCATTTAACAATTACACCCCCTTTTCCAATTTTATTTGTTTTCTTTGATTTTCTTTTATTATTTTGCATTTTTATTAGGCTAATTAGATTGTTGGTTTAATCAGGTTAATAAATTTTGATTTAGGATTTAATTAGCATATTAGGGTTTAATTAGAATTTTTATTAGAATCAATTAGGACTTTTAATTAGAATTAGGGTTTTACTTAGACTTTTCTAATTAAGAACAATTTAGATTTGATTAAACTGAGAATCATGACAATTTTCAATATTAGGTTAAGATCATTAGGAGTTAATCAACTTTGGACCATAAAATTTGACATATTTTTGCAATTGAGCATTTTGCCCTTATGGGCTTATTTTTGGTATTTTTGTGGTAGAATGGTATGATCCTTTTAGGATTAGAATGTGACATAGAAGTTAATCATTTCCTTACAATTTTAGGACTTAACATAGAATTTTAATCAATATTTTAACCAATTTGAACATGCTCCCTTAGGACTCCTAACTTAGAATTTCCAATCAATTTCTAATGCATGATCCCTTAGGATAATTTCTAACAATTACTAACTTTGATTAGGTCTAAACCTAGTTTCCTAAAACAAAACAAAACCCATGATTAAATTGATCAAAATCAATTTTGATTGATTAAATCCTTTGAACTTGTATAATCCCATAGTCTAAATTGAGTGACCAAAAAACCCTTGGTCACTTAATAAGACTTTTCTTCTAAGTTGTGGAGCTCAAGGCCTCAAAATAAGATCTTCAATCAAGACATCCTCAGTCATACCAAGCAGCGGATTATTCAAGCACATCAAAGGTGGAAACTACAAGAACTTGTTAAATCAAAGTTAGAAGAGTGTGACACGAACCTTAAGCAATGGAGAAGGAGTGAGACTGGAGTATTCTTACCCCCATTCTGAGTATCTTTGGGTATGGGATGTATGACCCAACACTCATCGTATTCGCCTCTATTCATAGACTTTAGCACAATTCTAATCATATGATTGACAAGTCTCTCCTCACAAAGCAAAAACAACAAAAGCAAGGACTACAATCAACAACTTATCAATCATGAATCAAGTTGTACGATACGAGCCTTAAGTAATAGAGAAGGAGTGGGACTAGAGTATTCCTACCCCCATTCTGAGTATCTTTGGGTATGGGACGTATGACCCAACACTCATCGTATTCACCTTTATTCATAGACTTTAGTGCAATTAGAATTAAACGATTGATAAGGTATTCTTCTGCAAGAAACAACTATAAAGACTCTTCTCTCTTCACTTGAAGTTTAAGAAGAGAGTTACACACCACGAGCCTTAAGTGGTAAAGAAGGAATGAGACTAGAGTTTTCTTACACTCATTCTAGATATCTTTAGGTACGAGACGTTTGGCTCGTTGCTTATCGTATCCACCTTTACCCATAGACTTTAGTGTGATTTTCATCAAGTAACTATAAAGTCTATCCATTCTTTATTCTATTCAATTCTCAATCATTCCATTTCTAATCATTTCAATCTCATCATCCATTTCTTCTTTCCTCCAATCAATTTCTTTCAGCCTTAGTGGGTTAAACTACGAAAGCTTTGATTTCCTTATTGCATTATAAGGGTACGTAGGCAGAAGAACCCTGTTTCTTCGTGAGCTATACTATTTATCAATCGATCATTCTCCAATCATTCAATCAATAACATCTTTTTTTGATCAATCATACTTCTCCTTGGACTCATTGTCTATCCTTTTAGACATCCTGATGACAGTCCATCTCTTCATCCTAGAGTTATTTGGGCAAACAACCCCAAACACTTATTCAGTCTTTCTTTTTGGCTTTACCTTATAGTGGCGGCCTGCTAGTCCACGTATTGGTAAATGCCTACCTTGCTCTTTGATTAAGAGTTTATCCTCCTCCTGGATCCAAGATACTATCCTGATTTGATCATAAATTATTGATTCCCCAACAAGTGATTCCTTGCACTTCAGTATTGCAATCCTTCCTTGAAGTTGTATTTGTCTTGTGAGTCCCCGTTGCTTAGATAAATCTCTCTCTCTCTCTCTCTCTCTCTCTCTCTCTCTCTCTCTCTCTTTCTCTCTCTATTCTCGTGGTTCCGAACTACGATTGCTCTGACTTTCTCATTGCACAATGAGAATACGTAGGCACGAGGATGCGAATCCTTGGCGAGCATACTTCTAGTTATTCCTCCTCCGCCTTAGGGCATCACTCATATATTCCATAATTCATTATCTACCTTCGATCATAAATCGTTCACCCAGTGACATACTGTCTTTTCGACATCGAAATATACTTTCTTTGGAATTCCATACATCCTTTTAGGACACCTAATGTAGTCCGTCTTTCTACCTAGAGTTGTTTGCGCAAACAACCCCAAACACTTAATTCCTTCCTTTTTAGCTAACACCCTGTAGCGGTTAAAAATTGTTTCCCTCTATGGTAGAAATCTCGTTTCTCTTACGGATTCCTATACAATTTCACCTTTCGGTTTCAAACAATACTTCTTCAGTCATTTATTTTCAAATACCCAATTCTGTAACTTCGGTCACTTTATTTCGTTCATCCCATGATACATTCATATTCTACCTTCCTTCACTTCACATGATATACCTATCCTTTAAGCCAAATACAATATACCTTTATACTCCATCTTGTACCTCCTTGTGAACCGAGAGCTGTTTGGCCCTTAACCCAAACACCTAATTCATTCATTTTTCGGTTGTTCCAATACAGTGATACAAGCGCCGTGGCCCCTCACTTGTTAGTTTATACCTGTTTACTCTTGGGTTCACGTCTTTTCCCCTTTTGTTGGAGTTCAAACAACATTATGAAGGAGAAGAGTGATCCATAACGCAACGAAATTTAAAATTTCTCCTTTAGTGATCCTTACGAATGGGCATGATCAGTGATAGAATCATTACCTCTTATGTTGATTGTAACCTTTGATGCAGAACGTTGAACGATGACAATGCCTCTACTCAGTCCACACGAACGGATTCCTTCAATCTCAGTGCTAGCAGTTACGAATGAAGGCTTTGAGTGAGAGAGAGAGAAAGAAACAAAATTGCAATTGCACAAATGCTTATACACAAGGGTTCTATTTATAGAACCACTTGTGTGGGCTGCAAGCTAAAAGCCCACTCAAGTGTATGTGGCCCATATCTTATAATATGCCAAATTCACTTAAGCGCGTGGTACCTTACCATATTTTCTATTCTACTTAAGTACACCGTACCTTACGATGTTTTACAATTCACTTAAGTGCACCGTATATTACGCTATTCCTTAGTTACTCTATCTCTCATCAATCCGCCCTTTTGTGTGTGACCCTGTAGGTTTTCGCGGCATTGGCAATTATATTAAATCACGTATTTAACATAATCAATAGTGAGCAGTGTAGCGGTGTATTCGTTACCATTGGAGATATTAACTAAATCAAAGGTAAATCATACAAAGTCGAGTCGCCACCGCACTTCTATTTATCCAAAGGAATGGTTAGAGAGCGAACAAAAACCTAAAGAGTTTTACAAACAAAACTAGTAAAAGACAGATATCTGAGTAAGGGGGTTAGTTATGTCATGGGAAGGTGTTAGGCACCCACAACATCCTAGGTACTCCTAGGGAGCCCTTTTCACGCTTGTTGCAAAAGGTTATTGTTTATGAAATTGTTTTGTGCAAACATGATTGAAGAGATGAGAAAAGAATATACAAGTTTATTTACATTTTATGTTTGGATGGATGAACCCATTGCCTACGTACCCTCTCATGAAAGATAAGGATCAAAACCTCGTAGTTCGGGTAAAAGATTTCAAAACAGTGATGGATTGATTGGTCCAAAAGCCCTAAGGTCTTTTGTTATCAAAGGGAGAAAACTCGACCTGAAAAACCACAAGTCCACCATGTGAGGATAGCTTCGACATGCTAGTGAGGGGTTAGCCCTATAATAAGCATGGAAGACTTATTGTCCACTCACTAAGGACATAGGTGAGTATTATATCTACCACAAAGATAACTCAAACTTAATAGCTAAAGGTTATGAAAAATTTGATTAAGAAGTGGACATGGAGCCACAAAGAAACACATTTGAGTGGGTTGCATTAACCAATTAGAAGTATGTACAAAAATGGTCAAAGTTGACTTAAAGATTCAATTCAAAATGAGTGTTATGAAGAGAAAGTTTGAAAATCAAAGGCATAAGGCCTAGGTTTCTAATGTTGAAAACAAGTCAAAATGTTTGCACAAAAGTTTTTGGTTTGGGTTAAGGATGAAAGAGGATCAAGGTTAAGCATGCAAGAAGTGGGGAATAAAAGAATGCAATCACAAGTAGGGTTGCTCTCTTGAGATCATATGGATGATCCAAGTAAGTTCCATCCTTTGGAATAAGGCAACACTAGGTATAAACAATAAGCAAGTCTCATAAGAGAACCACAGAAAGAGGAAACAGAATGCCAATCAATGGACTTACATCCAACTCTTAACAAAATAGGAAATAGAACGCCAATAGATGGACTTACATCTAACTCCTCAAAACAAAACAGGAAACAGAATGCTAATAGATGGACTTATATCTAACTCCTCAAAACAAACAGGAAATAGAAGGCCAATAGATGGACTTATATCTAACTCCTCAAAACAAACATCAAAAGCAAACACACGCAAAGCAATCAAGCAAACAATGCATCACACTCTATATACAAACAAGAGGCTTCAAACCAAGGGTGGGCTTTAGTCAAGAGGGGTCATATCAACCTCGACAAACAAGCCAAACTGTACAAGTGTAGTTTGTAGCTCTTAACCACTAACATTGAGAGTTAGGGTGAAGCTGATGAAAATGGAAATTAGGATGAGACCTCATGCTCTTAACCCTGACCTGGGTGAACTTATGACAAAGAAAGTGTAGGGATCCAGAATGTGGGATCCTATTCCACTTGAAAGACACTAAACAAGATCTTGGGTGTTTATTCAAAAGCATTAGCACGTATTGCGAGCATAGTGAACGACTCACTGAATAACAGGGGATTGATTGCTAATCCCTTCTATCTGTCAATTGCCTCTTCACTTAGGAGGACTTATCAAGTAACATGCCTCATTTAGAGGTCTTTGGCACAAATGTAAACAATCACAAACAGAGCCTCATAAGGAGGAATTCAGCCAAAATGCCTGCCAAAAAGGTGACAGGACTTCCAGACTACATGGAGTAAGAGAGTAGCTACCTAAGTGGTGTATCAACCACAATCTAAAGCTCAAGCAAGAGCTAAAAGCTAGCAACTAATGTACCTGTACAAAAGCTAAAACAGTTAATGTCTCAGACAAAAAACCAACAGACAAACAATGGAACTGATACATAATTCAATGTACAATGGTCAAGCAATCAAATGAAGCAATGAGCTCAAGCCTATCACTTAAAATCCTACAAAACAGCAATGTGTTAGAATTCAAATCATTTGTATCTCACAAAGTGAGACCAAACCAATCATCAATACTAAATGTCCAAACCTGAAACACAAAGCACAATTAGTTTATGTACAAAACACTAGTACAAAGACTAGGTACAAAACCAAATCAAATGATCAAAACAGAAGTCAATCTTTTGCACAAAGCAATTTCAAACATGTCACAAGATGTCCTCAAAAGGACCAACATCAATTCACAAGGCAAAGACATCAAATGATCAATGTAAAGCAAAGGCAAGCAAAGAAGCACAAAATGGACAATCAAGTTAGAAAATCCAAATCAAAACAGAAAAGCATCCAATGACCTAAATTTTATTTATGTTAGCTACTCATGTTATGAACATACATCATGCAAAAACTTAAATGCAGAAGAGCTCAAATGATAGGTGAACAAAAATGCACAAATGCAAGGCAAAAAAATGTGACACAAATTGTCACACTACATATTCATGTGTCCAAAACAGTGATAGCATATGATAAAAATTCCAAACCAATTCTCAAAAATCATATCACATGTGAAGATTAAGCGCACCAAATTTCAGATCAATTGGATCAACACATAGCATTTCACAAAGCATTGAATGTAACATGTCAATTTGGCATAAGGTTCAAACAAAAATTCACAATTAAAAATCCAGCGACAAACAAATCAATAAATAAATGCTATAAAAAACTAGAGATCAAAACAAGAATGTGAAAAAAAATTGGGCTCAAATTGGATTATTCTACTATTTTTTATGAATTTTTGAAGTTGAACAAAATAATGTGAAATAATATGAAATAATGGAGGGAAAATAAAAATTCAAATTAATTCAGAAAAACAAATGCACCAACGCTGGATCAAACACGCGCGCTGAAGGATTAGAAGCGCTCATGAAACGCTGCGTTTCATTTATGGCGTGGCAGCCACATAAGCGAGTCAAAGCTCGCGTGGCCTGGTCAAGTGATTCAAGGCCAATCAATCAGCCACACACGCGCACAGTCAGCAACAACTCAACATAAACCCTAGGCCACATAACCAGATGCCGGAATAGTGTTTCCGGTCGTCTTCTCCGGCCGTCTCCGGCGGAGATTCATGCGAAATTTTCCAGAATCGAGCAAATTTTATATGGATCGAAAGCTCTTGCAACATAGATCACGAATATCACATTAAAACAACCTAAAACCTCATGGATTCTACGGATCGAGCAAAAACATTATTAACACCAAAACTTTAAGTTCACATATCATGATCAATATTAAGCCAAATCGAAATCTAATCATATCAGCATGTTCAGCAAAGAAAGATCTACACATTCATAGCAAGAAATTGGCAAAAGGAGATGGTCGAATTTCAACTTACTTGAGATGGCAGTGGATGAATTTGCGTGTTTAACTGCTCTAGAGCTCCAGATTTAATCCAATATCCTTTCCTTGAAGCTTGATGCAAGAAGTAATGGTTGAAAGCACTTGGATCTAACTCAATTTCAGAAATCCATAGCCATGAGTTTGCACTTGTATAGCTCGAATTCTTGCTCAATTCTTCAAACCAGTGGTTGGATCTTGCTTAGGATTCTTCCACGATCATGAATATGCAAAGAAAATGAAGGTTTGTGTGAAGAATTTTGGATTTCGAAGAGAGAGAATTTTTGGAGGGAATGTGAAATTTTCAGATATGAAAATGCTTCTCCTTTGAAAACAGTTATGATTTAGCTTTTATACCACTCACTAATCACACTGAAATCAGGTTTAGGCTTTGGTTAATTGAGATTAGAGAGATATGAGGTGAATTGCAAAATTGCAAAATGCACCTAGCATGGCCATGTAGCATGTGAATAGTACCATGCAAGCTGGGATTTCACTTAAAAACATCCAATAATCAACATGGAATTGGTATTTGGCTTGCATGATCAACCAAATTTGAATTATCAAAATTCCCTCCAAAATGCACATGTGTGAACAAGTGATCATATGAGCTTCTTTCATGCAAGGCAATGATTCATTTGGAAAGTATTGGTCACAAGGAGCATTTTGCAAAAAGAGTGGACCAATTTGGAGTTTTGAATCAAAAGTTATGCTATGTTGAACTTCCATGCATACTTTATGATCATTTGGCCATAACTTCTCAACCAATTATCAGATGAACATGATATAGGACTTTTTGAAAATAGGAGAGAAAGATATTCAACTTTCATGTTCACCAAAAATCCATTTGAAGCTTCTTTGATGTTGGAAAGTCAAGTTGAATGTGAACCAAAAACTTGCCACTTTTGGAAACTTGAAATTACAGGTCACTTTCCATTTTTGGAAACTTTTGCCATGACTACAAAATCTTCAAGATAGATGTTTGACATGATGAATAGGCCTTGTTTGAACATGAATGGGATGTTTCAAATCATTTCCCCCACCTCAAAGCCCTCAGTTGACTGCACAATTAATTCTATTGGTCCTCAGATGACCTTGACATGACTGATGAATTTGAGCCTTTGCCACTTGGGGAGTTTGCTTCAAAAATGGGACCCTAGCTCATGTAAGCTCAATATGATAGTCATGTGGTCCTCATCTCAAGAAAATACCATCAGCTCTTGCACAAAGGATGCTCTTGAAGTGCTTGACCTGTGCTTGCTTAGACTGCAAAACAAAATGTTAAAGACATATTCTTGTGCTTTTGGTTAGTGATGAAAACAAGAAAAGCAATGATATACAATGCAAGCATGCCTGGTGATCTCAACCACTCACAAGAGATCCTAACCCAAAGGGAAAGGAAACCAAGATGCTCAAAGATCCCTGAGGCTATGCAATGCAATGATATGATGCCATGAGGGATCTTAGGGACAAAATTGGGGTCTTACAGATGCCCCTATTTAAGATCATTCTAGCCGGAGAAATGAAGGTTAAAATCTTCGTCTCGACGAGGTAGAATGGGCTTAAATAATAACAAAGAGACAAATTTTAGTCCCTGAGAGACCTCATGATGCAAATGTATGTATGCAAAACAAACTATCTCTGTTGGGATATGTGTCCACAAAGAAGAAAAGAAATCAGAAGAAATTGAAAATCCATAAGAGTAATACACTCACTGATGGAACAGAGACTCTAACGGGACTCTTATGGTGATAAGAAAGCAATAAAAATGCGTGAGCAGGACACGACTTCAAGCTGGAGACTTTACTAGGGAGTAAAGGACTGAAACCGCGTGAGAAGGTAACGACTCGAAACTGGGGAAAAGAATTCCAAAAGGAAACAAATCCGATGGAAAGACTCAAGCTGACTCAAAGATGCATGTGCTAGGGAATACGCCAACACAGCAAAACTATCCACAAAGGATACATCGGATAAAAATCCGGACTCGGGCTGGGGAAAAAGCTGACAAAACCTCCCTGCCGGGGGAAAATGCATGTATTGGAGAAAACACCAACACAACAAAAGGATATCCACAACAAAAATTCCGCTGGGGAAATCTAAAAAGACTCTCCAAGGGAAGCAAAGGATGGGATGTTACCGGTTAGTGGGTAACAAGCTCGGGAAGAATGAATATCTAAGATCGGTGTAAGGGTGAGAGATATCAATCAACCAAATCATCTGAGGAAGACCTGAAAAAGGTATGTTTCGACTCAGGAAAATCTGACTCCACAGGGGGACCAAGGTCATAATAGGGAGCAGAAAGGAAGGAACACCAGGGATACCGGTTACTGGGTATATAATAGGTGACCGACCAAGGCGTGAATTGGTGTGTGTGCCAAATTACTCATCATCCTGAAGAAATCTGGAAAAGCAGACTTGTTTATAGGATGGACATTCGATTCCGCAGGGAATACGAATCTTACTCGACTAGGGAAGAACAAAAGACTTCGACCAAGGAGCTCATGAGATATATTATCTATTGCCGTCAAAACGTAGATAATATACTCGAAAGGAAGATTATCCACAACCGGGTAGTAGGTTAACAAAGGATAAATCGACCGAGGCGAGAATTGGTGTGTGTGCCAAAACACTCATCATCCTGAAGAAAGCTGGAAAAGCAGACTTGTTTATAGGATGGACATTCGATTCCGCAAGGAATACGAATCTTGCTCGACTGGAGAAGGACAAAATGCTTCGACCGAAGAGCGCATGAGATATATTATCTATTGCCGTCAAAACGTAGATAATATACTCGCATGGAATATTATCCACAACCGGGTTGTAGGTTAACAAAGGATAAATCATCCGAAAAGAAAGGTATCGGGATACCAAACTAGGTATGTAATGATAACCAATCAAAGGAGAAACAATCGTTACCAACAACAACAGGGTAGACGAGAGATGACTCACTGGGGATAAATTGCGCAAACAAGGCAACTATCCAAACAAAATGGGGTAGAATGAATATTCGATTCCGCAAAGGGACAACGAATCTTACTCAACTGGGGAAACACAAAAGGCTTCGACCGAAGAGTGTATGAGATATATTATCTATTGTCGTCAAAACATAGATAATATACTCGCATGGAAGATTATCCTCAACCGGGTTGTAGGTTAACAAAGGATAAATCGACCGAAACGTGGATTGGTTTGTGTGCCAACACACTCATCATCCTGAAGAAAGCTGGAAAAGCAGACTTGTTTATAGGATGGATATTCGATTCCATAAGGAATACGAATCTTGCTCGACTGGGGAAGGACAGAATGCTTCGACCGAGGAGCGCATGAGATATATTATCTATTGCCGTCAAAACGTAGATAATATACTCGCATGGAAGATTATCCACAACCGGGTAGTAGGTTAACAAAGGATAAATCATCCGAAAAGAAAGGCATCGAGATACCAAAACCAGGTATATAATGATGACCAATCAAAGGGGAAGCAACAAACATTACCGACAAACGGTAAATGAAAGAGGACCCGCTGGGGATAAATTTGCTTACTCAGAGCAAACATCCACAAGAAGGAAGGAATATCAATACCGATTACTGGAGTGATAACCAACAAAGAGGGGATTATATCTACCGAAGATTGGGTAGAAAACCACAGAAGAGTAACCGTCATCGGTTGGGATGAACAACAAGGGTTAACTCTGCACAGGGGAGAAATAGGATTTACAACTACCGGATACTGGGTAGAAGACCAAAGACTCAGCTGAGGATAAGGATAGGGTTTACAACTACCGGATATTGGGTAGAAAACCACAAACTCCACTGGGGATAAGATGAATGATTGCCGATTACTGAGCAGTTATTCATTTATACCGCAGGGAAGCACAGACTCCGATGGGGAGGGAGAAACAATAGGATTTACGACTACCGAATACTGGGTAGAAGACCACAAAATCCGCCATCAACCAGAATGAACCACAAAGGTCAACCTCTGCTAGGGGATGAAAGTAGGAATTATAACTACCGAATACTGGGTAGAAAACCAAAGAAATAGGACTTACAACTACCGATTAGTGGGTAGAAGCCAAAAAAATCCGCTGAGGATAAGATGAATAATATTGGCGACCTTACTGGAGATAAGGTGAAGGATTGCCAATAAATGAGCAAAATATTCATCTATCATAGGGGAAGACCCGAGACAGTCACAAAAGCCAATTCAGGATCAAGCCAAAAAGGCAAACTGAACCAAGACTCATCCTAATGAGGATATAACTCAATAGGGAAACCCATCCCAATATATGTGTTGGGAGGAAACGGAAACAACCGTCGTCCACGAGGATATAACTCAGTGGGGAAATGGCATGAAAGATAACACTTTCTGCTTATGGGGCTGACTCTACATGGAGGGATCAGACACCAACCTCTGCTTGGGGAGATATACCACCAGATAGCAGGAGACAACAAACAATAGATATATGGCAAAAATGCAACATGAATATCTGAATGTTATAAGTATGCATGTATATGCGTGGTTTATGTATGATGAATGCTGACAAACAGACATATCTAACACAAACAGGCCCAGGAATCAAACGTCCGGTACTGCATCTCAAGAGAGAAAGCCAGACACTTCGATGGAGCGCATCCAATCTGCTGGAGATCCGAGATGCTAGGAAGCAAAGATTTTGAAGGAGAACAGAGATATCAGGAAATCACAAAAATCTTTGAGTGATGAATCATCAATCAATCCGACTAGGAAAAAGAGTCATCGCACCGGCAAAAACTGCCACAAAAGCAACTCTACTGGAGAAACCATCAGCAACTCTACTGAGGAATTCCACTGAGAGATAAAAGAGGAAACTGGTGATCAACCACCAGGTATCCAACTCACCAAGGAGATCACACCCGTCTGTTGGGGAAGTAGTGAAATCACAAAATCATCGCAAGGATGAATCACCATTCTCGGCTGGGGGAGAAGTGCTTAATTGTGCAAGTAGAATCTGCCACAAAAGCAAATCTGGTTGGGGAAATTGTCGTCACGGATAAAATCCACCATACCAACAACTCTGCTTGGGGATGAACTATCACAGATAAAATCCACCACCAAAAAACTCTGTTGTGGATCAGAGATACCAGGGAACAACAATATCCCTGCTGGAGATAACATCATCAAAGATAAGATCCAACACATCAACCACTCTTGCTGGGGATGTAGATATGCCAGGAAACAGCAATATCTCGGCAGGGGATAACATCATAAAAGATAAGATCCAACACACCAACAACTCCGTTGAGGATCTATCTGAGGAAATGAAGGAAATCTGGGGATCGACCACCAAATCCTGAACCTTCAAAAGAGTACACAACTGCTAAAGAGGGAGGTACCACTGCTCTTCTGCTAGGGGAGGAATCAATGAACATTCCAACCGGGGATATGAGTTAATATGAGACCACTTCTACCACATGAGCAGCTCTACTAGGGAGTCTGTCCGATGGATAAAGGGATTCTGGGGGTCTACCACCAAAACAAGTCTTCCAGAGATAACACATCCGAGGAGAGAAAATACTGCTCTGCTGAAGTGAAAAAGGGATGAATTCTCCCACCACCTAGTAGGGGAAGAGGCCAAGAAAGGCACCCTGCTCGGGAGAAAAACCACATAAAGTTCCAGAGGAAAAGGATACAATCAAATGCCAGGGATATGAACAAATGTCTTACCTTGTTGGGAATCATACCACCCTTGGGAGAGCACTGAGGATCTCATAAGTATCTTTTTATCATCGTGAATGTTCACTTTGTTTAAAAATAGTTTGTGAAAAATTCGTTTGTTTAAAACAATGACATTTTATCAATTGAAACATGCAAAACATTTGTTGAATAGAAACAAATCAGAGTGCAAATAATTGGATAAAGGCTCAAGTTTATTTGATGGAATGGTAGCCTGCAAATGGCAAGACTCCATAGATTTTTACAAGTTTGAAATTGGTGATATATATTGGAAAAGGGCTACATTGAACATAATGACAAATTCTCCACCAATTCCGGATTCGACGTATTCGAAGCTTCAGTTGACGACGAATGAACAAGAATCTTTGACGGATGACAGATGTAGAACACAGTCTTGTCAGGATGCAGTTACTTGCCAAATCCCTAATTTTTGCCTAGATTGCCCCAGGATGAGGTACTCAATCTAGCGGGATGCAAATATTCGTTTTTTTTTCATGTCTTTAACTTTTGCCTGGATCGCCCTTTCGGGTCTTCCACCGAGACGCTCTTTTTTGCCTAAGCTGCCCTTTCGGGTTTTCAACTTAGCGAGCTATTCTGTTTTTCTTTTTAGGCAAAGTATTTCTTGACTGCATCTGAATTCACAGGACGAGCGAAATCCTCCCCATCCATAGTTGTAAGTATCAAAGCACCGCCTGAAAAGGCTATCTTGACAACATATGGACCCTCGTAGTTTGGAGTCCACTTGCCCCTGGAATCGGGCGCGAAAGACAAGACTTTCTTGAGCACAAGGTCACTTTCTCGGAACACACGAGGCTTGACCTTCTTATCGAATGCTTTCTTCATTCTCTGTTGATATAACCGACCATGGCACATGGCAGTCAATCTCTTCTCTTTGATCAAATTCAATTGGTCGTAACGACTCTGAACCCATTCAACATCAGTCAACTTGGGGTCTGAGGGTGCCATTTTTTCTTTTATTTTTCTCTACATTTCTTTTTTTTTTTTTTTGATTTTGATTTTGATTTTGTTTTTCACCCCTTTTTTTTATTACGTCTGTAAAACCCCAATTTAACTGTTTCCAGGTTCTCAAGATGCGGCTGAATTATCTTCTTTTCATGCTCAAGAAGACGGGTAATCTCGTCAGGAAACTCGTCAACATCATCTTCCTCTGCCTCGAATACAGGGAATTCAAAATTGGGAGATGGCGTTGGATCATTATGTTCAATGGGTTTAGAAATCAACCTGCATAATGATTTTGGATATGAAAAGCTTTTAGAAATCAAACAAGGCAATCATTACGCAGATGAAAAGCTTGATTTTATTCTTGTTTAGGGTTTTTTGTGATCACCAATTTCATGCAAAAAAGCAAAAATGGAAAATCATTGGAAAAACAAACATTTAGCATGAATTTATTGAATGAAAATATCATTGTATTAAATGTTTCCAACAATGTCATCACTTCTCCTTTTGGCATGGGAGAAGGGTTTTCGAACAAAATGAACATTACTCTGACTTATGGACAACTGTAGGAACATCCACAGCGACCCAATTGTTGCAGATTCCTCCAGGGATGACAAAATTATCAGAATCCTCTGCATCCTCTTCCAAGACAGCAGCAACTTCCTCGGTCTGACCGGTGTGGATGAAACCTCCACTCTTGAACAACCCTCTCTCGTTGAAGACCCCAGAAGAAAAGCCTATTCCAGCCCGAGAGTTGTTGTCTTCTAGCTCAATCGTTTTTCCTAGACCAGCAATTGCACCACATTCAATGGTCAGTTTCGCATCTCTATAGGAAGCAAATGAAGGAGTTCTCTTCTCAATAGGCTCAGCTATAGATAAAGCTTGGAAAGGAGTTCCAACTTCATCCTCAACATCTATGTATGAGAAGGAAGACAAGTGGCTATCAAAGCACTTAGTCTGGCGACTGCCTCTTTGAGTTCACGGTTCTCTTGCTCAAGATGATCCATCAATTTGGAAGAGTTGGCTCTGGTGTAGTACCAGTGAGTCAGCTTGTCTTCAAAATAAATGAAGAGCACAGAGTTAAACCACAGGACCAGAGGCTGAGAACAGCACCTACTTATGCATATGATGCATGTAATGTTTGTGCATATGATTTGTTTTTTATTTCAAAGGAACTTTAGGTGTTATTTGCAAATTTTTGAAATATTAAGCGTTTTATCGCATATGGAAATATCTCATCAAAATAATTCTTTGTCTTTCCATGTCTGAAAATTTTGCAAATAAACCCCTTAAGTTCCTTGAAAATTTTCTTTTTATCTGATGACATGGATGCAGATGAATGCAACAATCACACTCAAGGATCAAGCAAAGCACACCAGACAAAGGTCATGGGATGGCTCATATTATCCTTAATATCAATCATCCATTTTGGTGGATTATGGTTTACACCTTATCAACACCCAAGTTCCATTGATATTAAGGATGCATGAACGGATCAACCATGAATCACAGGTTTGTTGTGAGTCACGAGCATGGAGTCTCGGTTAAGAACCACCCAAAGGGAGTGTACCAGGGTTTAAACCTGCCAGACATGTTCTACCAGAGGTTCCCATAGTCATCATCCCATCTTTCGAATATTATCGGAGAAACGACTACTCGTATTCCAAAAATATTCTCAAGAGAGACTCTTATGAGTGTAGTATCGCGTAACAATCGTGTCAAATCTTACAGTTGAACAACCTCCGCACTACGTCCTAAAAATAGGCCAAGATGGGCTTGGTAAACTAAGGTCCTTGGCTTCTAAGGCACATATTGGAAAGAGTAATGTCTAACCACAACTTACTTGTGTGACATTATTATCCCAATATGACCTCCACCAAGTGAATGGACTCACAAGTCAACTTTCTAAGGAATAACTCCACACAAGTCGACGAGACTATGCCATTCTCCTATCCTAAGGTGCACTTGAGTTCGGGTATAGAACTCATCTCACAGAGATCACCAAGCAAAAGGTTATTGTTTATGAAATTGTTTTGTGCAAACATGATTGAAGAGATGAGAAAAGAATATACAAGTTTATTTATATTTTGTGTTTGGATGAATGAACCCATTGCCTACGTACCCTCTCATGAAAGATAAGGATCAAAACCTCGTAATTCGGGTAAAAGATTTCAAAACAGTGAGTGGATTGATTGGTCCAAAAGCCCTAAGGTATTTTGTTATCAAAGGGAGAAAACTCGACCTGAAAAACCACAAGTCCACCATGTGAGGATAGCTTCGACATGCTAGTGAGGGGTTAGCCCTATAATAAGCATGGAAGACTTATTGTCCACTCACTAAGGACATAGGTGAGTATTATATCTACCACAAAGATAACTCAAACCTAATAGCTAAAGGTTATGAAAAATTTGATTAAGAAGTGGACATGGAGCCACAAAGAAACACATTTGAGTGGGTTGCATTAACCAATTAGAAGTATGTACAAAAATGGTCAAAGTTGACTTAAAGATTCAATTCAAAATGAGTGTTATGAAGAGAAAGTTTGAAAATCAAAGGCATAAGGCCTAGGTTTCTAATGTTGAAAACAAGTCAAAATGTTTGGACAAAAGTTTTTGGTTTGGGTTAAGGATGAAAGAGGATCAAGGTTAAGCATGCAAGAAGTGGGGAATAAAAGAATGCAATCACAAGTAGGGTTGCTCTCTTGAGATCATATGGATGATCCAAGTAAGTCCCATCCTTTGGAATAAGGAAACACTAGGTATAAACAATAAGCAAGTGTCATAAGAGAACCACAAAAAGAGGAAACAAAATGCCAATCAATGGATTTACATCCAACTCCTAACAAAACAGGAAACAAAATGCCAATAGATGGACTTACATCTAACTCCTCAAAACAAAACAGGAAACAAAATGCTAATAGATGGACTTATATCTAACTCCTCAAAACAAACAGGAAATAGAAGGCCAATAGATGGACTTATATCTAACTCCTCAAAACAAACATCAAAAGCAAACACACGCAAAGCAATCAAGAAAACAATGTATCACACTCTATATACAAACAAGAGGCTTCAAACCAAGGGTGGGCTTTAGTCAAGAGGGGTCATATCAACCTCGACAAACAAGCCAAACTGTACAAGTGTAGTTTGTAGCTCTTAACCACTAACATTGAGAGTTAGGGTGAAGCTGATGAAAATGGAAATTAGGATGAGACCTCATGCTCTTAACCCTGACCTGGGTGAGCTTATGACAAAGAAAGTGTGGGGATCCAGAATGTGGGATCCTATTCCACTTGACAGACACTAAATAAGATCTTGGGTGTTTATTCAAAAGCATCAGCATGTAGTGCAAGCATAGTGAACGACTCACTGAATAACAGGGGATTGATTGCTAATCCCTTCTATCTGTCAATTGCCTCTTCACTTAGGAGGACTTATCAAGTAACATGTCTCATTTAGAGGTCTTTGGCACAAATGTAAACAATCACAAACAGAGCCTCATAAGGAGGACTTCAGCCAAAATGCCTGCCAAAAAGGTCACAGGACTTCCAGACTACATGGAGTAAGAGAGTAGCTACCTAAGTGGTGTATCAACCATAATCCAAAGCTCGAGCAAGAGCTAAAAGCTAGCAACTAATGTACCTGTACAAAAGCTAAAACAGTTAATGTCTCAGACAAAAAACCAACAGACAAACAATGGAACTGATACACAATTCAATGTACAATGGTCAAGCAATCAAATGAAGCAATGAGCTCAAGCCTATCACTTAGAATCCTACAAAATAGAAATGTGTTAGAATTCAAATCATTTGTATCTCACAAAGTGAGACCAAACCAATCATCAATACTAAATGTCAAAACCTGAAACACAAAGCACAATTAGTTTATGTACAAAACACTAGTACAAAGACTAGTTTCAAAACCAAATCAAATGATCAAAACAGAAGTCAATCTTTTGCACAAATCAAGTTCAAACATGTCACAAGAGGTCCTCAAAAGGACCAACATCAATTCACAAGCCAAAGGCATCAAATGATCAATGTAAAGCAAAGGCAAGCAAAGGAGCACAAAATGGACAATCAAGTTAGAAAATCCAAATCAAAACAGAAAAGCATCCAATGACCTAATTTTTTTTATGTAAGCTACTCATGTTATGCACATACGTCATGCAAAAACTTAAATCCAGAAGAGCTCAAATGATAGGTGAACAAAAATGCACAAATGCAAGGCAAGAAAATGTGACACAAATTGTCACACTACATATTCATGTGTCCAAAACAGTGATAGCATATGATAAAAATTCCAAACCAATTCTCAAAATTCATATCACATGTGAAGATTAAGCACACCAAATTTCAGATCATATGGATCAACACATAGCATTTCACAAAGCATTGAATGTAACATGTCAATTTGGCATAAGGTTCAAACAAAAATTCACAATTAAAAATCCAGCAACAAACAAATCAAGAAATAAATGCTATAAAAAACTAGAGATCAAAACAAGAATGTGAAAAAAAATTGGGCTCAAATTGGATTATTCTACTATTTTTTATGAATTTTTGAAGTTGAACAAAATAATATGAAATAATATGAAATAATGGAGGGAAAATAAAAATTCAAATTAATTCAGAAAAACAAATGCACCAACGCTGGATCGAACACGCGCGCTGAAGGATTAGAAGCGCTCATGAAACACTGCATTTCATTTATGGCGTGGCAGCCACATAAGCGAGTCAAAGCTCGCGTGGCCTGGTCAAGTGATTCAAGGCCAATCAATCAGCCGCGCACGTGCACAATCAGCAACAACTCAGCATAAACCCTAGGCCACATAACCAGACGCCGGAACAGTGTTTCCGGTCGTCTTCTCTGGCCGTCTCCGGTGGAGATTCATGCGAAATTTTCCAGAATCGAGCAAATTTTATATGGATCGAAAGCTCTTGCAACATAGATCACGAATATCACATTAAAACAACCTAAAACCTCATGGATTCTACGGATCGAGCAAAAACATTATTAACATCAAAACTTTAAGTTCATATATCATGATCAATATTAAGCCAAATCGAAATCTAATCATATCAGCATGTTCAGCAAAGCAAGATCTACACATTCATAGCAAGAAATTGGCAAAAGGAGATGGTCGAATTTCAACTTACTTGAGATGGCAGTGGATGAATTCGCGTGTTCAACTGCTCTAGAGCTCCAGATTTACTCCAATATCCTTGCCTTGAAGCTTGATGCAAGAAGTAATGGTTAAAAGCACTTGGATCTAGCTCAATTTCAGAAATCCATAGCCATGAGTTTGCACTTGTATAGCTCGAATTCTTGCTCAATTCTTCAAACCAGTGGTTGGATCTTGCTTAGGATTCTTCCATGATCATGAATATGCAAAGAAAATGAAGGTTTGTGTGAAGAATTTTGGATTTCAAAGAGAGAGAATTTTTGGAGGGAATGTGAAATTTTCAGATCTGGAAATGCTTCTCCTTTGAAAACAGTTATGATTTAGCTTTTATACCACTCACTAATCACACTGAAATCAGGTTTAGGCTTTGGTTAATTGAGATTAGAGAGATATGAGGTGAATTGCAAAATTGAAAAATGCACCTAGCATGACCATGTAGCACGTGAACAGTACCATGCAAGCTGGGATTTCACTTAAAAACATCCAATAATCAACATGGAATTGGTATTTGGCTTGCATGATCAACCAAATTTGAATTATCAAAATTCCCTCCAAAATGCACATGTGTGAACAAGTGATCATATGAGCTTCTTTCATGCAAGGCAATGATTCATTTGGAAAGTATTGGTCACAAGGAACATTTTGCAAAAAGAGTGGACCAATTTGGAGTTTTGAATCAAAAGTTATGCTATGTTGAACTTCCATGCATACTTTATGATCATTTGGCCATAACTTCTCAACCAATTATCAGATGAACATGATATAGGACTTTTTGAAAAAAGGAGAGAAAGATATTCAACTTTCATGTTCACCAAAAATCCATTTGAAGCTTCTTTGATGTTGGAAAGTCAAGTTGAATGTGGACCAAAAACTTGCCACTTTTGGAAACTTGAAATTACAGGTCACTTTCCATTTTTGGAAACTTTTGCCATGACTTCAAAATCTTCAAGATAGATGTTTGACATGATGAATAGGCCTTGTTTGAACATGAATGGGATGTTTCAAATCATTTCCCCCACCTCAAAGCCCTCAGTTGACTGCACAATTGATTCTATTGGTCCTCAGATGACCTTGACATGATTGATGAATTTGAGCCTTTGCCACTTGGGGAATTTGCTTCAAAAATGGGACCCTAGCTCATGTAAGCTCAATATGATAGTCATGTGGTCCTCATCTTAAGAAAATACCATCAGCTCTTGCACAAAGGATGCTCTTGAAGTGCTTGACTTGTGCTTGCTTAGACTGCAAAACAAAATGTTAAAGACATATTCTTGTGCTTTTGGTTAGTGATAAAAACAAGAAAAGCAATGATATACAATGTAAGCATGCCTGGTGATCTCAACCACTCACAAGAGATCCCAACCTAAAGGGAAAGGAAACAAAGATGCTCAAAGATCCCTGAGGCTATGCAATGCAATGATATGATGCCATGAGGGATCTTAGGGACAAAATTGGGGTCTTACAAGCGGTATCTAGCAACACATCACTGCTACCCAAGACACGAAAGTGTCATGTGATATGACAAATCCTTTTGTGATAATACTTATGTATACAATTACCTTGTTGCCCTAATGTTTATATTGAACAGAAGGCATAAACCGTGTCATCCTTGTCCAGTTCAATATTGGGCCCATAGACATTTATCCTGTTACGCAGGATGGGCAAATTCCATCTAGGTCACTCATGTCCCTTAGCATGCTTCGTGGAGTACCCATCAACTGTCTTTATGGTCATCCAGTTACGGACAACATTTGATCAGCAATAAGGCACTTGACTCTACATCTAGGGTCCATAGTGGTTTCAGGTTGAAGGGTGGTATACACAATTATCACCATGAGAATAACTTATGACACTTTGTATAACATTCTATATAGTATTCTCATAGCGGGTCAATCTAGTATAAATATTACTCTTAATATTCATACCTATGTTTAAGACTTGATAACTCCTTATCCATGATCCATGAGATGTGATCATCAGTCTATATACATAATAGTTTTAATGCTTTAATGTTATCCTACTTCACAATACAGCTCGACTACAAATACTTTAAGAATAGCGTCCTTGTGTTTGATGTGATCTCATGATTAAGTCACACTTGATACATTAAATGGACTAGCTATTCTAGGGACTTTATTAAACAAACATAATAAAGAAAAAGCCTTTTATTATTAATAAATAATTCGATACAAGTCCCAAAAGTATTGGCCTCTAGGGCTTACACCAACACATTATCCTTTGGTTCAGACCATATTCGATCACAATTCTTTTCATCTCCCACCACTAATTCTTCGAACTACGGAGCTCTGAATTCCTTATTTCACTATGAGGATATGTAGGCATGAGGGCCCTAATCCTCACCGAGCACTCTATCTATATCTTTTCCTCTCCCCCTATTCTTTGCAAGTAATCTTTAGATAACACCTATTCAAGCGAGAACAACCAAAACGGTTCCCATGGAGTACCATGGATGTTTGGGGTGCTAATACCTTCCCCTTGCATAACCGACGTCCTTACCCAGTATATCTCTTTCCCTCAGGTTTTATCGATGTTTTCCCTTCCCTTTGGGGATAAATAAAGTTCGATGGCGACTCTGTTGTATGTTCGAGCGTGCGATACGTTCGGGTATATTTCCGCTAGCTTCACACTATAATAAGGAGATGCAAGAAGGATATGAAAATAGGCTGCTAAGTACACCCCACCCTCTGGAAAACTATATAAAATAGGGAGGGCCTCTCCCATGTTATGATGTTTAGGCAAGAATAAGACCGCCCTAGTTCTTACAGAGGTACATAAGGGCGCCTACAATAGCGACATTGGCGAAAAATCCCTCACACATAAAATGTCAAGGGCAGGTTATTAATGGTCGACCACCATGAAAGATAGAATTGCCTTTATCAATAACTGTAATCAACATCAGAGACATGCTGACCTTCACCATACCCTAACAAAAATTCTCCAGTCAATGACTTCGCCCTGGCCTTTATATCAACAAGGCACAAACATTATAGGCTTGTTCCCATTAGTGTTAAGCCAACTGAAATTCATGATAGTAAGAGTCGATTACTTCACCAAATGGATAGAAGCAGAGGTTGTTGCCAAAATAAAGGTGAAGAGAGTGTTCGTTTATATTGGCAGAAGATTATATGCATATACGAGCTTCCTAGAGCCATTGTCTCCGACAATGGGACCCAGTTCACCTGTACTATGGTCATTGACTTCTACAAAGATTTGGGAGTACCGACAAAATTTGTGTCTGTTGTACACCCTCAATCCAACGGTCAAGCGGAGTCAGCCAACAAGTTGATTATGAAAGGACTCAAGAAGAAGCCTGATGATGCTAAGGATTTATTAGCGAAACTACTCCTTGTGATATTATTGTCATACCACACCACTCAACATTCCACCATCGAGGAAACCCCGTTTTCCATGGTCTATGGAGCAGACTCCATGCTACCCATGAAGATCAATACACCCTCGTGGAGATTATCGCAGTTCAATAAAGAGGCAAATGAGATAGGATTGGAGTAAGCAATAGGCCTGATCGACGAGTTAAGGGAGGCCGTCTATGTTCGAGAGTTTGCTGCCAAACATAGAGCCTCTAGAAGGTACAACTATAGAGTCAAGCCAAGGGAAATTCAAGAGGGCGACTTGGTCTTGAAAGAGGTGGTTCTACCCGCTCAACAGGGAAAACTACAACCTAATTGGGAGGGTTTGTACCGCATATTTCAAAAACTTACTCACAGAGCATACAAGTTGAAGGAACTTAGAAGGACCACTATTACCTAGAGAGCCTGGAATACTATCCACCTTAGATATTATAACAGTTAATTTATTTGTAATTCTTTAAATGAACATCATGTCTATGTATCTATAAATTCTTGAGTGATGTATGTCCCATAGGGATGTTTTCTTCTGACTATATTTTATGCTAAACTTCATGATAAAGATCATTTATGCTCCTTTGAGGCAATATTTTATATGCAGGACTTCACGGTGAAGATCCTTGCCGCTGTTAGTCGAGGGCAATGATCTAGAGGGGGGGTGGTAAATAGATCAAAAATATTTTCTATGGAAAACGAAAGCGGCTCTGGATCAACATTTGTCTATCCCAAGCCGTTATAGGAAGAACCAGATATGCATATTAAATCGTAATGAAATGAAATTAACCTACCACAATGATGAGAAAAAAAATTAATAAGTTTTTTCAAAATTACGTTTGAAAATTTTTACACTTCGATAATCAATTTCCAATGAAATTAAGAAACAAAAATTGACTAAGACGATTTGTCAAACACTTGGTGTGCAATAAACACCAAGCTGATTTTTCCTTTGTGTTGTTGATGTGAAAATACAATTTCAAGTTTATAGATTGCAATTATCTTAACAAAAATAGTTTGAAATATTTCAATACCAAAGGAATTATCAATATGTAAAATTTTTCAAACTTTAGTATATTAACCAATTATGAAAAACAGAAAGAGAGAGAGAGAGAGAGAGAGAGAGAGAGAGTGCGAAAGAGAGAGAACACATAAGGATTTGCTTAGACAGTTCCCCAATTGTCCTTACTATGGGTACATCTACCCCCAATTCCAAATGGAATTGAGATATTCAATAATATTTGCAAAATCTTGAATACGAGAGAGAAATAGAAATTCAAACCCCCAAATCCAAATTTGATGTTGATTTTATCTTTTTCTCTTCCCTTGATCTTAAGCAAGATCAAGTGTCCCAAGATTTTCAATTTGATCCTCCGGTTCTGCTACTTCTTTGATAGAAATCCATTTCTTTAAAGCTTTCACTCGACTAAATCCTAATTGCTAAATCTTGTGGCAAAACCCCCTAAATCACACTTGATCTTAGAGGGAAAACCCCAATTGGTTTTATTAATGAAACCCCCAAAGAAACTTAACCCAATTTGATTTTACAAATCCTAAATTGGACCTTATCAACCTTGAATCTAGATGACACCCATAAAAAATGATTATGTGTAATTATTTTGTGTATTAATTTAGAAAGGTTAAAGATGGTGACAATTGCTTTGTATATTCTTTGGTTTTAATTTTTGTTGAAAAATATGCATGAATGTGTGTGTGTGTGTATGTGTGTGTATATATATATATATATATATATATATATATATATATATATATATATATGTGTGTGTGTGTGTGTGTGTGTGTGTGTGTGTGTGCGCGTGTGTGTGTTTGTGTGTGTGTGTATGTATGTCTGTGTGTGTGTGTATGTTTGTATGTGTGTGTGTGTGTGTATGTCTGTGTGTGTGTGTAAGCGAGAAAAGAGTTGAAAATAGAAATTAGAAAATTTTACAAGTTTTTGAATTTTTAAACAGCATGAGTCAACCTCCAAGAAGCATGTTTCGACCTATAAAAGTATTTTTACTTCTTTGCGTCGACCTGAAATGGACGGGGAATTTGTTTATGCCAAAAAATCAGTATGCGTCTACCTATAAGACATATATGTCGACCTGAAAGATCTATGCGTCGAACTGAAGTGGTTATGCATCGACAAATACTGAACATAAACTTTTATGCATCAACCTGAAAAGTGTATGCATCGACCTGAAGTGTTTATGCGTCGACACATACTGAACATAAACTTTTATGCGTCAACCTGAAAAACTCTACGCGTCGACTTAAAGTTCTTATGCATCGACACATACTAAATAGAAACTTTTATGTGCCAACAAGAAAACTGTATGCGTTGACACATACTCTAGTTTTTCACATAAAATCTTATTTTTAACTTGTAAAAACATTTCTAAACTAATTTTAAGTATCATAAGGTTAAAATGCACATCTAGACACAGACGATAAGGTCCAATATATAAAAATACTAAGTGTCCTAGTTTTGACATCATACAAAATATTTTTAAAAGGAAAGTGCACTCACATACTTCCCATTTTTTATGATGCCAAAACGCATGAAGTTTTTGATGTCTTGATAAAAGCTCCCCATGAATATGTGCATCTTAGGGACTTTGTTCTTGCATGGACTTCTCCCCCTTTGACAACATCAAAAAGAGGCAAAGACACAAACGTAAGAAGTATCATATAAAACTTACAAAAACACACACTAAGAGGTGTTGCAAAGAAAAATTGTACGACAATAACGTGCACTCACATTTCATTAGAATGACATTGAAGTTAAAAATTCCTAAACATAAATAAACATGCAATTCATACAAAATTATAAGGAGTTCATTACGAACATATCATAACATTGTAAAAATAGAAAAGCATAAGGACGAAACACAATAACACGAAATATGAGAGATAAAGTGCATGCAAATTAGTTTTAAAAAAAATCATGCAAAAACTTCGTTTTTCATGCAAGAATCAATAAATTACACACTCAAATACCAAGCATTTCAAAAGTACTTCTAATGTAAATATATAAGGGCGTGAAACACATATGATAATGACATAATAACATGAAGCCATTATAAACATATAGATTGAAAACACATGGTTTAACAATAATATTTTTGGAAGTGAGCATACATGAAATGTATTAATCATAAAATATATCTCACATTTTGGAACAGAAACACGCAATCACATAGAAGTGGAATATAAGCAACACTAAAAAACTTAAGAGTAAAGAGAAAAGTGAAACGATTCAACATCGTAGGATGAGAGACGGAGGATGCACTCACATGAAATAGAACTTTCTAATGAAAGTTGAAACAAATGTAAAGAATGCATGCAACAAAGTATTCAGGTAAGATTTGAGATATCGAGAATGCCTAATTCCTATCGAATATTGAAAAATTGCTCAGTTGCAAGATGTTTTGTGAAAATATATGCAAGTTGGTTTTTGCTTCAACATGTTCAAAAACAACATCACCTTTTTCAACATGGTCACGTAGGAAATGGTGACATATCCCAATGTGTTTAGCACGGTGTAAGACCCCAATTTTGTCCCTAAGATCCCTCATGGCATCATATCATATCGTTGCATAGCCTCAAGGATCTTTGAGCATCTTGCTTCCTTTCCCTGTGGGTGGGGTCTCCTTGTGAGTGGTTCTAGATCACCAGGCATTGTTTGCATTGTATATCATTGCTTTTCTTGTTTAATCACTAACCAAAAGTACCAAAAATATGTCATCTAACATTTGTTTTGCAGTCTAAGCAGTCACATGTCAAGGCAATTCAAGGTTTTCCTTTGTACAGGAAGGGATGGTATTTTCTTGGTATGAGGACCACATGTCATTATCTTGAGCCTATATGAGCTAGAGGTTCATTTTGGAGCAAATTCCCCAAGTGGTTGAAGCTCAAATTCATCAGGCATTGCCAAGGTCATCTGAGGATCATATTGGTCAATTGTACAGCCAATTGAAGGCTTTGAGGTGTGGGAAATGATCTTAACATACTCATTCATGTTCAAACAAGGCCTATTCATCATGTCAAACATCTATCTTGAAGAATTTGAAGCCAGTGCAAAAGTTTCCCAAAATGGAAAGTGACCTGTAATTTCAAGTTTCCAAAAATGGCAAGTTTTTGGTCCACATTCAACTTGACTTTCCAACATCAAAGAAGCTTCAAACGAAATTTTGTCTAACATGAAAGTTGAAGATTTATCTCTCCCATTTCCAAAAAGTCCAAGATCATGAGCATCTGATGAATGGTTGAGAAGATACGGCCAAATGATTGTAATGTGTACATGGAACTTCAACAAGCCATAACTTTTGATCCACAACTCCAAAATGAGTCACTCTTTTTGCATATTGCTTGTTATGACCTATATTTTCCAAATCCATCATTGCATTGCATGAAATTTACTCATATGATCATTTGCCCAAGCATGTTCATTTTGGAGGGAAAATGCTAAATTCAAAATTGGTGCATCATACATGATTAATACCATTGCCATTGTGTTCATGAATTGATTTTAAGTGAAAATACACCTCCACATGCTACTGATCACGTCCAAAATTTGCCATGCACCTCACACTTACCAATTTTGGTCATACACCTCATTTTCACTAATCCTAATTAACTCATGCGTAATTTTGATTTGGATGTGATTAAGAGACCATATATAAATCAAATCATAACATAATTCTGAAGTTTTTTACACATTCTAGATCTAGATCCAAATTCCCTCCAAAATTTCTCTCAATCCAAATTTGAAAATTCTCCACATAGCACCTGTATTTTATTGCATATTCGTGTTCCTTGATCATCATTTGGTAAAGATCAAGCTGTGGATTGAAGGTTATGGTGAAGAATCAAGCAAATCATGCATGAACACATGAACATGGAGCTTTGAGTTTCAGCTAGATCCAAACCAATTCAAGCATCAATTTGTGTACCGGACTTCATAGCAAGGTTGAGGAAGGAAATCTGGAGCTGGAGAGCACTTGAATCCATTGAATCAGTTCACTGTTCTTCAGGTTGGTTAAAATTCGCATCTCTTAATTCTTCAAATCATTGCCATGTTTAGGTAGATCTCATCATGCTGAGAATTCTGATGGTTATAGATTTAAATTTGGTTGAGATTTGGTTGAGATATGTTAGTTTTAAGTTTTGAACATGAAAGATGTTTTCATTCGATCCATGGAATATATGATGTTTTAGGCTTAGATAATTTGATTTTATGAATCTACATGATGAGAGCTTTCCATTGATATATGCCTTTGAAAATTCTGCAAAAAAAAATATGTGCGTGGCACTGTAGCGCCACCGTCTCAACCAGGAAGACGGTGGAAAACACCTCTGGCCGTCGTCTGGTATGAGCGTTAGGGCTTTCCCCTGTCATCGCCACGCATGCGTCCTGCTAGCGAAACCATAGGCCAAGATTCCTTTGACTTGTCCACATGTGCTTGGACTTTGCTGACTGGAACGCCACTTCAATTAATGAAGTGTTGCGTTTTGGAACCTTGCGCTTGTACCTCTCTTCGATTCCCACCTTCAGCAATTTGTGATTTTATTTTTGTTTCCAACGCATTTTCTTCATACCTGGTTCGATTCCAGCTGATTGCACATTTTCAAATTTGGTCAATCATTTCCATTTCCCTCCACTTTTTGACATGCATTGATTCATCATTTCAATTCTATCTCACCCAACTTCAAAAAATCATAACAAATAGAATATGCATCCAATTTAATCAAATTTTTTTTGCCAAATGTTCATCTTGATGTCTACTATTTTGTGGTTGTGATTTCTGGATTTTTAATTGTGGACTGTTATTTGAACATGTGTGCAAATGTGACATGTTGTACCAATTCTTTTGTGAAATGCTCATACATTGTCCAATTGCTTTGAAATTTGGTATGTTGATTCCTAACATGTTGTATGATTTTTGAGGCTTGGTTGTGAATTTTTCTCATTCTCCATCTCTGTTTTAGACACATGAATGTTTGGTGTGACAATGTATGTCACACATTTTGATGTTGCTCTTGTTCATTTTTATTGACATATCAATTGATCTTTTCTGATTACAATTTTTTGCATGATGCTTGTATTTGACATGTTGTGTGCACATAGAAATTTTCATGATTGTTTGATTCATTTCTGTTTTAATATGGAATTTTCATTCTTGAGGTCCAATTGTGTGCTTTGTAATTGCCTTTGCCATATCTTGCTCATGAGATGACTTTGCTTAATGCTTTAGACTTGGTCCTTTTTAGGACATGTTCATACTGGTTTAAATGTGCTTCATGTTGAATATTGGTTGCTGTTTTGACTTTTTGCTTTGCCTTTGACCCTAGTCTTTGCACTAGTGGTTTGTACTCACCTTTTGAGCTTTGCATTTCAGGTTCAAGCTATTAGCTCTAGTGGTTGATGCAATCTTATGACTTGAGATGCAAATTTGCTTTGCCCACTAACCTTTGTTGTGTTGTAGGTCTCTTGGTGATGAACTCACTTGAATGATTGCCTTTTATGACTTGCATGTTGTACATATTGGAAGTTGTAACACTGTTGTCTGTTTGGTTTGTTTGGATGTGAATATTGACTTGTTTGATTTTCATACAGGTACATTAGCCGCTTTAGCTCATTATTTGAGATTTGCTTTGCTTGTGGTTGGTATACCACTTAGATAACCTCTCTAACTCCATGTAGTCTGGAAGCCCTGTCATTTCTTTTGGCAGGCATTTGGCTGAAGTCCTCCTTAAGAGGCAATGTCTGTGATTGTTTATTTTTGTGCTAAAGACCTCATTGTCGAGGCATGTGACTTAAGTCCTCCTAAGTGAAGAGGCAATTGGCAGATAGAAGGGATTTGCAATCAATCCCCTGCTATTCAGTTGAGTCTTTCATTATGCTCGCACTACGTGCTGATGCATTTGAATAAACACCCAAGAACTTGTATATAGTCAGTCATGTGGAATAGGGTCCCTCATTCTGGACCCCCACACCTTCTTTGATTCAAGCTCACCCAGGCCAGGGTTAAGAGCTATGAGGTCTAACCCTCATTACCTTTCATCTGCTCACCCTGACGGTCAATGTCAGAGGTTAAGAGCATCTTAACACCCATAACAGTATTGGCTTGTTTGTCAAGGTTGATATGACCCCTTGACTAAAGCCCAACTTTTATTGAGCCTCTTGCTTGTGTATAGAGTGTGCTAATTGATTGCTGTGATTGCTTGTGTTTGCTTTTGCATATTGTTTTGTATATTGTCTTTGCATTTGTTATTTGCTTTGTTTGAGGAGTCAGATGTAAGACCATTGATTGGCTATTTGTTTCCTGTTCCTTTTGGGGAGCTGGATATAAGACCATTGATTGGCACTCTGTCATACGGTGAACTGACTTGGGGTGTTTTGCTTTTAATCGCAATGTCGCGGATAGCAAGAGTCGCCACCGACTTTTCTTTTATCAAATAAGGAAAGGTGGAAAAGAACAGGAAAGACCTTAATTAGATTTTAGGTTCGGGAGGTACATTATACAAAGGGAAGGTGTTAGCACCCTTTGTATCCATGGTTATCCATGGGCTCTTAATTGCTGGATCACTTAGGTTTGTCTGAAAAAATGTTTGTGAATGGTTTGAAAAATGTTTTGAAAAGAGAGTTTAACTTTATAATGATTCTCGTATGAATGTATATAAAGTATTTATCTCGTTTGATTTTGAAAACGGTTTAGAAAAATATAACTTGGTAATGATTCTAGTATGAATGTATACCAAGTGGTGATTTTCTAGTATTTTGCAAAGTGTGAGGTATGGAGAATATTTTAGGTTGTGAGCCAGCAATTAAGAGTTATACCTTCCTAGGGTCTTTATGGGCATTTCCTATCCTTATGAGGGTAAAACTGTCCTTACTATTGAGAAGTAAGTAGTCTTGTCCTTTTGGATTTAAGGGTCATCGTAGGGTCATCGATTGGTCATTGAAGGCAACAGTTGTAAGGATACCTTAGCATTCGAAGGGACACTCATCATTTAACCGTAGGCTACACCGAAGGGTCATCGAGGGACAAAATCATATATTCGAAGGCAACATCCGAGGGACTATGATTTATTTTATGATGATTTAATCGAAGGGTCTTTGCTAAGTATATCCCCACATTCGCGGGACATGACCGTTATACCGTAATACCGTAGGGCAACAAAGAGAGGTCCAAGATCACATATTCAAAGGCCATATTTTACAATCAATTAGGTAATTAGGATGAATCTCCACAATGAAATCAATACATTAAAATCAGCTAGGTAATTTAGGGTGGGTCTCCACATTAAAATTAATACATTAAAATCAGTTAAGTGATTTAGGGTGAATCTCCACAAGGGTATCCCACAAATAAAGTGGAATACCTACCAAGCTATCTTTTCCGGGGATATGTGAACCTTTACAAAACTCAGCAAACATGTCAGAATACCAAATCAGGGTGCAATCGAGAATTACACCACAAAAGAAATCACAACAGTAATAGGATCAGATAAACAATGCATGGCTATGATAAAACATGTCAGATGAGCAAAAAAATCAGAACAGAAAAGTCAGCTACTGTCACGTTCGCTCCTGCTTCGCCTAGCGAAGGCTTAGCGAATACTCGCTGCATGCTCGCTTAGCGATGTGCTAGCGAGCGGCTGCGGATTCCGGTTTTGATAACAGTACAATTTCAGCCAATTTTATGCCTTATGGCTTTCATTACAGCAATTACATGGTTAATCATTTAAGGTATTCAGATACATACTAAAAATTCACATGCCAAACTTAAGATATTTTCATAAATTTAATCATAATGCCATATGCAAATTAAGAACATAAGGCGGTAATAGCAATGCAAACCTGTTTGCAAATTGAATTGCGACCTTGGATTGGCAAATCGGATTGAATTGGGCAGAGGTAACCTTGATGCCGCTGAGTTCCTTCAGGGTTTGCCTCCAGGGTTTGCCGTCTGTGAGCGTTAGGGTTTGCTTGCTAGGGTTCTCCTTTCTCCGTTTTCGTTCTGCTTTTGTCCTCTCTTTTTCTGACTGAAGTTGTGGTATTTATAATGCTCTTTTTGTGACCTAATGGGCTCAGAATGAAGCCCAAAATTTTCTGTTATTCGCAAGCTTCGCTAGGCGAGTGGCGTAGCGAAGGGTTCGCTAGGCGAAGGATTTGCTCGCCTAGCGAGCAAGCCAGTTTAGGCCATTTTCTGGATTTGGCCACCTGTATGCTGGGTATTGGTTCCCTTAAGATCAATGTCTTGGATAATAAGTTGAAGTGCCTTGAAAAGTGCCTTATAATATTAACGGGCAAATTTTGGGGTATGACAGCTGCCCCTGTTCAGTATTCTTGAACCGAGAGGGCCAGAATGGTAGGTACACCATTCGTGGTCTGGAGGGCGAAGATTATTGAACACTAGAATGTCCCAAAAATTTGCACTTGTTAATCAACAATTAGTCTTAATGGAGATGGGCTTAAAGATGCCATCCAGGAAGTTTGGTGATGAGAGCTTCAGAGTGCGTCGTACGTTAGATAATATCTGAAAGCATGGGTGTCATACTAGGTCATATGCTAGACCGTATAGTGAGTCATCCATTAAGCTGTCGACTTTACTAGGGAGTAAGAGTGTGTCATACGCCGCTGGGGATAACAGATCAGAATAGATCATACGCTAGATCGTATCTGAGTTACAGCATGAGCCGTCCGTTAGGCTGTATCTGACGAAAGGTAGTCGTATGCTAGACTACACCTCGGAATGTACCGTACGCTAGGTAGTGTCTGAGGAATGAAGATCCGAATGGGTCGTACGCTAGACCGTATTGGACTTGTTGGAGGAGTCATATGCTGTGCCGAATCAGGATGAGATAAGGATCCGAATGAGTCATACACTGCTGGGGATAAAGGATCAGAATGGATCATACGCTAGATCGTATCTGAATAGCAGAATGAGTTGCCCCTTGGGCGGGTGACTTCACTGAGGATGAAAGATCAGAATGGATCGTACGCCAGATCGTATTTGAGTAGCAGAATGAGTCGTCCATTAGGCTGTATCTGAGAACTAAAGGCCATAATAGATCGTACGTTAGATCGTATCTGAGTTGCAGGATGAGTCGTCCGTTAGGCTGGCTCTGACAAACAAGTAGTCGTGCGCTCGACTACACCTTGGAATGTACCGTACGCTAGGTAGTGTCTGAGGAATGAAGATCCGAATGGGTCGTACGCTAGACCGTATTGGAGTGGTTGAAGGACTCATACGTTGGGCAGAGTGCTTGTCAGAATGGATGTTCATGGGGATCATATCTGAAAGATGTAAAAGTGATCGATAAAGATGTCCGTCCGAATGGATCTTTATTTTGACGGTATCCGGAGGATAATTAACCTGAAAAATAAAGTTAGCTTCATGCTATGTCATGATGCATGAGATGTTTTATGCTTTCGAAAGTAAATGCGAACATTGTATGCACGCGTATGCTGTGAAATGATATAATGAATGAATTATGCGTGGGGAAAGTTCTTTTCTGGCGACTCCCTGGGGAAAATAAATCCCCACATTCTGATTGGAGATATTTGTATTGATGACCCTTTCTTGGCCGGGATACTTGATCTCGGTCTGATGGCAGAAATATTCAACAGAGCCTACCTGGGGATGGAAGAGACGACCAGTCCGTCTAGTGATGCCAATCTCTTCTAGGAGGTAGCTGGTTTTTGTTGAGGAATAGAATTAGCAACCAGATTCATTGGAACGCATGGTCAGACCTTCTCCTCGATCCTGAAGTCTTTTAGTAATTGCTATTGCTATTTTAGGTATGTATTTTCGATAAACATCAATCATATTCAAATGCATATATCAATTCGAATTAAATCAATGGACGTTTATGCAAACAAAGCAGAGAAAGTAAAGCATCTTTTTGGAAATAAAATTGTATTGATTTTGAAAGAGGGCCTATAAATAGGCAATTCGTGTACAAGGAGACATAAATCCTAGTAAGAGGAAATTGTCAAGAAAACAAAGAGAAAGCTATGCAGAAAAAGTCCTATTGATTTTAATTCCACTACTGTCGTTATGTCTTCAAGCCTCTCATCTCCTGCTGTCGGATAAAAGTGATTGGCTTGTTCAATCCCTTTGACTTGGGTGAAGCTGACCGAGAACGGGACATAGTCGTACGCTTTAATCCCTAATTTTTGCCTGGACCGCCTTTTCAGGTTTTCAGTCCACCAGGATACCCTTTTTTGCCCAAGCCGCCTTTTCAGGTTTTCGGCTTGCCGGGTGTACATTTTTTATGTTTATCCCTCATTTTGCCCGAACCCTTTTGGTTCGCCGGGATGCCCTTACTTTTGCCTAGGTACGTCGACCTAGCGGGTCTTTTTTTTTCATGCGTAGTATCTTTTAACTATGTCTGCGTTCACGGGATGCGGGAAATCTTCGCCATCCATTGTAGCAAGTATCATGGCTCCACCAGAGAATACCTTCTTAACCATAAATGGTCCTTCGTAGGTGGGAGTCCATTTGCCTCTGGGATCACCTTGAGGTAGAATGATACGCTTTATTACCAAGTCGCCAATTTGATACACCTGTCTTTTGACCTTTTTGTTAAATGCCCGGGTCATGCGCTTCTGATATATCTGTCCATGACAAACAGCCGTGAGTCTTTTTTCATCGATCAAATTTATCTGATCGAGTCGAGTCTGAATCCATTCATCTTCATCTAAGCCTGCATCTTTCATGATTCTTAGAGAGGGAATCTGAACTTCCACTGGTAAAACGGCTTCCATTCCGTAGACTAAAGAGAACGGGGCTGCCCCTGTCGAAGTGCGCACTGAAGTGCGATAACCATGGAGAGCAAACGGTAACATCTCATGCCAGTCTTTGTATGTTACTGTCATCTTTTGTATGATCTTTTTGATATTCTTATTAGCAGCTTCCACGGCACCGTTCATCTTTGGCCGGTACGGAGAAGAGTTATGGTGTTTTAGGTTGAACTGCGTGCAGAGTTCAGTAATCATCTTGTTGTTCAAATTAGTACCATTGTCAGTGATAATTCTTTCCGGAATGCCGTATCGACAGATGAGATTATTCTTGATGAATCGTGCCACCACATTCTTGGTGACAGAAGCGAATGAGGCTGCCTCTACCCATTTCGTAAAGTAATCAATAGCAACAAGGATGAAACGATGTCCATTGGAAGCAGTAGGTTTAATCTCTCCAATCATATCAATGCCCCACATTGCAAAGGGCCAAGGTGCTGTCAACACGTTCAATGGAGCAGGAGGCACATGTACTTTATCCGCATAGATCTGGCACTTGTGACAAGTCCTGGAGTGATGGTGGCAATCAGCTTCCATGGTAGACCAATAATACCCTGATCTCAGAATCTTCTTGGCCATCGTATGTCCACTAGAATGAGTCCCAAAAATACCGTCATGCATGTCTTCCATAATCTTTTCTGCTTCCTTTTTATCCATACAGCGAAGCAAAGTCGAATCATGATTACGTTTGTATAATACTCCATTACTCAAAAAGAATTTAGCGGAGAACTTCCTCAGAAATTTTCTATCATTGATGGATGCCCCTTCAGGGTATTCCTGAGTTTCTAAATATCTTTTTACTTCGTGGAACCAAGGTTTCTCTTCTACTCCATCAGCGTTAAGTTCATAACAGTATGCTGGTTCATCTAATCGTTCAATGGTGATCGTGGGAGCTTCATTGTCCCATCTGACTCTGAACATAGATGACATGGTAGCCAATGCGTCTGCCAACTGTTTCTCTTCTCGTGGGATATGTTCGAACGTGATCTCTTCGAAGTATGGGATTAATGTCAACACTCTCTCTCGATAAGGGATGAGGTTCGGATGTTTAGTGTCCCATTCTCCTCTGATCTGACTGATTACTAAGGCTGAGTCTCCGTATACGCTTAAAACCTTGATTCTTAGGTCTATCGCAGCTCTCAGTCCCAAAATACATGCCTCATACTCAGCCATATTGTTGGTACAATCAAAACATAGTCTGGCAGTGAAAGGCGTATGGCAACCCCTGGGAGAGATAATTACAACACCAACACCGTTGCCCAATGCATTAGAAGATCCATCGGAAACCATAGTCCATCGGGATCCAAGTTCGGGTCCTTCATCCGGTCCATGTTCTTCATGATCAGCAACAAGCATGACATCCTCATCTGGGAACTCAAAATTCATAGATTGGTAATCATCCACCGCTTGATGAGCCAAATGATCAGCTAGCACGCTTCCTTTGATTTCTTTCTGGGTAGTATACTGGATGTCATACTCTGTTAAAATCATCTGCCATCTTGCTATTCTTCCGGAGAGGGCGGGTTTCTCAAATACATATTTGATAGGATCCATCTTAGAAATCAACAAAGTGGTATGATTCAACATATACTGTCTTAGTCGGCGAGCAGCCCAAGCCAAAGCACAGCAAGTTTTCTCGAGCAATGAGTATCTTGTTTCACAGTCGGTAAACTTTTTGCTAAGGTAGTATATGGCATGCTCTTTTCGACCAGACTCGTCATGTTGCCCCAACACGCACCCCATTGAATTTTCTAACACGGTCAAATACATGATTAAAGGTCTTCCTTCCACTAGTGGTATCAGAATCGGAGGTTCCTGGAGATACTTCTTGATTTTGTCGAAAGCTTCTTGACATTCATCATTCCATATCATCTCCTGATTTTTCCTCAGCAACTTGAAGAGGGGTTTGCAGGTAGTAGTCAAATGGGAGATAAATCGGGCAATGTAATTCAAACGTCCCAAGAAACCTCTGACTTCTTTATCTGTACGGGGAACTGGCATTTCTTGAATAGCTCTCACCTTGGCCGGGTCAACCTCAATTCCTTTACCACTGACGATAAAGCCCAAGAGCTTACCGGATCTTACTCCAAAGGTGCATTTGTTCGGGTTCAATCTCAACTTGTACTTCTTCAACCTCTCGAACAGTTTGTATAAATGATCGAGATGTTCTTCTTCCGTGTGAGATCTGGCTATCATATCATCCACATATACTTCTATTTCATGATGGATCATATCATGGAACAAAACCACCATAGCACGCTGGTACGTTGCCCCTGCATTCTTTAACCCGAATGGCATTACTTTATAACAGAAAGTGCCCCATTGCGTCACAAACGTAGTTTTCTCCATGTCCTCAGGCGCCATCTTAATCTGGTTATAACCTGAGAATCCATCCATGAATGAGAATACCTTGTGCTGAGCGGTGTTATCTACCAGAACATCAATGTGCGGAAGTGGAAAGTCATCTTTGGGACTTGCTTTATTCAAATCTCTGTAATCTACGCACATTCGCACCTTACCATCCTTCTTTGGCACTGGTACCACATTAGCAACCCATTGAGGATAAGAAGTAACAGCTAGAAAACCCGCATCAAATTGTTTCATAACCCCGACTTTGATTTTCTCAGACATTTCAGGACGCATGCGACGAACCTTCTACTTAACAGGACGACAATCTTCCTTCATTGGCAGCCGATGCACTACTATATCAGTATCCAGTCCTGGCATGTCTTCATAAGACCAAGCAAAAATCTCTACATAGTCATGTAACATCTGAATCAATCTTCCTTTGATACTGTTTTCCAAGCCTGCTCCTATTTTGACTTCTTTCTTGTCTACTTCAGTACCCAGATTTACAATTTCGACTGACTCCTCGTGCGGCTGTATAGTCCTTTCTTCTTGCAGTAACAGTCTGGCAAGTTCTCCAGGTACTTCACAATCTTCCTCACTCCCATCCTCGACTTGGTAGATCGGATTTTCAAAGTCATAATGAACAGTAGTAAAACTATTATCAACGGGATCTGGGGTGGGTATGGATCTGCAATTTGTTACGTGAGTGTGTGTAAGAAAACATAGCTTGTTTGGAAGATGACAGGAAAGATAAAGAGCGCAATATTTGAATGCAAAAAGGTCCATTGATTTATTGAATGTGAATATGCTTATGAAAATGACAAAACCCTTGACAAATTAGCTATTGTGCCCCGGGCATAGACACAATGCTTTAAGAAGTTCAATTGTAAAAAGTTAAAAATTTGCAACACTAAAATAGACAATAACAATTACTCCTGACTAAAGGAAATCGGGATAGTGTCTTCAGCCTTCCAATTATTGAGTCCATCACCAATTGTTGGGAAAATCCAGCTATCCAGGTCGCAATCGCTGTCAGCATCTTCTACAACATTAATCTGACTCTTGACTACCTTCTCAGAACTAAATCCCAGGCCAAATTTATCAGACTTGTACGGTACGTCGATCAGTTGACCCCAGCCAGTAAGGCCACCATCTTCGACCACGGCTTGAGCGTCCTTCAGAGAAATCATAGCAGGAGGAGCACGAATGACCTTGGGCACACGGGCAGTTGGCTTAAGGACAGGATTGGTCGGAGGAACTACTTCAAATGACTGACAAGGAGTCTCAATGAATTCACCATCCATCTCGACGTATCTGAAGGCATGCACACTACTGATAATGTACTCTTCTTCTCCATACACGGTGACAATTTTTCCCTCTGTTGGATACCTCAGCTTTTGATGGAAAGACGAAGCTACGGCACTTGCCCCATGAATCCAAGGGCGTCCCAGTAAGCAGGAATTGGCAGGACGAATGTTCATTACATGGAAGGTAGTGTTGAAGACTTGAGGCCCTATCTTGATAGGGAGGACTACTTCGCCATGGACAACACTCTTCGCACCATCGTAAGCACGTACCACAATGTCACTAAGTTTCAGTTCAATGCTTTTACAGTCAAGTTTATCCAGCACAGCTGTCGGCAGTACATTCAAGGAAGAGCCATTATCGATCAACACATGAGACAAAGTGATCCCCCTACACTCAATGGAGATATGCAGGGCTTTATTGTGATTCTTTCCTGCTGGTGTCAGGTCAGCATCGGAAAAGCCTAGGCCATTGTCAACAGCCAAGTGAGCAACATAATTTTCGAACTGATCGACAGATGTCTCCTGAGGTACATGAGCGGTCTTCAAGAATTTTATCAATGCATTGGCATGAGATTCAGAAGATAACAACAAGGATAACATCGAGATCTTAGACGGGGTATGCCCCAACTGTTCTACCACATCAAAATCACTCTTGCGGATGATTTTCAGCACTTCTTCCATTTCCTGCTTGGCAACATCTTCGGTAGTAACTTCGACCGGTGTTTCTGACTGAGAAAGGTTGACTGGCTCCTTTCCTCGAATTTCAGGGGCGGGAGGTGAGATTTTCGGAGAGAAGATCCTTCCACTTCGAGTAATTTTACTAGTCCCAACAATGCCATTAGGATTAGCAGAATTATCGACTTGCTTTACGCCATGGATGTAAACATCACCTCCGTAATTCCACGGAATAGCTTTGCTTGAGGAATATGGTACTGGGCAAGGTGCAGTAATGATTAGGGGAGCTACCCTGGGCTCAGCAGTAATCTTCACAGGCGCCCTAGTAGCGGTAATCTTCACTGGAACTTTGGACCTAGCAATCACAGATATTTCTTCAATAGGGTTTTTCGCCTTAGGAATCTTTTCAAAGAGAATTGTACGATCATCCATCAGTCGTTGAATACCATTCCTCAACTCCAAACAATCATCGGGTCGGAGTATGCAGAGATCACAATTTTCAGCACAACCTGGAAATAAACCAGCTTGCAATAAATTCCTCTTGATGATCGGGAGAGGAGATGCTAAGTCAGCTACATTAGAAATGTGAGAATCGTCATCCACAGCATTAACAGTCTTGTCATGATTAGGCATAGGAGCAGTGATGACATTAGGAGTCTCCGGAGGATCAAATTCAATTTCTCCAGCTTCGATCATATCCTGAATCTTATTCTTCAATGACCAGCAATCGTTTGTATCATGCCCGGGGCTATCGGAGTGATATGCACACCTGGCATTGGGATTATAACGAGAAGAAGTAGTGTTGGGATTCGTAGGAGGATCTCTGAGGGTGATCAAATTTGCCTTTAGCATTCCCTGCAGTGCCTGTGCTAAAGTCATATTGATCCTGGTAAACTGCCTTCTCGGCTTGTCCTGTCTGTGTTGGAAGTTTTGAGATGGCGGTGCTGCAATCGTAACCGCTCCAATGGTATGATCACGATTTTTCTTGTTACGACCCTTTTGACCGTACACGGCATTTGATTCGTTCCTCCCCTGATAGGACCTTTTGGTGCTTGCAGAGGTAGCCGCCTGTATCTTTCCACTTCGGATGCCGCTTTCAACCCGTTCACCTGTCAATATAAGTTCAATGAAACCCGATGAAGAACTTCCCAGTAGATGGCTGTAGAATGGGCCAGTCAGTGTGCCCATGAACATGTCCGCTAATTCTCGATCAGTCATAGGGGGTTTGACTCTGCCAGCCAAATCTCTCCACTTTTGAGCATATTCTTTGAAGCTTTCTTTAGATCCCATGGTCATATTCTGCAACTGTAGCCGAGTAGGCGCTAGTTCAGAATTATACTGGTACTGCTTGTAGAAAGCTGTTGCTAAATCAGTCCAGGTGCGGATGTTAGAGCTCTCGAGCTGATAGTACCATTCTAACTGTGTGCCAGATAGACTCTCTTGGAAGAAATGGATCCATAACTTCCTATCAGTGGTATAGGGCTGAATCTTTCTCACATAAGCTCTTAGATGCATCTGAGGACAAGACGCACCATCGTACTTAGTGAAAGCAGGGACTTTGAATTTGCGGGGAATGACCACATCAGAGACCAGACCCAAGCTTTCGAAATCCAGACCGGGCGCCTTCTGACCTTCCATAGCTATCATGCGTTCCTCCAGCAGCTTGTACTTGTCATCTCTTGGAGAGTACTGTTCATTCTCATAATCTTCATCGTCGTCTTCAGGGTTGGAGAGATCAACATTCTCCTCTTCTGAATCATTCTCTGCCTCCTCTTCTGGACCATTCGGAATTCTAAACTTGACTCCTGCGGCCTGTCCTTTAAGCCTTCTTCCCATGTTAATGTAACTCACAGCTTTCTTGTCTTTCTTCTTCTCGAGCAAAAGAGCCTTCAGTTCCTCCTGCCCTTTGGATAAGCTCAAGATCAACTCCTGGAATTGAGCATTCTGAGCCTGGAGATCTTTGACATTTGTTCGAGGTCCATTTTTCTGTTTGGAAGGAAGACCGTGAGAACAATGATCTTTTAGAATACCTGTAATGCAATGTTATGTCATGCTATGCAATATATGAAATGTTTTCAAGGACTTTTGGAATTTAACTTTGCGTAAGCCATCGAGAAAGGAACTTTTATCAATAATTTCTTTAATTAATGTTTATTACAAGAAAATAAAATAAAAAACAATGAAAGCTCAAGTCTCCCAGGGACGGCTTCTTTTTGGGCGAAGATATGCATTGAGTCTTCGTTCCTCATTAAGCTGGCTGGTAAGCTCTAACACTTTCTTCCTTTCTGCACCGAACTGGGCTTCAAAAGTATCCCTTTCCTCCCTCAACTGGATCCAAGATCTCTTCAATTCTTCAACATCGGTAGGCATATCTGGATAAGGAATGATCTGAGGAGTACCCCCTTCAACTCCTGGTTCAACAATCAGCGGTGCAACTGCAATATATGGCATGACAAGTTCACGAGCTCTTGCGCGTACCCACCTGAGATAGGGTTCCATAGGAATATAGTTTTTCTGTCCTAAAGTACTTCTCTTCACCATGCCCCAAGCTCGTACAGATCTTTGACGGAGGCCTTGGGAATCGTTGTCGTAGTCAAACACAATGCCTTGGATGATTATTTCATGTGGACCATCTCTTCGAGCGCAACCGAATTGACGTAGGGCTAAGGCCGGGTTATAAGTAATAGCTCCTCTTATTCCTAGGAGTGGTACGTTAGGGAACTCTCCACAACGGTCAATGATGGTGACGTCCTCTTTGAAATGAGGACACCAACGTATGTCTGAATGGGAGAGCGACATTATCCTTTGAGACCATTTCAAATTCTGCTCGTTCTTCAAGACTGATTGAGGAAGGTGCGAAATAAACCACCTAGACAACAAAGGTACGCAGCACATGAGAGTCCCTTGCCTCTTCGTAGTACGAGTGTGGAGGGAATGCAAAATGTCTCCCAGCAAGGTAGGTACAGGGTTATGAGTGAGAAATATCTTAATAGCATTCATGTCTATGAATTGGTCTGGATTAGGGAATAACGCCAACCCATAGATTAGCAATGCCAGGATATCTTCAAAAGCACGGACATCCATAACTTTTAAGAATTCTCGGGCCTTATTTGTCAGGAATTTGGCAAGTAAACCCTTAACTCCACTCCTTGTTACCCAATTAGCTTCAATGTCGGACTTTGTCATGTGTAAAGCTGCGGCAACTTCTTCAGACTTCGGAATCTTTTCTAAACCACTGAAAGGTATTTGATCAAGGATAGGTATCCCAAGCAGTCTGGAGAATTCTTCTAATGTGGGTACCAACTGATAATCTGGGAATGTGAAGCAATGATGTTTAGGGTCGAAGAACTGGAATAAAACTCTCACCATATCTTCTTTGAACCCAGTGGTAACCAAATTGAGAAGAGAACCATGTTTCTTGATGAACTGAGCATGATCGGGAAGTTCTGACACTAAATTCTTGAGTTGAGGAGAGATTGCTACAAGATTAATCCGGATGGTCTTCCTGGGAGCCATAGCCTTACAAAACAGAGCAAAGTTAAATCCCTAAGTCCTTGAAATGGTTAGTACAATGATGTTATGATGTTATGATGTTATGTAAATAACAAGCACAAGCAAGTCACGCAACAATCATTCCTAAGTTTTGAGGCTTGCATGAGTTCCGTAGGTAGGTACCCTCCCCACTGAAGTTTGGTTGGTTCAACCTGTCCTAGAATAGTAACCGGGTTCTAAAAGGATCTCAAATCATCGACCTTTCCTTAAGTCCACTTCAGTGCAACACCAAGTGGTTGACCGAAGCTTCCCTAAAGTCCAATCTCAAAGAGTGTAGTATCGAGTCTCAACCAACCCCAGTCGGAACCGAAGTCAGTTATCTCGCTACTTTCTAATGGCTAGGATGAGTCAATTAGGGTTCTAAAGGTCTGGTTAATGCTTTAATGACACCACGCAGACGCCAAATTTCTCCTCAAGTAAACATGAGGAACATCAGGACATCCAAAGTGTCGCATTAACCGTAGCTATCATTTTAACCATTCCAGTATACGCCGGATAGTCGCGATGATCTATTGCTACTTACCTAAGGTACACTAGATCCGGGTGTAGGATCTTTCACTCAAGTGTAGGATACCCAAGCAATCCCTTAAAAGTAAATCAGACAAATCAAATAGGTGATCTTGTTTTTTAAGGTAACCTCTCTTTTTACATCCCCAGCAGAGTCGCCAGTTCTGTCATACGGTGAACTGACTTGGGGTATTTTGCTTTTAATCGCAATGTCGCGGATAGCAAGAGTCGCCACCGACTTTTCTTTTATCCAATAAGGAAAGGTGGAAAAGAACAGGAAAGACCTTAATTAGATTTTAGGTTCGGGAGGTACATTATACAAAGGGAAGGTGTTAGCACCCTTTGTATCCATGGTTATCCATGGGCTCTTAATTGCTGGATCACTTAGGTTTGTCTGAAAAAATGTTTGTGAATGGTTTGAAAAATGTTTTGAAAAGAGAGTTTAACTTTATAATGATTCTCGTATGAATGTATATAAAGTATTTATCTCGTTTGATTTTGAAAACGGTTTAGAAAAATATAACTTGGTAATGATTCTGGTATGAATGTATACCAAGTGGTGATTTTCTAGTATTTTGCAAAGTGTGAGGTATGGAGAATATTTTAGGTTGTGAGCCAGCAATTAAGAGTTATACCTTCCTAGGGTCTTTATGGGCATTTCCTATCCTTATGAGGGTAAAACTGTCCTTACTATTGAGAAGTAAGTAGTCTTGTCCTTTTGGATTTAAGGGTCATCGTAGGGTCATCGATTGGTCATTGAAGGCAACAGTTGTAAGGATACCTTAGCATTCGAAGGGACACTCATCATTTAACCGTAGGCTACACCGAAGGGTCATCGAGGGACAAAATCATATATTCAAAGGCAACATCCGAGGGACTATGATTTATTTTATGATGATTTAATCGAAGGGTCTTTGCTAAGTATATCCCCACATTCGCGGGACATGACCGTTATACCGTAATACCGTAGGGCAACAAAGAGAGGTCCAAGATCACATATTCAAAGGCCATATTTTACAATCAATTAGGTAATTAGGATGAATCTCCACAATGAAATCAATACATTAAAATCAGCTAGGTAATTTAGGGTGGGTCTCCACATTAAAATTAATACATTAAAATCAATTTAGTGATTTAGGGTGAATCTCCACAAGGGTATCCCACAAATAAAGTGGAATACCTACCAAGCTATCTTTTCCGGGGATATGTGAACCTTTACAAAACTCAGCAAACATGTCAGAATACCAAATCAGGGTGCAATCGAGAATTACACCACAAAAGAAATCACAACAGTAATAGGATCAGATAAACAATGCATGGATATGATAAAACATGTCAGATGAGCAAAAAAATCAGAACAGAAAAGTCAGCTACTGTCACGTTCGCTCCTGCTTCGCCTAGCGAAGGCTTAGCGAATACTCGCTGCATGCTCGCTTAGCGATGTGCTAGCGAGCGGCTGCGGATTCCGGTTTTGATAACAGTACAATTTCAGCCAATTTTATGCCTTATGGCTTTCATTACAGCAATTACATGGTTAATCATTTAAGGTATTCAGATACATACTAAAAATTCACATGCCAAACTTAAGATATTTTCATAAATTTAATCATAATGCCATATGCAAATTAAGAACATAAGGCGGTAATAGCAATGCAAACCTGTTTGCAAATTGAATTGCGACCTTGGATTGGCAAATCGGATTGAATTGGGCAGAGGTAACCTTGATGCCGCTGAGTTCCTTCAGGGTTTGCCTCCAGGGTTTGCCGTCTGTGAGCGTTAGGGTTTGCTTGCTAGGGTTCTCCTTTCTCCGTTTTCGTTCTGCTTTTGTCCTCTCTTTTTCTGACTGAAGTTGTGGTATTTATAATGCTCTTTTTATGACCTAATGGGCTCAGAATGAAGCCCAGAATTTTCTGTTATTCGCAAGCTTCGCTAGGCGAGTGGCGTAGCGAAGGGTTCGCTAGGCGAAGGATTTGCTCGCCTAGCGAGCAAGCCAGTTTAGGCCATTTTCTGGATTTGGCCACCTGTATGCTGGGTATTGGTTCCCTTAAGATCAATGTCTTGGAAAATAAGTTGAAGTGCCTTGAAAAGTGCCTTATAATATTAACGGGCAAATTTTGGGGTATGACACACTCCATTTCCTGTTTTGTTTTGTTTTGTGGAGTCAGATGTAAGACCATTGATTGGCTATCTGTTTCCTGTTCCTTTCGTGGAGTTAGATGTAAGACCATTGATTGGCTATCTGTTTCCCATGTTGCTTTGTGGAGTTGGATGTAAGACCATTGATTGGCTATTTGTTTCCAGCTTGTTTGTGGAGTTGGATGTAAGACCATTGATTGACCCTCCATTTCCAGTTTTGTTGTTCTTTTATGAGACCATGCTTACTTGCTTATTGCTTTGTATTGCCTAATTCCAAAGGAACTTCCTTGGATCATTTCTATGATCTTGAGAAAGCAATTCCTATTTGTGGCTTTGTCCCTAACCCTTTTGTGCATAACCTTAACCTTTTTCATCTTTAAACCAAACCAGAAAACTTTTGTGCAAACATTTTCACTTGTTTTCAAAACTAGAAACCTAGGCCTTAGGCCTTTGATTTTCAAACTTCATTTTCACAATACTTCTTCTGAATTGAACTTAATGCCAACTTTGACCATCTTTGTGAATACTTCTAATTGGTTAATTCCACTCACTCAATTGCTTTTGTGGCTTTGTCCACTTCTTAAATCAAATTTTCATGCATTAGCCATAGATCTGAATTATCTTAGTGGTTGATGTAAATCTCACCGCATCCTTAGTGATCGAATCGTAAGTCTTCCATACTGATAACAGGGTTAACCCCTCTAGTATTTCGAAGTTATTCTCACATGGTGGATTGTTGGTTTAGATCGAGTTTTCTCCCTTTGATAATGAAAGACCTTAAGGCTTTTGTTTAAAATCAATCAACTCACTTTTTAGAAATCTTTTAGCCGAACTACGGTGTTTTGATCCTTATCTTTCATGAAAAGGTATGTAGGCAATGGATTCATCCATCCAAACACAAAAATAACTAACTTGTACATTCTTTTCTCATCTCTTCAATCAATGTTTGCACAATAAATATTTCATAAACAATAACCAATACAACAAGTTGTGAAAAGGGCTCCCTAGGAGTACCTAGGATGTTGTGGGTGCCTAACACCTTCCCATGACATAACCAACCCCCTTACCCAGATCTCTGACCCCCTTTTACTAGTTTTGTTTGTAAAACTTTATAGGCTTTTGTTCGCTTTCTAGCCATTCCTTTGGATAAATAGAAGTGCGGTGGAGACTCGACTTTGTATGATTTACCTTGGATCTAATCAATATTTCCAATGGTGACGAATACACCGCTACAGAAAAGTGGCGACTCTGTTGGGGATAAAGATGAACTCTTCCTAGTGGGTTTGCCTACTTTTCACACTTTGTTGTATTATATTTGTTTATTGTTTATGACATATTTTTTGTGCTATTTGGGATTATTGTATTGATTATAATGTTTTAATTGCTTGACATATCAATTGCTTGCATTGCTTTGGTGATCTCTGTGAGATGAGTTCTATACCCGAACTTGAGTGCACCCTATGATAGGAGAATGACGTAGTCTCGTCGACTTGTGTGGAGTTATTCCTTAGCAAGTTGACTTGCGAGTTCATTCACTTGGTGGAGGTCATGTTGGATCAATGATGTCACACAAGTCATTTGTGGTTAGGCATTGTTCTTTCAATATGTGCTGTAGAAGCCAAGGACCTTAGTTTACCAAGCCCATCTTGGCCTATTTTTAGGACGTAGTGCGGAGGTCGTTCAAATGTCAGATTTGATGCGATTGTTACGCGATACTACACTCATAAGAGTCTCTCTTGAGAATATTTTTGGAATACGAGTATTCGTTCCTCCGATAATATTCGAAAGATGGGATGATGACTATGGGAACCTCTGGTAGAACATGTTCGGCAGGTTTAAACCATAGTACACTCCCTTTGGGTGGTTCTCAACCGAGACTCCATGCTCGTGACTCACAACAAACCCGTGATTCATGGTTGATCCGTTCAACTATCGTTAATATCAATGGAACTTGGGTGTTGATAAGGTGTAAACCATAATCCACCAAAATGGATGATTGATATTAAGGATGGTTGAACCGTTCATATATCGTTAATATCAATGGAACTTGGGTGTCGATAAGGTGAAAACCATAATCCACCAAAATGGATGATTGCTATTAAGGATAATACGAACCATCCCATGACCTTTGTCTGGTGTGCTTTGCTTGATCCTTGAGTGTGATTGTTGCATTCATGCATTCATCTGCATCCATATCATCAGAGAAAAAGAGAATTTTCAAGGAACTTAAGGGGTTTATTTGCAACATTTTCAGATATGGAAAGATTAAAAAGGCATACAAAGAAGTACAGCTTCAGACAGCCCGATCTGAAGGAGTTAAGGAATCTGACATCCTATGTATTAGATCCCTTGGGTTTCAAAGCTCGTTTTGGGAAGCTTCTGCCTCTTCTGACTACTCAGGTTGACGAAGGGTTGATGGGTACTTTGGTGCAGTTCTATGATCCTCTGTATCACTGCTTCTCTTTTCCAGACTTTCAGCTATTGCCTACCCTTGAGGAATATGCTCATCTTGTGGGTATTCCTATTCTGGATCAGTTGCCGTTCAGTGGCTTGGAGAGTATTCCTACTTCTCAAGAGATAGCTGACATGTTGCACATAGATGAATCCGTGGTTAGAGCTCATATGACTACCAAAGGTGGAATTCAAGGTCTCCCTTCTGAGTTCCTCATCGCTCAAGCTACCGTTTATGGGAAGGCCATGAGTGAGGATGCCTTTGAAGCCATATTTGTGCTTCTCATCTATGGATTGGTATTGTTCCCCAACATCGACAAGTTTGTGGATGTGAACGCTATTAGGATCTTCTCTGCTCTTAATCCCGTTCCGACTCTGTTGGGTGATACCTATTTCTCTTTGCATCTGAGGAATGCAAAGGGTGGTGGTGCTATTGTATGCTATTTGCCTCTGTTGTATAAGTGGTTTATTTCTCACTTACCTCAGACGGTCGCTTTCAAGTTGAACAAGGGATGTCTACGGTGGTCGACGAGACTCATGTCTCTCACTAATGATGATATCTCTTGGTATGATCGTGCATATGATGGTGTCCAGATCATTGATTCTTGTGGTGAATTCTCCAATGTGCCTCTTCTTGGAACATGTGGTGGGATTAGCTACAACCCTGTGTTAGCACGACGTCAGCTTGGGTTCCCCCTAAAGGATAAACCTAATAACATTCTATTAGAAGGTATGTTCTTTCAGGAGGGTAAAGATCCCCAAGGCCTGAAAGCCAGAATGGTCCGCACGTGGCGCAAGATCCACAAGAAGAGTAGAATTGAGTTGGGTCCGAAGAATTGCATTGCTTTGGAGCCGTATACGACTTGGGTAAGGAAGAGAGCATCTGAGTATCTCATGCCTTATGACTATCCGAGACCTACACCTTTGGTTGTGGCTGGGCCTTCAACCCTCCCTAACCAAGGCGTAGAGGAGTTGAGAGACGAAGACCTTTCACGTGCCTGGATCCGTGAAAGAGAAGAGTTGCTTCAACAGCTTAAGGAGAAGGATGCTCTGATCGAGTTCCTCGAGCATCAGGTGATTGATGATCCGAATGATGCATGGACTTCTCTACTCCCTCAGTCTTCCAAGTTCTGGAAAAGGAGGTATGATAGACTCGCCAAAGAGAAAGCGGATATGGAAGCAACATATGAGAGAGAGGTCAAGAGGCTTCGTGCAGCTTATCTTCCTGCGTCCCGAGCTTCTAGGGATCCATAGGATGTTTACTTTCCTTTTCTCTTGTAATGATTGACAATGTTGTACTTCTTTCTCAAATATATTTGATGAGATATTTCCATATGCAATAAAATGATTAATATTTCAAAATTTGCAAATAAAACCCCAGAGATCCTTTGAAATAAAAACAAATCATGTGCACGAGCATTGCATGCATCATTTGCATAAGCAGGTGTTGTTCTCAGCCTCTGGTCTTGTGGTCTAACTCTGTTGCTCTTCATTTATTTTGAAGACAAGCTGACTCATCGGTACTACACCAGAGCCAACTCTTCCAGATTGATGGATCATCTTGAACAAGAGAACCGTGAGCTTAAGGAGGAAGTCGCCAGACTGAGCGCTTTGATGGAATCTTTCCGAGCTGCTCAGAATCAGCCGTCTCCAACACCTGCAACTCCTCCCTAGAGGACAGTCATCTCTGAGGTTGTTTCTTCTACTGTGCCAGCTGCCATTGCCCACTTCGTGCCAACAGCCATACCAGCCGGGTTTCCGTGGGGTATGCCTCCCAACTTTATGCCTGATATTCCTGCGCCGACTTTTGCTTCTGTGCCGGCATCTAGCCCAGTCCTTGCTATTCCTCCTCCTGTCGTGCATACCGCTCCTAGGGTAGACGACACCATCTATCATTCTGAGCCGTCTGAGGGCCCAGATGTTCACGATAAGATGGATGCTATGAATGACCAATTTCTTGAACTCCGCAAGGAATTGAAGACCCTTCGAGGAAAGGATTTATTTGGGAAGTCTGCTGCCGAGTCGTGTTTAGTTCCCGGTGTGAAAATACCGTTGAAATTCAAGGTCCCAGACTTTGAAAAGTACAAAGGGAACACTTGCCCTCTCAGCCACCTGGTCATGTATGCCAGGAAAATGTCAACTCAAACGGATAATGATCAGCTGCTCATTCATTATTTTCAGGACAGTCTGTCCGGTGCTGCACTGTGGTGGTAAGTGAGTCTGGACAGTGCAAACATCCGTTCCTTCAATGATCTTGGCGAAGCCTTCGTCAAGCAGTACAAATATAACGTGGATATGGCTCCCGATCGAGATCAGCTCAGAGCCATGTCCCATAAGGATAAGGAAACGTTCAAAGAGTACGCCCAGAGGTGGCGAGAGTTGGCAGCTCAGATTGTGCCTCCGCTGGAAGAGAAGGAAATGACCAAGATCTTTCTGAAGACCTTGAGTTCATTCTATTACGAGCGGATGATTGCTAGCGCTCCTTCTGACTTCACCGAGATGGTGAACATGGGGATGCAACTAGAGGAAGGAGTCCTTGAAGGACGTCTGACCAAAGATGAAGGCTCTTCTAGCAAACGATATGGGGCATTTGCGAAGAAGAAAGATGGAGAGGCACATGTGTAGCACCTCAAATTTGCACCTATCATTGTACATACATTTTCATATTAGGTCATAGCATATCATGGTCCACTGCATAGCATTGCATTGTCCCAGTTGCCTCAAATGCAAGCAAGTCAAGAATTAGGTCAAACTGATCAGGAGATCAGTCAACCAAGCAAGCAAGGTTGTTTCTCAAGGAGCCAAGGCCCTAGGGTTGGTCCAATTTGTTCACATGACTTGGAGGTCCATTTGAAGTGTTTAAGTCAAAGATTGGAGGCTCAGAGGTCATCAGTCCATGCACAATCAGTCAGAAACCCTAGAAAGTCAAAGTTGGTCAACTGTGGCTGATTTTATGGTTTTGATGGATGGATTTGGTTTGAGAGAGCTTATTCATGTCCCAATAGGCCTCATATATCATGGCAAACAACATCATTGAAGAAATTGAAGCAAAATCAGAAATTTCCAAAAATAGAAACTGGACCTGTAATTTTAACTGCCAAAAATGGAAACTTCTTGATCCCAAACTTACATCATGATACAAGCTTCAAATGAATTTTTGCCCAAAATGAAAGTTGAAGATCTTGTTCTCCCATTTCCAAAAAGTCCAAGAACTCTCAATTCCCATGTATGGTTGTCAAGATATGATCAAATCATTTTCACAAAATCTTGAACTTCAAAAGGCCATATCTCTCAAACCATTTGGCCAATTTTGGTGGGGTTTTTTCCTACAAACCACATTTCATCTCCTCTTTCCAAAAATGTAAATTTCATGTACCAAAAATCTATGGATCAAAATGGCACTTTTGGACCTAGCATGTTTGAATTTCAAGAGAGGTGCATTTTTGACTTTTTGAAATAAACATTTTCTATCACATTGGCCAATTGGAATTAGTTCAGAACAGCATTTGTGACTTGCCTAAGGCCCATTTCGAGCTCATACTACCATCATACCTCCATTTGGTCAAAATTAGCAAAAGAGCAAATTGGTTCATTTGTGATAAACATGTTTAGTACTTCATTAACCAACATTAAACAGAAGTATTTAAACTCATTTTCTGCCAATTCCAACCCTAGCAGCCTCCTAACATAGCAGAAATCCATTTCTCTCAAAATCTCCATTCTCCTTCATTCTTAATTTTCAACCAAAAAAACTCAAAGGAGCAAGGGTCTGGTTTGGTTGCTCCATCATTCAATATCCATTTTGAACACATTTCAAGCACCTTTTCCCAGCTGTAACCAAACAAAAGCATGCTGCTACATGAAGCATTCATCAATGGCAGAGTCGATTTGGGGTTCTTTCAAGCACTCTCGAGCTAAACAACTTCATTCATACATCATTTGAGGACTTTATGTACATCTGTTTAAAGCATTTGCAACAAAAAAGTCACTGAAGCAGCCACTGTCTTCCAACTTGGTAAATTTTCGATTTGCATTATTCTCTAAACCATGCCATGATTTATGTAGACCTTGTTTCGCTGATTCTAATGAGCCTTGGATCGCTAAAAATGGTCGAGTATTGAGTGAGTAATGTCTAGTTGAAGTTTCATGTTAAAAGTTGTTTTTACTTATTTCTCTTGTGTTAGCTTAAGTTATTGGAAATGAATGTTAGAATGTTGATGAGGATGCTTGGCTGGTTCGATTGATGCCTCCGATTTGCATTTCTGGAAATTTTGTTTTTCGAACTTGATTGAAGATGATGAAGGAATACTGTTGGCGCAGAAACCCTAAAAATGCCTTTTGCCCAGAATTTTGTCTGTTTTGGTCGTTAGCTTTTGTCTTGCATGGAATTTGTGACTGTACCATTGCCATGCTCCACTTATTGCCTGCCACGCCCATGAATAACACGCACCGTTTCATTTAGTTGCTTCAGGATTTACAAGTATGCCACCGTGACTAATAAAACCATTAAATCATGTTTAATTTATTTTTCCTTTTAATATTTATTTCATTTGATCACTCCAAATTGTAAAAATCATATCTCCATCATTGTAAATCCAAATCTCATGGGAATTTTTGCATCATCTTCATCATGATCTCTACTTTTTTATCATAATTTTTCCAGAATTTTGTGATCATTGGTTTTTGTTTGGCATTAGGATTTGTAGCATGTATCCTTTTCTTGTACATTTTGCCAAATCTTTTGTGAAATTGCGATGCCTTATCCATTTGATCTGAAATTTTTTGTGCTCAAACTAGACACACTCATGTTTATTTTGATGTAAAGTTTGTGAATTTCTCATTTCTGGATTGTGAGTTGTGAATTTTTGAAGTAGGGTGTGACAATGTGTGTCACACCATGGATGTGCAACTTCCTGATTTTTGTATCCATGCCTATTGACTTCCAATTGATCCAAGATTTTGCATGAACCTTCTCTCATATGTCTAGTTGGTGTGTGAATTTTCCTGGAATTAATTATGCCATTTCTTAATTGTTTGAGATTTTTCTTCCCTGCCTAGTCAAATATTGACTTTGTGTGATACATCTTGCCATTCCATTTGGGAAATTCTCATACTTTATTGGATGATCATGAAATTTTACATGTGCATACTAGACATCTTAAGCTTTGCATTGGTGTTGATCCCATTCATTTATAATCTGTTGTCATTGAGTTATGATTTTTTGAAGTTGATGTATGTTTGGTTGACTTCTTTGTGCATGCTTGAAATTGTTTTGATTTCCTGATTTTCATTGACTATCTTCCCATGATCCAATTGAGCTGAAATATTATATGCATGTCATGTTATGGATTATGTTTGACCATGAATTATTTGATGATTTTTGGAATTGATTATGATTGGTTTTGAGCTAAGTCTTGCTGTTGACTTCTATGAGCTTTCATTTGCCATGCTTTGACTTCTTTTGCTTATGAAATCATGATGATGAATGATATTAATGTGGGACCAATTGAGTTTGCTTCTTAAATGTTTAAACTTGATTTTGGTTGACTATCCCTTGCTGTGTTGACTTTCTCATTCCTTTTTGACCCTAGGCTCGTCCTAGTGGTCCTGTTACTCACTGTTGAGCTTATGTTTTCAGGTTGAACACCAAATGACCATTGGGATCAATTTCTCTTGATTGAGCTTGCTTGAATATCATTGTCTAACCTCTTGGTTTTTTAGGTGGCTTGACTCATATGATTTGAGTCTTGTGCTTTGCACATTGGTCCCTTGTGTTGACTGTTGACTCTTTTCCTTTTGCTTTAACTGTTGAAATGTGTACTGATTGGTTTGACTATTTCAGGTACCATTAGTTGCTTAAGTTCTTTGAACTTGCTTTGCTTTGCTATTTAGCAACCTGCTTGAGGTATAATTCCTTTTTCTTCATGTAGTCTGGAAGACCTGGCCTGTTACTTGGCCAGGCAACTGTCTGAAGTCCTCCTTAAGAGGCAATGTTTGTGTATGTTTAAATCTTGTCCTTGTACATAGTCAAAGACCTCCTAAGTGAAGAGGCAATTGGCAGAACCAAGGGATAAGCAACCTATCCCCTGCTATTCAGTGTGTCTTCTGTTTTTGCTCACACCACTGTGTTGATGCATTACATATAAAAACCCAAGATCTTGTGCAATTGCACAGTTGAGTCAGTATCAAATGTGTAGAAGGGTTCCCACTTTCTGAACCCACACATTCTTGTCAAATGCCCTCCCAGGCCAGGGATAGAAGCAATGAGGCACACCCCTCATCTCCTTTCATCTGCTTCACCTTAGCCCCTCAATGGCAAGGTTAAGAGCAACATTCACCCCATTCCAGAGGTTTGTTTGTTGAGGTTGATATGACCCCTCGACTAAAACCTAACCCTTGTGTGAGCCCCTTGTGTGTATATAGTGTGTGCTATCTGTGCTTGTATGTTTGTTTGACTTGCTTCCTGTGCAAGTTAGGTTTAGTTTAGACTAATCCTTGTTTGCTTTCGCCCTCGTTGCGATCCTTTCTCTCGCCCTCGTTGCGATCGAGCCTTTTCCTTTCTTTCGCCCTCGTTGCGATCCTTTCTCTCGCCCTCGTTGCGATCGAGCCTTTTCCTTTTTCTCGCCCTCGTTGCGATCGAGACCTCCCCTTTCTCTTGCCCTAGTCGCAACCGAGACCCTTGCTTCCTGTGCAAGTTAGGTTAGGTGTGGCTTGCTTCCTGTGCAAGTCATGTATAGGATAGGTTGGCCCTTGTGCCATTTAGCTAGAAACCTTAACTTAGGGACGATTTTGCATGACAACATCTAGGCTCGAGTCGTAGTCTCCCTAGAGTTGTGTCTCCCTCTGTTATCTGGTTAGGCTAAGTCCTTTTTCCCTGCGTAGGGGAACTACGTCGCCCTGATCCTCATACCAGATGGGGTACGTAGGCAGGAGATGAGCTGATCTCTCCGGGCGCCCTTTTTCTTTTTCACCCTTTGTGTTTTAACCACCCTTGTGTGTGTTCTGGTTGGAGTCCGACATAAGTCCAGCGATTGGCAGTTGGTTTCCTGTGTGCGTTTAGGTTCGGATGCTGACATAAGTCCAGTGATTGGCATTCAGGCTCCACGTTTGCCTATGTTGTTTCGTTTTGTTTGTGTGCGTGTCAGCTGAGCTACGAATGCTCTGATTCTTCTCTCGTCCGAGAAGATACGTATGCATAGGATGCGACATCCTAGCGAGCATGTGTCGTCTCCCCAGTCCGAACTACTTCGACTCTGATGTCTATGTCTGATAGACTAAGTAGGCCCAGGATGCGACATCCTGCCGAGTCAGTTTCAGTCAGTTTCTTTTGTCTCCTTCAGCCAGTGTGTGTGAGTTTGAGCAGTTGTTTTAGCAACCATTTTCCTTCCTTTTGTGCGTGGATCCCGTAGAGTACTACGGATGCGTAGGGGTGCTAATACCTTCCCTTCGCATAACCGACTCCCGAACCCATTCTCTTTGGTCGCGAGACCATGTTCTTTCCTAGGTTTACTTCGAGCGTTTCCTTTCCCTCTTTTGGGATAAATAACGCACGGTGGCGGCTCTGTTGTTCTTTCTTTTCCCGCCGGTTTTTCGCGTGATGCGACAGCTGGCGACTCTGCTGGGGATATAGAGAAGTTGACCTATGCTGGTCCATCTTCCCTGAGCGAGTCTCTCCTAGCGCTCTCTAGGATTAGGGTTTTGGTTGCTTTGTGCTGTTTTTATTTATTGCATCCCTTATTTACTGTTTGCATTCATTGTCTATTGTTTGCATTTATGTTTGTAATTATGTTTGCATTCATATTCATTATTCATTCTGCCTGGCTGGTTGTCTGTTTTTCTTTGTGGGGTGGGAGTCAGTTGAGGTAAGAGGTCCAATACCCGAACTCGAGTGCACTCTAGGATAGGAGAATGGCATAGTCTTGTTGACTGGTGTGGAGTATTCCTTAGCCAGTTGACTTGCGAGACCATTCACTTGGTGGAGGTCATGTTGAACTAATAATGTCACACAAGTTATTTGTGGTTAGGCCTTATTCTTTCAATCATGTGCCACAGAAGCCAAGGACCTTAGTTTACCAAACCCATCTTGGCCTATTTTTTAGGACCGTAGTGCGGAGGTCGTTCAGATGTCAGTTCTGATACGATTGTTACGCGATACTACACTCATAAGAGTTTCTCTTGAGAATATTCTTGGAATACGAGTATTCGTTCCTCCGATAATATTCGAGAGATGGAACGATGATTATGGGAACCTCTGATAGAACATGTCTGGCAGGTTTAAACCCTAGTACACTCCCTTTGGGTGGTTCTTAACCGAGACTCCATGCTCGTGACTCTCAACAAACCCATGATTCGTGGTTGAGTCGTTCAAACATTGTTAATATCAATGGATCCCGGATCAGGGGTAAAACCTAAAATCCACCAAAGCGGCTGGTTGATATTAAGGATGTTTGAGCTGGTTCATGTACCGTTAATATCAATGGAACTTGGGTGTCGATAAGGTGAAAACCTAAATCCACCAAAATGGATGATTGATATTAGGGATACAATGAGCTTTCCCACGACCTTTGTTTGGCGTGCTTTGCTTGATCCTTGAGTGTGTTTGTTGCATTCATGCATTCATGCATTCATCTGCATCCATATCATCAGAAAAAAAGAAAATTTTCAAGGAACTCAAAGGAGTTTATCTGCAAAAAAATTCAAAACATGAAAAAACCGGGAAAATTTTTTCACCTGATATATCTGATGAGATATTCTCATATATGATCAAAATGCTAAATATTTCAAAGTTTGCAAATAAAACCCTCGAGTTCCTTTGAAATAAAAACAAGCATATGCATAAACACTTCGTGCATCATTTGCATCAGCGGGTGTTTTGTTCCGGTCTCCCGTCCTGTGGTCTGACCCTGCGATCTTCATTTATTTTGAAGACGCACTTTGCCGGTATTATACCAGAGCCGACTCTGCCAGATTGATGGATCATCCTGAGCAAGAGAATTGTGAACTCGAGGGAGATTTTGCCAGACTTAGTGCTGTTGATGGATTTATTCCTGGTTAACCAATCCCGGGCTGGCATTGGCTACTGTTCTGGGGCACTTAAGGAGCAAGGTTTGTTTGCAAGTGGAGGATTCATCCATGACGATCAACCTGAAGAAGAGGATGCTGCTATCTTGGAAGAGGACGCAGAGGACTTGAACAATTTCATCATTCCTGGTGGTGTCTATCACAATTGGGTCACTGTGGGCGTTCCTACAGCTGTTCATAAGTCTTTGTAATAATCACTTTGTTTAAAAACCCTTCTCCCATGCCAAAAGGAGAAGTGATGACATTGTTGGCAATATTTTGTGCAATGATATTTTCATTCAAATAAATGCATGTTAAACATTTGTTTTTCCATTTGTTTTCCCTTTTCGCTTTTTGCATGAAATTGGTGATCACAAAAAACCTTTAAAAACAAGAATAAAAGCAATCTTTTCATCTGCATAACGATTGTCTTGTTTGATTTTCAAAAAGCTTTTCATATCAAAATCATTATGCAGGTTGTTTCTCAAACCTATTGAACATAATGATCGGACGTCATCTCCCAATTTTGAATTCCCTGTATTCGAAGCAGACGAAGATGATGTTGAAGGGATTCCTGACGAGATTTCCCGACTTCTTGAGCAAGAAAAGAAGAACACTCAGCTGCATCTCGAGAATCAACAGAACAGCCAACTGGGGCATTATCAAAAAATAAAAAAAGAAAAAAGAGGAGGGTGCAAAATCCAAAAAAAAAAAAAATCAAAAGAAATCAAAAGCAAAATCAAAAGAAAACAAAAGAAAAATAGCACCCTCAAAGTCCCAAGTGACTGATGCTGAATCCAGCTGAAAGAAAAAAGAGATTAACTGCCATGTGTCATGGTCAGTCATATCAGTAGAGAGTGAAAAAAGCATTCAACGAGAAGGTCAAGCCTCGTGTGTTCCGAGGGACCTTGTGCTCAAGAAAGTCTTGTCTTTCGTGCCCGATTCCAGGGGCAAGTGAACCCCCAAGCTATGAATGTCTATATGTTGTCAAGAGAGCCTTTTCAGGCAATGTTTTGACACTTACAACAATGGAGAAGTTCACTCGTCCTGTGAACTCTGATGCAGTCAAGAAATACTTCGCCTAAACAAAAAAAAAAAAAAAAAAAAAAAAAGAATAGCTCGCTAAGTCGAACACCCCAAAGGGCGACTTAGGCAAAAAGGAGCGTCTCGGTGGATTGAAAACCCGAAAGGGCGGTCCAGGCAAAAGTTAGAGACATTGAAAAAAAGAATTTGCATCCCGCTAGATTGATCACCTCACACTGGGGCAATCTAGGCAAAAATTAGGGATTTGGCAAGTAACTGCATCTTGACAAGACTGTGCTCTATATCTGTCATCCGTCAGGGATTCTCGATTCGTCGTCGACTGAAGCTTTGAATACATCGAAAATTCAGAATGGTAGAGGAAAGGTCATTATGTTCAATGTAGCCCTCTCCAATATATATCACCGATTTCAAACTTGTACAGATCTATGGAGTCTCGCCCTTTGCAGACTACCATTCCATTACATCTATTTGAGCTTTTACCCAATTATTTGCACTCTTATTTGTTTCAACTCAACAAACGTTTTGCATGTTTTAATTGATAAAGTATCATTGTTTTCAATAAACAAATTTTTCACAAAATTGTTCTTAAACAAAGTGAACATTCACAATGATGGAAAAATACTTAGGAGACCCACAGTGCTCTCCCGGGGGTGGTATGATTACCAACAGGTAAGACAATTGTTCGTATCTCGAGCATGACTGTATCTTTGTCCTGCAAAACCTCGTATGGTCTCTCCTCAGTGAATTTGCCCGACGCAGTGTTGTTTGAAGTTGTTCATCTTCATGTTCCCGGCAGTACAGATTCTTCCTCCAAATCCCTGTTAGCTCTATTGTGGGGCATCCCCAGTAGAGTGCTGTTTGAGCCCTATCGTGGGGCATCCCCAGCAAGTTTGCTGTTTCGGACATTATTGTGGGGCAGTTCCCCAAGCAGAGTGTTTACTGAAGACTTCAACTTTCGCCTCTCCAGCAGAGCAGTCTTCCTCTCCCAGCATGGGTGCTTTTCTGCAAAGATTCGGTATTGCGTGGATTGACATCCCAGTACTCCATCATGTCCTCAGATGGGTCCCTCAGCGGAGTTATTGGCATGGTGAGCCTTATCAATGCCTGTCTATCCTCATCAGGGATCTGGTTGCTTCTCGGTATCTTTGATTTTCATCACGAGTTGTTGTGGCGCATTCGCCTGTATGTTGAACTCTTCTCTCCGGTTGTGACCGACGATCCCTCCGGAAGCCTCCGGTGGCCTTCCTCCCCTGCAGGATAAGTGTTCCCTGATATCCCAGTCCCCAGTGGATTTTCTTTGCTCTCTGGCGGCTTTGGTTTTCTCTCCGGACGGTTGATTCCCGGACCTGCGTGTTGAGCATGTCTGTTTGTCAGCATTCATCATACATTCATCATGCATAATGCATACATGCATAATCATAGCATTCGGATACTCATGCTGCAGCTGTTGCCGTGTATCTGTTGATGGTTGTTTCCTGCTATTTGTTGATACAGATCTCTCCAGTAGATTTTCCTAACAGATGTGGGTGTGTCCGATCTCTCCATGTAGAGTCTACCCCTTAAGCAGAAAGTGTCTATCCTTTCTTGCCATTTCCCCCACTGAGATACATCCTCGTGGATGACGGTTGCTTCCGTTCCCTCCCTACACGGGATGGGTTTTCCCTATTGAGTTCGTTCCTCATTAGGATGAGTCTTGTTTCAGTTTGCCTTTTTGGATCAATCCTAAATTGGCTACCCGTTGACTGTCTCTTGTGCTTCCCTGGGGCATAAATGAATAGTCGCTCACTAACCGGCACTCATTCATCTTATCCTCAGCGGAATTTGTTGGCCTCTACCTACAAACCGGTAGTTGTAAGTCCTATCTTTGTGGTTTTCTACCCACTAGCTGGTAGTTGTAAAATCCCACTGTCATCCCCTTGTTGGAGTTGACCGTTTGTGCTCATCCCGATGATGACTGGTTACTTTTCCATTGGCCTCTACCTACAAACCGGTAGTTGTAAGTCCTATCTTTGTGGTTTTCTACCCACTAGCTGGTAGTTGTAAAATCCCACTGTCATCCCCTTGTTGGAGTTGACCGTTTGTGCTCATCCCGATGATGACTGGTTACTTTTCCATGGGCTTCTACCTACAAACCGGTAGTTGTAAGTCCTATCGTCTTGGTTTTCTACCCACTAGCTGGTAGTTGTAAAATCCCACATTCTCCCCTTGGTGGAGTTAACCCTTTGTGCTCATCCCGATGATGACTGGTTACTTTTCCATTGGCTTCTACCTACGAACCGGTAGCTGTAAGTCCTTTCTTTACGGTCTTCTACCCACTAGCTGGTAGTTGTAAATCCTTTTTTCTCACTCTGTCTCTCAGTAGATTTGTTTGGTGGCTTCTACCTACAGACCGGTAGTTGTAAGTCCTATCGTCTTGGTTTTCTACCCACTAGCTGGTAGTTGTAAAATCCCACATTCTCCCCTTGGTGGAGTTAACCCTTTGTGCTCATCCCGATGATGACTGGTTACTTTTCCATTGGCTTCTACCCACAAACCGGTAGCTGTAAGTCCTATATTTGTGGTTTTCTACCCACTAGCTGGTAGTTGTAAAATCCCACATTCCTCCCCTTGTTGGAGTTAACCCTTTGTGCTCATCCCGATGATGACTGGTTACTTTTCCGTGGTTTTCTGCCTACTAACCGGTAGATGTAATCCCCTCTTTGCAGTTATCAGTATCCGGTTTGTGATATTGATATTCTTTCCCCTTTGGATACTTGCCTTGATCAAGCAGTATTGTCCCCATTGGGTCTGCCCTTTCTTTTTGGATATTTGCTCCGAGTTAGCAACTTTATCCTCTTTTGATTGGTCATCTTTTGCATACCTAGTCCTGGTACCCTGATGCCTTTCTTTTCGGTCGATTATTCATTTAACAACCTACAACCCGGTTATGGATAATCTTCCATGCGAGGTTATTATCTACGTTCTGAGGGCTATAGATAATATATCTCATGCACTCGTTGGTCAATCTTTCGATTGTTATCACCAGCAGAGTAAGATTCGTATTCCTTGTGGAATCGAATGTTCATCCTTTAACAAGTTTGCCTTCGCTCTCTTCAGGATGTTTTCGGTCGTTTATCCATTTAACAACCTGCAACCCGGTTATGGATAATCTTCCATGCGAGTGTATTATCTACGTTTTGACGACTATAGATAATATATCTCATGCACTCGTTGGTCAATCTTTCGATTGTTATCACCAGCAGAGTAAGATTCGTATTCCTTGTGGAATCGAATGTTCATCCTTTAACAAGTTTGCCTTCGCTCTCTTCAGGATGTTTTCGGTCGTTTATCCATTTAACAACCTGCAACCCGGTTATGGATAATCTTCCATGCGAGTGTATTATCTACGTTTTGACGGCTATAGATAATATATCTCATGCACTCGTTGGTCAATCTTTCGATTGTTATCACCAGCAGAGTAAGATTCGTATTCCTTGTGGAATCGAATGTTCATCCTTTAACAAGTTTGCCTTCGCTCTCTTCAGGATGTTTTCGGTCGTTTATCCATTTAACAAACTACAACCCGGTTATGGATAATCTTCCATGCGAGATTATTATCTACGTTCTGACGGCTATAGATAATATGTCTCATGCGCTCTTGGGTCGAAGTCGTCCTCCCCAGTCGAGTAAGATTCGTATTTCTTGTGGAATCGAATGTCCATCCTTTAACAAGACTGCTTTTCTAGCCCTCTTCAGGATGTTGAGTGTTTTGGAACACAAACCAATTCACGCTTTGGCACTCAGGCCAATCTTTCCGGTTTTTAGACCGAAGGAGTTTCCGACGATCAGGTCGATGTACTCATGGCACTCAGGCCAATTTTCCGGTGTTCAGACCGAAGGAGTTTCCGACGATCAGGTCGATGTACTCATGGCACTCAGGCCAATTTTCCGGTGTTCAGACCGAAGGAGTTTCCGACGATCAGGTCAATGTACTCATGGCACTCAGGCCAATTTTTTCCGGTATTCAGACCGAAGAAGTTTCCGACGATCAGGTCGATGTACTTATGTTTTTTCCGGTATTCAGACCGAAGAAGTTTCCGACGATCAGGTCGATGTACTTATGTTTTTTCCGGTATTCAGACCGAAGAAGTTTCCGACGATCAGGTCGATGTACTTATGTTTTTTCCGGTATTCAGACCGAAGAAGTTTCCGACGATCAGGTCGATGTACTTATGTTTTTTCCGGTATTCAGACCGAAGAAGTTTCCGACGATCAGGTCGATGTACTTATGTTTTTTCCGGTATTCAGACCGAAGAAGTTTCCGACGATCAGGTCGATGTACTTATGTTTTTTCCGGTATTCAGACCGAAGAAGTTTCCGACGATCAGGTCGATGTACTTATGTTTTTCCGGTATTCAGACCGAAGGAGTTTCCGACGATCAGGTCGATGTACTTATGTTTTTCCGGTATTCAGACCGAAGAAGTTTCCGACGATCAGGTCGATGTACTTACGGCGCTCAAGCCATGGTTATCCCTGTGTTACCATTTATTTTGGTATCCAGGTCGACGTTTCTGTTTTCGGTATTCAGGCCGATTTCTTTTTCCGTTCCAGACGGATTTTTCTTTCAAGACTGTTTCTTTGCCGATCCTGACAGGCATTCTTGTATTATATCCAGTTGGTGCAAATTTCTACGGTTCTTAGTATTCAATCCCTGTTTACCCTGAAAGTCTGACAGCAATTGCTATCATCCGTTCGGGTTCCCAGCTGATTGAATAGGGGCAGCTGTAGCACCTCAAATTTGCACCTATCATTGTACATACATTTTCATATTAGGTCATAGCATATCATGGTCCACTGCATAGCATTGCATTGTCCCAGTTGCCTCAAATGCAAGCAAGTCAAGAATTAGGTCAAACTGATCAGGAGATCAGTCAACCAAGCAAGCAAGGTTGTTTCTCAAGGAGCCAAGGCCCTAGGGTTGGTCCAATTTGTTCACATGACTTGGAGGTCCATTTGAAGTGTTTAAGTCAAAGATTGGAGGCTCAGAGGTCATCAGTCCATGCACAATCAGTCAGAAACCCTAGAAAGTCAAAGTTGGTCAACTGTGGCTGATTTTATGGTTTTGATGGATGGATTTGGTTTGAGAGGGCTTATTCATGTCCCAATAGGCCTCATATATCATGGAAAACAACATCATTGAAGAAATTGAAGCAAAATCAGAAATTTCCAAAAATAGAAACTGGACCTGTAATTTTAACTGCCAAAAATGGAAACTTCTTGATCCCAAACTTACATCATGATACAAGCTTCAAATGAATTTTTGCCCAAAATGAAAGTTGAAGATCTTGTTCTCCCATTTCCAAAAAGTCCAAGAACTCTCAATTCCCATGTATGGTTGTCAAGATATGATCAAATCATTTTCACAAAATCTTGAACTTCAAAAGGCCATATCTCTCAAACCATTTGGCCAATTTTGGTGGGGTTTTTTCCTACAAACCACATTTCATCTCCTCTTTCCAAAAATGTAAATTTCATGTACCAAAAATCTATGGATCAAAATGGCACTTTTGGACCTAGCATGTTTGAATTTCAAGAGAGGTGCATTTTTGACTTTTTGAAATAAACATTTTCTATCACATTGGCCAATTGGAATTAGTTCAGAACAGCATTTGTGACTTGCCTAAGGCCCATTTCGAGCTCATACTACCATCATACCTCCATTTGGTCAAAATTAGCAAAAGAGCAAATTGGTTCATTTGTGATAAACATGTTTAGTACTTCATTAACCAACATTAAACAGAAGTATTTAAACTCATTTTCTGCCAATTCCAACCCTAGCAGCCTCCTAACATAGCAGAAATCCATTTCTCTCAAAATCTCCATTCTCCTTCATTCTTAATTTTCAACCAAAAAAACTCAAAGGAGCAAGGGTCTGGTTTGGTTGCTCCATCATTCAATATCCATTTTGAACACATTTCAAGCACCTTTTCCCAGCTGTAACCAAACAAAAGCATGCTGCTACATGAAGCATTCATCAATGGCAGAGTCGATTTGGGGTTCTTTCAAGCACTCTCGAGCTAAACAACTTCATTCATACATCATTTGAGGACTTTATGTACATCTGTTTAAAGCATTTGCAACAAAAAAGTCACTGAAGCAGCCACTGTCTTCCAACTTGGTAAATTTTCGATTTGCATTATTCTCTAAACCATGCCATGATTTATGTAGACCTTGTTTCGCTGATTCTAATGAGCCTTGGATCGCTAAAAATGGTCGAGTATTGAGTGAGTAATGTCTAGTTGAAGTTTCATGTTAAAAGTTGTTTTTACTTATTTCTCTTGTGTTAGCTTAAGTTATTGGAAATGAATGTTAGAATGTTGATGAGGATGCTTGGCTGGTTCGATTGATGCCTCCGATTTGCATTTCTGGAAATTTTGTTTTTCGAACTTGATTGAAGATGATGAAGGAATACTGTTGGCGCAGAAACCCTAAAAATGCATTTTGCCCAGAATTTTGTCTGTTTTGGTCGTTAGCTTTTGTCTTGCATGGAATTTGTGACTGTACCATTGCCATGCTCCACTTATTGCCTGCCACGCCCATGAATAACACGCACCGTTTCATTTAGTTGCTTCAGGATTTACAAGTATGCCACCGTGACTAATAAAACCATTAAATCATGTTTAATTTATTTTTCCTTTTAATATTTATTTCATTTGATCACTCCAAATTGTAAAAATCATATCTCCATCATTGTAAATCCAAATCTCATGGGAATTTTTGCATCATCTTCATCATGATCTCTACTTTTTTATCATAATTTTTCCAGAATTTTGTGATCATTGGTTTTTGTTTGGCATTAGGATTTGTAGCATGTATCTTTTTCTTGTACATTTTGCCAAATCTTTTGTGAAATTGCGATGCCTTATCCATTTGATCTGAAATTTTTTGTGCTCAAACTAGACACACTCATGTTTATTTTGATGTAAAGTTTGTGAATTTCTCATTTCTGGATTGTGAGTTGTGAATTTTTGAAGTAGGGTGTGACAATGTGTGTCACACCATGGATGTGCAACTTCCTGATTTTTGTATCCATGCCTATTGACTTCCAATTGATCCAAGATTTTGCATGAACCTTCTCTCATATGTCTAGTTGGTGTGTGAATTTTCCTGGAATTAATTATGCCATTTCTTAATTGTTTGAGATTTTTCTTCCCTGCCTAGTCAAATATTGACTTTGTGTGATACATCTTGCCATTCCATTTGGGAAATTCTCATACTTTATTGGATGATCATGAAATTTTACATGTGCATACTAGACATCTTAAGCTTTGCATTGGTGTTGATCCCATTCATTTCTCATCTGTTGTCATTGAGTTATGATTTTTTGAAGTTGATGTATGTTTGGTTGACTTCTTTGTGCATGCTTGAAATTGTTTTGATTTCCTGATTTTCATTGACTATCTTCCCATGATCCAATTGAGCTGAAATTTTATATGCATGTCATGTTATGGATTATGTTTAACCATGAATTATTTGATGATTTTTGGAATTGATTATGATTGGTTTTGAGCTAAGTCTTGCTGTTGACTTCTATGAGCTTTCATTTGCCATGCTTTGACTTCTTTTGCTTATGAAATCATGATGATGAATGATATTAATGTGGGACCAATTGAGTTTGCTTCTTAAATGTTTAAACTTGATTTTGGTTGACTATCCCTTGCTGTGTTGACTTTCTCATTCCTTTTTGACCCTAGGCTCGTCCTAGTGGTCCTGTTACTCACTGTTGAGCTTATGTTTTCAGGTTGAACACCAAATGACCATTGGGATCAATTTCTCTTGATTGAGCTTGCTTGAATATCATTGTCTAACCTCTTGGTTTTGTAGGTGGCTTGACTCATATGATTTGAGTCTTGTGCTTTGCACATTGGTCCCTTGTGTTGACTGTTGACTCTTTTCCTTTTGCTTTAACTGTTGAAATGTGTACTGATTGGTTTGACTATTTCAGGTACCATTAGTTGCTTAAGTTCTTTGAACTTGCTTTGCTTTGCTATTTAGCAACCTGCTTGAGGTATAATTCCTTTTTCTTCATGTAGTCTGGAAGACCTGGCCTGTTACTTGGCCAGGCAACTGTCTGAAGTCCTCCTTAAGAGGCAATGTTTGTGTATGTTTAAATCTTGTCCTTGTACATAGTCAAAGACCTCCTAAGTGAAGAGGCAATTGGCAGAACCAAGGGATAGGCAACCTATCCCCTGCTATTCAGTGTGTCTTCTGTTTTTGCTCACACCACTGTGTTGATGCATTACATATAAAAACCCAAGATCTTGTGCAATTGCACAGTTGAGTCAGTATCAAATGTGTAGAAGGGTTCCCACTTTCTGAACCCACACATTCTTGTCAAATGCCCTCCCAGGCCAGGGATAGAAGCAATGAGGCACACCCCTCCTCTCCTTTCATCTGCTTCACCTTAGCCCCTCAATGGCAAGGTTAAGAGCAACATTCACCCCATTCCAGAGGTTTGTTTGTTGAGGTTGATATGACCCCTCGACTAAAACCTAACCCTTGTGTGAGCCCCTTGTGTGTATATAGTGTGTGCTATCTGTGCTTGTATGTTTGTTTGACTTGCTTCCTGTGCAAGTTAGGTTTAGTTTAGACTAATCCTTGTTTGCTTTCGCCCTCGTTGCGATCCTTTATCTCGCCCTCGTTGCGATCGAGCCTTTTCCTTTCTTTCGCCCTCGTTGCGATCCTTTCTCTCGCCCTCGTTGCGATCGAGCCTTTTCCTTTTTCTCGCCCTCGTTGCGATCGAGACCTCCCCTTTCTCTTGCCCTAGTCGCAACCGAGACCCTTGCTTCCTGTGCAAGTTAGGTTAGGTGTGGCTTGCTTCCTGTGCAAGTCATGTCTAGGATAGGTTGGCCCTTGTGCCATTTAGCTAGAAACCTTAACTTAGGGACGATTTTGCATGACAACATCTAGGCTCGAGTCGTAGTCTCCCTAGAGTTGTGTCTCCCTCTGTTATCTGGTTAGGCTAAGTCCTTTTTCCCTGCGTAGGGGAACTACGTCGCCCTGATCCTCATACCAGATGGGGTACGTAGGCAGGAGATGAGCTGATCTCTCCGGGCGCCCTTTTTCTTTTTCACCCTTTGTGTTTTAACCACCCTTGTGTGTGTTCTGGTTGGAGTCCGACATAAGTCCAGCAATTGGCAGTTGGTTTTCTGTGTGCGTTTAGGTTCGGATGCTGACATAAGTCCAGTGATTGGCATTCAGGCTCCACGTTTGCCTATGTTGTTTCGTTTTGTTTGTGTGCGTGTCAGCTGAGCTACGAATGCTCTGATTCTTCTCTCGTCCGAGAAGATACGTATGCATAGGATGCGACATCCTAGCGAGCATGTGTCGTCTCCTCAGTCCGAACTACTTCGACTCTGATGTCTATGTCTGATAGACTAAGTAGGCCCAGGATGCGACATCCTGCCGAGTCAGTTTCAGTCAGTTTCTTTTGTCTCCTTCAGCCAGTGTGTGTGAGTTTGAGCAGTTGTTTTAGAAACCATTTTCCTTCCTTTTGTGCGTGGATCCCGTAGAGTACTACGGATGCGTAGGGGTGCTAATACCTTCCCTTCGCATAACCGACTCCCGAACCCATTCTCTTTGGTCGCGAGACCATGTTCTTTCCTAGGTTTACTTCGAGCGTTTCCTTTCCCTCTTTTGGGATAAATAACGCACGGTGGCGGCTCTATTGTTCTTTCTTTTCCCGCCGGTTTTTCGCGTGATGCGACAACATGTTGTGCAATCCCATGTTAAATCCAGAGGACCCTCTGTTAGGAGGAAGCCTGTGCGTCATGCCAACAATCAGCATCAGGTGGCTCATGTAGCACCTGTTTTCCGTGACCATCAGCAATATCAGCACAATAATCAACAACAACAATCTCAACAATATCATCAACAACAACATCACCCTCAGCAGCAGGCCTATCAGCCTCGCAACAACAGTAATCAAGCCAGTACGAGTTATGAGAGGAAGAAGATCACTTTCGATCCGATTCCAATGTCATATGCAGAACTGTATCCCTCTTTGATAGAGCGGAAATTGATTACTCCAAGAGACCCGCCGGCTATACCTGTTAACCCTCAGTGGTGGTATAAGCCTGAGTTGCATTGTGTGTATCATTCGGGTGCTTCCGGCCACGATGTGAATAATTGCTTGCAGTTGAAGATCAAGGTTCAAGACCTTGTAAGGTGTGGTATCCTGAGCTTTGAGGATGTAGGTCCTAATGTTACAAAGAACCTATTTCCCGAGCATGGGAAGTCAATTAACATGGTCCAGGGTTGCCCTGGCAAATACAAGGTCAAATATGTTAGTCATATTCGACAGTCTCTTGTTGAGCTGCACCGGCTGCTGTGTGATTACAGTCATTTGGAGCACGATCATGATAAATGCTGAATCTGCTCCGTTAACAGATTGGGTTGTCGCCAAGTGTGCAGAGATCTTCAGGAATTGCTGGACGAGGGAACCATTGAGATCCTCCAGAACAAATGTTGACGAGGTTGAGCCAGAGGTCAACGTCATTTCTCTAGTGTTTCGAGTACCTGAACCTGTTATCATTAAATATGATGGTAGCAAGCAGAAGGTTTCTCCTTCCCTGATTATCAAGCCTGCAGGTCCCGTGCCTTATTCATCTGATAAAGCAATTCCCTTTCGTTATAGTGCTGTTGCCGTGGAAGATGGGAAAGAAGTGCCTTTGCCTTCCTCCTCCGTTGTGAATATTGCTGATGTGAGCGGGTTGACCCGTAGTGGTCGTGTGTTTTCTGCACCCCCGAAGCCTCAGGCTGTTGCTGACTCTGTTAAGCGTCCGGTTGGGAATGCTGTGAATTCTCCGAACCCGACACCTGTTGTTAAACTCTCCTCGGTACAAAAGACTCCTGCTTCTGTTGGCCCAAGTGGAAATTTGGAAGAAGACTGTGATGAGATGCTGAGGCTCATCAAGAAGAGTGAGTACAATGTTGTAGACCAGCTTCTACAAACACCATCCAAGATCTCCGTGTTATCTTTGCTTCTGAATTCAGAACCGCATAGAGAGGCTTTGCAGAAAGTCTTGTGGCTTATGTTGATCACGATGTCACAATAGAACAGTTTGACAGCATTGTTGCAAACATCACTGCTTGTAACAATTTGAGTTTCTGTAACTCTGGTCTCCCTGAGGAGGGAAGAGACCACAACATGGCTTTACATATATCCATGAATTGCAAGAACGACGCCATGTCCAACGTGCTGGTGGACACTGGGTCATCTCTGAATGTATTGCCGAAATCCACTCTCTCAAAATTGTCATATCAAGGGCCTCCCATGAGGCAGAGTGGTGTTGTTGTGAAAGCTTTTGATGGGTCGCGTAAGACTGTGATTGGGGAAGTTGATCTACCAATCAAGATTGGACCAAGTGATTTCCAGATTACCTTTCAGGTTATGGATATCCACCCATCATATAGCTGTCTCCTTGGTAGACCATGGATTCACGAGGCTGGCACCGTGACATCCACCCTACACCAGAAGCTGAAATTCGTTAAGAACAAGAAACTGGTTGTGGTAGGGGGAGAACGAGCTCTCTTAGTTAGCCACTTGTCTTCCTTCTCATACATCGATGTTGAGGATGAAGTTGGAACGCCTTTCCAAGCTTTATCTATAGCCGAGCCTGTTGAGAAGAGAACTCCATCATTTGCTTCCTATCGAGATGCGAAACTGGCCATTGAATGTGGTGTAGTTGTTGGTCTAGGAAAAATGATCGAGCTTGAAGATAACAAGTCCCGGGCTGGCATTGGCTATTCTTCTAGGGTCTTCAACAAAGAAGGGTTGTTCAAGAGTGGAGGTTTCATCCACGCCGGTCAGAACGAAGAAGCTGCTGCTATCTTGGAAGAGGATACAGAGGACTCTGACAACTTTGTCATCCCTGGTGGGATCTGCCACAATTGGGTCGCTGTGGATGTTCCTACGGTCATTCATAAGTCAGCGTAATATGTTTGCTTTGTTTAAAAACCCTTCTCCCATGCCAAAAGGAGAAGTGATGACATTGTTGGCAACATTTACAATGATATTTCATTCAATAAATGCATGTTAAATGTTTGTTTTGCCAATTGTTTTCCCTTTTTGCTTTTTTGCATGAAATTGGTGATCACAAAAAACCCTAAAACAAGAATAAAAGCAATCTTTTCATCTGCATAATGATTGCCTTGTTTGATTTCTAAAAAGCTTTTCATATCAAAATCATTATGCAGGTTGATTCTTAAACCCATTGAACATAATGATCCAACGCCATCTCCCAATTTTGGATTCCCTGTATTCGAAGCAGAGGAAGATGATGTTGAAGGGATTCCTGACGAGATTACCCGTCTTCTTGAGTATGAAAAGAAGATCATTCAGCTGCATCTTGAAAATCAGAAAAACAGTCAAACTGGGGCATTACAATGTAAAAAAAAAGAGGGGTGAAAAACAAAATCAAAATAAAAAAATCAAAATAAAAAATAAAAAATCATAAAAAATATAAAAGAAAAAATGATACCCTCAAACCCCAATAGTTGACTGATGCTGAATGGATTCAGAATCATTACGATCAGCTGAATTTGATCGAAGAGAAGAGATTGACTGCCATGTGCCATGGTCAGTTATATCAGCAGAGAATGAAGAAAGCATTCGATAAGAAGGTCAAGCCTCGTGTGTTCCGAGAAGGTGACCTTGTGCTCAAGAAAGTCTTGTCTTTGGCGCCCGATTCCAGGGGCAAGTGGACTCCAAACTATGAAGGTCCATATGTTGTCAAGCGAGCCTTTTCAGGCGGTGCTTTAATACTTATAACTATGGATGGGGAGGATTTCACTCGTCCTGCGAATTCAGATGCAGTCAAGAAATACTTCGCCTAAAAAGAAAAACAGAATAGCTCGCTAAGTTGAAAACCCGAAAGGGCGGCTTAGGCAAAAATGAGCGTCTCGGTGGATTGAAAACCCGAAAGGGCGATCCAGGCAAAAGTTAGAGACATAAAAAAAAAAGAATTTGCATCCCGCTAGATTGAGTACCTCACCCTGGGGCAATCTAGGCAAAAATTAGGGATTTGGCAAGTAACTGCATCCTGACAAGACTTTCTGTTTCACAACTGTCTTTTCGTCAGAAATTCTCACTCAGTCATCGTCAACTGAAGCTTCAAATACATCGGATTCAAATTGGTAGAGAAATGGTCATTATGTTCAATGTAGCCCTCTTCCAATATATATCACCGATTTCAACTTTTGTACAGATCTATGGAGTCTTGCCATTTGCAGACTACCATTCCATCAAATCAATTTGAGCTTTTATCCAATTATTTGCACTCTTATTTGCTTCAATTCAACAAATGTTTTGCATGTTCTAATTGATAAAATGTCATTGTTTTGAACAAACAAATTTTTCAAAATTGTTTTTAAACAAAGTGAACATTCACAATGATGAAAGGATACTTAAGAAATTCTCAGTGCTCTCCCAAGGGTGGCATGATCTCCAACAGGATAAGACTTTTATTCATATTCATGGCATGGCTGTATCCTCTTTCTCCAGATTATTGTTGGGGTTTCTCCCCAAGCAGAGCTTCTGTTGAGATTTTCCCCCCAAGCAGGGTATTTGTTGGGATTTCTCCCGAGCAGATTTTTGTTGAGCAGAGTCTTTGTTATGACTCCTCCCCATCAGAGTGCTTGTTGAGGTTTTCACCTCCCCTCCCTTCAGCAGAGCAGTGATTCTTTCCTCCTCAGCAGTTGTGGTTTCCTTTTGGAAGGTTCAGTATTTGGTGGCTAATCCCCAGTTCTCCTTCTCTTCCTCAGATAAATCCCCAGTAGATTTGTGGTGGTGGATTTTATCTATGATGATTCATCCCTTGCAGAGATCTTGCTGTGTCCTGATCCCGTCAGAATTGTTTATTCTTCGGTGATCCTGGCTTTCTCTCCTGTGGTGTAGTACCGGGCGTTCGTTCCTTGGGCCTGTTTGTGTTAGAAATGTCTGTTTGTCAGCATTCATCAAACATAAATCACGCATAAATCATGCATAATCATAACATTTAGATATTCATGTTGCATTCTTTGCCATATATCTTTTGTTTGTTTTCTCCTGCTTTTTGGTGATATATTTTTTCCCCAAGCAGATGTCGGTGCGTCTGATCTCCCCATTTAGGGTCAGCCCCATAAGTAGAGAGTGTCTATCCTTTCCTGCCATTTCCCTACTGAGATACATCCTCGTGGACGACGGTTGTTTCCGTTTCCTCCCAACACACATATTGGGACGGATTTTCCCTATTGAGTTATATCCTCATTAGGATGAGTCTTGATTCAGTTTGATCCTGAATTGGCCTTTTTGCAACTGTCTCTCGTGCTTCCCCGTGGTATAAATGAATAATTCATTCATATTATCCTCGGTGGAATCTTTGTTGGCCTTCTACCTGCAACCCGGTAGTTATAAGTCCTATTTTGTGGTTTCCTACTCACTAACCGGTAGGTGTAATCCCTTCCTTGGTGTCTATCTTCATCCAACATTCGATGTTGGTATTCCCTTGTGTGCTCGGATAATTGTCTCGATTAAGCAATTTATCCTCAACAGAGTTTGTGGTTTCCTACCCAGTCATCTGGTAGGTGTAATCCCTCTTTTGCGTGAATATTGTTCAGTAATCATTGATTATTCACCTTTCCCTCAGCGGAATTTGTGGCCTTCTACCTACAACCCGATAGTTATAAGTCCAACTTTTGTTGGTTTTCTACCCACTACCCGGTAGTTGTAAACCCTACTTTTGCCCCTGTGCAGAGTTAACCTTTGTTGTTCATCCCTGTTGATGACGGTTACTCTTTGGCGGTTATCATTATCCAGTATTCGGTCTTGATATTCCTCTTTTTGTGGATAATTGCTCTGAGCAAGCAATTTTATCCCCAGCGGGTCCTTTCACCGTTTGCCAGTGATATGTTCCCCGGATCATTGATTTTTTTTATCAATATATCCCCTGCGAGTCATCTTTCATCTACCCTTTTGTTGGTAACGATCGTTTCTCCCCCTGGTTGGTCACCTATTACATGCCTACAAACCGGTATCCCTGGTGTCCCTTCCTTTGCGAGTATATTATCTACGTTATGACGACAATAAATAATATATCTCATGCACTCTTCGGTCGAAGTTTTGTCTTTCTTCAGTTGAGTAAGATTCGTATTCCTTGTGGAATCGAATGTCCATCCTTTAACAAGTTTGCGTTTTGCTTTCTTCCAGGATGATGAGTGTTTTGGAACACACACCAATTCACGATTTCGGTCGATTTATCCTTTAACAACCTACAACCCGGTTATGGATAATCTTCCATGCGAGTACATTATCTATGTTATGACGGCAATAGATAATATATCTCATGCACTCTTTGGTCGAAGTCTTTTGTTCTTCCCCAATTGAGTAAGATTCGTATTCCTTGCGGAATCGAATGTCCATCCTTTAACAAGTTTGCGTTTTGCTTTTTTCCAGGATGATGAGTGTTTTGGAACACACACCAATTCACGATTTCGGTTGATTTATCCTTTAGCAACCTACAACCCGGTTGTGGATAATCTTCCATGCGAGTACATTATCTACGTTATGACGGCAATAGATGATATATCTCATGCACTCTTTGGTCGAAGCCTTCTGTTCTTCCCCAATTGAGTAAGATTCGTATTCCTTGCAGAATCGAATGACCATCCTTAAACAAGTTTGCTTTTCTAGCTTTCTTCAGGATGATGAGTGTTTTGGAACACACACCAATTCACGCCTTGGTCGGTCACCTATTATATGCCTACAACCCGGTATCCTTGGTGTCCCTTCCTTTCTGCTCCCTATTACGACCTCGGTCCCCTGTGGAGTCAGATTTTCCTGAGTCGAAATATACCTTTTTCAGGTCTTCCTCAGATGATTTGGTCAATTGATATCTCTCACCCGTACACAGGTCTTAGATATTCATTCTTCCCGAGCTTGTTACTCACTAACTGGTAACATCTCATCCTTTTGCTTCCCCTGGAGAGTCTTTGTTAGATTTCCCCAGCAGAGTTGTTATTGTGATTCGCCTTTTGCTGTGTTGGCATACCCCCCAATACATGCATTTCCCGACAGAGTTGTCTTGTCAATTCTTTCCCCAGTCTGAGTCCGGATTTTCATCCGAAGTATCCTTTGTGGATAGTTTTGTTGTGTTGGCGTATTCCCTAGCACACGCATCTTTGAGTCAGCTTGAGTCTTTCCATTGGATTTGTTTTTTCTTTGGAAATCTTTCCCCAGCTGTGAGTCCTTTACTCCCCAGTAAAGTCTCCAGTTTCAAGTCGTGTCCTGCTCATGCATTCTTTTCTTTTCTTATCCCCATGAGAGACCCGTTTGAGTCTGTGTTCCTAGTGAGTGTATTACTCCAATGGATTGTCTTTTCTCCAGATTTCTTTTCTTCTTTGTGGACATATATCCCCACAGAGTTTGTTTGTTTTGCATCCATACATTTACATCATGAGGTCTCTTAGGGACCAAAATTGTCTCTTTGTTATTATTTAAGCCCATTCTACCGCGTCGAGACGAAGATTTCAACCTTCATTTCTCCGGCTAGAATGATCTTAAATAGGGGCATTTGTAAGACCCCAATTTTGTCCCTAAGATCCCTCATGGCATCATATCATATCATTGTATAGCCTCAAGGATCTTTGAGCATCTTGCTTCCTTTCCCTGTGGGTGGGGTCTCCTTGTGAGTGGTTCTAGATCACCAGGCATTGTTTGCATTGTATATCATTGCTTTTCTTGTTTAATCACTAACCAAAAGTACCAATATTATGTCATCTAACATTTGTTTTGCAGTCTAAGCAGTCACAGGTCAAGGCAATTTAAGGTTTTCCTTTGTACAGGAAGGGATGGTATTTTCTTGGTATGATGACCACATGTCATTATCTTGAGCCTATATGAGCTAGAGGTTCATTTTGGAGCAAATTCCCCAAGTGGTTGAAGCTCAAATTCATCAGGCATTGCCAAGGTCATCTGAGGATCATATTGGTCAACTGTACAGTCAATTGAAGGCCTTGAGGTGTGGGAAATGATCTTAACATCCTCATTCATGTTCAAACAAGGCCTATTCATCATGTCAAACATCTATCTTGAAGAATTTGAAGCAAGTGCAAAAGTTTCCCAAAATGGAAAATGACCTGTAATTTCAAGTTTCCAAAAATGGCAAGTTTTTGGTCCACATTCAACTTGACTTTCCAACATCAAAGAAGCTTCAAACGAAATTTTGTCCAATATGAAAGTTGAAGATATTTCTCTCCCATTTCCAAAAAGTCCAAGATCATGAGCATCTGATGAATGGTTGAGAAGATACGGCCAAATGATTGCAATGTGTACATGGAACTTCAACAAGCCATAACTTTTGATCCACAACTCCAAAATGAGTCACTCTTTTTGCATATTGCTTGTTATGACCTATATTTTCCAAATCCATCATTGCATTGCATGAAATTTACTCATATGATCATTTGCCCAAGCATGTTCATTTTGGAGGGAAAATGCTAAATTCAAAATTGGTGCATCATACATGATTAATACCATTGCCATTGTGTTCATGAATTGATTTTAAGTGAAAATACACCTCCACATGCTACTGATCACGTCCAAAATTTGCCATGCACCTCACACTTACGAATTTTGGTCATACACCTCATTTTCACTAATCCTAATTAACTCATGCGTAATTTTGATTTGGATGTGATTAAGAGACCATATATAAATCAAATCATAACAGAATTCTGAAGTTTTTTACACATTCTAGATCTAGATCCAAATTCCCTCCAAAATTTCTCTCAATCCAAATTTGAAAATTCTCCACATAGCACCTGTATTTTATTGCATATTCGTGTTCCTTGATCATCATTTGGTAAAGATCAAGCTGTGGATTGAAGGTTATGGTGAAGAATCAAGCAAATCATGCATGAACACATGAACATGGAGCTTTGAGTTTCAGCTAGATCCAGACCAATTCAAGCATCAATTTGTGTACCGGACTTCATAGCAAGGTTGAGGAAGGAAATCTGGAGCTGGAGAGCACTTGAATCCATTGAATTAGTTCACTGTTCTTCAGGTTGGTTAAAATTCGCATCTCTTAATTCTTCAAATCATTGCCATGTTTAGGTAGATCTCATCATGCTGAGAATTCTGATGGTTATAGATTTAAATTTGGTTGAGATTTGGTTGAGATATGTTAGTTTTAAGTTTTGAACATGAAAGATGTTTTCATTCGATCCATGGAATATATGATGTTTTAGGCTTAGATAATTTGATTTTATGAATCTACATGATGAGAGCTTTCCATTGTTATATGCCTTTGAAAATTCTGCAAAAAAAAATATTGGCGTGGCACTGTAGCGCCACCGTCTCAACGAGGAAGACGGTGGAAAACACCTCTGGCCGTCGTCTGGTATGAGCGTTAGGGCTTTCCCCTGTCATCGCCACGCATGCGTCCTGCTAGCGAAACCATAGGCCAGGATTCCTTTGACTTGTCCACATGTGCTTGGACTTTGCTGACTGGAACCCACTTCAATTTATGAAGTGCTGCGTTTTGGAACCTTGCGCTTGTACCTCTCTTCGATTCCCACCTTCAGCAATTTGTGATTTTATTTTTGTTTCCAACGCATTTTCTTCATACATGGTTCGATTCCAGCTGATTGCACATTTTCAAATTTGGTCAATCATTTCCATTTCCCTCCACTTTTTGACATGCATTGATTCATCATTTCAATTCTATCTCACCCAACTTCAAAAAATCATAACAAATAGAATATGCATCCAATTTAATCCATATTTTTTTTTCCAAATGTTCATCTTGATGTCTACTATTTTGTGGTTGTGATTTCATGATATTATCATTTCTGGATTTTTAATTGTGGACTGTTATTTGAACATGTGTGCAAATGTGACATGTTGTACCAATTCTTTTGTGAAATGCTCATACATTGTCCAATTGCTTTGAAATTTGGTATGTTGATTCCTAACATGTTGTATGATTTTTGAGGCTTGGTTGTGCATTTTTCTCATTCTCCATCTCTGTTTTAGACATATGAATGTATGGTGTGACAATGTATGTCACACATTTTGATGTTGCTCTTGTTCATTTTTATTGACATATCAATTGATCTTTTCTGATTACAATTTTTTGCATGATGCTTGTATTTGACATGTTGCGTGCACATAGAAATTTTCATGATTGTTTGATTCATTTCTGTTTTAATATGGAATTTTCATTCTTGAGGTCCAATTGTGTGCTTTGTAATTGCCTTTGCCATATCTTGCTCATGAGATGACTTTGCTTAATGCAATAGACTTGGTCCTTTTTAGGACATGTTCATACTGGTTTAAATATGCTTCATGTTGAATATTGGTTGCTGTTTTGGTTTTTTGCTTTGCCTTTGACCCTAGTCTTTGCACTAGTGGTTTGTACTCACCTTTTGAGCTTTGCATTTCAGGTTCAAGCTATTAGCTCTAGTGGTTGATGCAATCTTATGACTTGAGATGCAAATTTGCTTTGCCCACTAACCTTTGTTGTGTAGAAGGTCTCTTGGTGATGAACTCACTTGAATGATTGCCTTTTATGACTTGCATGTTGTACATATTGGAAGTTGTAACACTGTTGTCTGTTTGGTTTGTTTGGATATGAATATTGACTTGTTTGATTTTCATACAGGTACATTAGCCGCTTTAGCTCATTATTTGAGCTTTGCTTTGCTTGTGGTTGGTATACCACTTAGGTAACCTCTCTAACTCCATGTAGTCTGGAAGCCCTGTCGTTTCTTTTGGCAGGCATTTGGCTGAAGTCCTCCTTAAGAGGCAATGTCTGTGATTGTTTATTTTTGTGCTAAAGACCTCATTGTCGAGGCATGTGACTTAAGTCCTCCTAAGTGAAGAGGCAATTGGCAGATAGAAGGGATTTGCAATCAATCCCCTGCTATTCAGTTGAGTCTTTCATTATGCTCGCACTACGTGCTGATGCATTTGAATAAACACCCAAGATCTTGTATAGAGTCAGTCATGTGGAATAGGGTCCCTCATTCTGGACCCCGACACCTTCTTTGATTCAAGCTCACCCAGGCCAGGGTTAAGAGCTATGAGGTCTAACCCTCATTACCTTTCATCTGCTCACCCTGACGGTCAATGTCAGTGGTTAAGAGCATCTTAACACCCATAACAGTATTGACTTGTTTGTCAAGGTTGATATGACCCCTTGACTAAAGCCCAACTTTGATTGAGCCTCTTGCTTGTGTATAGAGTGTGATAATTGATTGTTGTGATTGCTTGTGTTTGCTTTTGCATATTGTCTTTGCATTTGTTATTTGCTTTGTTTGAGGAGTCAGATGTAAGACCATTGATTGGCTATCTGTTTCCTGTTCCTTTTGGGGAGCTGGATATAAGACCATTGATTGGCACTCCATTTCCTGTTTTGTTTTGTTTTGTGGAGTCAGATGTAAGACCATTGATTGGATATCTGTTTCCTATTCCTTTTGTGGAGTCAGATGTAAGACCATTGATTGGCTATCTGTTTCCCATGTTGCTTTGTGGAGTTGGATGTAAGACCATTGATTGGCTATCTGTTTCCAGCTTGTTTATGGAGTTGGATGTAAGACCATTGATTGGCCCTCCATTTCCAGTTTTGTTGTTCTCTTATGAGACCATGCTTACTTGCTTATTGCTTTGTATTGCCTAATTCCAAAGGAACTTCCTTGGATCATTTCTATGATCTTGAGAAAGCAACTCCTATTTGTGGCTTTGTCCTTTAACCCTTTTGTGCATAACCTTAACCTTTTTCATCTTTAACCCAAACCAGAAAACTTTTGTGCAAACATTTTCACTTGTTTTCAAAACTAGAAACCTAGGCCTTAGGCCTTTGATTTTCAAACTTCATTTTCACAATACTTCTTCTGAATTGAACTTAATGCCAACTTTGACCATCTTTGTGAATACTTCTAATTGGTTAATTCCACTCACTCAATTGCTTTTGTGGCTTTGTCCACTTCTTAAATCAGATTTTCATGCATTAGCCATAGATCTGAATTATCTTAGTGGTTGATGTAAATCTCACCGCATCCTTAGTGATCGAATCGTAAGTCTTCCATACTGATAACAGGGTTAACCCCTCTAGTATGTCGAAGCTATTCTCACACGGTGGATTGTTGGTTTAGGTCGAGTTTTATCCCTTTGATAATGAAAGACCTTAAGGCTTTTGTTTAAAATCAATCAACTCACTTTTTGGAAATCTTTTAGCCGAACTACGGCGTTTTGATCCTTATCTTTCATGAAAAGGTACGTAGGCAATGGATTCATCCATCCAAAAACAAAAATAACTAACTTGTACATTCTTTTCTCATCTCTTCAATCAATGTTTGCACAATAAATATTTCATAAACAATAACCAATACAACAAGTTGTGAAAAGGGCTCCCTAGGAGTACCTAGGATGTTGTGGGTGCCTAACACCTTCCCATGACATAACCAACCCCCTTACCCAGATCTCTGACCCCCTTTTACTAGTTTTGTTTGTAAAACTTTATAGGCTTTTGTTCGCTTTCTAGCCATTCCTTTGGATAAATAGAAGTGCGGTGGAGACTCGACTTTGTATGATTTACCTTGGATCTAATCAATATTTCCAATGGTGACGAATACACCGCTACACACGGGAGTGTAAGAGTGGGGTTTTGGTTGGGTTAACCTCACTAGTATTATCACACTTTATTGGAATACGTTGAAGTTTGATGTCGAAGTCAAGTAGTCATTGTTTGAGCCATAAACTTTAAGCATAACAACTACCATCTGCGACGTATTCCGCCTCTGTAATTGACAAAGCAATAGGGACTTACTTCTTGCTATGCCAACTAACTAAGGAGTCTGAAAATAGGTGGAAAATTCCACTAGTAATTTTTCTATTCAATTTGCAATCGGAAAAATTGGAATCAGAGTAACCAACCAAACTACAATCGCTCCCTTTGGAAAACCAGAGTCCATACTTAGATGTACCATGAAGGTATCTAAGGATGCGCTTTACATCTTTTAAATGTGCTTCTTTAGGAGCGGATTGATATTGAGCGCACATGCACACACTAAACATAATGTCCGACCTAGATGCAGTAAGATATAAAAAAGATATGGTCATACCTCTATACCTTTTTACATCAACATCCTTACCACTTTCATCTTTGCGTAAGTTTCCGTTAGTGGCCATTGGAATGTCAATTGACTTTGAATCTACCATTCCAAAGCGTTTAAGCAACTCTTAGAAGTATTTTGATTGACACGCAAAAGTCCCTTGTTTAAGCTGCTTGATTTGAAGCCCGATAAAGTAAGTTAACTTTCCCATTATACTCATTTCAAATTTTCCCTACATTAACTTTGAGAACTCCTTGACCAATTGCATGTTAGTAGAACCAAATATAATATCATCAACGTAAATTTGAATGAGAAGAATATGTTTTCCTTAAGGTTTGATAAAAATTATTGTATCAACCTTCCCTGTAGAGTATCCTTGATCAAGTAAAAACTTACTCAGTCGCTCATACCAAGCCCTAGGGGCTTGTTTGAGACCATACAAAGCTCATTTTAATTTTAAAATGTGGTTAGGATACTCATGATTTTCAAAATTGGGAGGTTGTGAAACATATACTTCTTCACTTATATGACCATTAAGGAAAACACTTTTCATGTCCATTTAAAATAATCTGAAATCTTTAGAGCATGCAAAAGTTAATAAAAGACATATAACCTCGAGGCAGGCAACTAGAGCATAAGTTTCCTCATAATATATGCCCTCATCTTATATATATCCTTGGGCCACTAGCCGGGACTTGTTCCTTGTTATCACCCCATTTTCATCCAATTTATTTCTAAAACCCCATTTTGTGCCTATAACTTGATATTCTTGTGGAGGTGTGACAAGGTCCTACACTTCATTTCTTTAAAATTGATTCAACTCATATATTTATGGCCATAAGCCAATGCTCGTCAAGTAAGGCCTCTTTTGCGTTTTTAGGTTCAATTTGATACACAAATGCAAAGTAATAACATAAATTACTTATCTTAGAGCATGTAGTTACACCTTTGGTGATGTCTCCAATAATATTGTCAAATGGATGGTATTTGGCAGCCTTCCAAACAAAGGGAATATCATCCACTTTAGTTGCACTCTCTTGCTTCTCTTTTTCAGGTTCGTCATCTTCCTCATTCTTAGGTTTCACCGCCTCAGGATGATCAATTCCTTCTTCGATGTATTTGAGCATGTCTTATAAAGATACACCTGCATCATGAAAATAAATACCTTTCCCGATATTTCTCGAATAAGATTCATCAAATTTGACATGCACAGACTCTTCAATAGTAAGTAATCTCTTATTATACACTTTATAGGCTTTGCTTGATCGAGAGTATCCAAGGAAGATACATTCATAAACTTTCGAATCAAAATTCCAAGGTTGTCCTTACCATTATTTAATACAAAATACTTACATCTGAAGACATAAAGATGTGATCAATTCAGTTTTCTACCTTTGAGAAGTTCATAAGGTATTTTGTTTAAAATATTACGTATAAGTATCCTATATAAAACATAACACGCCGTGCTAATCACATGGGCCCAAAGTTATTTAGGTAGACTACTCTCATTGATCATAGTTCTTGCCAACTCCTATAGAATTAGGTTTTTGAGCTCCACAACACCATTTTGTTATGGAGTTCTTGGAGCGGAAAAACTATATTCAATGCCGTTTTTATCACAATAATCCTCAAATATGTTGTTTCTAAATTCACCTTCATGATCGGTTCATATTGAAACTATGTTTAAACTCATGTTATTTTGGGACAACTTTGCAAAATGCGTGAAAGCTGAAAAAGTCTCATCTTTACTATGCAAGAAGATGGTCCAACAAAATTTAGAATAATTGTCTACAATAACAAAACCATAGTAATTACCACCTAAGTTTTTTGTCCTTGAAGGACCAAAAAGATCCATATGGAGAAGCTCAATAGGTCTAGAAGTTGAAACAACATTTTTAGATTTAAAAGAGATTCTTGTTTGCTTTCCCATTTGGCATGCGTCATATATGTGGTCTTTTGAAATTTTAATTTTAGGTAGACCAATAACTAGATCCTATGAGGCCAATTTTTTTAGTAAATCAAAGTTGACATGGGCTAAGCGTCTATGCTATAAACAAGAGTCTTCACTCATGGTTACTAAACACTTAGTACTTGTCAATGATACATCATTCAAGTTAAGTGTGTGTGTGTGTGTGTGTATATATATATATATATATATATATATATATATATATATATATATATATATATATATATATATATATATATATATATATATATATATATATCATTTACCCTCAAGCTCTTAAACGAGTAATATTTCTTCTTACCATGTTCAATCATGCAACAACTATTTGTGAAAGTTATTTTATAGCCTTTGTTGCATAGTTGACTAATGCGAAGTAGATTATGTTTAAGTTCTTTAACAAGTATAACATCAGAGATAGTAGTAGAAGAGGGATTACCTACACTACCTTTATCAAGTATAACAACCTTATTATTGTCTTTGCAGGTCACATAACCTTTCTTCTTTTCCGTGAAGTCAATGAATAGGGAAATGTCACCTATCATATGCCTTGAGAATCCACTATCGAGAAACCACATTCTCTCCATGGAGGCAAGACGTTCAACCTACAAGATTAGACAAGAGTGGTAGGTATCCATTTTTCGTTGGGTCCTTAAGAGTGAGTGGAAACATTGTTGCATTTAGGCAACCATTGTGTCGTACCTCGAAAAATGAGAACACTACCTCACGAAGTGCAATCGGATGCTCGTGGGATAGAATGAACAAAGTCACCACCAAAACTTTATTCATTCCCAAAGAGGGAAAGGGAAAATATTGATAAACCCCCTAAAAGAACGACTAAGATATGGTCGTCGCAACTAAATTGGGTTTGAGAGTCGATTATTCAAGGGGAATGTATTATCACCCCCCACGTCTATTGTACTCAATGGAAACCGTTTAGTTGGTTGTGAATGTTAGTGCTACCTTTGAAATGTTATGATTCTAGTGTTATTAAAAGGGTAAAAAAGAAAAGGACAAAAAGGGTTATTTTTTATTAGGATGCCTGACGATAATTTGAATCTCGCTCCTACGTATCTCCGGGTGCAATGGAGAACTCAAGGCTACGTAGTTCTGGATAGAAAATGTTTATTTGTATGTCGATTTTAGTGAAAGCTATTTTGTCTCAATCGACGGAAAAAATTACTTACTACCTAAAACAAGTGGGCGTTTGCATCACATTGAATGGATATCAACATTCACGGAAAAATATCACTTATCTCAACTCACACGATTATGGATGAAGCATTGCTTTGCATCATCTTTAGAAAAATATCTTTTGTTTGTTAAAATGTTAGAAGATTGCACGATGACAAGAAAAGAGTTTGATTGGCCAAAAGTTTTTTTGGGTTGGAAGACGAGGATTTATGACTTGCAAGCTCTTACAACTTGGGTATAATACTTAGGATTATGACTAGACCTTTCACCCATGTATTATTTTTCTTCCAATTTTGTTATGAAAGAGGTTTGAATATTTACAAGTGTTTTGAAGGGAAGACAAACACTTATGGCTTGCAATCTCTTAAAACTTGGGCCTAGTGTTCGGGACTATGACTAGACCTTTCACCCATGTAGTCTTTTTCTTCCAATTTATTAAGAAAAAAAGATGCATTTGGAATTTTTAGCGAAAGACAAGTATTTATGACTTGTAAGCTCTTACAACTTGGGTCTAACACTTGAGACTATGACTGAACCTTTCACCCATGTAGTTTTTTTTTTTCAATTTTTAAATGGTCAAAGTTGTTTATTAGTCATTTTTGGATTTTTGTTTTAAAAAAAGGGCTTGACGTTGGATCAGGCGTTTATTTTTGAAAAGGGAATGGATTGGAAATGGATGATAGTGAAATGGATGATGAAAATGATTGATTGTTGAAATGAATTTGGATTTGAATAGTGGAAATGGATTGAAATTGTTTGATTTAAGAAAAATACTCGATGTTGGATCGAGCGTTTATTTTTATTCTTTTTTTGAAAAGGATTGATTTTACGCTAATCTTGAATTAACAATTAACTAACATAATCAGAACAAAAATAGAGGAAACAAGTAAAATTATTGCATGTCATGGAAATTGGGGTACATTTTGTCGAGCGGGGATATAATAAAACGATTAAAATGCAAGCCCATCAAACAATTAAATGCAAACACAAAAAAAGCTCATTGTAAGAAAGCCCAAGAGAAAGGCAACAACAACCAAAATGTAACGCAATGAAAGGTAGCAACAACCTAAATGTTTTACATCACCATATGAATGTAGATAGAGATAACCTAATTAAAATCAACTAACCACATGAGAATCGACTAATCAAATAAATCAAAAAGCAAATAATTAGTTAAATCTAATAATCAACTAATTATTTAAAATCTAAACAACTAAATAACTACTAATTTATTAATCAAATCAAATATAAAAGAACATAAGGGTGAAACAAAGAATATGAGGGTGAACTAGAAAATGAAAGATTTATGGGCCTAATGCCCATTACAAAAATCTACACCTTACTATATAAAAAAAAAATATATCAAACCAAATATGAAAATAAAAAGAAAAATAAAAAATAAAAATAATAAAAAAAAGCTGGTAGCACCCCTATCTTATATTGCTCTGACCAATTTTTTTTTTGAAAAACTTTAATAAAACACAAATCATATTGGCACACGTGGCATTGCAAAATAATAATGAAAAAAACTAAACATGGTACTGACATATACAACAAAAATGAAATAAAACAAAGAGAAAATAAAAGCACAAAATATAACATCATCCTCTTCTTCCTCAAAGTGATAACGCAGCCATGACATACAATGTGACGCGGTCGGCCAGCCTTGCGGCGACGCCCCTGATTCCTTTCTCATTTTACCACTCAAACCTTTTTATATCAAGCTCAAACAAATACTAAACCCTTAATAAAAATTAAAACATAACAAAAATGAATTTATGAAAATGGAAAGGGGAGACATTTACTGAAGGAGCGTGTGGCAGAAGCGAGGTTGTCGGCGTCGGTGATGAAAGTGGTACGGAGCAGTGGCGTGGCGGTTAATGGTAGTATCTAGGTTTTGAAAGTTGAGTATGGGATAAGATTATTTTTATTGTTGTTATTGTTGTGTATGTCTTTGAATGAGTTGGAATGGAAAATGTGGATGCCATATAGTGTAAAGGTTTAATGGTGGTGTGTTATGGTTGTTACCGAATGAAGGAGAAATGAAAAGAGAAAGGTGAGCGATGTGTTAAAAATGAGTGTGAAGAGAGATTAAGTGAATGAAGGTGTTAAAGTTAAGAAAATATGGTATGAAAAAATGTAGAGTTTAATATGTTAGTATGTTAATGGTTAGTGGTATAACAACTTGGTTTTATGGTGGAAGTGAAGGGAGGAGATGGATCCATGAAGGTGAACTTCTCTATGTGTTTTTATTTCTTATCTTCCCTATATTTTGACCATTTTCTCATCTTTTTCTTTTTCATATTAAGGTAAGAGGGAGTGTTATTGTATGGTTTAAATGGGTAAATTTTTTCATATATTGTAGGAGAGGTTTTATGAAGATGATGAAGAGTTTGGAAATGGAGTGTAATTGATGGAGTAAAGTGAAGGTTTGTTTATGAAGTGAGTTATTATTGTGGAAGAAGAAGATGGTTTAACATTATTTGCATGAAATTGATGAAGAAAAACAAATGAGTTTTGAAAAACTCAATTTTTCTCTTTGTTACCCCCTTTTTAAGAATGAGAGACAAGGAAGGATGAATAATGGGATCCCTCAAATGTGCATCGCCGTTTATGATGTGGATTTTTTCAATTGGTCTCCTCTTTCTTTCTTTCAGACATTAACTATATATACTAGGGTTTTAGTTAATAAAAGTCCACAATGCCCTTTGTACTTATTTTAGAGACAAAAGAAAATAAACTAGTTAAAAATCAAATAAAATTAAACACTAAAAAATAATTAAAATAAAATCGAAATAAAAACATCAACAATCCTATTTATTTATTTCGAACATTTTTACTAAAAAAAAGAAAAGGACTCAAAATAAATAAAACTCGGCCGAAAAAATGCTAATTTTTTTGAAATGATTACACTAAAATCGTCAGCGCGAAATAAACCTCTAGAAAACAAGCAAGTTTTGATCAAAATTTGAAGTAAAAAATGATCGATTAAACAGACTCAGGCTGATCAAAATATGACCGAAAAATTAGTCGAAAAAAATAAGACGAGCACGTCAAGTTAAACTACGTGAACAGTAGATTAATAAAACTGACATCAACAAGCTCGATCTTGAAATTATTCGCCCGCTAATTTCACATACATTTGAAAATTGATTTAACTGGTCTGTCTGTAGATTCGAAAATTTATTATAGTCGATATTTTAAGCATTATGTGGGATGAAATGGATGTCATGCTATGTATATGATACGAAAGTCACGATGCACATATAAATTTATTGAATGAGGGTCAAAATTAGGGTGTGACAGTCGTCCCTGTTTAAGTATATTCAACCAGAGAACATGAAGAAGGACACTCTTCACATAATCGTGGTGGAAGATAGTTAAATACTAAAAGACCCAAATTTTGTTCCTGAATGCAGGCAAAATGAAATGATATGCGATGTTATGATTGCATGAAGAACTCTTTTATATTTTGCTTTGATAGGGATATGTTGGGATATGAGATGAAATCTATCATAATGTTTTTATGATGGATAAAAATGGAAGGCGGACATGTGGGGAATGATGGAGACATATATTAATGGTGATCCCCGAGAAATGAAAAGGACAAAAATGGTGTAAAACACATTAGGGGTGACAATGTATCAATTCTGGGGTTGATAAAATAAATACAATATCAACTTGGGGGTTGAAGAATCATCAAGAAAAAATGGTATCAACTCGGGGATTGGAAAATATTTAAAGACGACGACATCGACTCGGGGGTCAAGAAAATAAGGACATGATATTGACAACTCGAGGGTCAAAAATGAAGATAACATCTACTCGAGGGTCAAGAATAAAGATAACATAGACTTAGGGATCGAAAAAAGTAAAGATAATAACATCGACTCAGGGGTTGCAAATAAATCAACTTAGGGGTTAAGGAAACATCAAAGCAACATCGACTTAGGGGCCGGGAACAAATCAAGAAAACATCAACTCAGGGGTTGACATGCATTGATAGTTGGTTGTGAAAACATCCCAGAAAATACTCCCTCAGTAGAAAACTTACTAGGGAAAGCTCTGCAGAGGCAAAGTTCTAAATGGAACTTTTTGGGGTAACTTCTGCTTGGGGAGTAAAATCAGCAGACATGCTGGGGAATATCATCATTAGAAGGCCGATGGAAAAGATTCATTGGGGAATATTCAAAGTGAGTTCTAGAGATTTCTAACAAGAAATTAATCCAATCAAAGAATTTGGAGATTCCTAACAGGGAATCCATTCAAGACAAAAACAATCGGGAGTTTTCTTACAAGAAGGTCATCCATGCAAATTTTGGAGATTCTCCTAAATGAATTCATCCAAACAAAAATATTGGAGTTTTCTTACAAGAAGATCATCTAAACTTCTGGAAAATTCCTTTCAATAAAAGAGTGAAAACGACGAATTTCTAGGAAACACCAGGATAAACAAAGCACAATATTTGAATGTGCCAGACAAAAGTTGGACTTTGAAAATACTAATAAAATTGGACTTTGGGGTGAAGGGATATAGGATAAACAACAAGACTTGGGTCAATACAAAATGAGTGTGAACTACACTTCTACTATGCATGATTCAAATTTTCTTCTATGCATGATATATGAATGATCATGATATACAAATGCTGACAGTATGCAGACTGGGAGTTTACAAAGGTTGTTTATGGAAGTTTTAATTCCATAACACCAAAGACTCAACCAAGTATTTCCTGTGATATATGTAATCAAATGAGAAGTCTATCAAGCTTGACAGTTATTACTGGCCAATGTTCCTTTCAGAGGATTGATGGATTATGCTAGCATGATTTCTTGACACTCGTTTCGAAATTAGCAGTTGCTGACATGTGGCAGAGGCTTTCGCTTGAGCAGCATGAAAGCATGGAGAGATCTTGCCCCTTTGTGGCTCATCTTGCCCTAGTTTTTGTGTCTTTGAAGAGTTTCTCATCATAAGGAGTTTGGAAGTAGATATCCATGACTTTGAGGTGGCTTGCCCTAAATATGAGTCTTGAAGCAATTTGCTCTTGACTAACCGACTCTTGAAGTGATTTTCCCCTGATTAGACTTCTTTCACATGATCAAGTTCCTCAACTGACTGCATATTATTGGAACTTCCTTGATGCTAAACGCTATCTTATAAATAAAATTGTTCATTCAAAAATGATAATTTTAATGCAATGCAAATGCAAACTTTGAAATCAATCATTATTGAAATGATGGTGATGTACAATGAACATGTCAATGATCAGAACACAATGTTGACTCAGCCATTCACCGAGTGAAACATAATGCGATCAATACAAATGATTGTAAAAGATCTTTATGGAGTCAGGTTAACACAACCTTGCTCTAGTATGCTTTAAAAATAAGTCGTTCCTCAATTAGGTATTTTAAGGGTTGTAATGTGGTCTGGTTCAAGATTTTCAAACAAAAGGATATAAGGCTCAAAATTTAATTTTAACCCACCCCTTCTTCTTGATAATCTCCATTCATACGTTTAAATAATTCACATACACATTCAATTTCCAAGAGGGTTCAAAAGCGTAAGGGTGAAGCTTCAAGATGAGATTTTCTTGCAATGACAATCACCTTGTTTTGTTTTTCTTTGATTTTATTGGGGATTTGATGATCTCTTTTGATTGTTTCTTTTTGTTTTGTTCCTTGATTTTTGCCTGGACCGCTTATTTGAAGAGTTTGATCCACTAGTGTCGCCACCGGGGTTTTAAATGGGGAATGGGGGAACCGAAACTGAACAAAAGGATGCCTCCTCAACCAAAGAGAAAAGAGAAGGAAAAACAGAAGAGTCACCATCGAATTTTATTTGGTTTACCTTTATCAGAGAGGAGAGGGGAAATAATCGATAAAATCCTCGAAAGAAAGAAAAGGTGCACACGGGTAGTGCAAGGATAAATAACCGGTATCACAACCAAAACTTAGGTTTGGAAGTCGGTTACGCAAGGGGAAAGTATTAACACCCCTCACGTCCATGGTACTCCATGGGAACCATTTGGTTTGTTTACGTATGCAGGTATTTATCTCATTTATTGTTTTATTTTCAAAAAGTGTGTAAAAATAGTGATGGGACTCTGGGTTTTTTGTTATTGTGCTCGCCAAGGATTGTGGCCCTTGTGCCTACGTATCACTCATCGAGTGATGAGGAATCGGAGCTTCATAGTTCGGAGTAGGAAATGTTTGTGTGTTGGTTGATTTTACCTTTGAGAAAAGGGTTTTCAGTGTGATGCCCTAAGGCATAAAAGTAAGGTTTGATGAGTTGTGCTGATTTTACCTTGAGTAAGGGTTTATGAAAAAAGTGTGTGATTAGATTGCACTAAAGTATATGGGTGGAGGTAGAAATCCTAGACAACAAAACTAATCATAATTTTATTGTGTTTTAAATTTGATTATAAAAATGCCACTTAACGTTGAATCAAGGTTTTTTTTTTAATTATGAAATTGGGTAATGTAACGAATGTACAAAGTAACCAACAAGAAAATAAAGGGTCTCATTGTAAGGAGCCCAATAGAAACCCTTGTGTGTGCAAAAGTGACATAAGCTAAACAAAAGATAATGGTCTTACAAACATGTCCCCCTAGGGTGGTGCCATGATGCCATTCCTATAACCAATTTGTAAGTTACAGATGAAATCCAAAGTTAAAACCAAGTATCACAAAGACAATGAAAACGCCTCCAAGCAAAGGTCATAGGATGAGATCCTCTAAGTCCAAGTTGATTAAGTGGAATGCTTTATTTTTGGTCTTATCATTTTATCATGTTTTTGTTGTTTTTAATGTATGATAACAATAGAGATGATCGACAATAATAAATATGCATGATGAGTTTATATAATGAATATGATGATGATAAGTATTTAAATGTAAATTACAAAGTAATAACATAAAAGTAAACGGTTGGTAATCAAAGTTAGTAAGGTTAAGTTAGGTTAGTATTATAAACAAGATCAATACTTGAGGATTATCTATCCTTAGGTCAATAGATTCAAAATATGATGCATTAGGGGATAACTTTTCACTGATGCAAATTATTGAAGACGATCAAAGGATCAACTTACAATAGATTTGTAACAATGGAAGTTATTCAACCCCAAGACCATCTATCAATAGATTGACAAAAGGAAGACTATACCAAACTCAAGGTTGAAAGTTGATGTATTGATTAAGTGATTAAGTTAGACAAGGTATAAGATCAAGGTATAATATGAACAAGATAGTAAGGGTTAGTGTATAATATGGACAAGTTAGTATACAAGTTAGTGGGTTAGTATAAACCAAAAGAATAAACGTGAATCAGATGAATTCAACAAGTTAGTATGTACATAACAAGGCTTCATCTACATGTCAAATGGCTCAAGTTGGTTGATGTAGAGGCAACCTATCCATGATTCAAAGTACCATTAATGAACACTTGATCATTCATTAGTAGGTTTGAAACATGGAAGATTCAAGCAAGCCTAAACAATCCAATATCTTAACAAATGTAGACTTCATTAGCCACTAGGTTAAAGACCTCATAAGTCAAAGGAAAATTGTTCAAATGACATGACACAAGGCATAAATAAATACTAGAGGAAAAAATAATAAGGGCCCATGTGGAAATATTTTCAGAATAATAAAAATAAGTGGTGTAAAAAATAAAAAGAAAATGGAAATAAATGTGGATGAAAATAAATAAAATGAAAGTGAAATAAACAACAATATAACAGATTGCACATGTTGGGGGTTGAACCCTTGATCTTGGGGTCATGGGGGATCAATCCCTTCTCCCTCTGGGCCAAGCGCTCCCTTGTGAAAGTAAACACACTCAACATAATAAATAATAAAACAATAATTAAAAATGAAAACCAGCGAGAATCAATCAATCAGAGTGAGACACGTGATTCTTTTGAATTCAAAACTCCACGCGAGCCAACGACTCAGAGTCGTCTTCAACCTCTAAACTTTGAAAATCAAAACTTCTAAAAATGTGTTTTCAATCAGATTTAAGCATGGAAACAACTTGTAAACACATATTTGAATCAACCTCCAGACTCATGAGCCATTGATTGGCTCTGAGTGTTAAGGATTTTCAAGAAACTCAGATGAACAAGTTAAGCTAATTTAAAAATTAAATGTTGTATAAAGGTTAATCAAAGCTTAAAGTATATGGTTAATGATCAGTGAGGAATTTCGAGTTGAATGGTAACTCGTTAGAATGATGAGGGTGAGTGGAACTACCTGATTGGAATGGATCTCAGAGTGGTGCTTCTATGACTTGGCACAACTCAGGTGAGGTGCTGGGAAGGTGATTTAGGACTTGGGAAAGTTTGAGTGAAGGTCAGAGATCGATTCTGGGTGGTTATTTGGAACTGAAATGCTTTGAAAATTAAAAATTGAAACTCTATTTTGAGAGGTTCAACTCAGGTATACAACAAGGTATCTTTGGCTTTTGATGCTTGGAAAATGAATGGAGCATCTTCCCCTATTTATAGGGAAGGTGGTGGAATGGTTTTGGGGGGAGAAAGTGAAGGTTTGCTTCATAAAGGGTGAAGCTCGAAAATTGCTCAAGGTTGAACTTGGGGAGACATGTGTGGTTTTGTTCTGACTTTTCTTGCACCCCAGATTAATTTTCTTTGGTTATTAGCATCAGATAGGTTCAACAAAGGGCTTGAATCAGAGCTGTGTTTGCTTTGTCTTTTTGCCATTTTGGGAAAAATTCTACTTTTAACATGGGATCAGATTTTCAAATGTGAGAGGTTTTTTCACCAAAGTTGACTTCCACTCTTGTATTGATATGTTTTGAAATGTGTTTGGAGGCCATTGGGATCATAACAAAGTGATTTTGGGGCATGGTGCATGATTATGCAAATTTTGGCCGAGACATGTCTGGTTTGTGCATCAGGATGATCTTTAATCTTTGAACTAAGGCCAAATGAAATTAGCTCATGCGTTTTATCCAAAACTTGTGCCAAATGTTACTTGCCATGTCCCTGATTAGATGCAAAAAGAACCATGTCAAAAGGAGTTATGGCTTGGAAATGGCAATGTGGTAAAGTAGTGGTCTTGGTCATGTTTTAGGGCATGGTATACATGTTGGACCAGCTTGGCCAATGCAAGCATTGAGGTCCTTGCTCAATGAATTAGGTCTTGGTCCTTGAATCAAAGTTGGATAGGGAGTCAATGAGGACATTTTTCTTAAAGTGGAACTTAAAAAGCTTGTGAAATGAGAAAGTTATGGTCTTTGAAACTTACCATAGGCCATTCTTGCCAAAATGTGACCAACCAACATGACCTAAAAATGTGATTTCGTGATTTCTTGATTTCCAAGACATAATGGCAGATGTTTTAAGCTCATATGGTCATATCATGATATGAAATGAGGCTTGGGGATTTTGGAGTGATGTTAGGTCAAGTCCATGGGTGAATCAAGTGCCTTGAAAGTTCAAAAACCATTTGTAGCATGAAATGGATGAGTGTTTGAATGATAACATATGGTTATAATTGACATGAATTGATATTAAATGAGTGGTAGGGTGATTGGATGATCAAAATGAAGCAAAGCCAATGATCAAAGGATGCCCGAATTAGGGTTTCTTGAACCACAAGTTTCATCAAAAACCAAGGTCAGATGAGTTAGGGTTTGGTGATGCAAGAGGCATATTGAGATATTTCAAAGGTTTGTGGCATGAACAAAATTTGTATTTAGGGGCCCTTGATGACATGATCAAGATACATGGTGAATAATGACATGGTACAGGCCAAATGAGGGTCAAGAGCTAGGGTTAGGGTCCTTGGGTGACCAGATGAACCTTGATGTGTCTTCAATGAATCTTGATGCTGCAGAACCTGAAGCTAAAGCTAAAGATCACATCGAAGAAGCAACACCCATGGCTGCAGAGGAAGCTGCAAAGACTACTGAAGTTGCTCTGACTCGAGGAGAGTCATCAGCATCTGATCTCGCACCTCTGGTACTGAAGACTCTGGATGAACTTCAAAAGGAACAGCAACTGGTGAGAGCCAGACTCGACAAGCAAGACTCAGTCAACTCTAGCATCCAGAACCTTTTTACCCAACTACTTCAGAGGATGCCTCCTCCTCCAAACCCTTAGGCACCATAGGCTTTTTGTCTTGTTTTTTTTATGCTATAAGTGTTTTTGCCTCCGAGGCTTTATTCTTCTATGTATTTCTCAGAAGTTATCTAATGAAATTTTGGTTACCCTATATGTTTTTCTCTTACTTTTATTTGTTCTTTTTTAGTATGACAAAAAGGGGGAGAAATAAATAAACAACTTTCTGATGAAATAAAATATCTAACTCTCAGAGTACACCACTTACATTTCAATATTATAAATCTATTATGTTCCCTAAGTTCTTTTATAGGATATATATGAACAAGGAAAAATGAATCAGTATCTAAGAGATAACCAAAGCAATCTAAGAAACTCTCTAACCCTGAAAACCCCTCTGATACAAATAAACTCAAAAAATTTCTTAAGTATCAGACTTAGGGGGAGATTGTCAATCTCAGGGGGAGTCATACTATATCCGACTCTGAGTCAATTGTTTAAATCTATCGTGTAAAGTACCATTGTTTCATCATAAGTCTAAGTTTCTGTCATCATCAAAAAGGGGGAGATTATTAGAACAAGATTTTAGTTCTGCAATATATCTCTAAGTTTTGATGATAACAAAGAACAAAACAATTTGGTACCCTAACAAAATTCTCTAAGTGTGCAGGATTCTAAGGAAAAATAAATTTGATGATAACAATATCTGATAACTAGCAAAGTCCAGAACTGCTAATCCAGTGCATAAGAGATCATATCTGACTATGACAAGAACTCCTTTGAATAAATCACCTACAAAATCAGTCATTCAATCTCATACCTGAAGATTTTGAGCATAACAACTATTGGCTACGATGTATTCCGCCTCTGTAATTTACAAAGCAATGGAGATTTGCTTCTTGTTATGCCAACTAACTAAGGAGTTTGAAAACTGGTGGCAAGTTCCACTGGTTCTTTTTCTATCCGACTTGTAACTAGCAAAATCGGAATCGGAGTAACCAACCAAACTATAATCACTACCTTTGGAAAACTAAAGCCCATACTTAGATGTACCATAAAGGTATCTAAAGATGCTCTTTAAAACTTTTAAATGTGATTCCTTAGGAGCGGATTGATACCGAGCACACATGCACACACTAAACATAATATTAGGCTTAGATATGGTAAGATATAAAAGAGATCCGATCATACCTCTATAACTTTTTCCATCAACATCCTTACCACTTTCATCTTTGTCTTAGTTCCCGTTAGTGGGTTCTGGAGTGTCGATTGAGTTTGCATTTGCCATTCCGAAGTGTTTAAGCAACTCTTGGCAGTATTTTGATTGACACACAAACGTCCCTTCTTGGAGCTTCTTGATTTGAAGTCTGAGAAAGTAGGTCAACTCTCCCGTTAGACTCATTTCAAATTTGCCTTTCATTAAATTTTAGAACTCTTTGACCATTTCATGTTGGTAGAACTAAATATAATATCATCAATGTAAATTTAAACGAGAAGAATATGTTTTCTTTGACTTTTGATAAAAAGTGTTGTATCAACCTTCCCTATAGAGTATCCTTGATCAAGTAAAAACTTACTCAGTCGCTCATACCAACCCCTAGGGGCTTGTTTGATACCATACAAAGTTTATTTTAATTTTAAAATATGGTTTTGATACTCATGATTTTCAAAACCGGGAGATTATGAAACATACATTTCTTCACTTATATAACCATTAAGGAAAGCACTTTTCACATCATTTGAAAAAAATTGAAATCTTTAGAGCGTACAAAATCTAATAAAAGGCGTAAAGCATCGAGGCGGGAAACCAGAGTATAAGTTTCCTCATAATCTATTCCTTCCTCTTGGTTATATCCTTGGGCCACTAGGCGGGCCTTATTCCTTGTTATCACTCCGTTTTTGTCCAATTTATTTCTAAAAACTCACTTTATGCCTATAACTTGATGATCTCGTGGAGGTGGAACAAGGTCCCAGACATCATTTCTTTTAAATTTATTCAACTCATCTTGCATGGCCATAAGCCAATGCTTATAAATTAAGGCCTCTTTTGAGTTTTTAGGTTCAATTTGAGACATGAATGCAAAGTGATAACAAAAATTACTTATCTTAGAGCATGTAGTTACACCTTTGGTGATGTCTCCAAGAATGTTGTCGAATGGATGGTCTTTGGCAGTCTTCCAAGCAAAGGGAAGATCATCCATTTTAGTTGCACTATCTTCCTTCTCTTTTTCAGGTTCGTCATCTTCCTCCTTCTTAGGTTTCACCGCCTTAGGATGATCAATTCCTTCTTTAGTGTCTTTTGTATGTCTTCTGAAGATACACCTGTATCATGAAAATAAATACCTTTTCCGACATTTCTCGGATAAGATTCATCAAAAGTGACATGCACAGACTCTTCAACAGTAAGTAATCTCTTATTATACACTCTATAGCATTTGCTTGATTGAGAGTATCCAAGGAAGATACATTTGTCATCTTTCAAATCAAATTTTCCAAGGTCGTCCTTACCATTATTTAATATAAAACACTTACATCCGAAGACATGAAGATGTGATAAATTCGATTTTCTACCTTTGAGAATTTCATAAGCTGTTTTGTTTAAAATAGGATGCATGAGTATTGTAGGTGTTTAATTGGCTGCATTGTATGGTAAAACACTAGCTGGATTCTAATGTCTTGACTGATGTCATGACATGCTGTGGAGGTGTTTATTTGATTGCATTGTATGTTAGAATATCTAGCTGTACTCTGATGTCTTGGCTGATGTCATGACATACTTGAGTAGTATACTGCAGGATTAGCTAATACAGGATTTATTGAATGTCAAACTGGATGTTATGACATTCATCCCTGTCAGCAGATACTGAGGAATAGAACAGTTGGTGTTCTGTTAGAACTCAGTATTTATTTTCAGTCTGGTTATCAAGGAAATACCAGACCTGGCATAAAGCCTACTGTCTGAATGTCAAACTGGATGTTATGACATTCATCATTGACAACATATACTGAACAATAGGCAGAGTGGTTTTCTGCTACACTTCAGTATGTATCTCAGTCTGTTCTTCAGGAGGATAACAAACCTGGCATAAGGCTAATTATGTAAATGTCAAATTGGATGTCTTGACATTTATTAATGTACATTGATACTGAGGTATGGACAGATTGGTCCTGTACAGTTCAGCAAGTTTGTACAGTCTGTTTTCAGGAAACACAGACTTAGCATATGGTCCTTGATTTGGATGTCAAACTGAATGTTGTGACATTCATTCCTGACAGCGTATGCTATATTGTAGGTTGTTTAGTTTTTCTGTTTCAGCATTTTTCTCAGACTATTCTTCAGGGATTCAACAGCTGAGAGAAAATCCAGGAAACCAACAACCAAGCTATAATTAATGAACCTAACAAATAGCCTATTTGTTAGTAACCTAGATGTGGAATTTAGGGGAAATCGCGTGACCTTAATTTCAGGAAAATACAAGTACAAGGCCCAAGTGCTGCAATATAAAAGGATGCCAATCCTTCATTCAGAACTAGGGATTTTAGGCGTGAAGATTTAGTGTGTCCATCATACTTCACTGCTGTATTTTTGTGTGTCTTGTATTAGACGTATCTTGTAAGCCAAGCTATTATCACGTAGATGATTGCATTGGTATAGGGTGTTCATTGAGTTGTAAGTGTTGTGTCACTCTAAGCTTTTAAGCGTAAGTGTTGTGTATCTTGATTAAAGCTGTTAAGCACAATCAAGAGTTGTTTGAAGTGTGACTTCATAATTGTTTTTAATATTGATTAAAGCTAGTAATCACTGAGGTGATTGAGGGGGAGTGAGTAAGAACTCTGATCTTAGTGTAAGATTGAAATTGCATTGGGTAGGTATTAAGTGATAGGGTTAAACAGTTGGTTTAAGGTCTGAATTAATACTACTAATAGTGGGTTTCCTCCCTGGCTTGGTAGCCCCCAGACGTAGGTCATGTTGGACCGAACTGGGTAAACAATTACTTGTGTTATTTACTGCACTTACATTTTAAGTTCTGCATAATTCTTGTCTGCGTAGAATTGGATGTCATAACAACCCTTGTGACATCGGAAGCCTGTTAACTAGAATTTCAATTGGCATCAGAGCAGGCACCCTGCCTGTTAATTTCTGGGTGAGATCTAGGGAAGTTACTTTCTAGTACCATGGACAAGGATGTAGGACACTCAAATAGACCACCCATGCTGGATGGTTCTAACTATGATGACTGGAAGCCTCGTATGATAGCCTTCTTAAGGTCTCTAGATAGCAAAGTCTGGAGAGCTGTCAACAAAGGATGGGAACATCCAACGAAGACATGTAACGATGGAGTCAGTATGCAAATCCCTGAAGAAGAGTGGGACAAGGAGCAAGAGGCATTAGCCCTTGGAAATTCTAAGGCCTTAAATGCATTGTTCAATGGAATAAGTAAGAACATCTTCAGACTGGTGCACCACTGTGAGCTGGCCAAGGAAGTGTGGGATACCCTCAAGGTAACTCATGAAGGTATGTCGCATCTCGAAAAATACGATTCCTCGCGATGGTCGCGGAAAAATTTAGTTCGAACAGAGTCGCCACCGAACTTTATTTACCCTAATAAAGGGATAGGAAAATATCGATAAAACCTTTTAGAAAATAGAATAATGGTCATCGCAACCATATTCGGGTTCGGGAGTCGATTACGCAAGGGGAAGGTATTAGCACCTCTCACGTCCGTTGTACTCAACGGGAACCTTTTAGTCCAATTTGCTATTTGAATGTTAATTACATGTTATTTGCTTTTCTTCGGGTAATTAGAATTGATGATAGATATGGGTGAAGACCTCATGAGGGGGAAATGGGAGGTTTTTTATTAGTGTGCTCGCGAAGATACAGCAATCTCCTGCCTACGTATCCTTATAGTGCAATAAGGAAATCAGAGCATTCGTAGTTCGGGCAACTACGGTTTTGTTGGTGTCTTTTATGAACGACTGTGTAGGTCGGCGTTCTAACGGCTAAACGCTGGCTTGTCTACTCTCGGCGGAGGCTTAAGCACTGGTTTGTTGTGCGCATTAGAAAGGATTAACAGTGTTCTTTTGAAAAGAATTTTTAAATTGTTGGTCGCACGAGGGCGAAGAATTAGATTTGATTTGTGAAAGTGTCTTGAAGAATTCGATTGGTTTTGATTGGATGACGAAGATTCGAGCAATGTGGCGTACGCCAATTATTCGAATAATCGAGAGATAATGAAGCGGATGCTCACTATTCTCCTTTTCATTCAAAGATTAATTATTAAAATAAAGCTTTTAGAATTTATAATTAATTGAGGGAGTAATTTTAGTTTTAAGGAGTTTTGGGGTTTTAATTAAATGATAAAAATTCGAGCAATATGGCGTACGCCAATTATTCGAATAATCGAGAGATAATGGAGCGGATGCTCATTAATCTCCTTTTCATTTAAAGATTAATTTAAAAAGTGCTTTTAGAATTTGTAATTAATTTGAGAAAATAATCTTAATTTTATAGAATTGTTAGGGTTTTAATTAAATGACGACAATTCGAGCAATATGGCGTACGCCAATTATTCGAATAGTCGAGAGGTAGTAAAGCGGAAGCTTACTATTCTCCTTTTCATTCAAAATTAATTTAAATAATGCTTTTAGGATTTGTAATTAATTTGAGAAATAATAATTTGTAAATGATTTTAAGAGAATATTAGAATAGTTAAATTGGGAAAATGATTTTAATTTTATAGAGTTTTTTAAGGTTTTAATTAAATGACGACAATTCGAGCAATATGGCGTACGCCAATTATTCGAATAATCGAGAGATAATAAAGCGGAAGCTTATTAATCTCCTTTTCATTTAAATATTAATTATAAAAAAAAACTTTTAGAATTTAATTAATTAATTTGGGGAATATATTAATTTTATGGATTTTTAGGATTTTAATTGAATGACGAAAATCCGAGCAATATGGCGTACGCCAATTATTCGGGTAATCGAGAGATAGTGAAGCGGAAGCTTACTATTATCCTTTTCATTCAAGATTAATTTTGAATAATTTTTGGAGAGTATATTAATTAAATATGTTGAAATTTTTTAGAATTAATCGGATTTTAAGAAGATCATTTGGCTTTGAGCCAAGGTAATATATATCATGACTTGCTCATTTGTTACTAATAATAAATTCATTACTCTCTTAGATATCATACTCTTAAAAAAAATAGATAAATTAAGCACAAGATCAAAGTCATATTGGGAAAGGAAAAAACAATTGTTTCCAATACATTATTATTACAAATACTATATGATTACTTAGATAATATATAAAAATGGAAAATAAATTAGTAAATAAATAAAGAAAAAGATAGCAGTGTAAAGTCTGAAGAGGTACCCTTAGAAATGGACCCCTATAGTAGGTCAAGGCCCCAATAATGGCCAATCTATTCATCCATTCACGTCGGGCCCAAAGGCCCAAACCCTTTCTGCCTAGGAAGCTCTAGCGCTCAGAATGGAGAATGGGAATTGAGGGAGGCGGCGCCTCTACCTCTCTCATGCGGAACAAGTGGCCAAATTGTGGGCCAACCAACACGACGTGGCAATATAGCATGCATAACACTTGGGGCGGTAAACAGAGACGCCAACAGATCAATAATGGCTTTTAATACTCCTTTAAAAATGCAACGGTTCAATGAGGATTCAAAATGCTTTTCCATATTCCAAGTATACTCTTCATGAGCATTAAATGGAAGAATAATGGGCTTTGAGAAGACAAACGTAAAACCTTTTAAAAATCCAATGCTAATGTTCATTAATAACCTAAAAAAAACAAAAAAAAGGAATTTCCATAGTATTTGATAAATCCTCTATATTTTCTCAGTCTTTACCGAATCTGCTTATTCTCTTCTCTTAACCTTGTTTTTTTTCTTCCTCTGTTCAGCCTCAACATTGAAGCAAACAGGGTAGTAGCGACATAAATCCACGACGGCACCTCTATACAACCAGGGCGGCGCCGTCGCGAGTACTTAAAACCAACATCAAAACTCCTAACCAAACAATCGTTCCTAAACCCAAATCTAAACAAACAGCGAAATCCAAAGGGCCAGATTCGGAAAACAAACACAATCAGAAACCTGAGTTTTCAGCTTAAAATCAAAACCATGGTAACAACAATTTTATGCAATAATCATGGGGTTTGCGTTCTATGAGGCGGTATAAACAAGGCGGTAACATCAAATCACGCAAAGGGGAAATGTTAAATACCAAATCGGAGCTAGTCCGACGTTTCAACTCCGGCAAGGTGAGGTAAATGATCCTTAGCGTCCTTCAAGGTCCTTTCTTCCTCTCGAACTTTCCGTCTTCTTCGCTTCCTCTTTAACGATTTGGGTTTGTTTCGGTTTTGACAGGGGCTTAGCTCGAGCTTGTTGAGCTTCGGTGTGAAAATCTCAACAAGTTCAAAATGGAGCTTTTTAATGAGGGTTTTGGAATGATTTCTCCAGAGTAACGGCGCAGAAATTCGGATCCCTCTTCAGTGGATTTCCCTCCCTTCTTATAGAGGTGGTACGAGGTTTATACGTCCTTATCCTTCATGAGCTGGCAAATCTATTCAGAATCATTCCGTTAGAGAGGAATTTTTGGGCTGGATTTGGTGGGGACCAAGGTATGTGAGTCATTTCCTCAATTTGTCTGTAGCGAAATCCACCAAAAAGTGTGGTCCTGTATTAGCTCTATTTTACTGATGTGGAATACTCATGTATTGTGGTTAAAAATCCTATTTTTTACCGTCCTGTCTTGAACTTGCATTGTGTATTGTTTATTGTTGCATTTCCTTGGCTGAAAAGGCTTGTGCTTCTTCTGTTTTGACTCTGTTTTTTCGCTGCTGTAGCAGCTTCATCCTTGGACTCTCATTCAGTAACTTGCGATTCATGCACACGTGATTAGTTTTTCTCAATTTCTGCAGGCTGCAATATGCTCCTTAGGATATGGAAACAAAGCGTACAAGGAGTTGTCGTGGTTAACGGGCATGCTGCTTAGATCTCGAGTAATTTCTTTTGTAATGCCAACATGTCTTTAGATCACAGGTTGGGACTTGTGTGAACCTTCCTTTAATGCGTGACTTATTAGTTGACAATAGGTACCTTGGTTTAATCGTGGTATGTGGCTACCGCAGGTCTCGTTACGGCTGATGCATTGCCTAGTTCTTCACGTTGCAGGTTGGGTTTTACAGTTAGGCCTGCTAATTTTATCGATCCTGCTGTCTTGCTGAAGATTTCCTCACCCATTGGCTTGTATATCAGGTCCTGCAGCAGGTTTGTGACAGGTCTTGCCGTCCTAATCCGTGTGTCATGTCTTTATCATGGTTTAGTTTCCTGCTACAAGTTGGTCATGGAAAATACGCAGCATAGCCATTTGGAAGCTCATGTAATGGATTTATCTTATAATGCCAATGATTTGTTTTTCCCTTGCAGGTTGTATACATGTCGGCAATGCGATTAGAGAGTGATTTGCAAACCCGGAGATGGCTCAAATATCGGCTTTGCTTTATTTCCTCTTGTGCAGCAGGCACAATACTGAAGATGATGATGTATCGATTTAAATGCCGTGAATTGCTGCTGATTCATGTTTCTGTTGTTTCCGTCATTGCTATTTTGGTCACAGCTTTGGAGCTTTGGGGAATCATATGGGGGACACCGTTGAAACTCTTATTCGATTTACAAATGCCTTTATCTTCGAGTTGCATTGGCTACCATTTGGCGTCATTGTGATGTCTTCATTTGCAGCCAACTCAATGTTGCGGCTTTGCTTGGAACACTACCGTTAGCAATTCTGGTTTACTATACCGTTATGCTATTTGCTTGGCCACTCTGCGGTTTTGGAATGTTGTTGTGTTTGTATGAACATGCTGTATTGTATGAACATGTGATATTATTAGCTATTGTGTTAGCATTTGAATGAAATTTTGTCATGGTAACAATTACTTTTTGGTTTTGGACATTTAGAATGAATTTCAATCTCGTAGATTGGTGCATGTTACATAATGCCGGTTCTGGACATTTGCCTGTGAAGTAGCTTAACAAACCTTCCTGTGTTGTTTGGTTCATGGTACATAATGCCGGCTTATTTGTTTAATCCATGAAATGGATATGACGGCTTTCATGACAGGGGTGTACTGCCATGCCTTTGGTTCGTTCCACTGATAGGTCACCGCTTAATTTTGGTGCATCCTGCTGTTTTGGTTTTTCCAACAGGTTATGCTCAATGCTGACTATGGAAAGAAAAACGCAGGGGGATTCTATTGCATTATGTTAGCAGCCACACAGGAAAAGTACCGGATTCTGCGGCGGATTAAGGTTTGACAAGAACTGCCTTGATGGTGGTTTCACACTCACGGCTCGTGGTGAATTTGCGGTGTAGTTTTGTATATGTTGTAACGATGCTTAGGTTATGTACTTTGTTCATTGTATTTGTGTATGTCAGCATGTGAGTTGGTTTTTGGTTGTAATGAGAATGGACAGGGTTTATGTAATGGTTTTCAATGGTTGATGTAATGTAAATTGGCTTTTGGAATGAACACGATTTACATTGTCTTATGTATGGTAGTGTAAAAAACAGTGGGCTAATGATTTATTGATCAAGGTCCAACATAATGAAATTGTCTGGTTTAAGGTGATTTGGAAAAGAACATGAGAATGACCAGGAATGGCTTTTTTAGCCACATGATTGACTATGGTCCACCGTTGACCAAAAGTCAACGGTTAACAAAAGTCAACAGTTTATCAAAATTTCCAAATTTTGCACCTTTTTTATACATAGACAACGGAATGTAATCTAATTGTCAGTTGAATGAAATTTTTGTAAATGAAGGAATTTGGTATGAATTTGGAATATATGATTTGTTATGCATATGATGCAAAAATAAAATGAAAACAATTCTGTGAAAATTTAAATATGCCTGGACAAAATTGGGGTATGACAGCTGCCCCTATTTAATTACCTTGAACCAGAAAGTAAGAATGTCAACAGGCTTCGTACATTCGTGGTGGAAGATAATTAAATACTAAAAGACCCGAATTTTGTCCTTTGAAATGCAATGGAGAAATGCAGAAAGAAAAATGCAGTGGGAAATACAGTAAGAAAGGTAAAATGAGGTAAATGAAACAGTCGAGACTATCTGGGAATCGTCAGAACAGTATCTTGGATGTCATAATCGAGATATTCCAGTAATGGAATGATACCTCAACTGTATCTAAGATTTTCTGATAATTAGCAGAACAATGTCTCGATTTGAACGCACGAGATTCTCTGAGGATCAACGAAGCAGTACCTTATATGATATAATTGAGATATTCCGACAAGGGAATGATACCTCAACCGTATCTAAGATTCTCCGAGGATACCTAGAGCAGTATCTCAAAAGAAAAACTAGAATGAGACTCCTCATATTGATGAGACAGCATCTCAAACAGCGAAAGATGAGATTCTCTGTATCGAATCGAAGCAGCATCTCATATGATAGAATTAAGATATTCCGAACAAGGGAATGATACCTTAATTGAATCTGAGACTCTCCGAGGATACTAGAGCAGTATCTCAAAAGAAAAACTAGAATGAGACTCCTCATATTGATGAGACAGCATCTCAAACAGCGAAAGATGAGATTCTTTGTATCGAGTCGAAGCAGCATCTCATATGATAGAATTAAGATATTCCGAACAAGGGAATGATACCTTAATTGAATCTGAGACTCTTCGAGGATACTAGAGCAGTATCTCAAAAGAAAAACTAGAATGAGACTCCTCATATTGATGAGACAGCATCTCAAACAGCGAAAGATGAGATTCTCTGTATCGAGTCGAAGCAGCATCTCATATGATAGAATTAAGATATTCCGAACAAGGGAATGATACCTTAATTGAATCTGAGACTCTTCGAGGATACTAGAGCAGTATCTCAAAAGAAAAACTAGAATGAGACTCCTCATATTGATGAGACAGCATCTCAAACAGCAAAAGATGAGATTCTCTGTATCGAGTCGAAGCAATATCTCATATGATAGAATTAAGATATTCCGAACAAGGGAATGATACCTTAATTGAATCTGAGACTCTTCGAGGATACTAGAGCAGTATCTCAAAAGAAAAAACTGGAATGAGACTCCTCATATTGATGAGACAGTATCTCAAACAGTAAATAAAATGAGATTCTCCATATAAATGAAGTAATATGTCAAAGAATGAAAGTCTGTTGGGGGGATATTTTTAGAAAAGATTCCTTTTGGAGGAAATCTGATGAAGAAGCTCTGTAGGGAAGAAGCTCACAAGAGACCTTTATGGTAACTTCTGCTTGGGGAGCAGTGGTAGCAAAGAAAATGCTGGGAATATCACTATCAACCATGAAGTTGAGAGAAATGACTGGCCAGGAAATGATTCCTTGAGCGTACGTAGGGTAATAACTGTATTTGGGAAATGAGGAAAATCTAGGATAGACATGAATGACCTTAGATCCTTATCATATTATGTTTGATTTTTGTATGATGTTCCACTTTGGGTGGAAATGCCATGCATGGGAGGATGCCTGAGGTGTATGCATTATGCATTTGTTGGGGATATTTAACTATGCATACAGAGATGCGAATCATATAAGGTTATGCATATGTATGCCAATGATTGGTAGGATTGGTTTGATGAGTCTTCCTGTTTGGCAGGAAAGTTATGCATGAAATGATGCATGTGATGCATGTGGGAATGCAACCGGGTAATTGGAATATGCCCTGATTGGGACGTTTTTTGCTTTGGGTGATGGTGCCAGCGGTGTGGACTTTTGGTTATGATGGAGATCAAAATTTTGATGCTCCGCAGGGTGATTTTGGGAATATATTCGGGATGCCCCAAACCACTGAAGGGTTCAGACTTCTCAACACGCGATACTCCAACTGCGATTTAATGTTTCTGCTGGAAATGCATTAGAGACTTGCCCCGGTTTGGCTATACCATGAGTATATCTTTGAGAGGTGATGATTAACAATTGGAATGGATACAGGTGCCTGCACACAGTCCTATACCTTTATGAACAACAAGAGCAAACTTGGGAACTAAGAGGTTCCTCCTTTTACTATTTCAAAAGCAATTTTATTACTTTATTCGATTATGTGTTTTTATTTTCTCCAAAATCTTTAAGAGTGATGTTTATAAAAAATAAAGGTGCTTTGCAAACAAATAGATAAAAATGCAAAATAATTTGGGCACAACTTTTGTCGAGAAGATTTCTCTTTTATTGATTTGACCCTTAAATGGGCGATTGTACATAAAGATGCAATTCCTTAATGAGGTAATTGCTGTGTGTAAAAACAAAGCGGCAATAAAATTGAGTTCCTATTGAGTCTCCACACTGCTATGATCCTTATGTCTTTGATAATCCAATCACCTTGCCTTTGAAAAAAAAAGTCGGGTGGATTGATTCTTTGTCTTCAAGGGACATGCTAGATGCCTGAAAGTACAGTTCTTTGCCTTGGAATTAATCCCTAACTTTTGCCTGGATCGCCCTTTCGGGTTTTCGATCCACCGGGATACCCATTTTTGCCTGAGCCGCCCTTTCGGGTTTTCAACTCAGCGGGTCAATTTTTTTATTTTTATCCCTAATTTTTGCCTGGATCGCCCTTTCGGGTTTTCGATCCACCAGGATAGCCATTTTTGCCTAAATCGCCTTTTCAGGTTTTCGATTTAGCGGCCTTTTATCATTCCACTTTTCTAGGAAAAGTACTTTTTAACAGCATCAGCATTGGTGGGAAGTGGCAATTCATCACCATCCATAGTTGCCAGGATTAGAGCGCCTCCGGAAAAGGCTCTAACCACCACAAATGGACCTTCATAATTCGGTGTCCACTTCCCCCTAGAGTCCTTGTGAATGGGCAAGATTTTCTTTAGCACCAAATCACCCTCTTGAAACACCCTGGGACGAACTTTCTTATCAAATGCCTTCTTAAGACGCCTCTGATAGAGTTGACCGTGACCTAACGCTTTTAAGCGTTTCTCCTCAATAAGGTTAAGCTCGTCGTACCTTGATTGAACCCATTCTGCCTCGTCTAACTTAGCCTCCATTAAGACTCTCATCGAGGGAATCTCCACTTCTATGGGAAGAACTGCTTCCATGCCATATACTAAGGAGTATGGGGTTGCCCCTGTTGAAGTTCGTACTGACGTACGATAACCATGTAACGCAAAAGGTAGCATCTCATGCCAATCCTTATACGTGACTACCATCTTCTGGATGATCTTCTTGATATTTTTGTTCGCAGCTTCAACAGCCCCATTCATCTTAGGTCGATATGGTGACGAGTTGTGATGCTCGATCTTGAACGTTGTGCATAATTCCTTCATGGTCTTGTTGTTGAGATTGGACCCATTATCAGTGATGATTTTGTTGGGAACCCCATATCGGCATATGATGTTGTTCTTTAAGAAACGGGCGACTACGTGCTTTGTGACATTCGCATAAGACGCGGCTTCCACCCACTTGGTAAAGTAGTCTATGGCCACCAAGATAAACCTATGCCCATTAGATGCTTTGGGTTCTATCATCCCGATCATGTCAATGCCCCACATAGAGAAAGGCCAAGGTGATGCTATAACATTCAGCGGGGTAGGCGGTACATGTATTTTGTCAGCATAAATCTGGCATTTATGGCAGGCTCTGGTGTAATGATAACAATCGGCTTCCATCGTTAACCAGTAGTAACCTGCCCTCAGGATTTTCTTCGCCATGGAGTGCCCATTTGCATGTGTGCCGAAAGACCCTTCGTGTATGTCCTTCATAAGCTGATTAGCTTCTTGTTCGTCCACACACCTCAATAAAACCATGTCATAATTCTGCTTGTACAATACTTCCCCATTCAAGAGGAACTTCGATGCTAGCCTCCGGAGGGTCCTTTTGTCAAGGCTAGAGGCCTCTGCCGGGTATTCCTGCTTCTCTAGATATCGTTTAATGTCAAAGAACCAGGGTTTACCATCTGGCTCTTCTGCTGTCGTCAAGCAATGTGCGGGTTCATCAAAACGCCTAATTTCAATGTGAGGCTGATGGTTGGGCCATATCAACTTGTACATGGAAGCCAAGGTTGCTAACGCATCTGCCATCTGATTCTCTTCCCGAGGAATATGAGAGAAAGTGATTTTGTCAAATTTTGGGAGTAACTTCAGCACGTAATCCCGATACGGAATTAGGTTGGCATGTCTTGTTTCCCAATCCCCTCTGATCTGATGTATCACCAGGGCGGAATCCCCAAATACTTCTAGCACCTTAATCTTCAACTCAATGGCTTCTTCCAACCCTAGTATGCAAGCTTCATACTCAGCCATGTTATTTGTACAGGTAAAACAGAGCTTTGCAGTGAATGGTAGATGGAAATTCTTGGGAGACATCAACACTGCCCCAATTCCATGGCCTATTGCATTTGAGGCACCGTCGAACATGAGAGTCCATCCTGCTTTTGGCTCGAGATTCTCCTCTTGTTCAGAGTCTTCAGCATCCTTGACAACCATAATGTCCTCATCTGGGAAGTCAAACTTCAAAGGTTGGTAATCCTCTAACGGTTGGTGAGCAAGATGGTCTGCCAGTACGCTTCCTTTGATTGCCTTTTGTGCAACATATTGAATATCGTATTCTGATAACAACATCTGCCATCGAGCAATCCTACCGGTAAGAGCTGGTTTCTCGAATATGTACTTGATGGGATCCATTTTAGATACCAACCAAGTCGTGTGAGTCAGCATGTACTGTCTGAGACGTTTGGCGGCCCATGCGAGTGCACAACAAGTCTTCTCGAGTAAGGAATATCTGGTCTCGCAATCATTAAACTTCTTGCTCAGATAATATATGGCATGTTCTTTTCTACCAGTCTCATCTTGTTGTCCCAATACACAACCCATGGACTCGTCGAGCACTGTTAAGTACATGATGAGGGGTCTACCTTCTGCAGGGGGCATCAGAATCGGTGGCTCTTGTAAGTATTCTTTGATTTTGTCGAAGGCTATTTGGCAGTCATCATTCCACTCCACGCCTTGATTCTTCCTCAGAAGCTTGAATATTGGTTTACATGTGGCAGTAAGATGAGAGATAAACCGAGCGATGTAATTCAGTCTTCCCAAGAAACCACGAACTTCCTTCTCAGTCCTTGGTGCAGGCATGTTCTGAATGGCTCAAACCTTGTCAGGATCTACCTCGATTCCCTTTTGGCTTACAATAAAGCCTAAGAGCTTCCCAGATCGAACCCCAAATGTGCATTTGTTAGGATTGAGTCTCAACCTAAACTTCCTCAGTCGAGCAAACAGTTTCTCCAGATTAGTGATATGTTCCTCTTCTGTCTGGGATTTGGCAATCATGTCGTCAACATACACTTCGATCTCTTTATGAATCATGTCATGAAAGAGGGTCACCATAGCGCGTTGATATGTTGCCCCAACATTCTTTAACCCAAACGGCATTACCTTGTAACAAAAGGTGCCCCAAGGGGTAATGAACGTGGTCTTCTCCATGTCCTCGGGATCCATTTTAATTTGGTTGTATCCAGAGAAGCCATCCATGAAGGAAAATACAGAGAACTGGGCTGTGTTATCTACCAATACATCGATGTGAGGTAATGGGAAATCGTCTTTGGGACTAGCTCTATTCAAGTCTCGGTAATCTACGCACATGCGGACCTTCCCATCTTTCTTTGGTACCGGTACAATGTTGGCAACCCATTGTGGGTACTTAGCGACTTCCAGGAAACCAGCGTCAAACTGCTTTCTCACCTCTTCTCTGATCTTGAGAGCCATATCCGGTCGAGTTCTTCTTAGCTTCTGTTTGACGGCAGAGCATTCTTCTTTAAGGGGAAGTTTGTGGGTTACGATATCAGTGTCTAATCCGGGCATATCTTGGTATGACCATGCAAACACATCATTATATTCATGGAGGAGCTCTATCAATCTAGTCTTCACTGTATCTTGAAGCGCGGCGCCTACCCTTACTTCTCTTTTGTCTTCTTCTGATCCCAGGTTGATAACTTTGACGTCCTCCTGGTGTGGTTGAATGACCTTCTCTTCTTGTCTGAGCAATCTGGCCAACTCTTCAGGGAGTTCGCACTCTTCACCCACTTCCTCTTCAGCTTGGTAGATTGGACAATCAAAGTCATGCCAGACCCTAGCAGTGTCGTTATCAATGGTCTCGGTGGTGTCTCTGCATGTTATGATTTATGCAGTTTATTTAGAAAGTGCGTGCATTAAAAATTGATGCCATTTTTGTAATAAAACGAAAGGAAAGGAACAAAAATTTGAATGCAAATCTCCATTTATTATTGATATAGAAAACTCTTGAAAAAGATAAAGGAGGCCCTACAACACGCCACTGTGCCTTGGGCAGAGCACAGGGTTTTGTCTAAAATAATAAAATTACTTTTGAAAAATTGAGGAACTTCCACAGCCTTCCAGTTTGTCAGTTCTTCATTGGGCGCGGCTTGTCGTATCCAGCTAGATACCTCCTCCTCATGATCTTCAACATTGATCATTGCCACCTGGTTGCCAAAAATGTGGCCAGCGCTGGTGAACGTTTCCTTTACAAGAGGGATATGCTCCTTATCATGTTGGTTACCGGCTTCAATTGACGATGGGTCATATCCTAACCCAAACTTGTCTCGCTTCTGGTTCACTTCCACCACTTTGCCCCAATCTTGAGCACTTTCACTTTCCATCACAGCCTTAGCTCCTTGCCACGAGGCCATGGACGGTCCTGACTTCGGAGTCTCCAATGTCTTTTGGACAGCCATCATATTTACCACTTCCAAGGACTGGAATGGTGTCTCGGTTATCTCGCCATCCACTTCGATATATCGGAAAGATGTTAAGTGGCTAACCAAGATATCCTCTTCCCCTCCAATCACAATCATCTTGTCATTGGTAATGAATTTTAGCTTTTGGTGTAAAGTGGAGGTGACGGCACCTGCAGAGTGGATCCACGGTCTTCCAAGTAGGCAACTATAACCGGGATGTATGTCCATAACTTGGAATGTGATATTGAAGAAAGTTGGACCTATTTTGATTGGTAGGTCAACCTCTCCTATCACTGCTCGTCTTGAGCCATCGAATGCTTTTACAATCAGGGTACTGGGCTTCATGTTCACCCCCTCCATTGGAAGCTTTATCAAAGTGGTTTTTGGCATGACGTTCAGTGAGGAACCTGTGTCCACTAATACCCTTGATAGTATAGTATCTATACACTTCAAGGAGATATGTAGGGCCTTGTTATGGTTCTTTCCCTCAACTGGTAGTTCATCATCATTAAACCCCAAAAAATTTCCAGTGGTTACGCAAGCTATCACATCGTCAAACTGTTCTATTGTTATGTCTTTCGTGATATGTGCTGCGCTTAACACTTTCAACAATGAATTCCTGTGTGCTTCTGAGTTGAGCAACAGAGATAACATGGAGATTTTTGAAGGTGTTTGATTCAATTGGTCCACCACTTTATAATCACTTTTCTTGATTATCCTTAGAAATTCCTCAGCCTCCTCACGAGTGACCGCAGCTTTAGGCGACAGATGCATTTCTTGCATTTCTTGATTTGGGACAGGGATTTGGACAGGAGTAGCAATTTCTTTCCCTTTGGCTTTTGTAGAAGCATCAACAGCCCTTGGCGCGAACACTCGGCCACTACGCGTCATTCCGGCTGGCCCCACAATTGAGGTAACGTTTGGTTCGTTGATTACCACGGGTTGGTCTTCCTGCCCTTGCTTAAAAGCTCTGGGCTGATATATCCATGGTACCGCCTTCTCATCCTTATATGCGAACGGTGCTGGAAACTCTATCACCAATGGGTTTATGGGGATTTCCACATTAACCTCATCATAAGGAATGGCCACATTAACCTGATCATAAGGGATGGCCACATTAACCTCATCGAAAGGGATGTCCACGTTAACCTCATCATAAAGGATGTCTACCACGACAGCTATCTCTTTCTCTTCTTTGTTCTTAACACGGCGATTTATCTGTAACTCGCCTCGGTCCAGCATTTGTTGTATAAAATTCCTCAACCCTTTATCGTTCTCATCATTGACCAGCTCTTCTGGGACTAGACCACTTTTTAGCAGTTGTGCCCCTATCATGGTGATAGGGGTTTGAATCTCTTCAACCTTAAGAATCAGTTCTCCCTGATCACTCTCTTCAATGGCACTGACGGAAGCATCTCCATGTGTTGGCATGGGATTAGTGTTCACGTTCGGGCGTCTTGGAGTGAAAGTAACAACTTTTGCTTCAATCAGGTCTTGTACCCTATTTTGGAATGCAAAACAATTCTCCAGAGTATGGCCGGGCGCTCCCATGTGAAATTCACAATGGGCATTAGCGTCATATCCGGGTGGATATGGAAAAACAGCTGGTTTCAGCTCCCTCAATGTCAGAAGGCCCTCCTTTTGCAAATATGGGAATATTTGGCTATAAGGTACTGGTAGAGGGTCAAGTTGCCTTCTTGGAGGCTTTGGCTTGAATTGTCTTGGTGGTGCTGCGTTCTGTTGTTGACGAGGTTGTTGATGATGTGGTTGATACATTGGTTGTTGTTGTATGGGTTGTTGATAGGGTATGGGTACCACGGCAGCGACTTGGCCATATGAAGCTTGTTGCTTCCCCTTATAGCCTCTAGATACAGCGTTCGTTTCACCCTCTCTTTTCTTCTGAAAGCCTCCAGAATACTTTTTCGGTGCGCTAGAGGTTGCCACGGCTCCTGAAATCTTTCCATCCCTCAGACCCTTTTCTATGCGGTCTCCGATTGTGACCAGATGTGCAAAATCGGATGCTGCGCTGCTCACTAATCTATCAAAAAATGGGTCCTTCAACGTGTCCACAAATATTCCAGTCATTTCCTTTTCGGACAATGGTGGCTCTACCTGAGCAGCCAACTCTCTCCATCGTTGGGCGTATTCTTTAAAGGACTCATTTTCTTTCATTGCCATCCCTTGCAACTGCATTCGGTCAGGTGCCATATCCAAATTATATTTGTACTGACGGAGGAATGCGTCAGCCAAATCTTCCCAGTTTTGAATCCGCCCTTGCTCTAAGCTCATGTACCATCTCAGAGATGCTCCACTCAAGCTGTCTTGGAAACAGTGTATAAGCAGTTTGTCATTTTCGGTATGAGCAGCCATTTTCCTGAAGTACATCACTAGGTGACTTCTTGGGCAGGTCTGGCCTTGGTATTTCTCGAAATCAGGAGTTTTAAATTTAGCCGGGATGACCAAATTTGATACCAGACGCATGTTCATGGCAGAGGCACCGAAGATATTATTCCCTTCGATAGCTTTGATCTTCTTTTCCAAGGCACGAAGCCTATCTGCAGATGGATCTGGAAGTGTTTTAGGCTTTGGTTGATCCGGCACATAGAAAGCTTCATACGGGTCATCTCCCATTTCGGACCCATAATGAGCAGGTGCTTCAGAAGGCTCTGCACGATCCCCCTCTCCTTTGCTTCCTATTGGTATGTGAACCAGACTCTTCTTGGCGTGGACGTAGCTCTCATCTGGGTGGACCAAACTTGATGGGTTATCATTCCTTCTAGCCTCATTTTCTGCATCAGCAACCCTCTCTCTCTGGGCGATGGCGAGCATTGTTTCCAGCAGTTGATCCATCTTCTCTTGGATCGTATTGATGTCTGACCTCATGGTAGCTTGGTTAGCCTCCACTTGCTCTAACGTCATCTTGTAGTTGCTTCGCGTCTCGTATCGGTGTTGATTAGTCAGCGTTACTGGATAGAGGGCAAAAGGTTGGGTAAGTTTTTTTTGTTTTTTTCGTTTTTATGAAGCATGATGCATGAAGATGCGAATGTTATGCATATTTCATTTTCAGGGAATTTTCATCACAGTTGTAGTTATATTAAGCATTCGAAGAAAACATAAAGTTAGGAAATAAAAATGAGGATCATCCTCCTCTATTCAAATGTTTAAAGTACGGAGTACAAAGGCATAACCGCCCAAATCAATACAGCTCAAATACTAAACTGAATATAAGAAAAACAACAGAATCACACAGCAGTCTTTCGAGTTATGAGTTCTTCTAATTCAAGCTTGAACCTCTTCACCATCCCCTGACACATCATAACAAAATGGATTACGGCGGGATGTGTGCCATGTTGGTCCAATCCTTCCACCGCCTCTCTCAACCTCCAAGGCATTTCTTGGGTCGTCCAGTTGCAGAATTGTACCAAACCGTTGAGCTTTGCACAGTACCCATCTTTGTCCGCTTGCAAGAAATTGATAGTTCTCCTAAAGGTATCGTAATCCTCAATGACTTGCTCTCTTTCCCTTAGCCATATCACACTGTCTTGATGGAATGCCTCGAATCTATCTTGCCAATGTTGAGCAACTTCTCTAGCATCTTTTGCTTCTTGACATTTCTCGGCCCAAGTCGTAGGTGTGACTCGAGAAGCTTCAAGGGCTCTTTCTTTAAGTCGGCGCTCGTGCTCGGCTTGGGTCTCAGCATTATGGAGGGAGATAGTGAGATCTTGTATTTTAGCCTCCAATATCTCTCTAACTTCCTTTTTCTCTTCTGTAGCTCGTAGCCACCATCGCCTATTCTTCTGGCATTCTTTCTCAACTTGTCTTAACTGCTCTTTAAGGGTTTCTAGGCAGTGATCAGCTTGTTCCATGCCTACCTTCACTTTCTTTCTCTTATGTTCTTCCTTGTTGACCTTTTCCTCAGTCGCTTCAAGCTGGGCCTTCTTCCTCTCTAGTTCCCATCTTATTTCATTTCTTTCATTTGAAACTTGTTGGAAGCTGGTCTGTAGCTCTTCATTTTCTCGTCCAAGTCTTGCTATAGTAGCTCTCAATGCTTCCACCTCTTCCATGGAGACAGGAATGGGTTCTGGTGGTGAAGGTTGAGTTGGAGGATCGAGGATGAATGGCAGCTTGATCTCTAGACTTCTTCTGGTGACCCATTGATGATAGGGTTCTCTATCCCCTATGACACCCTTTCCTTTGTCTTGTCCTCTAAAGCGAACTTTCTCCCAGGCTCGGATAACCCTTCTCAGCATAACGGGATCGTCCATATCATGGAACACAAAACCTTCTAACAACTGGTCATCCGGCTTATAGGTGATAGGGTAACCCAACTGCCTCATCGCTAAAATAGGATTGTAGTTAATGCATCCTTTTGACCCTATCAATGGTACGTTCGAAAATTCTCCACAACTAGTAATTGTATCTCCCACATTCAAGCCATGAGGATACCAAATAATGGTATTTTCAGTGAGTCCTACTAGCTTTTGAGACCACTCATATCCATCCATATTTTCAATTGTATCAACCTCTTTGAACACATGAGAGACAAGCCATTGGTAAAGGAGTGGTATGCAACATAACATCAGTCCTCCCTCCTTCTCAAAGCGTAAGTGCAAGGTGTGATAAACATCTGCTAGGAGTGCGGGTACTGGATCTTCATTCTTAACCTTGACGGCCCAAAACACGCTAATAGCTGCTACATCAATTAACTTCTCCATGTTAGGAAATAACACCAATCCAAAAATAAGTAAAGCCATAATAGTATCATGGGCTTCCCACTTCTGGGCTTTGGCAAAGCTTTGAGCAGTTTTCTCCAGGTACTCTTGTGGAATTCCTTGCACCTTCCCCCAAATTTTGATGTTAGGGGTTAGATCTTTGACTGGGATGTCTAGTACTTCTGCCAACTCTTCGGGTTTAGGGATTTGACCTAGCCCCCTGTATGGTCCCTTCTTCTGCTTAGGAGAGTCCAATATTCTTCCGAATTCTTCCAAAGTCGGGGCCAACTGGAAATCTCTAAAGAGGAAACTTCTGAGTGGTGGATCATAAAACTGGGCTAGTGCGGTAATAGCTTCTTTCTGCACCGGTACAGACAACAAGTGTAGAATCTTCCCATATTTGAGTGTGAATGCATCTCGACGGATATTAGTCAACCCATCTCTGAATGCAATGAACTTCTTCACACACGGTACCTTAGCTTTGATTTGGAATGTTTTTTTCTTTCCTGACTCCATTTGTTCTTGAATGCTTAATTAACTGAAAATTTTGAAATTCCCTGAAAATAAGAAAGTGTGTAAATGATTTTGCTATGCTCATAATGAATGCAACATGATGTTTATGCAATGACAGGGATCCAGGTTTCACATATATCACAAGGTTCAACTTAACAACGGTTCTATGTCTTTTACCCCACACATCAAGGATTGCTCCTAAGGTTATCCATTTTCATGATAAGAAATTAGAGTCATGGACCAAGTTCAGTCTTCCATCGCAATAATGGGCTAGCCACATTGAAATGGAAGTTCTGAATCGGTCTACTCTAAGTGGGATCCTCGTATTGTTCGAACAGGGTGTACACCCTTCGGTTCAATACTACACGATCGCCAATCATGAAGACGGACTTCAGTTTAAGATGAGGTTCCCAGAGTCATGGACCATGTTCAACGTTTCCTCGCAATGATGGGCTAGCCATATTATGATGGAAACTCTGAACAGATCTACTCTAGGTGGAGTTCTCGTATTGTCCCAATGAGGTGTACACCCCCCGGTTCAATACTACACAACTCCGGGTTCTAAGTTCTTCTCAAAGCTCGGGTACGGAGCTTATCTCACAACATATATCAAACACCACAGATCACCCAACACAAAGCAGAATAAATTACATAGCATAAATAATACATCAAGATATACATAAGCAAATAAAAAGCGGTATTTTAACATTCATAGCAAATTGACTAAGTTAGGCTTGACTCTCTCTTGCTTGGAGCAAATCCCCAGCAGAGTCGCCATCTGTCGCATCTCGAAAAATACGATTCCTCGCGATGGTCGCGGAAAAATTTAGTTCGAACAGAGTCGCCACCGAACTTTATTTACCCTAATAAAGGGATAGGAAAATATCGATAAAACCTTTTAGAAAATAGAATAATGGTCATCGCAACCATATTCGGGTTCGGGAGTCGATTACGCAAGGGGAAGGTATTAGCACCTCTCACGTCCGTTGTACTCAACGGGAACCTTTTAGTCCAATTTGCTATTTGAATGTTAATTACATGTTATTTGCTTTTCTTCGGGTAATTAGAATTGATGATAGATATGGGTGAAGACCTCAGGAGGGGGAAATGGGAGGTTTTTTATTAGTGTGCTCGCGAAGATACAGCAATCTCCTGCCTACGTATCCTTATAGTGCAATAAGGAAATCAGAGCATTCGTAGTTCGGGCAACTACGGTTTTGTTGGTGTCTTTTATGAACGACTGTGTAGGTCGGCGTTCTAACGGCTAAACGCTGGCTTGTCTACTCTCGGCGGAGGCTTAAGCACTGGTTTGTTGTGCGCATTAGAAAGGATTAACAGTGTTCTTTTGAAAAGAATTTTTAAATTGTTGGTCGCACGAGGGCGAAGAATTAGATTTGATTTGTGAAAGTGTCTTGAAGAATTCGATTGGTTTTGATTGGATGACGAAGATTCGAGCAATGTGGCGTACGCCAATTATTCGAATAATCGAGAGATAATGAAGCGGATGCTCACTATTCTCCTTTTCATTCAAAGATTAATTATTAAAATAAAGCTTTTAGAATTTATAATTAATTGAGGGAGTAATTTTAGTTTTAAGGAGTTTTGGGGTTTTAATTAAATGACAAAAATTCGAGCAATATGGCGTACGCCAATTATTCGAATAATCGAGAGATAATGGAGCGGATGCTCATTAATCTCCTTTTCATTTAAAGATTAATTTAAAAAGTGCTTTTAGAATTTGTAATTAATTTGAGAAAATAATCTTAATTTTATAGAATTGTTAGGGTTTTAATTAAATGACGACAATTCGAGCAATATGGCGTACGCCAATTATTCGAATAGTCGAGAGGTAGTAAAGCGGAAGCTTACTATTCTCCTTTTCATTCAAAATTAATTTAAATAATGCTTTTAGGATTTGTAATTAATTTGAGAAATAATAATTTGTAAATGATTTTAAGAGAATATTAGAATAGTTAAATTGGGAAAATGATTTTAATTTTATAGAGTTTTTTAAGGTTTTAATTAAATGACGACAATTCGAGCAATATGGCGTACGCCAATTATTCGAATAATCGAGAGATAATAAAGCGGAAGCTTATTAATCTCCTTTTCATTTAAATATTAATTATAAAAAAAAACTTTTAGAATTTAATTAATTAATTTGGGGAATATATTAATTTTATGGATTTTTAGGATTTTAATTGAATGACGAAAATCCGAGCAATATGGCGTACGCCAATTATTCGGGTAATCGAGAGATAGTGAAGCGGAAGCTTACTATTATCCTTTTCATTCAAGATTAATTTTGAATAATTTTTGGAGAGTATATTAATTAAATATGTTGAAATTTTTTAGAATTAATCGGATTTTAAGAAGACCATTTGGCTTTGAGCCAAGGTAATATATATCATGACTTGCTCATTTGTTACTAATAATAAATTCATTACTCTCTTAGATATCATACTCTAAAAAAAAATAGATAAATTAAGCACAAGATCAAAGTCATATTGGGAAAGGAAAAAACAATTGTTTCCAATACATTATTATTACAAATACTATATGATTACTTAGATAATATATAAAAATGGAAAATAAATTAGTAAATAAATAAAGAAAAAGATAGCAGTGTAAAGTCTGAAGAGGTACCCTTAGAAATGGACCCCTATAGTAGGTCAAGGCCCCAATAATGGCCAATCTATTCATCCATTCAGGTCGGGCCCAAAGGCCCAAACCCTTTCTGCCTAGGAAGCTCTAGCGCTCAGAATGGAGAATGGGAATTGAGGGAGGCGGCGCCTCTACCTCTCTCATGCGGAACAAGTGGCCAAATTGTGGGGCAACCAACACGACGTGGCAATATAGCATGCATAACACTTGGGGCGGTAAACAGAGACGCCAACAGATCAATAATGGCTTTTAATACTCCTTTAAAAATGCAACGGTTCAATGAGGATTCAAAATGCTTTTCCATATTCCAAGTATACTCTTCATGAGCATTAAATGGAAGAATAATGGGCTTTGAGAAGACAAACGTAAAACCTTTTAAAAATCCAATGCTAATGTTCATTAATAACCTAAAAAAAACAAAAAAAAGGAATTTCCATAGTATTTGATAAATCCTCTATATTTTCTCAGTCTTTACCGAATCTGCTTATTCTCTTCTCTTAACCTTGTTTTTTTTCTTCCTCTGTTCAGCCTCAACATTGAAGCAAACAGGGTAGTAGCGACATAAATCCACGACGGCACCTCTATACAACCAGGGCGGCGCCGTCGCGAGTACTTAAAACCAACATCAAAACTCCTAACCAAACAATCGTTCCTAAACCCAAATCTAAACAAACAGCGAAATCCAAAGAGCCAGATTCGGAAAACAAACACAATCAGAAACCTGAGTTTTCAGCTTAAAATCAAAACCATGGTAACAACAATTTTATGCAATAATCATGGGGTTTGCGTTCTATGAGGCGGTATAAACAAGGCGGTAACATCAAATCACGCAAAGGGGAAATGTTAAATACCAAATCGGAGCTAGTCCGACGTTTCAACTCCGGCAAGGTGAGGTAAATGATCCTTAGCGTCCTTCAAGGTCCTTTCTTCCTCTCGAACTTTCCGTCTTCTTCGCTTCCTCTTTAACGATTTGGGTTTGTTTCGGTTTTGACAGGGGCTTAGCTCGAGCTTGTTGAGCTTCGGTGTGAAAATCTCAACAAGTTCAAAATGGAGCTTTTTAATGAGGGTTTTGGAATGATTTCTCCAGAGTAACGGCGCAGAAATTCGGATCCCTCTTCAGTGGATTTCCCTCCCTTCTTATAGAGGTGGTACGAGGTTTATACGTCCTTATCCTTCATGAGCTGGCAAATCTATTCAGAATCATTCCGTTAGAGAGGAATTTTTGGGCTGGATTTGGTGGGGACCAAGGTATGTGAGTCATTTCCTCAATTTGTCTGTAGCGAAATCCACCAAAAAGTGTGGTCCTGTATTAGCTCTATTTTACTGATGTGGAATACTCATGTATTGTGGTTAAAAATCCTATTTTTTACCGTCCTGTCTTGAACTTGCATTGTGTATTGTTTATTGTTGCATTTCCTTGGCTGAAAAGGCTTGTGCTTCTTCTGTTTTGACTCTGTTTTTTCGCTGCTGTAGCAGCTTCATCCTTGGACTCTCATTCAGTAACTTGCGATTCATGCACACGTGATTAGTTTTTCTCAATTTCTGCAGGCTGCAATATGCTCCTTAGGATATGGAAACAAAGCGTACAAGGAGTTGTCGTGGTTAACGGGCATGCTGCTTAGATCTCGAGTAATTTCTTTTGTAATGCCAACATGTCTTTAGATCACAGGTTGGGACTTGTGTGAACCTTCCTTTAATGCGTGACTTATTAGTTGACAATAGGTACCTTGGTTTAATCGTGGTATGTGGCTACCGCAGGTCTCGTTACGGCTGATGCATTGCCTAGTTCTTCACGTTGCAGGTTGGGTTTTACAGTTAGGCCTGCTAATTTTATCGATCCTGCTGTCTTGCTGAAGATTTCCTCACCCATTGGCTTGTATATCAGGTCCTGCAGCAGGTTTGTGACAGGTCTTGCCGTCCTAATCCGTGCGTCATGTCTTTATCATGGTTTAGTTTCCTGCTACAAGTTGGTCATGGAAAATACGCAGCATAGCCATTTGGAAGCTCATGTAATGGATTTATCTTATAATGCCAATGATTTGTTTTTCCCTTGCAGGTTGTATACATGTCGGCAATGCGATTAGAGAGTGATTTGCAAACCCGGAGATGGCTCAAATATCGGCTTTGCTTTATTTCCTCTTGTGCAGCAGGCACAATACTGAAGATGACGATGTATCGATTTAAATGCCGTGAATTGCTGCTGATTCATGTTTCTGTTGTTTCCGTCATTGCTATTTTGGTCACAGCTTTGGAGCTTTGGGGAATCATATGGGGGACACCGTTGAAACTCTTATTCGATTTACAAATGCCTTTATCTTCGAGTTGCATTGGCTACCATTTGGCGTCATTGTGATGTCTTCATTTGCAGCCAACTCAATGTTGCGGCTTTGCTTGGAACACTACCGTTAGCAATTCTGGTTTGCTATACCGTTATGCTATTTGCTTGGCCACTCTGCGGTTTTGGAATGTTGTTGTGTTTGTATGAACATGCTGTATTGTATGAACATGTGATATTATTAGCTATTGTGTTAGCATTTGAATGAAATTTTGTCATGGTAACAATTACTTTTTGGTTTTGGACATTTAGAATGAATTTCAATCTCGTAGATTGGTGCATGTTACATAATGCCGGTTCTGGACATTTGCCTGTGAAGTAGCTTAACAAACCTTCCTGTGTTGTTTGGTTCATGGTACATAATGCCGGCTTATTTGTTTAATCCATGAAATGGATATGACGGCTTTCATGACAGGGGTGTACTGCCATGCCTTTGGTTCGTTCCACTGATAGGTCACCGCTTAATTTTGGTGCATCCTGCTGTTTTGGTTTTTCCAACAGGTTATGCTCAATGCTGACTATGGAAAGAAAAACGCAGGGGGATTCTATTGCATTCTGTTAGCAGCCACACAGGAAAAGTACCGGATTCTGCGGCGGATTAAGGTTTGACAAGAACTGCCTTGATGGTGGTTTCACACTCACGGCTCGTGGTGAATTTGCGGTGTAGTTTTGTATATGTTGTAACGATGCTTAGGTTATGTACTTTGTTCATTGTATTTGTGTATGTCAGCATGTGAGTTGGTTTTTGGTTGTAATGAGAATGGACAGGGTTTATGTAATGGTTTTCAATGGTTGATGTAATGTAAATTGGCTTTTGGAATGAACACGATTTACATTGTCTTATGTATGGTAGTGTAAAAAACAGTGGGCTAATGATTTATTGATCAAGGTCCAACATAATGAAATTGTCTGGTTTAAGGTGATTTGGAAAAGAACATGAGAATGACCAGGAATGGCTTTTTTAGCCACATGATTGACTATGGTCCACCGTTGACCAAAAGTCAACGGTTAACAAAAGTCAACAGTTTATCAAAATTTCCAAATTTTGCACCTTTTTTATACATAGACAACGGAATGTAATCTAATTGTCAGTTGAATGAAATTTTTGTAAATGAAGGAATTTGGTATGAATTTGGAATATATGATTTGTTATGCATATGATGCAAAAATAAAATGAAAACAATTCTGTGAAAATTTAAATATGCCTGGACAAAATTGGGGTATGACAGCTGCCCCTATTTAATTACCTTGAACCAGAAAGTATGAATGTCAACAGGCTTCGTACATTCGTGGTGGAAGATAATTAAATACTAAAAGACCCGAATTTTGTCCTTTGAAATGCAATGGAGAAATGCAGAAAGAAAAATGCAGTGGGAAATACAGTAAGAAAGGTAAAATGAGGTAAATGAAACAGTCGAGACTATCTGGGAATCGTCAGAACAGTATCTTGGATGTCATAATCGAGATATTCCAGTAATGGAATGATACCTCAACTGTATCTAAGATTTTCTGATAATTAGCAGAACAATGTCTCGATTTGAACGCACGAGATTCTCTGAGGATCAACGAAGCAGTACCTTATATGATATAATTGAGATATTCCGACAAGGGAATGATACCTCAACCGTATCTAAGATTCTCCGAGGATACCTAGAGCAGTATCTCAAAAGAAAAACTAGAATGAGACTCCTCATATTGATGAGACAGCATCTCAAACAGCGAAAGATGAGATTCTCTGTATCGAATCGAAGCAGCATCTCATATGATAGAATTAAGATATTCCGAACAAGGGAATGATACCTTAATTGAATCTGAGACTCTCCGAGGATACTAGAGCAGTATCTCAAAAGAAAAACTAGAATGAGACTCCTCATATTGATGAGACAGCATCTCAAACAGCGAAAGATGAGATTCTCTGTATCGAGTCGAAGCAGCATCTCATATGATAGAATTAAGATATTCCGAACAAGGGAATGATACCTTAATTGAATCTGAGACTCTTCGAGGATACTAGAGCAGTATCTCAAAAGAAAAACTAGAATGAGACTCCTCATATTGATGAGACAGCATCTCAAACAGCGAAAGATGAGATTCTCTGTATCGAGTCGAAGCAGCATCTCATATGATAGAATTAAGATATTCCGAACAAGGGAATGATACCTTAATTGAATCTGAGACTCTTCGAGGATACTAGAGCAGTATCTCAAAAGAAAAACTAGAATGAGACTCCTCATATTGATGAGACAGCATCTCAAACAGCGAAAGATGAGATTCTCTGTATCGAGTCGAAGCAATATCTCATATGATAGAATTAAGATATTCCGAACAAGGGAATGATACCTTAATTGAATCTGAGACTCTTCGAGGATACTAGAGCAGTATCTCAAAAGAAAAAACTGGAATGAGACTCCTCATATTGATGAGACAGTATCTCAAACAGTAAATAAAATGAGATTCTCCATATAAATGAAGTAATATCTCAAAGAATGAAAGTCTGTTGGGGGGATATTTTTAGAAAAGATTCCTTTTGGAGGAAATCTGATGAAGAAGCTCTGTAGGGAAGAAGCTCACAAGAGACCTTTATGGTAACTTCTGCTTGGGGAGCAGTGGTAGCAAAGAAAATGCTGGGAATATCACTATCAACCATGAAGTTGAGAGAAATGACTGGCCAGGAAATGATTCCTTGAGCGTACGTAGGGTAATAACTGTATTTGGGAAATGAGGAAAATCTAGGATAGACATGAATGACCTTAGATCCTTATCATATTATGTTTGATTTTTGTATGATGTTCCACTTTGGGTGGAAATGCCATGCATGGGAGGATGCCTGAGGTGTATGCATTATGCATTTGTTGGGGATATTTAACTATGCATACAGAGATGCGAATCATATAAGGTTATGCATATGTATGCCAATGATTGGTAGGATTGGTTTGATGAGTCTTCCTGTTTGGCAGGAAAGTTATGCATGAAATGATGCATGTGATGCATGTGGGAATGCAACCGGGTAATTGGAATATGCCCTGATTGGGACGTTTTTTGCTTTGGGTGATGGTGCCAGCGGTGTGGACTTTTTGTTATGATGGAGATCAAAATTTTGATGCTCCGCAGGGTGATTTTGGGAATATATTCGGGATGCCCCAAACCACTGAAGGGTTCAGACTTCTCAACACGCGATACTCCAACTACGATTTAATGTTTCTGCTGGAAATGCATTAGAGACTTGCCCCGGTTTGGCTATACCATGAGTATATCTTTGAGAGGTGATGATTAACAATTGGAATGGATACAGGTGCCTGCACACAGTCCTATACCTTTATGAACAACAAGAGCAAACTTGGGAACTAAGAGGTTCCTCCTTTTACTATTTCAAAAGCAATTTTATTACTTTATTCGATTATGTGTTTTTATTTTCTCCAAAATCTTTAAGAGTGATGTTTATAAAAAATAAAGGTGCTTTGCAAACAAACAGATAAAAATGCAAAATAATTTGGGCACAACTTTTGTCGAGAAGATTTCTCTTTTATTGATTTGACCCTTAAATGGGCGATTGTACATAAAGATGCAATTCCTTAATGAGGTAAATGCTGTGTGTAAAAACAAAGCGGCAATAAAATTGAGTTCCTATTGAGTCTCCACACTGCTATGATCCTTATGTCTTTGATAATCCAATCACCTTGCCTTTGAAAAAAAAAGTCGGGTGGATTGATTCTTTGTCTTCAAGGGACATGCTAGATGCCTGAAAGTACAGTTCTTTGCCTTGGAATTAATCCCTAACTTTTGCCTGGATCGCCCTTTCGGGTTTTCGATCCACCGGGATACCCATTTTTGCCTGAGCCGCCCTTTCGGGTTTTCAACTCAGCGGGTCAATTTTTTTATTTTTATCCCTAATTTTTGCCTGGATCGCCCTTTCGGGTTTTCGATCCACCAGGATAGCCATTTTTGCCTAAATCGCCTTTTCAGGTTTTCGATTTAGCGGCCTTTTATCATTCCACTTTTCTAGGCAAAGTACTTTTTAACAGCATCAGCATTGGTGGGAAGTGGCAATTCATCACCATCCATAGTTGCCAGGATTAGAGCGCCTCCGGAAAAGGCTCTAACCACCACAAATGGACCTTCATAATTCGGTGTCCACTTCCCCCTAGAGTCCTTGTGAATGGGCAAGATTTTCTTTAGCACCAAATCACCCTCTTGAAACACCCTGGGACGAACTTTCTTATCAAATGCCTTCTTAAGACGCCTCTGATAGAGTTGACCGTGACCTAACGCTTTTAAGCGTTTCTCCTCAATAAGGTTAAGCTCGTCGTACCTTGATTGAACCCATTCTGCCTCGTCTAACTTAGCCTCCATTAAGACTCTCATCGAGGGAATCTCCACTTCTATGGGAAGAACTGCTTCCATGCCATATACTAAGGAGTATGGGGTTGCCCCTGTTGAAGTTCGTACTGACGTACGATAACCATGTAACGCAAAAGGTAGCATCTCATGCCAATCCTTATACGTGACTACCATCTTCTGGATGATCTTCTTGATATTTTTGTTCGCAGCTTCAACAGCCCCATTCATCTTAGGTCGATATGGTGACGAGTTGTGATGCTCGATCTTGAACGTTGTGCATAATTCCTTCATGGTCTTGTTGTTGAGATTGGACCCATTATCAGTGATGATTTTGTTGGGAACCCCATATCGGCATATGATGTTGTTCTTTAAGAAACGGGCGACTACGTGCTTTGTGACATTCGCATAAGACGCGGCTTCCACCCACTTGGTAAAGTAGTCTATGGCCACCAAGATAAACCTATGCCCATTAGATGCTTTGGGTTCTATCATCCCGATCATGTCAATGCCCCACATAGAGAAAGGCCAAGGTGATGCTATAACATTCAGCGGGGTAGGCGGTACATGTATTTTGTCAGCATAAATCTGGCATTTATGGCAGGCTCTGGTGTAATGATAACAATCGGCTTCCATCGTTAACCAGTAGTAACCTGCCCTCAGGATTTTCTTCGCCATGGAGTGCCCATTTGCATGTGTGCCGAAAGACCCTTCGTGTATGTCCTTCATAAGCTGATTAGCTTCTTGTTCGTCCACACACCTCAATAAAACCATGTCATAATTCTGCTTGTACAATACTTCCCCATTCAAGAGGAACTTCGATGCTAGCCTCCGGAGGGTCCTTTTGTCAAGGCTAGAGGCCTCTGCCGGGTATTCCTGCTTCTCTAGATATCGTTTAATGTCAAAGAACCAGGGTTTACCATCTGGCTCTTCTGCTGTCGTCAAGCAATGTGCGGGTTCATCAAAACGCCTAATTTCAATGTGAGGCTGATGGTTGGGCCATATCAACTTGTACATGGAAGCCAAGGTTGCTAACGCATCTGCCATCTGATTCTCTTCCCGAGGAATATGAGAGAAAGTGATTTTGTCAAATTTTGGGAGTAACTTCAGCACGTAATCCCGATACGGAATTAGGTTGGCATGTCTTGTTTCCCAATCCCCTCTGATCTGATGTATCACCAGGGCGGAATCCCCAAATACTTCTAGCACCTTAATCTTCAACTCAATGGCTTCTTCCAACCCTAGTATGCAAGCTTCATACTCAGCCATGTTATTTGTACAGGTAAAACAGAGCTTTGCAGTGAATGGTAGATGGAAATTCTTGGGAGACATCAACACTGCCCCAATTCCATGGCCTATTGCATTTGAGGCACCGTCGAACATGAGAGTCCATCCTGCTTTTGGCTCGAGATTCTCCTCTTGTTCAGAGTCTTCAGCATCCTTGACAACCATAATGTCCTCATCTGGGAAGTCAAACTTCAAAGGTTGGTAATCCTCTAACGGTTGGTGAGCAAGATGGTCTGCCAGTACGCTTCCTTTGATTGCCTTTTGTGCAACATATTGAATATCGTATTCTGATAACAACATCTGCCATCGAGCAATCCTACCGGTAAGAGCTGGTTTCTCGAATATGTACTTGATGGGATCCATTTTAGATACCAACCAAGTCGTGTGAGTCAGCATGTACTGTCTGAGACGTTTGGCGGCCCATGCGAGTGCACAACAAGTCTTCTCGAGTAAGGAATATCTGGTCTCGCAATCATTAAACTTCTTGCTCAGATAATATATGGCATGTTCTTTTCTACCAGTCTCATCTTGTTGTCCCAATACACAACCCATGGACTCGTCGAGCACTGTTAAGTACATGATGAGGGGTCTACCTTCTGCAGGGGGCATCAGAATCGGTGGCTCTTGTAAGTATTCTTTGATTTTGTCGAAGGCTATTTGGCAGTCATCATTCCACTCCACGCCTTGATTCTTCCTCAGAAGCTTGAATATTGGTTTACATGTGGCAGTAAGATGAGAGATAAACCGAGCGATGTAATTCAGTCTTCCTAAGAAACCACGGACTTCCTTCTCAGTCCTTGGTGCAGGCATGTTCTGAATGGCTCGAACCTTGTCAGGATCTACCTCGATTCCCTTTTGGCTTACAATAAAGCCTAAGAGCTTCCCAGATCGAACCCCAAATGTGCATTTGTTAGGATTGAGTCTCAACCTAAACTTCCTCAATCGAGCAAACAGTTTCTCCAGATTAGTGATATGTTCCTCTTCTGTCTGGGATTTGGCAATCATGTCGTCAACATACACTTCGATCTCTTTATGAATCATGTCATGAAAGAGGGTCACCATAGCACGTTGATATGTTGCCCCAGCATTCTTTAACCCAAACGGCATTACCTTGTAACAAAAGGTGCCCCAAGGGGTAATGAACGTGGTCTTCTCCATGTCCTCGGGATCCATTTTAATTTGGTTGTATCCAGAGAAGCCATCCATGAAGGAAAATACAGAGAACTGGGCTGTGTTATCTACCAATACATCGATGTGAGGTAATGGGAAATCGTCTTTGGGACTAGCTCTATTCAAGTCTCGGTAATCTACGCACATGCGGACCTTCCCATCTTTCTTTGGTACCGGTACAATGTTGGCAACCCATTGTGGGTACTTAGCGACTTCCAGGAAACCAGCGTCAAACTGCTTTCTCACCTCTTCTCTGATCTTGAGAGCCATATCCGGTCGAGTTCTTCTTAGCTTCTGTTTGACGGCAGAGCATTCTTCTTTAAGGGGAAGTTTGTGGGTTACGATATCAGTGTCTAATCCGGGCATATCTTGGTATGACCATGCAAACACATCATTATATTCATGGAGGAGCTCTATCAATCTAGTCTTCACTGTATCTTGAAGCGCGGCGCCTACCCTTACTTCTCTTTTGTCTTCTTCTGATCCCAGGTTGATAACTTTGACGTCCTCCTGGTGTGGTTGAATGACCTTCTCTTCTTGTCTGAGCAATCTGGCCAACTCTTCAGGGAGTTCGCACTCTTCACCCACTTCCTCTTCAGCTTGGTAGATTGGACAATCAAAGTCATGCCAGACCCTAGCAGTGTCGTTATCAATGGTCTCGGTGGTGTCTCTGCATGTTATGATTTATGCAGTTTATTTAGAAAGTGCGTGCATTAAAAATTGATGCCATTTTTGTAATAAAACGAAAGGAAAGGAACAAAAATTTGAATGCAAATCTCCATTTATTATTGATATAGAAAACTCTTGAAAAAGATAAAGGAGGCCCTACAACACGCCACTGTGCCTTGGGCAGAGCACAGGGTTTTGTCTAAAATAATAAAATTACTTTTGAAAAAATTGAGGAACTTCCACAGCCTTCCAGTTTGTCAGTTCTTCATTGGGCGCGGCTTGTCGTATCCAGCTAGATACCTCCTCCTCATGATCTTCAACATTGATCATTGCCCCCTGGTTGCCAAAAATGTGGCCAGCGCTGGTGAACGTTTCCTTTACAAGAGGGATATGCTCCTTATCATGTTGGTTACCGGCTTCAATTGACGATGGGTCATATCCTACCCCAAACTTGTCTCGCTTCTGGTTCACTTCCACCACTTTGCCCCAGTCTTGAGCACTTTCACTTTCCATCACAGCCTTAGCTCCTTGCCACGAGGCCATGGACGGTCCTGACTTCGGAGTCTCCAATGTCTTTTGGACAGCCATCATATTTACCACTTCCAAGGACTGGAATGGTGTCTCGGTTATCTCGCCATCCACTTCGATATATCGGAAAGATGTTAAGTGGCTAACCAAGATATCCTCTTCCCCTCCAATCACAATCATCTTGTCATTGGTAATGAATTTTAGCTTTTGGTGTAAAGTGGAGGTGACGGCACCTGCAGAGTGGATCCACGGTCTTCCAAGTAGGCAACTATAACCGGGATGTATGTCCATAACTTGGAATGTGATATTGAAGAAAGTTGGACCTATTTTGATTGGTAGGTCAACCTCTCCTATCACTGCTCGTCTTGAGCCATCGAATGCTTTTACAATCAGGGTACTGGGCTTCATGTTCACCCCCTCCATTGGAAGCTTTATCAAAGTGGTTTTTGGCATGACGTTCAGTGAGGAACCTGTGTCCACTAATACCCTTGATAGTATAGTATCTATACACTTCAAGGAGATATGTAGGGCCTTGTTATGGTTCTTTCCCTCAACTGGTAGTTCATCATCATTAAACCCCAAAAAATTTCCAGTGGTTACGCAAGCTATCACATCGTCAAACTGTTCTATTGTTATGTCTTTCGTGATATGTGCTGCGCTTAACACTTTCAACAATGAATTCCTGTGTGCTTCTGAGTTGAGCAACAGAGATAACATGGAGATTTTTGAAGGTGTTTGATTCAATTGGTCCACCACTTTATAATCACTTTTCTTGATTATCCTTAGAAATTCCTCAGCCTCCTCACGAGTGACCGCAGCTTTAGGCGACAGATGCATTTCTTGCATTTCTTGATTTGGGACAGGGATTTGGACAGGAGTAGCAATTTCTTTCCCTTTGGCTTTTGTAGAAGCATCAACAGCCCTTGGCGCGAACACTCGGCCACTACGCGTCATTCCGGCTGGCCCCACAATTGAGGTAACGTTTGGTTCGTTGATTACCACGGGTTGGTCTTCCTGCCCTTGCTTAAAAGCTCTGGGCTGATATATCCATGGTACCGCCTTCTCATCCTTATATGCGAACGGTGCTGGAAACTCTATCACCAATGGGTTTATGGGGATTTCCACATTAACCTCATCATAAGGAATGGCCACATTAACCTGATCATAAGGGATGGCCACATTAACCTCATCGAAAGGGATGTCCACGTTAACCTCATCATAAAGGATGTCTACCACGACAGCTATCTCTTTCTCTTCTTTGTTCTTAACACGGCGATTTATCTGTAACTCGCCTCGGTCCAGCATTTGTTGTATAAAATTCCTCAACCCTTTATCGTTCTCATCATTGACCAGCTCTTCTGGGACTAGACCACTTTTTAGCAGTTGTGCCCCTATCATGGTGATAGGGGTTTGAATCTCTTCAACCTTAAGAATCAGTTCTCCCTGATCACTCTCTTCAATGGCACTGACGGAAGCATCTCCATGTGTTGGCATGGGATTAGTGTTCACGTTCGGGCGTCTTGGAGTGAAAGTAACAACTTTTGCTTCAATCAGGTCTTGTACCCTATTTTGGAATGCAAAACAATTCTCCAGAGTATGGCCGGGCGCTCCCATGTGAAATTCACAATGGGCATTAGCGTCATATCCGGGTGGATATGGAAAAACAGCTGGTTTCAGCTCCCTCAATGTCAGAAGGCCCTCCTTTTGCAAATATGGGAATATTTGGCTATAAGGTACTGGTAGAGGGTCAAGTTGCCTTCTTGGAGGCTTTGGCTTGAATTGTCTTGGTGGTGCTGCGTTCTGTTGTTGACGAGGTTGTTGATGATGTGGTTGATACATTGGTTGTTGTTGTATGGGTTGTTGATAGGGTATGGGTACCACGGCAGCGACTTGGCCATATGAAGCTTGTTGCTTCCCCTTATAGCCTCTAGATACAGCGTTCGTTTCACCCTCTCTTTTCTTCTGAAAGCCTCCAGAATACTTTTTCGGTGCGCTAGAGGTTGCCACGGCTCCTGAAATCTTTCCATCCCTCAGACCCTTTTCTATGCGGTCTCCGATTGTGACCAGATGTGCAAAATCGGATGCTGCGCTGCTCACTAATCTATCAAAAAATGGGTCCTTCAACGTGTCCACAAATATTCCAGTCATTTCCTTTTCGGACAATGGTGGCTCTACCTGAGCAGCCAACTCTCTCCATCGTTGGGCGTATTCTTTAAAGGACTCATTTTCTTTCATTGCCATCCCTTGCAACTGCATTCGGTCAGGTGCCATATCCAAATTATATTTGTACTGACGGAGGAATGCGTCAGCCAAATCTTCCCAGTTTTGAATCCGCCCTTGCTCTAAGCTCATGTACCATCTCAGAGATGCTCCACTCAAGCTGTCTTGGAAACAGTGTATAAGCAGTTTGTCATTTTCGGTATGAGCAGCCATTTTCCTGAAGTACATCACTAGGTGACTTCTTGGGCAGGTCTGGCCTTGGTATTTCTCGAAATCAGGAGTTTTAAATTTAGCCGGGATGACCAAATTTGATACCAGACGCATGTTCATGGCAGAGGCACCGAAGATATTATTCCCTTCGATAGCTTTGATCTTCTTTTCCAAGGCACGAAGCCTATCTGCAGATGGATCTGGAAGTGTTTTAGGCTTTGGTTGATCCGGCACATAGAAAGCTTCATACGGGTCATCTCCCATTTCGGACCCATAATGAGCAGGTGCTTCAGAAGGCTCTGCACGATCCCCCTCTCCTTTGCTTCCTATTGGTATGTGAACCAGACTCTTCTTGGCGTGGACGTAGCTCTCATCTGGGTGGACCAAACTTGATGGGTTATCATTCCTTCTAGCCTCATTTTCTGCATCAGCAACCCTCTCTCTCTGGGCGATGGCGAGCATTGTTTCCAGCAGTTGATCCATCTTCTCTTGGATCGTATTGATGTCTGACCTCATGGTAGCTTGGTTAGCCTCCACTTGCTCTAACGTCATCTTGTAGTTGCTTCGCGTCTCGTACCGGTGTTGATTAGTCAGCGTTACTGGATAGAGGGCAAAAGGTTGGGTAAGTTTTTTTTGTTTTTTTCGTTTTTATGAAGCATGATGCATGAAGATGCGAATGTTATGCATATTTCATTTTCAGGGAATTTTCATCACAGTTGTAGTTATATTAAGCATTCGAAGAAAACATAAAGTTAGGAAATAAAAATGAGGATCATCCTCCTCTATTCAAATGTTTAAAGTACGGAGTACAAAGGCATAACCGCCCAAATCAATACAGCTCAAATACTAAACTGAATATAAGAAAAACAACAGAATCACACAGCAGTCTTTCGAGTTATGAGTTCTTCTAATTCAAGCTTGAACCTCTTCACCATCCCCTGACACATCATAACAAAATGGATTACGGCGGGATGTGTGCCATGTTGGTCCAATCCTTCCACCGCCTCTCTCAACCTCCAAGGCATTTCTTGGGTCGTCCAGTTGCAGAATTGTACCAAACTGTTGAGCTTTGCACAGTACCCATCTTTGTCCGCTTGCAAGAAATTGATAGTTCTCCTAAAGGTATCGTAATCCTCAATGACTTGCTCTCTTTCCCTTAGCCATATCACACTGTCTTGATGGAATGCCTCGAATCTATCTTGCCAATGTTGAGCAACTTCTCTAGCATCTTTTGCTTCTTGACATTTCTCGGCCCAAGTCGTAGGTGTGACTCGAGAAGCTTCAAGGGCTCTTTCTTTAAGTCGGCGCTCGTGCTCGGCTTGGGTCTCAGCATTATGGAGGGAGATAGTGAGATCTTGTATTTTAGCCTCCAATATCTCTCTAACTTCCTTTTTCTCTTCTGTAGCTCGTAGCCACCATCGCCTATTCTTCTGGCATTCTTTCTCAACTTGTCTTAACTGCTCTTTAAGGGTTTCTAGGCAGTGATCAGCTTGTTCCATGCCTACCTTCACTTTCTTTCTCTTATGTTCTTCCTTGTTGACCTTTTCCTCAGTCGCTTCAAGCTGGGCCTTCTTCCTCTCTAGTTCCCATCTTATTTCATTTCTTTCATTTGAAACTTGTTGGAAGCTGGTCTGTAGCTCTTCATTTTCTCGTCCAAGTCTTGCTATAGTAGCTCTCAATGCTTCCACCTCTTCCATGGAGACAGGAATGGGTTCTGGTGGTGAAGGTTGAGTTGGAGGATCGAGGATGAATGGCAGCTTGATCTCTAGACTTCTTCTGGTGACCCATTGATGATAGGGTTCTCTATCCCCTATGACACCCTTTCCTTTGTCTTGTCCTCTAAAGCGAACTTTCTCCCAGGCTCGGATAACCCTTCTCAGCATAACGGGATCGTCCATATCATGGAACACAAAACCTTCTAACAACTGGTCATCCGGCTTATAGGTGATAGGGTAACCCAACTGCCTCATCGCTAAAATAGGATTGTAGTTAATGCATCCTTTTGACCCTATCAATGGTATGTTCGAAAATTCTCCACAACTAGTAATTGTATCTCCCACATTCAAGCCATGAGGATACCAAATAATGGTATTTTCAGTGAGTCCTACTAGCTTTTGAGACCACTCATATCCATCCATATTTTCAATTGTATCAACCTCTTTGAACACATGAGAGACAAGCCATTGGTAAAGGAGTGGTATGCAACATAACATCAGTCCTCCCTCCTTCTCAAAGCGTAAGTGCAAGGTGTGATAAACATCTGCTAGGAGTGCGGGTACTGGATCTTCATTCTTAACCTTGACGGCCCAAAACACGCTAATAGCTGCTACATCAATTAACTTCTCCATGTTAGGAAATAACACCAATCCAAAAATAAGTAAAGCCATAATAGTATCATGGGCTTCCCACTTCTGGGCTTTGGCAAAGCTTTGAGCAGTTTTCTCCAGGTACTCTTGTGGAATTCCTTGCACCTTCCCCCAAATTTTGATGTTAGGGGTTAGATCTTTGACTGGGATGTCTAGTACTTCTGCCAACTCTTCGGGTTTAGGGATTTGACCTAGCCCCCTGTATGGTCCCTTCTTCTGCTTAGGAGAGTCCAATATTCTTCCGAATTCTTCCAAAGTCGGGGCCAACTGGAAATCTCTAAAGAGGAAACTTCTGAGTGGTGGATCATAAAACTGGGCTAGTGCGGTAATAGCTTCTTTCTGCACCGGTACAGACAACAAGTGTAGAATCTTCCCATATTTGAGTGTGAATGCATCTCGACGGATATTAGTCAACCCATCTCTGAATGCAATGAACTTCTTCACACACGGTACCTTAGCTTTGATTTGGAATGTTTTTTTCTTTCCTGACTCCATTTGTTCTTGAATGCTTAATTAACTGAAAATTTTGAAATTCCCTGAAAATAAGAAAGTGTGTAAATGATTTTGCTATGCTCATAATGAATGCAACATGATGTTTATGCAATGACAGGGATCCAGGTTTCACATATATCACAAGGTTCAACTTAACAACGGTTCTATGTCTTTTACCCCACACATCAAGGATTGCTCCTAAGGTTATCCATTTTCATGATAAGAAATTAGAGTCATGGACCAAGTTCAGTCTTCCATCGCAATAATGGGCTAGCCACATTGAAATGGAAGTTCTGAATCGGTCTACTCTAAGTGGGATCCTCGTATTGTTCGAACAGGGTGTACACCCTTCGGTTCAATACTACACGATCGCCAATCATGAAGACGGACTTCAGTTTAAGATGAGGTTCCCAGAGTCATGGACCATGTTCAACGTTTCCTCGCAATGATGGGCTAGCCATATTATGATGGAAACTCTGAACAGATCTACTCTAGGTGGAGTTCTCGTATTGTCCCAATGAGGTGTACACCCCCCGGTTCAATACTACACAACTCCGGGTTCTAAGTTCTTCTCAAAGCTCGGGTACGGAGCTTATCTCACAACATATATCAAACACCACAGATCACCCAACACAAAGCAGAATAAATTACATAGCATAAATAATACATCAAGATATACATAAGCAAATAAAAAGCGGTATTTTAACATTCATAGCAAATTGACTAAGTTAGGCTTGACTCTCTCTTGCTTGGAGCAAATCCCCAGCAGAGTCGCCATCTGTCGCATCTCGAAAAATACGATTCCTCGCGATGGTCGCGGAAAAATTTAGTTCGAACAGAGTCGCCACCGAACTTTATTTACCCTAATAAAGGGATAGGAAAATATCGATAAAACCTTTTAGAAAATAGAATAATGGTCATCGCAACCATATTCGGGTTCGGGAGTCGATTACGCAAGGGGAAGGTATTAGCACCTCTCACGTCCGTTGTATTCAACGGGAACCTTTTAGTCCAATTTGCTATTTGAATGTTAATTACATGTTATTTGCTTTTCTTCGGGTAATTAGAATTGATGATAGATATGGGTGAAGACCTCAGGAGGGGGAAATGGGAGGTTTTTTATTAGTGTGCTCGCGAAGATACAACAATCTCCTGCCTACGTATCCTTATAGTGCAATAAGGAAATCAGAGCATTCGTAGTTCGGGCAACTACGGTTTTGTTGGTGTCTTTTATGAACGACTGTGTAGGTCGGCGTTCTAACGGCTAAACGCTGGCTTGTCTACTCTCGGCGGAGGCTTAAGCACTGGTTTGTTGTGCGCATTAGAAAGGATTAACAGTGTTCTTTTGAAAAGAATTTTTAAATTGTTGGTCGCACGAGGGCGAAGAATTAGATTTGATTTGTGAAAGTGTCTTGAAGAATTCGATTGGTTTTGATTGGATGACGAAGATTCGAGCAATGTGGCGTACGCCAATTATTCGAATAATCGAGAGATAATGAAGCGGATGCTCACTATTCTCCTTTTCATTCAAAGATTAATTATTAAAATAAAGCTTTTAGAATTTATAATTAATTGAGGGAGTAATTTTAGTTTTAAGGAGTTTTGGGGTTTTAATTAAATGACAAAAATTCGAGCAATATGGCGTACGCCAATTATTCGAATAATCGAGAGATAATGGAGCGGATGCTCATTAATCTCCTTTTCATTTAAAGATTAATTTAAAAAGTGCTTTTAGAATTTGTAATTAATTTGAGAAAATAATCTTAATTTTATAGAATTGTTAGGGTTTTAATTAAATGACGACAATTCGAGCAATATGGCGTACGCCAATTATTCGAATAGTCGAGAGGTAGTAAAGCGGAAGCTTACTATTCTCCTTTTCATTCAAAATTAATTTAAATAATGCTTTTAGGATTTGTAATTAATTTGAGAAATAATAATTTGTAAATGATTTTAAGAGAATATTAGAATAGTTAAATTGGGAAAATGATTTTAATTTTATAGAGTTTTTTAAGGTTTTAATTAAATGACGACAATTCGAGCAATATGGCGTACGCCAATTATTCGAATAATCGAGAGATAATAAAGCGGAAGCTTATTAATATCCTTTTCATTTAAATATTAATTATAAAAAAAAACTTTTAGAATTTAATTAATTAATTTGGGGAATATATTAATTTTATGGATTTTTAGGATTTTAATTGAATGACGAAAATCCGAGCAATATGGCGTACGCCAATTATTCGGGTAATCGAGAGATAGTGAAGCGGAAGCTTACTATTATCCTTTTCATTCAAGATTAATTTTGAATAATTTTTGGAGAGTATATTAATTAAATATGTTGAAATTTTTTAGAATTAATCGGATTTTAAGAAGACCATTTGGCTTTGAGCCAAGGTAATATATATCATGACTTGCTCATTTGTTACTAATAATAAATTCATTACTCTCTTAGATATCATACTCTAAAAAAAATAGATAAATTAAGCACAAGATCAAAGTCATATTGGGAAAGGAAAAAACAATTGTTTCCAATACATTATTATTACAAATACTATATGATTACTTAGATAATATATAAAAATGGAAAATAAATTAGTAAATAAATAAAGAAAAAGATAGCAGTGTAAAGTCTGAAGAGGTACCCTTAGAAATGGACCCCTATAGTAGGTCAAGGCCCCAATAATGGCCAATCTATTCATCCATTCAGGTCGGGCCCAAAGGCCCAAACCCTTTCTGCCTAGGAAGCTCTAGCGCTCAGAATGGAGAATGGGAATTGAGGGAGGCGGCGCCTCTACCTCTCTCATGCGGAACAAGTGGCCAAATTGTGGGGCAACCAACACGACGTGGCAATATAGCATGCATAACACTTGGGGCGGTAAACAGAGACGCCAACAGATCAATAATGGCTTTTAATACTCCTTTAAAAATGCAACGGTTCAATGAGGATTCAAAATGCTTTTCCATATTCCAAGTATACTCTTCATGAGCATTAAATGGAAGAATAATGGGCTTTGAGAAGACAAACGTAAAACCTTTTAAAAATCCAATGCTAATGTTCATTAATAACCTAAAAAAAACAAAAAAAAGGAATTTCCATAGTATTTGATAAATCCTCTATATTTTCTCAGTCTTTACCGAATCTGCTTATTCTCTTCTCTTAACCTTGTTTTTTTTCTTCCTCTGTTCAGCCTCAACATTGAAGCAAACAGGGTAGTAGCGACATAAATCCACGACGGCACCTCTATACAACCAGGGCGGCGCCGTCGCGAGTACTTAAAACCAACATCAAAACTCCTAACCAAACAATCGTTCCTAAACCCAAATCTAAACAAACAGCGAAATCCAAAGAGCCAGATTCGGAAAACAAACACAATCAGAAACCTGAGTTTTCAGCTTAAAATCAAAACCATGGTAACAACAATTTTATGCAATAATCATGGGGTTTGCGTTCTATGAGGCGGTATAAACAAGGCGGTAACATCAAATCACGCAAAGGGGAAATGTTAAATACCAAATCGGAGCTAGTCCGACGTTTCAACTCCGGCAAGGTGAGGTAAATGATCCTTAGCGTCCTTCAAGGTCCTTTCTTCCTCTCGAACTTTCCGTCTTCTTCGCTTCCTCTTTAACGATTTGGGTTTGTTTCGGTTTTGACAGGGGCTTAGCTCGAGCTTGTTGAGCTTCGGTGTGAAAATCTCAACAAGTTCAAAATGGAGCTTTTTAATGAGGGTTTTGGAATGATTTCTCCAGAGTAACGGCGCAGAAATTCGGATCCCTCTTCAGTGGATTTCCCTCCCTTCTTATAGAGGTGGTACGAGGTTTATACGTCCTTATCCTTCATGAGCTGGCAAATCTATTCAGAATCATTCCGTTAGAGAGGAATTTTTGGGCTGGATTTGGTGGGGACCAAGGTATGTGAGTCATTTCCTCAATTTGTCTGTAGCGAAATCCACCAAAAAGTGTGGTCCTGTATTAGCTCTATTTTACTGATGTGGAATACTCATGTATTGTGGTTAAAAATCCTATTTTTTACCGTCCTGTCTTGAACTTGCATTGTGTATTGTTTATTGTTGCATTTCCTTGGCTGAAAAGGCTTGTGCTTCTTCTGTTTTGACTATGTTTTTTCGCTGTTGTAGCAGCTTCATCCTTGGACTCTCATTCAGTAACTTGCGATTCATGCACACGTGATTAGTTTTTCTCAATTTCTGCAGGCTGCAATATGCTCCTTAGGATATGGAAACAAAGCGTACAAGGAGTTGTCGTGGTTAACGGGCATGCTGCTTAGATCTCGAGTAATTTCTTTTGTAATGCCAACATGTCTTTAGATCACAGGTTGGGACTTGTGTGAACATTCCTTTAATGCGTGACTTATTAGTTGACAATAGGTACCTTGGTTTAATCGTGGTATGTGGCTACCGCAGGTCTCGTTACGGCTGATGCATTGCCTAGTTCTTCACGTTGCAGGTTGGGTTTTACAATTAGGCCTGCTAATTTTATCGATCCTGCTGTCTTGCTGAAGATTTCCTCACCCATTGGCTTGTATATCAGGTCCTGCAGCAGGTTTGTGACAGGTCTTGCCGTCCTAATCCGTGCGTCATGTCTTTATCATGGTTTAGTTTCCTGCTACAAGTTGGTCATGGAAAATACGCAGCATAGCCATTTGGAAGCTCATGTAATGGATTTATCTTATAATGCCAATGATTTGTTTTTCCCTTGCAGGTTGTATACATGTCGGCAATGCGATTAGAGAGTGATTTGCAAACCCGGAGATGGCTCAAATATCGGCTTTGCTTTATTTCCTCTTGTGCAGCAGGCACAATACTGAAGATGACGATGTATCGATTTAAATGCCGTGAATTGCTGCTGATTCATGTTTCTGTTGTTTCCGTCATTGCTATTTTGGTCACAGCTTTGGAGCTTTGGGGAATCATATGGGGGACACCGTTGAAACTCTTATTCGATTTACAAATGCCTTTATCTTCGAGTTGCATTGGCTACCATTTGGCGTCATTGTGATGTCTTCATTTGTAGCCAACTCAATGTTGCGGCTTTGCTTGGAACACTACTGTTAGCAATTCTGGTTTACTATACCGTTATGCTATTTGCTTGGCCACTCTGCGGTTTTGGAATGTTGCTGTGTTTGTATGAACATGCTGTATTGTATGAACATGTGATATTATTAGCTATTGTGTTAGCATTTGAATGAAATTTTGTCATGGTAACAATTACTTTTTGGTTTTGGACATTTAGAATGAATTTCAATCTCGTAGATTGGTGCATGTTACATAATGCCGGTTCTGGACATTTGCCTGTGAAGTAGCTTAACAAACCTTCCTGTGTTGTTTGGTTCATGGTACATAATGCCGGCTTATTTGTTTAATCCATGAAATGGATATGACGGCTTTCATGACAGGGGTGTACTGCCATGCCTTTGGTTCGTTCCACTGATAGGTCACCGCTTAATTTTGGTGCATCCTGCTGTTTTGGTTTTTCCAACAGGTTATGCTCAATGCTGACTATGGAAAGAAAAACGCAGGGGGATTCTATTGCATTCTGTTAGCAGCCACACAGGAAAAGTACCGGATTCTGCGGCGGATTAAGGTTTGACAAGAACTGCCTTGATGGTGGTTTCACACTCACGGCTCGTGGTGAATTTGCGGTGTAGTTTTGTATATGTTGTAACGATGCTTAGGTTATGTACTTTGTTCATTGTATTTGTGTATGTCAGCATGTGAGTTGGTTTTTGGTTGTAATGAGAATGAACAGGGTTTATGTAATGGTTTTCAATGGTTGATGTAATGTAAATTGGCTTTTGGAATGAACACGATTTACATTGTCTTATGTATGGTAGTGTAAAAAACAGTGGGCTAATGATTTATTGATCAAGGTCCAACATAATGAAATTGTCTGGTTTAAGGTGATTTGGAAAAGAACATGAGAATGACCAGGAATGGCTTTTTTAGCCACATGATTGACTATGGTCCACCGTTGACCAAAAGTCAACGGTTAACAAAAGTCAACAGTTTATCAAAATTTCCAAATTTTGCACCTTTTTTATACATAGACAACGGAATGTAATCTAATTGTCAGTTGAATGAAATTTTTGTAAATGAAGGAATTTGGTATGAATTTGGAATATATGATTTGTTATGCATATGATGCAAAAATAAAATGAAAAAACAATTCTGTGAAAATTTAAATATGCCTGGACAAAATTGGGGTATGACAGGTACCTCCAAGGTGAAGATGTCTAAACTTCAGATGCTGACCACCAAGTTTGAAAATCTGAGGATGAAAGAGGATGAGACTATTCATGACTTTCACATGAATATTCTTGAAATTGCCAACACCTCTGGTGGCTTAGGTGAGAAAATGGCTGAAGAGAAACTTGTAAGAAAGATTCTCAGGTCTTTACCTAAGAGATTTGCAATGAAGGTCACTGCTATAGAAGAGGCTCAGGAGATCTACAAGATGAAGGTGGATGAGCTCATTGGTTCTCTCCAAACCTTTGAAATGGACTTGTGTGAGAATGTTGAAAAGAAGAACAAAAGCATAGCTTTTGTATCGAATACTGAAGAGGAGTCAGAAGCTGGATATACTAGAGGTGATGAAAGCATATCAGAAGCCATAGCCATGCTTGGGAGACAGTTCAACAAGATCGTGAAGAAGATTGATCAAAGAGGTAGACCAAATGTCAAGAACATCCCGTCTGACATAAGGAAAAGATCAACTTCTGAAGAAAAGTTCAACCAAGGCAAGGGAATCCAATGTCATGGATGTGAAGGTTCTGGACACATTAGAGCTGAATGCCCTACTTACCTCAAGATGCAAAAGAAGGGGCTAGCTGTCAGATGGTCTGAGGGAGATTCTGAGAGTGACTCTGAAGGAGAATCTGCTAAACATGTCACTGCACTAACGAGTGTTTGTGCCACTAATGATGACTCAAGTGCAGATGAACTGACCTTTGATGAACTTGCTGCAGCATATAAGAAGCTATGTGTCACCAGTGCAGAAGTGTGTGTACAAGGAGAAAAGCAGAAGAAGCTCATCAAGGAGCTGGAAGATGAGAAACAGAAGCATCTGACAGTCATAGAGGGTCTAAATGGTGAGATAACCTTGCTGACCTCCAAGCTGGATCAAATGACTAAATCCATCAGAATGTTGAATAAAGGAACTGACACCTTGGAAGAGATCCTAAAGGTGGGACAGAAGTCTGGAACCATGTCTGGTTTAGGCTTTGTGAAAAAATCCTCAGCTGAACTCAAACGCTCAAAGGCTAAAGTTCAGAAATTCAAGCGGAGGTCACACCCAATGTCTCAACATCAGGGAACCAGGCTGAATAATTATCAGAAGAGGAAATTCCAGAAATGGAGATGTCACCATTGTGGTAGGCTTGGCCATATAAAAGCCTTCTGTTACAGGCTTCATGGTTACCCTAACCAAGCCCCTCATGTTAGACCTAAGCATAAGACATATAGGCACAAT